>NC_136071.1:1150453009-1151105509 GCF_964261635.1 Lissotriton helveticus | reverse complement strand
CATCTCTACCTGTCCTAATGCTGTTCTGCTCTCACATGCTTCTTCAATTGCATCATGGTTTCTATAATTTGATTTTAACTTACCACACATAGCATGCTGTTGAATGTGCAGTGCATCATTCTGTGACACTCCTGTTGAAATAACAAGCATTGGCAAAGACAACAGACTCCCCTCTGACAGATGTTATTCTACATTTTGGCTTAGCAAATGCCTATTACTGTTGTTGAATAGAATCAACAAGAAAGAAAACCCCAATGCTGAACAGCATCAGCCAAAAAAAAGGGGAACATGGCTGCTGTGTCACCACACACTCTCAGGCATGCATCGCCATACATGCTTGCACGCGCGATGACTCGGCGGCCATTTTTGCTTTGTTTTTAAATTACCACTCTAGGATAGCAGACACTTATCTTGGCCGAGTAAATTAAAAATAAGGCAGAGATTATCAAGAAATGAGAGGCTGTGTAAAGATTTTCAATTTCTGCTCCCTCCCAAATTTTTTTTTTAAAGAATGCAACAGGGAGTGTCAGAGAGGCAACACATGAGCTCGGGGAGAGTGGGGTTTGCAAAATAATAATAAAAAATAAGCGAGGTGTGGTAGAGACACACAACTAGAGAGGCAGACGTGATACAAAGAATGAAGGGGGGTAGAGACTAAAGGGTGAGAAGCAGAACATGGGAGAAAGAGGCCAAGAACAAACATGAACACCCATAGAGTGAGTGCTGCAAGGAAAACAAAGAGTGCTTCCCAGAATGCAAGTCATGAAAGTCTACAAGCCATCCAATCAAAAGCCAAACAGGAGGTGAGGGACAAAAATAAGAAGATGATGGGAAGCTGTTGACTATGACGTACCCCAAAGAGATGACAAGGCGGCCAACCAGGGAACAGCTGTAGGCTCAGTGACTGGGCAGGGCTCACAGTCCCCTGAGCAAGAATTGTACCCCCTGCCACTGCAACAGCCCTTATGGCTGGAAAGGGGAAATAGGGGAGCCATCTTCACCTGGTGGGCTGCCTTCTCTGTGAGCATGAGGGGAGACCAGTGAGAAAGGCCAGAGGAAAACTGGTAAGCTCAGGAGTAATTTTGATTGTGCATTTTTATTTCAATCTGCTGTTTGTGTCTCTGCTGCAGTTAGTTTGATCCGAGAATTTTTTTTTACAAAAAGTCACATGCTTTTTGTTTAACTGTGTACAGAGCCTGTCTTATCTGTTTGGCTGTGCTGATTCTGTTTGACATTGAATAGCAGTGGTTTTTGTGTTTAGAAGGATTTCCCTGCTTCAGAAGCTGCACTGGCTTCCAGTGAAATTTCGAGTCCAGTTCAAATGTCTCTGTGTGGCCCATAAGGCACTCTTTGGGAAAGCCCCAGAGTACATTAAACAACGTTTGAAGAGGCACATTCCTGGGAGACCTTTACGCTCGGGAACAACCTTCAATCTGTCTCAACCTCGGTTCAAATTAAAAACCAAAGTAGGCAGAGCCCTGTCTGTGCTTCTCCCACAACTGTGGAATGAGCTTCCGTCCTCCTTGAAGGAGGAATCAGACATTCTACCCTTCAGAAAGAAACTAAAAACTCATCTTTTCAGAAAGGCCTTTATGACAGTCTAGCGGCTGAGGGTTTCATGGGCATCAGTGTGTTATGTTCTTCTGTTAAGCGCTTAGAGACTGGTGGTGATAGGCGCTATATAAACACTCCTTAACATAACATACCATAACATAACAAGGATTTTATAGTGCAGGAGGACATTACACGTTTTTAGCCTGACCTCTGTGCGGCCCAGGGCTGAAAGTGTAATATAGTTGTGTGTGGCTGAGGAAACAAAGCAGCCCCTACCTCCTCGTCACACCAGCTGCTGGCTGTCTCACAGGGCTGGCCTCAGAGTCACATGACCAGGGCTTCCTCCTCCATCCCTATTTCAGCAGCCCCCAAGGTAACATCATCTGACCACAACGTATACTTTGGACCTGATTCACAGAACTAACTTAAGACAAAATCCTAAACATACTACCATTTTGGTATTCACAGAAGGCACTTACTCATTTTGGTATTCACAGAAGGCACTTAAGCATCAATGACTGAATGTTTTTTGTGAATACCAAAATGAGTAAATGGTAGTAAGTTTAGGATTTTGTCTTAAGTTAGTTCTGTTAATCGGGCCCTGTGTTTTCATTGTATACTAGCCACCTTTGTAAAGGAGCTAGTTCTCTAATTGCTCTAGAAGTTAGGGGTTTAACTAGTCCTAGGCCCTGGGGCTCTGATTGGACGTAGGGTTCACAGCAAATGTTTCTATTGACTCCGGGGTCTCGGTTTTCTATTGTTTCTGGGGCTTATGGCAAATGTTTCGATAGGTTCCTGGGACTAGTCTTTCTATTTATTCTTAAAATGTTATAGGTTTATGGGTCCAGTGTTGTATGCCTTGACTGGGGGTGAATATCACCTTAAGAGCGTTGTAAATCCCTCCCCAGTGCTGCGCTGTCCATTGGAACTAGTGCTGAATGGACGTCCAAAGGTCGCACGCAGCACTGGGGAGGTAGTGGCCGTGACGACTGTTGGCCGACGGCAGCAATTAAGGGGATATTTTGATTTTTTCTGCATTCAGTTCCATCAATTGTGTTTCTTTTGCTTTCTCGCCATAAGTGCGCCGGGTATGCCGACGTGGGCCCCGGGCTCACTGTGAGACTGGATTGAAGCTATCCTGGCTTATGAGGAGTGAAACATAGAAACCAGTCCAAGGATGCTATTTTCCGGTCCAGTGAGGACCTGGCTTGGCAGTTCACGCTAAACTGTTCCCATGAGGCACAGGCTCAAGACTGATTTGTGTATGGCCAGGTCTAAACTAGGGGTGGCATGGTGAGCAAAGAATGATGGATTTAACCCAGATCTCTTGACAGGGGATGGAGTTTTGATTCGTTCTGCATTCGGTCCATCAATTGTGTGTCTTTTGCTTTCTCGCCATAAGTGTGCCGGCCGGGTATGCCCAGACGTGGGTCCTGGGCTCACTGTGCCACTGGATTCAAGCTACCCTGGCTGATGAGGGGTGAAACCCCGAGACCGGTCTTAGGATGCTTTTTTCTGGTCTAGGGAGAACCTGGCTTGGCATTTTGGGCTGGACTGTTCCTGTAAAGCACAGGGTCAAGACTGATTTGCATATGGCCTGTTCTAAACTTGGGTGGCATGGTGAGCAAAAGAATGATGGATTTAACCCAGATCTCTTGACTGGGGGGGAATGTATTGATTTGTTCTGCATTCTGTCCATCAATTGTGTGTCTTTTGCCTATCATAAGCATGCCTGCCCTTCTCTCAATTATATTTCTGCAAACTGGCTATATCGCTCCTCATGAATGACAAACTCTCCCATTTAATAATTCCTTACAATCTAACAGTATCTAATAAAGCTGTAGCATTTTTTAAATTATGTTGTACCCAGAAGAAATATATAGAAATCATTGATATTAATATTTAATAAAAAAAAAAAGTTTAATAGACTAAATTAAATTAAAGTTTCCCTGCATTTTACCATAGTGAGATCGCCACCTCGGTGGCGGAGAACCGTGCCTACATATGAAAATGTACCTGTTCTAACTTTGCACTATTAACCTAATTTTGAATTCAACATTTAATTAATGTTTACTTTATTAAATTAAGTAAACATTTTTTTAAAGCTTTATTGAAATAATGCCACCTAAAGTAAAATGTTTATATGCACTTATTGTGCATCAACAATTACAAACATGCTTGCATAAATTTAACTGAAATATCTTTTAGAAACATTAAAGTTGCATTGAGTTTTAAATAAAACCGGTTATTAAAATATGTTATCATAAAATCATATTTATTTATTTGTATATCATTTTTAGCATTACATTTAATTTATACATGTATTAAAAAAAGTAAACATAAAGGCATTTATTTTAACATTATTTCCTATCCGTTTCTATTTTAAATCCATTATTTTTTATGTGGTTGGCAACATGTGTGGTGCTGGATTTACTCCAGCTGTGATCTGCAGTACATTTACTACTGTTTGGGTCCTTTTTGCCTGTAGTTTCTTTACACTCATAAAGTAGGCTGCACCCCAAGTTTTAGGGGTTGTAGGCATGTAAACCTACATTTTGATGAAAATGTACACCTAGAAATCATGAACAAACAAGAGTATTACATTTACTACAAGGTATAAGAGTAAATTTACCCAGGTAAATGTATTCACATGCAAATATGCCTTTAGGACAATCCCTCATATTCTGGAAAAACTGCAATCAGCCACACACACAAAGGAAGTGTTAACACGTTCATTGGCTCTCTGTTAATGTATGTAACATGTTGTCTTTTCGAAATTCCGATCATGTGACATTATATGTTCTTATGAGTCTAGTCTATTTACCTCAATCTAAGCCTGAGAAAAAGAGAATTTTTCTTTTAGCTAGATCTGAAAAGATGTCTGCTGGTTCTTAATCCCTGTAGGCTATGTTTCTAAAAATGATATAAATAGCCTTTCCATTACATTACTGCTCCAGGGCAACATTTCAAACCATTGTTACATCTACATGAGGCTTGGAAGCAGTGAACCTGATCCACAAAGCGACTTCCCTGTGTAAGTTCAACTCACAGTCAAAAGGGCTTGACTTACAAGAGCCAATTCGTAATCACAAAACAGGAATGTACCCCCTAAATGGATTTTGTAACTTTACATCTGTTTGACTGTGAGTAAATCTTTTTGCAAGGGCATGTAATTTACGCTTCAGGGTAGATCTTCTAGAGAAAAAATGTTGGGGAATGCCAAAATCTCACACGTTTTGTTGTTTTTCACAAACAGTATGTAGGCAGTTTCACACCTTTAAAACTGTTATGAACAGGAGTGCATGTGTGATCAGGCTGGGAGAGAGCGTCTTCGTGTAAGTGTAGCGGAGGAGTTTTTCGATGGCGGAAAATGCCATCCCCATAGAGAAAAAAAAGTGGACTAACGCATTTATGTATTGATGTTTCCTTTTCGGAAATGGGAAGGGGCCTTCTCCTGGAATTTTTTGTGAATTCAAAGAAAGCGGAAAACCTGCTCCAACTGTAAGAGTAACCTACGAGGAGCAGATGTCCACCCTTCCTTGTGAGTAGGCAGGCCCATAGATTTCCATATTTCCTTGTGAATAGGCAGGCACATCGATTTCCACCTTTCTTTGTGAATAGGCAGGCCCATAGATTTCCACCTTTCTTTGTGAATAGGCAGGCCCATAGATTTCCACCTTTCTTTGTGAATAGGCAGGCCCATAGATTTCCACCTTTCTTTGTGAATAGGCAGGCCCATAGATTTCCACCTTTCCTTGTGAATAGGCAGGCCCATACATTTCCACCTTTCCTTTTGAATAGGAAGTCCCATAGATTCCCACCTTTCTTTGTGAATAGGAAGGCCCATAGCTTTCCACCTTTCTATTTAAATAGGCAGACTCATAGATTTCCACCTTTCTTTGTGAATAGGCAGGCCCATAGATTTCCACCTTTCCTTGTGAATAGGCAGGCCCATACATTTCCACCTTTCCTTGTGAATAGGCAGACCCATAGATTATCACCTTTCTTTGTGAATAGGCAGACCCATACATTCCACCTTTCTTTGTGAATAGGCAGGCCCATGGATTTCCACCTTTCTTTGTGAATAGGCAGGGCCATAGATTTCCACCTTTATAGGCAGGCCCATAGACTTCCACCTTTCTTTGTGAATAGGCAGGGCCCTACATTTCCACCTTTCTCTTTAAATAGGCAGGCACATAGATTTCCACCTTTCTTTGTGAATAGGCAGGCCCATAGATTTCCACCTTTCTTTGTGAATAGGAAGGCCCATAGCTTTCCACCTTTCTATTTAAATAGGCAGACTCACAGACTTCCACCTTTCTTTGTGAATAGGCAGGCACATGCATTTCCACCTTTCTTTGTGAATAGGCAGGCCCATGCATTTTCACCTTTCTTTGTGAATAGGCAGGCCCATACATTTCCAACTTTCCTTTTGAATAGGCAGACCCATAGATTCCCACCTTTCTTTGTGAATAGGAAGGCCCATAGCTTTCCACCTTTCTATTTAAATAGGCAGACTCATAGATTTCCACCTTTCTTTGTGAATAGGCAGGCCCATAGATTTCCACCTTTCCTTGTGCATAGGCAGGCCCATACATTTCCACCTTTCCTTGTGAATAGGCAGACCCAGAGATTATCACCTTTCTTTGTGAATAGGCAGACCCATATATTTCCACCTTTCTTTGTGAATAGGCAGGCCCATGGATTTCCACCTTTCTTTGTGAATAGGCAGGGCCATAGATTTCCACCTTTATAGGCAGGCCCATAGACTTCCACCTTTCTTTGTGAATAGGCAGGCCCATAGATTTCCACCTTTCTATTTAAATAGCTAGACCCATAGATTATCACCTTTCTTTGTGAATAGGCAGGCCCATATATTTCCACCTTTCCTTGTGAATAGGCAGGCCCATACATTTCCATCTTTCCCTTTAAATAGGCAGACCCATAGATTTCCACCTTTCCTTTTGAATAGGCAGACCCCTAAATTTCCACCTTACTTTGTGAATAGGCAGGCCCATATATTTCCACCTTTCCCTTTAAATAGGCAGACTCATTGATTTCCACCTTTCTTTGTGAATAGGCAGGCCCATAGATTGTCATCTTTCCTTGTGAATAGGCAGGCCCATACATTTCCACCTTTCTCTTTAAATAGCTAGACCCATAGATTATCACCTTTCTTTGTGAATAGGCAGGCCCATATATTTCCACCTTTCCTTGTGAATAGGCAGGCCCATACATTTCCATCTTTCCCTTTAAATAGGCAGACCCATAGATTTCCACCTTTCCTTTTGAATAGGCAGACCCCTAAATTTCCACCTTACTTTGTGAATAGGCAGGCCCATATATTTCCACCTTTCCCTTTAAATAGGCAGACCCATAGATTTCCACCTTTCCTTTTGAATAGGCAGACCCATAGATTCCCACCTTTCTTTGTGAATAGGTAGACTCATAGATTTCCACCTTTCCTTGTGAATAGGCAGACTCATAGATTTCCACCTTTCCTTGTGAATAGGCAGACCCATGGATTCCCACCTTTCTTTGTGAATAGGCAGGCCCATACATTTCCACCTTTCCCTTTAAATAGGCAGACTCATAGATTTCCACCTTTCCTTGTGAATAGGCAGACTCATAGATTTCCACCTTTCCTTGTGAATAGGCAGACCCATAGATTCCCACCTTTCTTTGTGAATAGGCAGGCCCATACATTTCCACCTTACCCTTTAAATAGGCAGACTCATAGATTTCCACCTTTCCTTGTAAATAGGCAGACTCATAGATTTCCACCTTTCCTTGTGAATAGGCAGACTCATAGATTTCCACCTTTCCTTGTGAATAGGCAGACTCATAGATTTCCACCTCTCCTTGTGAATAGGCAGACTCATAGATTTCCACCTTTCCTTGTGAATAGGCAGGCCTATAGATTTCTAGCTCTGCTCCTGCCACCCCATGAAACTCAAGTGATACACATCCTTCTCACCCATCACCCCCACTGGGGCCTACACCTGAATATATAATAAATATGTAACACTGTGCACCTTACACGGAGCTTAGAAGGAGAGGATGCAGGAAAGCGTCGCCCCTCGCAGAGACAGCCTCAGAGGGTACCTCCGACGTGACACCTGCTCTCTTTTCAAAATATGACAGCCAGGAAACAAAGAGGGTGTGTGGGGCTGCCTTGGCACCTGAAAGCCAAGAGTTGCATGTAAAAGTAACGACCTGTGTTTTAAGTAGCGCTTATGTTGATTCTTAGCTTGTTTCTAAGCACTGACAACTTCGTCTGATAGGACGACGGAGGCACTGAGACCTAAATGGTTCGCCTAAGATCACACCAACAGCCAGTTCTAGCTTGCTCTTTAATGGATTTGCAATAATAAAAAAGGCCCAAATCGGGCATGACCAAAATGTGCATTGTTCCCAAACTTACACTTTACACATCTACAAGTGTGCAAACTGGACGAGAGCTGCTCGAGTTTAGTGAACGGGGGAGGCGAACAGGCAATCAGCATTTTTGCACTTCGAATTTAGGAGTGGCCAAAAACGGCCAGTGAAACTGATAAACAGCCGGCCTATTGTGTCCTGATTCACAAATGTGGAGCAAACAATTCGCACCCAGGTATTTTTAATCCAGGTCCAAACAGGCCCAACAAGCCTGTATAGCACTGGTAAAGAGTAGAGAGAGAGGCGCGTTTTGTTATCACCAGCCTCTTTATGGATGGCTGAAGGTTCGAATGCTAACAGTAGGGTTCTGCCTCTCCTTGTAAGCAGTTGTTAACCTTGACGATGGTCAAATTGTGCACAACAGGCCTTGGGCCTCATTTATGAAAAGTGACGCATCGCTGCGTGAAAACAGCGATGCGTCGCTTTTCACTGTGCCCTCCTTGCACCACCAATGATGCGTCATATTTACAGTATGGCACATCATTGCGCAAGGAGTTACAGATACATCAGTATTTCTGACGTATCTACATGGCGCAAAAGTGGCGCATTGCTGGAGTGTGTCACAAAAGTGACGCAACTCCAGCAATGTATCCTTTCACATGGGGCAAGCCCCATGTGAAAGGGCCTGCGTCAGTCTTACGCCTGCTGTGAGGCAGGCGTAAGAAATTGACTCATTTGTGTCCTAGAAGTGGCGCAGTGAAATCACATAGATTTCACTGCGTCACTTCTACGACCCTTTCTTGCGTCAATACACCCCCCCTGCATACATTATACCTGGCGCAGGTATAATGTGGCGCAGGGTTTTACAAAGTGACGCATCTACCTAGATGCGTCACTTTGTAAATATGGCGCAACAGAGCGCATTTTTTACACCACTGGTGCGTCACAAAAAGTGATGCACCAGCGGCGTAAAAGTGACGCACGGCCTCATAAATGAGGCCCCTTGTTCCTTGTCGAGGTGGGCAGTCCCAATGGTTTTATGGACTGCTGTTGAGTGTCTCTTTGAAAGAGTTGCATTGAGTTTTTTCCCCTGAAAGTTGTGATGTTTGTGGGAGGTCTGAGGACAGGCCACAAAGTGTTACAGAGCTGAGCGCCTTCAGCCTATATTGGTCGCCCTCCACTTAAATGTGACTTATCTGTCACCGGTGGTTAATTTGTAAATAAAAAAAAAAAATGGCAGGAGGCAGCTTACACAAGCCCATTTCTCCTGTTAGCTCCGCCTAAAACAGAATCACTAACCATGAAAACCATGAAAGTGGGGAGAGGATGTGGCCAGAGCTGCCGACGTCAGAGCTGGGGAGCTAGGTTCGAGTCTCGGAGTCAGCTTAACATCCTGTGATTTTGGGCAAATCACTTAGTGGCAGATTTACAACCCCCTTGCACCTCATTTACGCCGCCGTTGCATCACTTTTGTGATGCAGCGGCGACGCAAATCCTGCGCCATGGTGCGGGGTACTTACAACGTGACGCATCTGGGAGATGCGTCACGTTGTAAAGCCCTGCGCCACATATAGGCGTTCCTGCGCGGGGGGGGGCATTCCGGCGCAGGAACACCTCCTAAAAGTGGCTGAGTGAAATCTACAAGATTTCACTCAGTCACTTTTAGGCCAATGCTGCGTCACAACCCTGCGCCTGCTTGAAGCAGGCGTAAGGCTTGAAGCAGCATTGGAAGAATAGGGCACCCCCGAGCTTTGCTGGAGCTGCGTCGCGCTTGCGACGCAACTCCAGCAATGCGTCATCTTTTGGCACAGATGCGTCACGCATCTGTGCTGTTTTTGCCCCATTGTGCGCTGCATTGTAAATGCGGCGCATCATGGGTGGCAGAGCTGCGGCGCACAATTACTGGTGCATCCCTGCTGATATGCAGGGATGCGCCAGTAATTGTAAATCTGCCCCTTAATATTCCATGCCTACCATAAATGAATGTGAATGTGTCCTTAACTGGTGCTCATGAAAAGTGCTGTTGCTAATGATTAAGTGCCAGTGCTGAGTACCAGAAATCACTAGCTCAAATTAAGCACTGTTTATCAGGTTTGTGTTACTGGAACAAAAGTTGAAATTCAGTGCACAGTTAGGAAATAAGCCAGTCAATTTGTTCTACCAGGCTAAATATAGATTTTTCAATATATGTAGCATCATGGCAGAAAAGTTTTTTTAATTTTTGTAACTCTTTTTATGAAAGAATAACAGTGTGATTGCAGAAGTACATGATATTGGATACATCAATACTTACATAACTGTACGTAATAACAGGTTAGAAAGTAAATTAATTGTTCATTTCTATTAGATGCGGGCAGAAAAGTATTTTTGACCTCCTGTTGAGCGACACAATACAGCCCACAGAAGGTCAGAGGTATTGAAGCCAGGCTTCAGAATCAAAAATAGTTAAAAAAATATATATGGCCCAATTCACACACTGCACTTTGGAGTACATAACGTAATGCTACAGTAGTACTAAATACATACTTCAAAATGCAATTCACAAAACTACAGGTGCAGATTTCCACTTCTGTCTCTCCTTTCTTTCCTGTGCAGAAATCTCCTATATTCATAGTAATACACTTGAACAAACTTTGAACCGGGCACGCCTAGGAAGGCAAAGTGATATTTTAATCAACAGTAGCAAACAATAGGAACATTGAAGCTGCAACGCCTTGATCACTGTGGTGTGTGATTCAATACCACAGCCCTTAAATATTAGTGTTGTCAATGTCGGACATCTTGGACTAATCAAAGTTACATGTAACTAAAGCAAATCTCTCTTTACAGTCAGTACTTGATACACAAAATCAATGTAATTAAGGTACAAAACAGTAATTGGAACCCCAAATTGATTCCACTAAAAATCACATTGAGTTGGAATAAGTGATTTTGATGGACGAGCAATTAATTCTATGAATCTATTAATGCGGGGAGATGATTTTACTTTTTTATTCTCAAATTGTCTATTTCCCATTTGAGCAATTATGCATGATATGAGGGGAAGTTTCTATTAATGTATTAGGATTTGATGTCATGTTCAGGTCAGGTAGTGGTCTCTACGGAGGCAAATGGACGAATTATGTATTGATTACATACATTTTTGTTTTGTTGAACAATTATTAGTGGACTCAATTATGGAGTAGCAATTAAAGATTTGTGCCTTAATTACATTGATTTTGTGTATCTATTAGGGATTGTAAAGAGGGATACTTTTAATATTTAAGGGCTGTTGGATTGATTCACACTACACAGTAAGGAAACACGCATGTTGCTAATTTTTATTTTTGTGATAAAATATAAACCTTTTCACAATCAATTGAAACAACTTTTAACCAAGCTTATTACAAGTTAAGAAAAATATTAGCGAGGGTAGGTGATTATATTTTAAAATTAAAGTTTGAAAATCAATACTTATAAATTAAATGAATATCTTTACATTGTTTTGCAATGTTATACAATTTTAATTTGTGGAAATATTCTAAATAAAAACTTTTTCAAAATCAAATTCAAACAACTTTTTAACCAAGCTTATGAATACCTTTACATTATTTTGCAATGTAATACAATTTTAATTCGAGGAAATACTGTGTTGTAACTTTTACATTTTTTATTAGCTTTGTGTTGTTAAGTAGTTTTAATTTATATGCATTTATAATTTAAACATCATTTTCAAATAATAATAGACTTCCCTGTTTTTCTATAGGGAGATGTCTGCCCCATGTGGTGCTGCAGCACACGTAGAAAGAAGAGCAAAACTCACAGGATTGTTTTCTGCACATAGGTGTCCCTTCTTGCTCAAAACAATCCTGTCTGCCATGCAGGCACTCTTGCACCGTGGTGTCTGCGTTGGTGCGAGGCAGCGGTTTGTGTGCCAGTGCAGGCAGGGAGCAGGAATGCGCCATATCTTAGTAGATAAGGTTAAGGTTTCTTGCTGCGTTGCGTGAAATATTGACATATGGCCCTTGGTGTCTAGCTGCAGTAAATATATGGTGGAAAGTCTGTGTGTTTGTATGTATGTGCACTAGGAATCTGAGCAGAATCATTGCTGAGTCTACGGACTCTCACTCTGAGTGCCTTACACTCTTTAACACTAGGCTAGGGGTCCCTAAGGGGAACCCTAGGAGGGTAGAGAGGTCCTCGATGAAGAGGATTGAAGGGATACGTCCTCCCAGAAATATACTTAATGACACAAGAGTATCCCCTCCGTAACCAAAATGGCTCCTTTGCAAACAACAGGGATGGGGATACGTCAGCACGCCAGGTGGCCGCATACCCTTTACCGGGGGTGGGAAGGGAAAGGGACCCTTTTCTTTATACAAACCTCACCCACTCTAGTAGTGTCATGCTTCATCATCAGGTTCACCCCAACTCCTAAAGGTTGGGGTGGGCTCAACTATATATCAAGGGAGCACTTATGAAAATGTGGTGTCTGGGGGCACCCACTCCAAAGGTATCCTTTGTTAGTGGGGTAGAAGGGAAGGTTAGAAAGTATGTATATAGGGCTAAACGGATGTAATGGTCCGAGGTCCAAAGTAACCTGGACAAACTGATAGTACTAACTTCACAAGAAAGCAGTAATAATTTGAGGCTCAGTGAGAGCATGTGATACCTCTTGTCTTTCCTTCTTGTCCTGGGCATACGATTATCCTTGCTCCCGCTAGCCTAGAGCATGGATTCTCCAACATGCCCTGACCACGCACTTGCCATCGGTCAACAGTAAAGTAGCATCAGTGGGACAATTGAGGGGGTATGAAGTCTACTGGGAATAGCAGAATTGTTGTTCTTAAGGCATAAAACCCTGACAAGTAGAAAGATAGTACTGGCTGAAAAGTGCTGATTTTCCATTATGATCCAAATCTAATCAGTTATCTGTTCTTAAATTCTATTAAAATGACATCAGTGTGTTTACAAGAATTGAAATATAAGTCAATAAAAAAGGTTATTGAAAAACAACATCTGAAGCTAAACTAATGTTAGAGGAAACGCTCCAGCAAAAGAGATTTGGGCTTGGGAAATTTGTCTGCTGTGGAACTTCAAGACCTGATTTCTAATCCTCGCTACTCCATTTCAGTACTTTGTGTGAGCCTGAGCATATCATTTGCTCCCACATTTACGGCCACATGCATCAACCTATTTAGGAAGTGCAAACGGTGCGAATCGGTAAATTCGTCCGTTTGCGATTCCTAAATAAGTTTTTGGGATGCATTATACATTTTTGTGAAAATCGCTATTTTTAACGATTTCCAAAAATGCAATTGCTTTTAAGTAATCGCAAATTTGCGATTCCTTAACAGCAATGCATGATTGTTTTTCAAATTGCGAATTAGCAATTAGGGGGTGCAAATTACCACGAGGTTGAACCTCATGGTAATTTGCGAAAAGTTATGGAAATGCTCAAAAATGCATTTTTTAAACTTTCATGTTACAGACACACATGTCCTTAGGTCATGTGTGTGTGAAACATGCACTTTAAAATACATTTCAGGGGTGCAGGGGGGGTCCTTTGGCCTCTAGGCCCATAGGAATCAATGTAATGCCATTCCTTAATTGCGATTCGCAATTAAGGAATCGCAAATTCCGAAAATTAAGAAATCCTAAAAAATTTTAGGATTTGTTGATGCATAGGATTTTGCAATTCCTAAATTGCGATTCCTTAATTTTCGCAATTTAGGAAATGCAAAATCCTACAATGATGCATGTGGCCGTTCGAGTCTTACAGGCACATGCATCAATATTGCTTTTTGCGATTCCTTAATTGCGAAAAATATGGAATCGCAATTAAGGAATTGCAAAATGCAATGCATCAAGAAATCGCTAAATAGACTGCGATTTCTTAATATTCCTTAATTGCGACTCGCAAATTGTGAGTCGCAATTAAGGAATACCTCCCTATTCATTCCTATGGGCCTAGAGGCCCATAGGAATGAATGGGAAGACATTCTCAATTTGCGAATAGCAATTAGCGTATCGCAAATTGAGAATGCGATATCAAGGGTGCAGGGGTGTCCAAAGGACACCCTGTTGCACCCCTGAAATCAATCTGTGCACATATGTTGTGCACACACATGCCCTAAGGGCATGTGTGTGCACAACATGAAACTTTGAAAAATGCACAAAAGTGCATTTTTCAAAGTTTTCGCAAATTACCATGAGGTTCAACCTCATGGTAATTTGCTCCCCCTAATTGCGAAATCGCAAGTTTCATGCATTGCATTTAAGGAATCGCAAAATGGGTTTTCTTAAATGCAATCGCAATTTGAGAATTCGCAAATATTTGCGAATTCTCAAATTGCGAGGGCCTTCACTCATCATGCATTCCACAAGCAGATTTTGCGATCGCAAAATCCTTTGATGCATGTGCCTGTTAGTTCCTTTAGCTGCCAACATAGGGAATACATTTTAAGACCAGCATTATTAATACCTAAAATAAAGCAGCATGATTATGTTTAAATTGAATAACATACATATTAGCCCCGCCCTATATCATTTGCGGTGGCCCTAAAGCACCACAGATGCCTTCTATGGCCTAATTCTGCATTTCAACTGAATTTTCTGGTTGAACAACAGCAGTCAGCTCCATTCACACTCACAAGAGTAAAACAAATTACAGAACCAGATGGGCAGCACAAAGCAGAATACCTGAGTGTGTCAAAGCGGGTTGTAAAATGAGAAAAGGCATGAAAAACATAATGCGAACAAAACAGTGATTGATGCTCGCCACCTAAAAGTGAAATAAATAATTTATGAGTATTCTCTTATACAACAGCTTTAACACATAAATGGTTTTTAGGACTGGAAACATGTTATCCCAGGGCAGTCAATGTCTTGCTGCCACAGAGATTCCAATAATGAGTCCTGCTGCTACTGCAACAAGGTTATACTTAGTGCCTATTGAGTGAGCCAGTGCCCTGGAAAGCAGATGGCGCTATGTCAGTGCTCCTCTTTAACCCACCCAAAAGCATAGTTTATTGGACTCCTCTAGTTATTTGAATACTTCCCTTGGGTCCTTTCTAAGCACAAGATACAATCTGGGTAGAATTAGACTACTAATTGGGAAATACAGTCCCCAGATTTTAGTTATAAGCATTTTATTATGTCATTTGATTTTTTTTTAATTCTTTCTTTTTAATGTATATATTAACTTCTTTTTTGTTTAATAATTATATATGTTTCTTTTTTAATGTGATTTAATACATTATTTGTTAAGATTTTTATATTTTTCTACATTTATGGGGTTAATCATATATGTAATGCTTTTGTAGTGATGTACTTTCCCTACTGTTGATTAGAGTGAAGCGGGAATTGTAAATCTAACCCCTCCAAAGTGCAACACTGTCCCTACTGTTGCTTAGACCTGACAGGAATGGTAAATCCAACCCCTCCGAATTCTAACACTTTATCTACTGTTGCTTAGACTGGAGTGGGAATAGTAAGTTTCAACTCTCTGAAATCCAATGCTTTCTCTACTGTTGCACAGACTGGATTTGGAATAGTAAATGTAACCCCTGCAAAGGCCAACAATTTCCCTAATGTTGGTTAAATCGGAGTGAGAATAGTATATGTTATATATATATATATTAATGGCATGTATATTATTATTTGTTTAATTTTATTATTTAATGTTGGTTTTTCAAATGTTCATAAATATTTTTACTGCATGTGTTTTTGGGTTGTAATATTTAAACATTTTGTTTATTGTTGAAATTAATCAATGTATTTTGTTATTGATTTGATTGTATATTTTTATGTTGTTTTTCACGCACACACACACACAAACACAAGTATTTTTATTGGTGTATATTAATAGATATGTTTATTATAGTAGTACATAGAGAATGCAATTGCAACTAATGTAATATAATTTATTATTTATGCTACTATACATATATATATTCTAGGAACACATACATATAGGTACGTTTATATAAAGTATTAACAATTAGTGGAATTTATTCTATTAATGTGAAATATATGAACATATTTTAGGTTTACTGTTTTAAAGTGCTAATATAGTAAAAACAATATTTTTGTATGTTTTTGAATTATAATAATGCCATCAATATTTTTTCAGTATAGGATCACAATATTGTGGTAAGCAATAATTTTGAGACCATATTTTTGTCAACGATATTATTTACCAGATACTCAGTCATTGACCCGCCCATTATAGAACTTGCACACCCCAGCACCACGGCACAGGCTATCCTCTGGACTACTTGTCCTGCACACAGGACGCTGATGCACACGCAGCCCTGAAGTTAGCTCATGCCTGCTGTAAGCATGAGTTATGTAGAGGGGGTGGATTTAGGGGCTTCTGCAGCACTGTGAGTGCAATCCACAACTTTGAGTTTTGTCAGTAAAGCAAGTGATTTCTCTGCTGAGTGTGGCCCTGAATTGATTGGGAGGGAGATGAAGTGAAGGTCAGGAGCACCACTAAATCCAGAGCATCAGTAGTGTAGGCTCTGCTCACCTGGCTGAGCAGGCATCGGCAATCCACCAAGGTTGAAATTACTCACCTGGTAACAAAGACGAAGGGCGTGTGTAAGATTTGGCAGCTCAGTTGGATAATGCCTTTACTGCAGAGATTTATGCCGGATCTTGTAGCCAGAGGTTCGAATCCCTGAGATCCATTCATCCTTTCATCTTTCCAAGCTCATGAAAACGAGTGCCACTGGGTTTAGTGACAATAAACCAGTTGTGTGTGAATAGCACCATGAAACCGGCTCACCGGTGATCTTGCACTCTACATTGTCTACAAGTACGCCTATCATGTAATCTGATTGATTATAGCACCACCAACCAGCTAAAATGAGGCATTGTTTTACATAACTAGTGGTCTGAGTGGATAAGTTGGGAGGAACTCACACAAGCCATACGGGGGGCAACTCTAGCCCCGGACTACCCCTATCTTCTTTTCTTTGGACAAGAAAACAAGAGGAGACCGTATAACTATTGTTCACCGGGATGTGTAGAAAAGGCTCCTAGCTTGCTGGTCTTGCAAATTGGTCTCTCCTGAGCACCTGGTTCACTGATCATGACTTTGGTGCGGTGAGCCAGGCAGATCTCTTCAGCCTCTTAGAACCTTGAGATTCTAGTTCTGTTTGTGACACACACATCAGCATGATGTCAAGAGTATCTGTCACTGATGGAAAACTCTGAAGAATCAAACCTACAGGCCTTGGGAGACCAAGGGAACAGAAGTAGAGAAGGTACAAGACCAGATGCGCGGTCAGTTTCTGGCTAAAAGCAGGAAGACGAACCAGACTTCACGTTCATTCTTGATCAATGGACTCGCGGACAGGAGGCGAAGTTGTCAAGCTTTGCACTTCATGAGGATTTCAAAGTTTATCACTTTAGCAAACTTCACCCCTGTGAAAACTCTAGCAAAAAAAAATGCAGAACTTTCCAGCAACAATATTTTGTGCAAAATAAATAGGTTGGTAAAACAGATTTTTGCAGTAATTCTAACTTCAAGTTCATGGTCCCTTTCTCTTACAAGGCTTCATTTCTTGATGAGATATTATTATATTTTATATCACGAAGATTTTGAAATAGTAACACTCCATTTTTTTTGTTCAATAGCTCCACAAAGTGCTGGTAATTATTGGACTATATCTAGGCTAGACTTGATTTCTCGTAAAGCGGCCACGTGAAATCTATTGAAAAAATTCTTAAAACTATTGAAGTACAGAATTCACAAATGTTCTGAAGCTTGTGAATTTCGTAAAATTGTTGTATGTTTCCAAATACAATATGGCAGCTGCTTGCTCTCCATTGTTAGAAAATGTACACATTCATTATCCATTTAGTGCATTTTTAATTCTTTTTCTGACAATTTTCCATTACTTTGTGTTTATATTTAATGCTGTATGTGGCTTTTAACCAGACACCATGCCTTCCCTTCTCTCTGTCAATGTGATTAACACAACTCACCAGTTTCAAGCTGAAGAGTTACATCTCTGGAGATAGTTCTGCATTTTAACTCGTTGATGCACACATGACCCATTCTTCAAATGCTAATATCTCGAAAAGTACTGAACCGATTTACGCTGCATAACAAAGAAGCTTTCTGAGTGAAATTCTACTTTCATGCAAAGCTTGGTGTAAATCAGTTGTGTGATTTATGCAGTGGAAAAGAGCAGAATTTCATATGAGAGCTTGAATTGGAATGCAATCCCTCCCACCCCCTCTCCCCCCTCCCTTCCAAATGCTTAACGAGGCTTGCTTTCTAAGCTACTTACACAAGGGCTGCATACAATTTTATGTACATTTGCTGAAAGGCACCAAAATCATTTGTGGTCCCAAAAATTTAGGGGCATATTATCAAGGGGGTTTATCTCCGCTGTTTTGGCTTTAAAAGCCAAGAAAGCGGAGATAACATTATCTCCCTATTACCTAGCTGTCGCTAACACCTTTGCACGTCAGTTACATTTATCACTAATGACATGCAAAGTGGGCGTGCCAAGATGTTAGCGACTGGAAACAGTCGCTAACATCGCTATCTTCTATTACCAACTTTTCGAGATATTTGCGCTAAGCGCGATTATCTCCAAAAGCTAACACCTGCCCCTGAGCAGTTCTTAGCCATGTTATCCAATGGTAGGTGGATAACATGGCTAAGAGCATTAGCTCGGTAATGCATGAATATCGCGGACTTTTCAGCGATATTCATGCATTTCGGACGATTTTTATCGCTTAGGAGATAAACCTTGATAATAGCAAGGTTCCTAAGCGATAAAAATCGCCGCAGCTCGGCGATAAAAATATTGCCGCTAAGCCAACATAGCGATAATTATCGCTAGTTGTTGGTAATATGCCACTTAATTTCGAAGAAAATACAACTGAACCATAGCTACAGAGGAGCGATTTCCGACTTTCTAATAAATACTCTTGTAACTTCTAGCGGCTCTTTTTGAGTATGAGACATATTTTTTGTGTTTTTCAATAGACATATTTGTTTCACTTCAAAGGCTGGTCTCAGGTGGCTGTGTTAGACAGCATTCAGCTGCAGTTTCTCTGTGAACATAACAACACGTTTTTGAGATTCCTGCATCATTTGTCAACGACAAAGCAGGAATAGGGATAACCATAAGTGAGTTTTCAAAGTGACACTTTACAGATATTTTGAAATCTTCATCTTTCAAAATATGTAAACAGAAGAGATTTGTATGTGCTGTGGTTTGACTGGCCATGAAATGTAGCGCATTTTTTGCAGTTATGTTCTTGCAGTGTTCTGCAAACCTTTATCTGGATCAATTATGGTTTTCAAGCATTTGCAGGGGTTGGAAAAGAGGCACAAAGATTTTTTGCAAAGTTATTAAGAGCCCGTGGAGCACTGAGGCCTGCCAAACTAAGGTTTTGACAGCATTTGATTATGGTGGGGACGTTTCAACACAAGAGGCATTTTATTGCTTCAGAATTAATTTTAACAACAGTATGGAGTGTCCACATGTTTCTGAGAGTGAGTGTAATATAGCCTTATAGCCCGCCGTAGAGGGCTATACCGGCTATTAAAGGCCATCTCCAGCGTTAAAAGCCCCGAGCCGAAGGCGAGGGCCTTTAACAAGGGAGAGGGACTTTAATAGCGGTATCCTTTAATAGCGGTAGCCTTATAGCCCATCTACGAAGGGCTATAAGGCTATTAGAACATTCTGTCACTAGAGGACAGAATGTTCGAACAAAAAAAACAAAGCCTTATGGGAGCGCGAGGGGATTGGAATCCCCTCAGGTTTCCCTGAAGCCTTTGTTCACAGCCAGAGATGTGAACAAAGAAACATTGGAATGTTGGAGCTCCAGGCTTATACCAGCCATTATAAGCCCGGAGCACTCCATTGTTTTCAATGGAGCTCCCAACATTCCAATGTTCTAATAAGATTTGAACTTGATCCTAAGTCAGTCAGCCCAGGAATTAGAGGAGACCTATTTTATATTACTGCTAGCATATTTATGGAATTTCAGATAACTTGACTGTCATATATACGAGAGAAAAATACAGTTGTTAACAAGCGTAAATATTCATTGCATGCACACTCGTTCTCTAGGTTGTACAAGTGAGGCTACCAAAGGTGTTCACATTATGGCAAACACAGTAGCAGATATGAACTTTGAAATGGCAATGAATCTTCAGAGGTTGTTAGAGGGGCTGTTGGGTGTCTCAGATAAAATTAACACTGAATGTGTATGTGTTCTATAACAAAGTTATTAAATCATTTGATTTGTGAATTTATAAAGCGCGCGATTGCCCATGGGCGTCATTGCCTATGCCATTCCTGATCACTCATAATCAGAATTCGAATCAGCCAGGCACGCTTGCTGATATGATGACTTGAGAAGGAAGTTTTGAAATGAATATTTAATTGATTTAAATTTAGACATGGGCCTGTTGAAGCCTTGTGTATTTTGACACCTATTAGCTGACCTAGCTGTTAAATAGAGCCCAATGCATATGAAATATCGCAAACTGCTCCTCATGTTACTGTGTCATCGTATTACACTCTGTTGGAGATTTGGGATCCACCCGGTGAGGGATTCCATTCTAGCATGGGCCATTACCATCTACAAGCCCCGGCTATGACAATGCTAACGGCTGATACCAAACCTTTATAGTAGAGTTGGTTTACCTGAGCCTCAGTGGAGAGATTGCCTACCTGCTCTCTCTGCTACATTCTGAGTAAGATGTCGCAACTGGAACCCCTCTTTGTTCCTGAGTGCGGATGTCTGTAATTATTAAAGACGCAGGGCATAGAGGTTCAACTAGATCTTATTATTCCACAGCTGTGAGGAGCCGGGTGCCTCTGTGTGGACCCACTCATTCACATGTTGACCTGGGTTTTTATAGAGTTCAATACATCTTGCGTATATTGCACAAATGACACCCAGCCAATGAGGAGTTTCCCACTCATTTATCGAATCATTAATCAGAATAAGATTCTTGGCTATATATGGGCATTGATTTATGAAATCAGAAAGTGAAGAAGAGCAGTTCCTTGTCACATGCAGTTGTAACTTGGTCATTTCTCAAGGCTCTGCTCTAGGTATGCCTAGACGTGGGTCCCTTGCTCGCTGTGCCACTGGTTTCAAGCTAGCTGGGCTGATGAAGGTTAATATCCCGAAACCAGTCCTAGGATGCTTGTTTTCCGTTCCAGGGAGGACCTGGTCTGGCAGATCGGGCTGGACTGTTCCCATGGGGAACTGGGTCAAGACTGATTTGCTCATTGCTAGGTCCAACTGGGGTGGCATGTTGAGCAAAATAACAATGGATTTAACCCTGATCTGTGGCTGGGGGTGAGTGTTTGACAATGTTTAGCATTCAGTTCATCATCTTTGTGTGTTGCTATACTCACCCTAAGTGGGAAGGTTATGACCACACGTAGGTCCTATGCTTGCTGTGCCTTTCAATTTAGGCTAGCCTTACTGATGAGGGGTGATACCCTGAAACTGGTCCCAGGATGCTTGTTTTCCGGTCCAGGGAGGACCTTGCCTGGCAGTTCAGACTGGATTGTTCCAATGGGGAGCAGCGTCAAGATTGATTTGCATATGGCTGGGTCCAAACTGGGATGGCATGGTGAAGAAAACAATGGATTTAACCCAGATCTATTACTGGGGGTGAGTGTTTGATAATATTCATCATTTCGTCCATAATCTTGTTGTGTTGCTATAGTAGTAAAAACCAAATTGTTGCTGTGGAGCTTTGGATACCGGAAAGAAAAATGCACTATGCAAAAAATAGTTGTCCCCAAATGTTTGAAGACAACTTTGAATTTGATTGGGCTCTTGGAAATTGCCAATTTACACAGCTTGACTCTTCCTCAACAGATCACAACCACCACCCAATAGCGTACCAGTCCACAGCAATAAACCAGCAACCACCAACTCAACAGGCATGGAATAACTGGAGAGATCTACCACATGCCACTGGCCAACAGGAGACTCTAAACTAGCCCACCATGGGGGGTGCGAGATAGATACATAGTACAGCAACTTCTTGATATATCACAATGACAATCATATATGGGACAATAGTAAAATTGTCCACCCCAACAGATCACCCCCCGATCTCTCCCTCCAGCCTATGCCCGCTCTGAACCATACAATTTAAATTAAATATCTTAGAATGGAGAACCCAATGCATTCAACAGCTTATCAGACCATGATCATATGAAATGTCGTAAAAGGATCCGCAGAGCTGTTCAAGGCTTCCAGCTGACTGAAAAGTGCAAACTACACGATCTTTCTCTGTTATTTCTTCAGCAATCTCACTTTCTTTGCAATGCATCCTACAACACAATAACCATGCCTTGGTGGTCCTCACGCACAACATGAAAGCACTTTCCACTTGGGAACAAAACAACATCACCCTTCGAACCACACACTACACAGTGTAGCATGCTCCTCACGCAGGGAAGCCCTTCGGTGTCCCACAGAGTGGTAGTAAGCACTGTATACATTTTATAATACTATACAACTGTGATAGATGATACAATTGAGATTGCATGGAAATTACTCATGTGTGTATGTATATTTTGGTGAACCATGATGGCTGGCAACAAAGCACTGTATAGGACCAAGCCCTAGTGGGGACATGTGGGATGTTAGGCACTGAGGGAGGAACTACAGCTAGTGGAAGGGGTAACAAATCAGCTCCCCTGAGGTAGTGATCTAGGAAGAGATGAGTTTTCAGTTTCTTCTTAAATTGTAGGAGGGTTGGTGCTGTTCTGATATCGAAGGGGATGTTGCCATCTTATAAGTATATATATTTGTAATCACTCATTATATTTCAACACAGTGACAGATACATGGGTATCAGAGCAGTATCATTACAACATGTACATAAAGAGTGAACATATACAGATCCATACATATACATTCCGCTATCAGAGTAACAATAGGAGTCATTGGTCCAGATTTAACAACCAAACAGTAAGGTAATGAGTGATGACTAGTTATTTAGTGGTCTCATTACATTAATCGTTACTCCCAACATAGAGCACGTGTCCTTTTAATCCTGAGACTTGTGACTACTTACATAATGTGGTGTTGAGGCAACTTATGATGTAATAAAATGGTGTACAGATCAGGGAACATCATTGTGCCCTCAAAGGTAGGGGGGACATGCAAGCGCCCAAGTGGGGCGAGGAGACAGGGTCACCGTCCCAAGTGTTTTAGAGAACCTGGTTAGGTACCAGCTTAGATCAGGTCATAGTTAGTGAGTTCTTCTTTGTATGTCTGCAGGTCCTGTAGTAGTGTCTCCCAATCAACTGCTATGGGGCTCTTGCGCAATCCACAGACCCCCTCACGCCTCAATGCTACTGCCTCTGCCCTCCTCCACTTAAGGGTCACTGCACACCAGTGGGTGATGTCCAGTAATGCCTGAGCTTTCCAGTGCATGGCAATGAGTCTATGACTATTAGCAATGCCAGGTCAATGAAGCGGGTCGCAGCTTTTTAAGTTGCTGAGTGCTTAAACAACCTCAATAATGAGCCCTCCATCTTGCAAACATTCATACGGCCAGTTACCTCCATCAGTGCCTTAGAGACATCATTCCATAATGCAGAGGCTGCCGGGCAACTCCAAAACATTTGTGCAACATCTGCCCCAGCTTGGCGACAGCGCGGACAATCGGTAGATGATCCAAACTTCTGGTGGAGCATATTGGGTGTGAGGTAGGCTCTGTGCAAGATGTTGTGCTGTATGTATTGGAACTTAACCATCCTTGACAGCTTCCCAGGGTATTAAAGGGCTCTGTCCCATTCCTTCTGTGTAAGCTTTCTGCCTATATCATCTTCCCAGCTCCTGCTAGTTGCAGCAAATGGGCTCCGTGTAGTGAATGTAAGGGCTTGGACAAAGCATGCGATGAGTCTGCGCTCTCCGTCCATAACGTGGAGTGTATGTACTAATGGATTTGATCAGGTTCCGTCTCTGCAATGTACCATCAGCTGTCTAGCTCAGCTATCAGTCAACCATGGGCCAGAAAATGACCTGCCGGCAACCTATTCACACCTTGCAGCCTATCAAAGGGTATGAGTACCCTGTAATGAAATAGGGTCCCTAAGATATCCATACCTGCGGCCTCCCACGACGTCATTGCTTCTTTCCCTATCATGTTTGTGAGGAGGGAGGGGGGTGGCAATGGAACTGATGGGTATTTCGGGAGAGTATTGGGAGATTTGCAGCATTAGCCACAGACTGCGGTGGAAGCTGTCACAGGCCATCTTAATTAACCGGTTAGAGTACCCTGGGGGCTTTGCACAAGGGAGAAAGGTCTGTCAAATCATACTTAGTGCTTGTGTGGCGATGGGGCGTCCCAGCACTTCGGGAAGTCGTCCCATTAACCAGCATGCAAGCCAATGTAGCTGTGCCGCTAAGTAATAGTGTTAGAAATTTGGGGCTCCTAGGCCTCCTCTATCTACTGGTAACTGTAGTTTGCGGAGCGTCACCCGCCGCCTTCCCTTATTCCAGAAAAAGCACCCAAAAGCGGAGTGTAATGTGCGAAAAGTAGACCTAGAAACACTAACAAGAAGGTTGTGAAAATAGTAAGGTAGGCCAGGTAACATCATCATTTATGACAAGGGCACTGTGCCTTTTACCTTGTGTGGGAGTGTGATCCAAAACGCCATCTGGGGGCGCAGGGATGCAATGTCCTTAGTGACATTACCGTCTATATGATCTTGTGTCTCGTGATAAATGTGTATTCTCAGGTATCGAAATGTGTGTGGCTCCCAGCGTAGAAGCAGCTGGTCTACCACAAACTGCTGTTGGGGGCAATCTGAATGCAGGGGATACAAACAGGATTTAGCCCAATTTACTCGCAAGCCAGAGGTATCTCAGAAGGCTTGCAAGATATCAAGGAGGCCAGTTATGCCCTCCCGGATATCCCGAATATCGATCTACACATCGTCTGCATATATATCGAAGTGACATGTATCTCCCCGTTTAGCAGAATACCCCAGTTTCGACTGCTCTACTGAAGCCTCTGCACAAGTGTCTCTATTGCGAGGGTAAAGAGCAGTGGGGACAACGAGCAGCCCTGCTGCGTGCCCCTGCTCGCTGGAAAGGGTTGGGAAATGCATTGACCAATTTTAACTCTGGCAGTAGATTTGGAGTATAACAGAAGGATGAGTCTGTGCAGTCTACCCGCGTTACCAATCCTGGTTAGAACCGAGAATAAATAGCTCCAGTCTACCAAGTCAAAGGCTTTCTCCAGGTCCAGTGCCATACACCCCACATATAGCCACTGGACCGGAGCGAGCTCCATCACCCTATGCAGGCAATGAATACTGAGAGTGATAGACCTCCCAGGCACAAAGCCATTTTTGTCAGTATGTATCAACCGCTGCATATGTTTGTATAGCCAACCTGCGATAACTTTGCTCAGAATATAACAGTCCAATCCTAATATGGACAACGGGTTATAAGAGGACAACTCTAGAGGGTCCCTGCTGAGCTTTGGGAGCAACATCAACAAAAATTCCTTTAGTGAGGGTGGGAGTTGTACGTCCGTAAGATCAGCCTGGTACAGGTCCTTAGTTTGAGGGCCAACAGATGCTCGTACACTTTATAAAACTCAATTGGAAACCCGTCTAAGCCCGGTGTCTTCTGCATGGCAGCACTTGGTATTGCTGCCCATAGTTCCTGTAGGGGAATAGATGCATTAAATTCTTCTCTGTCTGCAGGTGCTGTGGAGGGAAACATAATTGTGTCAAGGAAAGCCCGTTGGCTGGTAGGCGATCCACGGGTGGAGGGTCATATAGAGACCGATAGTAGTCAGAGAACTCACAGTACATGTCTGTTGGGGCTGTCCATATTGTGGTGATGGGCAGAGTGGGTTGTGCATTGCGCAGAAGCCATGCTAACAGTTGGCCTGACTTGTCCACTCCTGCATGCATTTTTGCTTGATAAGCCGTGAAGTCTAACCAATGCAATTTCTCGGTGGGATGTGCATGTTGCATTGGTGTTTCTGTCAGTTCACCTTATCGTGTATGGTCAGCTTGAGCCTCTATCTCTAAAGCTCTCACAGTTGTTTCTATGTGTATTAGTACTTTCTGTAGATCACCTCTGACACCCAGCACCGCGCTTATACAATGCCCCCTAAGGACTACTTTAAGTGCTTCCCAATCTATTACTATAGAGGAGGCCATGCCCCACTTTTCTGCTATGGAAGTTGACAATGTATCACTAGCAGTCTCTAGAAATACTTGGTCTTCAAAGTGCATGGGCTGTAGCCGCCAGGTAGGGACCTTTAACCTCGGCTCTTTCCTGTCTAACTGTGGTAAGAGTGAGAAGGTCATTCCTAAATACTCCGCTTCCATCGCCTGCAATCTTGTGACTGGGTCACAGAGTATCCGGTCTAGTCTCACCTATAAATCATGCGGGGTGAGTAATATGAATACACTCTATTGTACAGGTGTAGCCATCACCAGCAGTCTACGAGGGACCAATGTGTGACCCTTTGGGATAGTAGGCAGCGGCAGCCAGTACTGGAGAGGTTGGTAAGGGAGGATGAGAGTGATCTAGGTGAATATCCAGTATGCAGTTGAAGACCACCCATTAACCATGGTATGTGCTTCCACCGAGTAAGTACCACTGATAGGTGGGACAAAAAGGATGAATGCGCCATGTTAGGTGTAAAATGTAAATTGCTACTTGTATAGCGCACTACTCACCCGCAAGGGTCTCAAGGCGCTTGTACGAGTACTGCTGTGGAACCCATCCTGGCTTTCCCTGTGAGGTGTCCGCTCGTGGGCACCCCCAAGGTGGAGGCCAGGCATCCTTAGCGTTGTGGGGGCCGTTGTGGAGATTAAGCAAGCTATTGCCCAGAGTTGCAGAGTGGGACTCCATGATTGGAATAGGCACCGAGGCGAGAATTATCAGGTCCGTGGAATTTTTAGCCCAAGACCCGCTGAGGCGGGGAATTGAACCCTGGTCCCAGACTAGACCTCTGCATCAGGGTCTGCCGTTCTAACCATTGAGCCGCACTTCTCCACTCCAGGTGCATATACAATCCCCAATAAAACAGACTTTCCATTCAGCTTCCCCTCAGCCAATGCATAAAGGCTCCCTGCGTCTATCTCCACCGCCATACAATGGAACGGAACTCCAGGACTAACCTGAATGAGCACTCCTCCTGCAAAGCCAGAGTAGGTGGTACAATAACATTGATCCCTCCAACACTTTTGCAGCTTCGTGTCTTTCCCACCTGCAATACGCGTCTCCTGTAACAGTGCAATCGGCATGCCACGTCATTAAAAATAACTGTTGCGCCGCATGCTGCTTGTGCACCGTGCCCATACCACAGACATTCCACGTCAGAATACTGACTCTTACCATTATAGTAGTACTGACGCGGGGTGGGCATAGCAACAAGCGGTGGAGTGCACAGTCTCTCCCACGTGCCGAACCCTAGGAGAAACACTTCATGTACTTGCAAAACAATACCCACCACATTACTTTGTGAACTGCAAACCTAGAACCCTCAACTCCCATCCCAGGACGGCCTCAAAACACATGGTCGCCCACACAGCGAACAAACAGTCCCATGAATGGGGTGCCCTAACAGCACATAGATAAGTACTGGAAATGCTTGGAGCAGGGTGGGGTTAGGTGGGGGGGTCCAGCCTCATAGAGCTCTTCACCATTCCAAGGCGAACAGTACAGTTCTATAACAGGACTTCCATGTAGCGCGGACTGCAGAAAGCTCCCGAACGGAGTGGAGTTCACCGTCCAGGCCTAGCACTCATGTTTTCACAGTATCTATCAGGATTGTGATATGTATGTAGGAGGTCTCAGGTTCTCCTGGCTTGGGCTTCCGCCACACGACCCGTTCTCTAAAGAAAGGAGTAAAAATCATATTAGGCACTTTACAACCAGTCATCTGTGGCATCATCTCTGGGAACTCTGCCGACAATTTGCTGTTTGCGTTGCGAAGTGGTTGGATTCAGTGTCAGATGCTCTGGCCTCCTGGGTCTGAGGCGGTGGGGACCTGCGGGTTGGCATAGTACAAGCATATGACAAAGTGTTCATTTAAACTATATAATCTTGAAATTGCTACTGAAATGCATTACATTTTTTCTTAATTTTGTTGTGAAAAAGAAAACCATAAAATTTATATAATACGGAAGTGGGGAACCCTACTCAAGCAGCAACCACAATTCTTGTTAGGGTGGAAAACAAGCAAACCCCAAATTAACCTGTCCTTAACCCTCTGGTAGCGTGGCAAAAAAGCAGTCAGGCTTAACTTAGAGACAATGTGTAAAGTATTTATAGAGAACTTCAAACAGTAATAGAGTGAAACCACAACACAAGAAAAATCCCACACCAATTTAGATAAATAGAGTAAAATGTAATAAATATTTGAGACCAAAATGATAAAAACCCAATCAGTGGTACTGGAGGCATACAATTTTGAAGATTTATGTAAAAATAGGAGCTTGAAGCACAAAGCTCCAGCTGTGATTATCTGATTGCGCGGGACCGGGACAAGGTCATAAGTTCTGTCTGATCAAAATGGAACACAGGCCGGATACAGGGACCAAGTTGGCTCACTGAGCAAAGTACCTAAAATTCCTGGTTGCGGAGTATTGCGAGATCCCGCATTGAGAATGAGTTGCGTAACCGTGATTATGGAAAAGCTATGGGCTGTGATGCAAGGTCACGCGTTGTTGTCTAGGATGCCATGGCCAGAGGCTTGCGATTCGAAATCCTGCATCAGAGATGCATCGCACAGTGACGTTTCCAAGGAGCTGCAAAGGGAGGTCCTGCATCAGAGATCCATTGTGCAGCGGCAGTTCCTATATGAAGCTGCGAGGAGATGTGTTCCACTGTGTCGGTGCAGCCCAAATAATCACAACTAGGATGGCAGAGCATCTTTAGGCTCACTTTCAAGGGTCCAGGACTGGTGTGGTACCACTTGGGGAGCACTACTCACAATAGACAGAGTCCAGGTGCTGTGTTCAAAGTGGTTGGAATCTTTTCTGTCCCTGAAGCTCTGATGAGGAGGCCAGCCAACTAGCTCTTAAGAGTCACTCTGGTGGTCCTGGGTTCAATGCATGCCCACTCCTTCTCAGGCAGCAGAGTAGCAGGGTAGAAAAGTAGTGGTCCTCATACAGCAGAGCGGCAAAGCAGTCCGTTGGAGTCTTCCACTGGCTCAGCCTTGTACTGAAGAGTTGGGTCTGAGAGTCCAATTTATACTTGGTGCCCATTTTAAAGTAGAAGAAGGTTCTGGAGGGTTCCACCCCTCAAGGGGTTTTTGGAATTATCTCCCTCCTTGCTCTGTCCACAGCTTGTCTGTGGCACAAAAGAAGCCGTCCCTTGATCCTCTGTCATCTGCCAATTATCAGCTTATCTCGCTCTTGCCAAGTTTGGCCAAAGTTTTTGAGAAGGTCGTGACATCTCAGCTTACCAACTTTGTAGAGGTGGTGGGCTTGCTACAGCACTAGCAAAAATACGGGACCCCCTCTTAAATGCTTCTGGCCAGGGAAAAGAGAGGAAAATAACAATACAGCAAGCTAAACTTCCCTCGTGGCCTAAATACTTTTCAATTTATGACATAGTTCTCATTTTTAGAAACTGAAAGTCCTTCAAGATATGACAAAGGCTTATTTCCATTAACTTTTCAATAATTTATTCATTTTTCTGTGTATCACAAGACTTTTAAAAAAACTTTTTCATAGAAATAAATATGTTTAATTGGAAAATCATTAGTCAAAACATTCATAGTAATAAAAAGACATTTTGATCAATTGTAAATGACATAAATATTTACACGAAATACACAAACGATACCCAGTAACTCTCACACTTACACATTCAACCAAGCTCACATACTCAGCACACATTCCTAATCATCCAAAACAGTCTATTTTCTTCTGTGGTTTAAGGAAACACTGTTGTTTCTATGTGGTTCCACAGCGGGCTTGCTACACCCAGCGAATCAGGGTTCCGTGCTGCTCATAGCACGGAGTCTGCGCTTTTGGAGGTAACAGAGGCGATCCGTGAGTGCCTGGATGCCAGCGGGAGAGTCACTTTGGTTATGCTCGATCTCTCGGCGGCATTCGATACGGTGCCCCATTCGTTCCTCCTGGATCGCCTAATGGCAATTGGTATCTCGGGTTCGGCTCTGAGTTGGATTCAATCTTTTCTGGAGGGCAGATCACAGCAGGTGTGGCTGCCTCCCTGTGCGTCTGCGCCGATGCACTTGTCTGCTGGCGTTTCGCAGGGGTCATCCCTTAGCCCTCTTCTCTTTAACATCTATGTGACTCCGCTGGTTTATCTGGCCCGGTCCCTTGGGGCTAAGGTGATGGCCTATGTGGATGATACACAACTCCTGTTCTCTTGGAAGAGGACTCGGTGGAGGCTGTGCAGCATTGTCTAGACTCGGTGTTTCATTGGCTGGCAGGCGCACAGCTGAAGTGCAATGAAGAAAAATCGGAGATACTCCTGTATGGCTCATTTCCAGTGGATTTCAGGGATAGGATTTGGCCTTCAGATTTTCCACGCCCTACTGTGAGCAAGGGTTCCGCCAAAAATCTCGGGGTGTGGTTTGATAAAGACCTGAATTTTTCAACTCAGATACAAAAATTGACAGGGACATGTTTTGGGACCCTGAAAATCTTGAAGAAATTTCTTCCTTTTCTGCCAGTCAGCGCTAAGGAGACGGTGGTCCGGGTGATGATTTTGTCTCGCCTAGACTATGCCAATGCCCTTTTGGTCGGCAGCCCTGCTTATTTGACTAGGAAATTGCAAGTGGTCCAAAACGCGGCCGCTAGACTGCTACTGGGACTGCCTTTTAAACAGAGTGTTCGTATTCACTTACGTACCCTGCATTGGCTCCCTGTGGAGGTTCACATTAAATTTAAAATCCTGTCTATTGTTCATCGCGCTCTGTATGGGTTAGGTCCTAGCTATTTGCAGAAGAGATGCGCCTTCTATAAACCTTCTCGACAACTTCGTTCATCGGATCAGTTGCTAATGCAGAATCCTTGGTTCAATCGCCAGAGGCTAGGCGGTAACTCCTTTGCCCGCAAAGCTGGCTTGGCCTGGAACCTGTTACCGCTGGCTCTCAGGAGTGTTCACGACCCATTGATTTTTAAAAAGAAACTAAAAACGCTGCTCTTTTAAGCCTGGGTTCGAAGTGTGGATTAATTTAACTTTTTGGTGTTAGCGCCGGGACACTTCTAGTAGCTGTGCGCTGTATAAATGAAATATAACATAACATAACATGCTTTGTGAGAGTGCTTACGCAGAGTCTGTGTGATGTGCAAGTGTGGTAAGTGATAGCTTTACCCCTTAGAAAGTCAGAGATTTCCTGTCCTGCCAAAACCTATTGCCCCTTGGTCTCACTGTCTGGGAGCAATACGCAAAGATCAAATGCCAGCTCCATCTCATAATGTGACCCAGGATACAGCCTGCAGGCACCAAATGGTTGGGACAAGAGAATCCCACTTCCTAAAAGTGGCATTTTCAAAATGTTGTCTTAAAATCTGACTTTACCATTAAAGAGGGTTTTAAATTCCAATTCTTTCGATAACAAACCCAACATGCTACCAACTGAATGTTATCACGTATTAAATTCAATAAGGTACCCAAATGTTAACCTCTGGAGAGACAGGCCTTCCAGGAGTGAAAAACGGTAAACATCCTTTACAACGCAACTTTTACATCGCAGAGCCTTTACAACCCAACCATTACAATGCAAACTATTACAACGCATTGCTCTGGGGGGCGCTCTAGGATAGGGAATAGGTTAATTTACTATCCAATAACCTTCCCTAGTGTCCACGGGGACTGGAGTTGGAATAGTAAATTAAACTATTCACTATCCAGCACCCCAAAGCACTATGCGTTGTAATGGACTGCGTTGTAATACTTGCGTTGTAAAGGCATGCGATGTAAAAGCATGCGTTGTAATGTCATACATCCGTGAAAAACTAGTTTTTCACTACCATAACATGTACAACTTAAAAGTACATGACTACATTTATAATACATTGCACCCTGCTCTATGGGCTATGTAGGGCCTACCTCAGGGGTAACATATGAATTAAAAAGGAAGGTTTAGGCCTGGTAAAAAGGTTTCTTTTCCTAGTTCAAAATGGCAGTTTAAAACTGCTTACAGGGGCTGCAATTGCAGGCCTGAGACTTGTTTAAAAGGCTACTTAAGTGGGTGGCACAATCAGTGATGCATGCCCACAAGTAACATTTAATTTATAGGCCATGGGTACTTGTAGTACCACTGTACTAGGGACTTATAGCTAAATTAAATATACCAACTGGGCGTAAGCCAATTTCACCATATTTAAAGGAGACAGCATACACACTTTAACACTGGTTATTAGTGGTAAAGTGCGCAGAGTCCTAAAAGACAACAAAAACAGGTTCAGAAAACAGAAGGGTGAGGGCAAAAAAATGTAGGGAATACCGTACAGAAAGGGCCAAGGCCAACACACACAATATAAAAAATATAAACCGAAAAGTCCACCGAGAAAAGTTGACAATCTGCCTTAATCTCCATCAGCTCTCATTCCCCACTATGCATCATTGTTCAAAGAGTATCATAAATTATTTCAAAACCTTTCATCAATTCTTTAAAAAGTGCAATCAGAAGTACAGAGAGAGTGGACTAATGGTTTGCTCTCTCCAAGTCACTACCTTTAATGTGTTTTTCATGCTTTGCCATGGATTGAGGGGAACTTTGAGGATGCTTTCATTGTTCCATTAGTGTTCCCATTATGTTTTCGTGATGGGTTGTTGAGTTGTCCTTTTGTTATACTGCATATGCGTCACAAGTGCAAGACCATGTACTTTGATATATTTATACATGTTGACATCTCAATTGCTGAATTATGTTTTTTTTATTTACAAAGTGCATGCTCTTGATGTTTCAGCCTGGCTTAATGGAAGTGCTTTTAAGTAAATACCCTGGAACATGGATTTGTTTTCCTTTCCTGCCTTGATAACAAGTTGCTGGATTTACAGCTTGTTTTGTTCAGAAAGTAAAGATGTGTATGCATATTGCCAAAAAAGCAAAATGTATTTACTATGCAATATTTTGTAATGCAGAGCGGTACAAAAGGGGATGGTGATGGACGGAGCATCTGAACCAATCAATCCATCACCGTTCTTTAGCCCACTCTGCCACCCCAGTTCAGACATGGCCATATGCAAATCAGTCTGACTCTGTGCCTCATGGGAACAGTCCAGCATGCATTGTAATGCATGCATTTCAAATTCAGGGCTTACAATGTAACCTTCATCTTCTAACTAATTTCATTAGGCTCTTCTTTATGAGTCCAGATTAACAGGGCCGGACTAAGAATGCACACTAACCCTGGCGATTGAGTCGAACGGCTTCTGGGGCTGTGGGGGGAGGGGGGTGTTGTTGAGAAACATTGCTGCTGCTTTTGTTATTTTGTTACAGGGGGCCGATATTGCAGCACTGCTGTAAAACCGTCCCGACTGCTCCAAAACCAGCCCCCACCCTTCCGGACAACCGGAAAAACACCCCTTGCCCTCTACGGACAGTCCGGCCCTGCAGCTCAACTCTACTAACGCAGTCTTGAGTCATCGGAGCCCTCCTCCCAGTTTTAATATTGCTAGAGCCCAAGATGGTGCATTATTATGCAACCTTATTCCTAGGGCAGTAGTGGCAACCCATACGAAGTCGCCCAACATTGACTAATTTCTTCCCCTAACAAAAAGCTAGAACTGCTGCTTTTCCCAATATGTGTTTGATTTACATTAACAGCATAACTTTGTCTTGACCAAAACCCTACTAAAGGACCAATGCAAAAGAAGTCCGGACTAGCCTTTCACCCAAAAATATATTTTTATTCACAAAAACTCCAGGCATTACAACTTGCAAAAGAGACACCCTCACACCCCACCCACCAATGAATCATTGGACCCCCTTGAACTTGTGCAGTCACTAGGGTTCTCACTTTCATAGGGATGTATGTCGTTACTACGCATGCCTTTACGACGCAACTTTTACAACGCAAGTCGTTACAACGACTTGCGTTGGGGGGCGCTGGATAGTGAATAGTTTAATTTACTATTCCAACTCCAGTCCCCGTGGATAGTAGGGAAGGAGTTGGATAGTAAATTAAACTATTCCCTATCCTGGAGCGCCCCCCAGCGCAAGTCGTTGTAACGACTTGCGTTGTAAAAGTTGCGTCGTAAAGGCACAGCGTTGTAAAAGTTGCGTTGTAAACGCTGTTCCCCCTTTCATAGCCCATGCAGAATCAGCATATGAAGGATACCGAGGAAGCATTTCGATGAAGGCCACAGAAGGTAGAGCGTGGAGTGTCATCGGACGCAGGAGTTTCTAGGGACCTACAATCACCGGGCCAGGAAGTCATGGGATTTCAAAATGAGGCCCTTCAAAATGTCAATGATCAGCCACCACCTTGTCGTCGAAGGTGTGCTAAAAGATTGCCTCACATTGAAATGGCTTAATCCGCATCCTTTTTGATTTCAAAGTGGCCACTTGGGATGCATGAAACCCAAAAGGCCAAAAATGCCTTAAATTCAGATAAACAAAATCTGTTTAAAACTCACAATCCCGCGAGCTGATGTATCTCAGACACAAATAGGTATCTTTGAGCATGAACCACATCCATTTAAGCTGAGACTGCTGTCAAATAATTATAAGCCAGTAAACCATATCTCACTATTGATCCATGATACAATCACCAACAACTCAAGATTCATCTGACTTGATTAGTTAAGCCATCTTCCATTAATTTACCAGTAGCTCAATTGCGTCTCGTTCCAGGTGTGAGTTACCAGGTTGTAAAGTACATTTTACAGTTTAAAGAGTTGCACCCCCACTGAAGGGACCATTAAATACGATTAACAATCACCAACAATAAAATGTCTAGTCTTTTGCTGTGTTGATGATGTCAGCTGGAGTTTTGGGATGTATTGGGACGTCTTTCATGGGATCAGCCCTTTAGAACAGACCTTATTACAGCAAAGTGAAAAACACCTTCAAACTTAAACAGTCCTTGAAACCATCAACCTCTCTCCAAGGGGCTTATTTACAAGGGCCTTATCTCAGCCTTTTTGGCTTTTAAAGCCAAAAAAGAGGAGATAATCTTTTTGCCCTATTTGCATGCCGTTGCGAACATGCATTAGCGCACGTTAGCAGCCGTTTTGCCGACGCCTCGCTTTGCATCTCTAATGAGATGCAAAATGGGCATCACTGGGCGTACCCCTGACGGACTAACTTGTGAATTATCGCTAAATGCACATCACAATATTCATAAGGTGGCCCTCAGGATTTTAGCTGACGTTAGTTATGGGCGAAAACCACGGTTTTTGCCAAAAACTAACGTCTGCTAAATTCCTGACTAATGTATGTTGACAATGGGAGGTGGATTGATGTGTTACGACCATAGGGTCGTATCATCAAGCATATCACCCTTTTTGCAGGGCACAACGCTGGAAAACCAGCGATGTTCCCTGCAACACGGCGATTTCCCTGCTATCGCTGGATTATATATCACCCTTGAGTTAGGTGTTGATGATAACGTGCTAATTCAACGATAGCCGGCGTTAGGGAAATCAGCGCTAGGCGCGCTGGGCGATAATTATCGCCCCTCGTTGTTGATATGTTCCTTAGTTCTAAAACTATGGAATGAAGAAGCAACCATCTAACCCATGAATGACTGGGAGGTACCACGTTGCAAGGAGACTGACATTTCAAGGGTGTTGGCATGGACACGCCTCTCCTACCTTTTAGGGAGGAACTTCTGAGTCTTGCTGACTTACACCCTCAGCGTTCCAAACCAAAAAAAACACGAGTAACCCAGCGTTGTCCAAACCAAGAAGACTACACCAGGGCCCAAGCCTTATAAGACTCAGAGTTCACAAAAGTCATGTAGGGGTACTTAGGAATTTGGTAGCTCTTGAAAAAGGTAACCTGAAGTCTAGAGCTGGGGCGACAATGGAGAACAAATGTTACACATCTGAAAATTGGGATTGACTTTTACATAAAATGAGATTCACAACAGTCAGGCAAAGAAGAAAAATCCTATAGCCCTAGCAGAAGCGACTTGGGGATGTATGACATTACAACGCATGCTTTTACATCGCATGCTTTTACAACGTGGTTTTACAACGCATACCATTACAACGCATAGTGCTTTTAGGCGCTGGATAGTGAATTGTTTAATTTACTATTCCAACTCCAGTACCCGTGGATAGTAGGGAAGGTGTTGGATAGTACATTAAACATATTCCCTATCCTAGAGCGCCCCCCAGCGCAATGCGTTGTAATGGTTTGCATTGTAAAAGTTGCGTTGTAAAGGCACTGTTTGGTAAAAGTTGCGTTGTAAAGGTTGTTTACCGCGACTTGGAGGTGCAGAACAGTCAAACATCTTGGGGTTCAGCTGTACCCCCTACAGTCAAACCTTGTGTAGATGTTTCTATTTTTGCAGGGAAGGCCAGATGGATAAAGGGTTTCAACAAGACAAAGAAAGGGTATTTTAGAAAAAACCCTTGGCTCGTATTCCAAAAGCTCACCTTAAACCTGCCAACCTCCCCCACTCTCTACAGAAGGTTCTAGATCCTGAAAGTAAAGGTTTGATAAACTTTAACTAGGCTGATATCAGGGACAAAACGATCAATTAGAATTAATCAACCCTGTAGTGCCTACAAAAGCTTTCTCATTGTAAGAGCTAAAAAAATAATGAGCCCACCACCATGTGTGAAAATGAACGAAATGTGCATATGTGGAGTTAAACAACAATGCGCATTGATTGTGGGCGTCTATCAGCAGAAATCACGCTGCTTTGTTAATGACTGCACTCAGTCGCTGTGTGTTAACAAGCAGGGACTTTCTTACAACAGTGATTGTTAAAATGTATAGTGATATGTTATCGTGGTCACAGACTGGAGGAGAGGCTGTATACCCTGGGGCAGATTTACAATGAAACTTCATTCAGCAAGCCATTTGGCTGTGCCGCACTGAGGGGCATATTATCAAGGAACGGCGTTATAATTATTGCTGCTTTAGCGGCAGAAAACTGCCGCTAAAGCGGCGATAATGGGCTTGATAATATGCCCTTGAGAATTCCCATAGAAGCCCAGGTTCTGATGTGTACATGGGCTTCTATGGGAATTCACAAGGGCATATTATCAAGACCATTATCGCCGCTTTAGCTGCAATTTCCTGCCACTAAAGTGGCCATAATTATAACGCCATGCTTGATAATATGCCCCAGAGTCACTTTCAAAGCACAGGGATGCGACATATTTACAACAAACTGCAGCCATGCGTCGGCCCAGGCACCCTTGCACCATGCTGCAAGTATGCTTGCATCATGGGGAGATTGTTTTTGTGCAGGAAGGGGCACCTGCCTGCACAAAAACAATCACTACAGGCATTTTCCTCTTTCAATACGTGCTGTAAAATGCAGCACGCATTGAAAGAGGAAAAAAACCGAGGAGAAATTAAAACATTTCTCCTCGTTGCGCCTCCCTTAGCATTTACACTCATTTCCAGATTTACGATTCCTCGTAAATCTGGAAATGTGTCTGGTTCCATGTGTGTTGCGTTGGAACACCCACAGCAACAAGCATGGAATGCCCCTTTCAATCAAAGTGCTGCGTGTAAAGGGGTTGTATTTACAAGGACATGCCACGCAGGGTGGCTTTTCTGTCCTTGTAAATATGGAGCAGTGAAATACGCCACCAGTACGTCACAAAAAGTGACAAACTGGTGGCACAGGGGGCTTGTAAATAAGCCCCCCCGTGTATTATTCAACGCAAAACAAAGAGGGGCAGATTTACTAGCCCCTTGCTCCACTTTTGCGTCACTTTTCCCATGTTAAAAATGACGTAAAAGGGGCGCAAGGGCCTTGTAAATAAGCCCAAGAGAGAATAAATCCATCGAAAGTTGCATTGCAGCGTCGTCCGTCACCCTGCAAGAAAGCTGGCCTGGCGCTGTCACTGGCGCGCGCCTTTCTGCAGATGAAAAAGATAACGTGATGGAGAAATGTGAAGATTATTCTGTTCGAGGCAGGATAACACCTCCCAGAGACGTGTCCCGACGGCGACGTCTGCAGCCAGAGGAAACATCTGAAGACGTTCTCACCAATCTAACGCCGCTTTCTAAACCGAGAGTTAAGGCGCTTGGGAGGTGCAATCTTTCAGAGCAGAATTATGGCGGGAAAAGAGCCAGGGTGAGACCGGGGCTGTCTGCTAAGGGGGTCAACTCGCTCCTTTCAGAGATGGATATTTATTCTCAGCACATTATAGCAGGAACGGGAATGAGATGGCAGACAGGTAACCGCGCCTTTAAAACCGAGAAACTAAAAACAGCCAAGAACGCGCCCGCGTCTTTCCAACGCAGGCAGGGCGGCCGCATGTGCAAAACACCTGGCAGCATCGGTGGTGTGTGTGTGTGTGTGTGTGGGGGGGGGGGGGGGGGGGGGGGTGGCAACCAGAGATGTAACAAATGTCGTAAAATGAGCCCCTTTTCTGCCAGCTGCAGATCTTCACAGGTGTGAGAGTTGGCCCTGTAACTACCAGCCACGGCCGGTAGTGGGAGTACCGGCCGGGCGGTGACGTGGGGAGGGGGAGGGACAGGGTGGGGGTAGTAATATATGGATTACGGAGTTTAACAGGTAAGTAAACATATAAATAAATAAAACAAATTTCGTTGCGTGCACCGCATCACCAAATGCGATGCAGTGCGCGCAACGAAATACGTTTTATTTATTTAAATGTTTACTTACCTGTTAAACTCCTAATCCATACATTTCTACCCCCCACCATGCCCCTCGCCCTCCCCACGTCACCGCCCGGCCGGTACTCCCACTACCGGCCGCGGCTGGTAACTACAAGGCAAAGCAATTGAAGAAAAGTGGCCGAATTTTCACTATGACTGTGCAGGTCACTTTGCGCTGGTGTAGGCGCTGCGCACGCGGAGACACTATTCGTGCGCGCAAGAAGATATGTGTTGAGGAATTCGGGGACTATGATTTATACAGGGCATTTTGGGAGCTTCTTTGCAGGACACCCTTTTCTAAATGAGGCCATTTTAAAAGTGGTACCTCAAATGAAAATGCCGCAACTAGCGTGAGTGCCACGCCACAAGGTACTTGAGTTTCAATCTATTTACCTCCTCCTGGAGTAAGCCCTGGATGCTCGCTATTGGTACCTTTGGAGAGACAAGTGAACAGAATGAATACGTGTCATCCAAAGGGAATGAAATAGTTTTAACCGCTTCCGTGCGGCGCCGATTCCGCCCCTGTGCTGGACATTCCAGAACAGGGCGGGATCGTGACGGAACCGTTCCGTCATCAGCACAGCTCAGCCGTGACTGATGACGGAACGGTTCCGTCACAAGCATGGAAGGGGTTAAATTCTGAGACATCAATAGTGAATGTCACTCTCAGGGGCATATTAGCAACAAATAGCGATATTTATTGCCAAATGCGCTTAGCGCATTTTTTTTCATCGCTGTCTATCACCGGATATTATCTCAGCGATAACATACTATTTGCAACGTTCATCTCTAATACGATAAAATATCCGGCGATAGCGCCTCAATACGTGAATATCGCTTGAAATCCAGCGATATTCACGCATTAACGCTAATGGGGACTTAACCTGAATATCCGCCTCCCATTGGATGTACAGGTTAAGTCATGGTCTGAGCAGGCGTTAGGTTCTGTCAAAATTCGCGCTTAGCGCTACTTTTTTTAATCGCACAGCCTGCCTTGCTAATAGGCAATAGCTGTATTAGCGACTGCTTTCAGTCGCTAACAGGTTGGGTACGCCCACTTTGCATGTCATTAGCGATAAATATCGCTGACATGCAAAGTGGGCCCCAAACCTGTCGCTATCGCCTAAAAGCTGTCGCTAACTGCTGAAAAGTCCTGCTAACGCGGCGATATTGCCCTTGCTAATATGCCTCTCAGTGCCTGGTGGTTTACGGCGCACAGCACCGGCACTTAACTGTCCACACCTGCGCTTGTGACAGTCTACCACAAGGTGGCGCTGTTTGGCTGATTTAGAGATGATTACAATAACAGGTAATTATTAACTCAATATAGATAAAAATGAATATTACCTGCTGCCCAGGCCATTCTTAAAGCTTTGGGGGCCTGAAATAGTCTGAATTTCCGTTCTTGTAGGAGTGTGATGGTTAGTAGTTGTGTTCATACTGCCGTTTGCAGCACTGGCAGGGGCAATGGATGGTGCAAGCTGCAGTGACCTACTGAAGAAGGCCCTGTCACTTATTTTTATTACAAATTAAGCACAGGACTCACTGTACACCACACATACTGCCCATTAACCACCTCTGTCCCAGGACCCAACGAAAAGGTCTTGCTGTTGGTAGGTTTGTGGTAAAAAATAAGCAGACTGGTTATTACCTCATCGAAGGGTGGGTATACACTATACAGCGCCCACTTTGGTAGTCCGTTCACCAAAATGCAACTTCTTGCATAGGCGCTGAAAAGCACAGTGTGGAGGTGCTGCAGCACCCCCAAAATAACCATAATGGAGTTCAGAAGCTGAATGAGAAATAAACATGCCTTTAAATGTTGTATTTATTTGATAACTTTTGCTGTGCGGTCAAAGACAGACGTCAAATGCGCTACTTACTCTTTTAAGATGGACATTAGTGTTTGCTTTTCTTTCTCTGACTGCAAAGTGAGAGGATTTTGTAAAGTGAACAATGTCTAGCTGGGGTACAAAGTATGACAAAGGAAAGGATGTAGGGTGTCTAATTTTTTTCTAACACAAAACATTTTTAAATACCTGTAAATGAACTGCACAAATTTTTAAGAATATATCAGCGGTTAGGAAAGCACAAATGAGGCACATGTTTGCAGTTCTGGAGAATGATGGAAACAAATATTTTAATATGACCAAATCAAATCAACGTGCTTTAATTTGTGATGCACATTTCCAAGCATAACGGTTTGTGTGACATATAGTTTAACCAATAAAAATGCACGCCTGTGCAAGTTAAGTTGCCATTTCAATGGAAAATATGCTGTCTATAAATGACATTACGCTTACACACCACGTTTTAGTAATGTATGAGCGATAGTGTGCTACAAAGTGCACTACTGGCTATATGCCACACCCAAACCACTCTCCTGACGAGTGGGCGTGGCTGATTTGCAAAATTTGTTCTTCGTCTGACGTCAGTGATGTAAAATTGATGGCAGCATCCCCACTCTGAATTTTTTTCCTGCACCTCTAACTTGATGCGAAGCAATATTATCTAGAGCAAGCAGGCCTGCTTTATAATCTCGGGTATCCAACCCTACCAAACTGTTTGATCTTTGGCCAGTCATACTCTCCCTGTGTGTCTGTCCCAAGAATATCTACCCTGATCTCTCACTATGTATAAACTCTCAAAGAGTGTTAATTGGATAAGTAGAAATCAAGGGCGCATTCCCAGGGCCAGTGGCACAGCCCGAGCCAATTGGCTAATGAAAGGAAGGAAAATACCCCCCCTGCAGGCCATTGTTTAATGATAAAGGACAAGCACTGTGCACCCGATGAACCATTTACAGCCATGCCTCTGCCCAGGTTAGTCACAGCAAGGTATATTTAGGGTTGCTTAACTGTAGGTGCCAACATTTCCTATTGACATCTCTAAAGGTGCCCTGTGCCCTTGAAGTTGCTCTGGCAGGACCCCTGCTGTGCTGCAGCTCATCCCAGCCACAGACAGGCATCTCTTTCACAGCTCGCATTGGGCACAGATAGTGGGAGGCGGGCTCCCTGCGGGGCCACTAGACGTGTCCCATCCGCAGATGCAAATCTCACCCTGTGAGCAGCAAAAAGCAGGACATGGGGGGCCTCATTTATGAGAAGTGATGCATCGCTGCCTGAAAGCATTGATGCGTCACTTCTCAGTGCGCCCTCCTTGCGACATGATTGATGCGTCATATTTACTGTATGACGCATCATTTCGCAAGGAGTTACAGATACGTCAGCATTTCTGACGTATTTGTATGGGTCAAAAGTGGTGCATTGCTAGAGTGTGTCACAAAAGTGACGCAACTCCAGCAATGTGTCCTTTCACATGGGGCAAGCCCTATGTGAAAGGGCCTGCGTCAGTCTTACACCTGCTGTGAGGCAGGCGTAAGATATTAACGCATTTGCGTCCTAGAAGTGGTGCAGTGAAATCATATATTTCACTGCGTCACTTCCATGACCCTTTCTTGCATCAGAACGCCCCAACTACATACATTGTACCTGGCATAGGTATAATGTGGTGCAGGGGTTTACAAAGTGACGCATCTACCTAGATGCGTCACTTTGTAAATATGGTGCAACAAGGCACATTTTTTACGCTGCTGGTGCGTCACAGAAAGTGACGCACCAGCAGCGTAAAAGTGACGCACAGCCTCATAAATGAGGCCCATGGCATCGTGCATGAGCGCAGGCAACGGGACAAACCAACTAAATGCAGGACAAACTTGCAAAAAACTGAACATTTGGGCTCCTTAGATGATATATAATTGGAGACGAGGTAGAGTCTGATTTAGAGTTTGGCGGAGAACTTACACCATCGCAGAGGTGACTGAGCACCTTATCTGCTAAACTGAATGTCTGCCAGGCTGATTTACAGTATGTCCACGGCAGAGACTGCTACATCTCTGCTGCTACATACCCCTCCGATGGCTGAGGGAGTGACGGCTGCCAGAGGTTTGGCCTGTGTCCACCCTCCCAATTTAGAGTGGGCGGACACATGGCCAGTTTTATTTTTACAAAGAGCCGCCCAAAACGTGGCACTTTGTAAAAGTAAAAACTGTCAACTACCCCCATACCATGGGAGAAAACCTCCATGGTGAGTGGGTGTTGTTTCTCATTTATTTAAAAAAACAAATTCCTGCTTTGGGATTTTGTTTTTGATATTAACATAGAAAATGTTGACGTAGCAACATGGCACTCTTTCAATGAATTTACAGAAACTGATGTGACCCCGGTTCCTGTAAATGCAAGAGATGTCCGCTAGGCCAGTGGACATCTGTACATTTGGCGGGTGCTATGGCAGGAGTAAAGTACTCAATATGGTGACCGTACTAACACCGTCCGTCAAAGTCGAATTCAGGCCCATTCTTACTATAGACTGACATGTGCAGCCATTTCACCTTTGGATGCAGTGGTAACAACCAATTATGGGGCATATTACCAACAACTAGCGATCATTATCGCTATGTTGGCTTAGCGGCTATAATTTTATCGCCGTGTAGCGACGATTTTTATCGCTTAGGAGCCTTGATATTATCAAGGTTTATCTCCTAAGAGATAAAAGTCGGCCGAAATGCATGAATATCGCTGAAAAGTCAGCGATTCATGCATTACCGAGCAAATGCTCTTAGCCATGTTAGCCACCTCCCATTGGATAACATGGCTAAGAACTGCTCAGGACATGGCTTTTGTAGTTCGGACTGGATTGTTCCCATGGGGCACAGGGTCAGCGCTGATTTGCATATCGCCATTGTCTAACCCAGGGTGGTGTGGAGTGGAAAAACGATGGATTTGGGCCCAGATCTTTGGACTGGGGTGAATGTGTGACATTGATCCACATTCTGTCCATCATTGTTGTGTTTGCAGTTACCGCTCTAAGAACTGCTCAGGGCAGGTGTTAGCTTTTGGAGATATTCGCGCTTAGTGCGAATATCTCCAAAAGTTGGTAATAGGAGATAGCGATGTTAGCGACTGTTTCCAGTCGCTAACATCTTGGCACGCCCACTTTGCATGTCATTAGTGATAAATTTCTCTGACATGCAAAGCGGGGCCCAAGATGGTCGCTATCTCCTACTAGCTGTCGCTAACTGGTGTTAGCGACAGCTAGATAATAGGGAGATAATTTTATCTCCGCTTTCTTGGCTTTTAAAGCCAAAAAAGCGGAGATAAATCCCTCGATAATATGCCCCTATGATCCTTCGTTGAAACTGAAAAGGATTCATGGAAAGTAAGGAATACTAAACATAAAATTCTGTGAATGTGGAGGAAGTACACTTCAGTTAGGGGTAAATTACTTTGAGGAAAGATTGATGGATGAACTTGTGAAAGAGTGCATTAATGTAGTATACTTGTAAAGCACTTATCACTGAAATATGCTGGGCTGCCAGTACAGTTGAAGCTGGTACCAATAGACAAAAAGACTAGCAATATAGATGAGTGTCGACCATATACAAAATGGGATCTGGTTTTCTATTTGCTGAACATTACAAGGTGCTAAAACTGAAAAAGCTTGGCCTCCAGGTCGAGCACACCTACGATTATATATTCTATGCTCTCGATTGAATGTGCCCCCAACTCCAGCTACTCCAGGGGGCTGACTAGCCTCACCTAGGGGTTTGAACTATTTGGAGTTTAACCCCTTGCGTGCAGCGCACATTTTCACGCTGTGCAGGGATTTAAATAAGTGGGCGGGATTCGTATGGCCGGGGGCCGTCCTCCTCCCACCGTGACGCGTGACGGCTCCCGGCTGTCACGAGCGCGCAAGGGGTTAACCCAAGAAAAACCCAGGAGACCCAAATAAAGGGAATGAGTGTAATCCAACCTATGAGACATGAGAGTGCAATGCGGAGAGTAATGGTGAATCACTAATGTTAAAGATTTTCATGAGCAGACAGAGTTGGTATACGCAGAAGACTCCTAAGATGATTTGAGTAGGTAGCACAATATTTTTAATCAAGTTAGCTGTCCAGATATTGTACCATCTTGACCTGAATAGGTGACTGTTTTAAAGCAGGTGACCAGATGAAGTCGCAAAATATGTTACCACCACCTTACAAAAAACACTCAGATTAGTAAGGTTGAGAAAATTAGTGGTCATCCAGGAGTTTACGGCAATAAGGGAATCACTAAATCAGTAGGTTATATCTGAGGAGCTTTCTTTCAATAAGAAGGAGGACCACTATCAATCAATATTGAAAAAAAAACATAAAATCAACAGAGCAAATAAGACAAGCTGGGGTCTGAACATAGACCAGGCTGAACCTTGAGGAACCCACAAGTGAGGATTCACGGCTTAGAATGAAAGGGGTGAAGAGAAGTAAACCTGGATCTGGTCGGATAGAAAAGAGCAGGCATTCTACCAATCCCAGAGTTTAAGAGGAAACTGATCCAAATGGTATGATCCACCAATGTCAACGCCAAAGGGAGGTCCAGTAGGATCCTTAAACATAGCCATGAGGACTGACTCATGAGCAGCCGTGGACGGTAGTGGGAGTACCTGCCGGGCGGTGACGTGGGGAGGGGGAGGGGCAGGGATGGGGGTAGTAATCTATGGATTACGGAGCTTTACAGGTAAGTAAACATATAAATGAATAAAATGAATTTCGTTGCGTGCACTGCATCCCCAAATGCGATGCAGTGCGCGCAACGAAATTCGATTAATTTATTTATATGTTAACTTACCAGTAATGCTCCGTAATCCATAGGTTACTACCCCCCACCTTGCCCCTCCCCCTCCCCACGTCACCGGCCGGCAGGTACTCCCACTACCGTCCGCGGCTGTTCATGAGTGGTTTAAAAACTGATTGCACAATACTCATTGAATTGTACATTGCAATTATAATTCAGAGCTACTTCTCAGACCAATGGACTGCACAGACATCAATATATCGAATATGCGCCATATACCAACAGGATGCAAGGATGGAAGATCTCGACACTTAGGAGAATGATCATTCTGCTATGGTAAACAGTACAAGGAAAGGGGATTACACCATGAGATGGCGATACGTTGTCTCTTCCTAGATCTTGACACTTAAAAGAACAATGATTCTGCTACGGTAAACAGTACAAGGAAAGGGGATTACACCATGAGATGGCGATACGTTGTCTCTTCCTAGATCTTGACACTTAGAAGAACAATGATTCTGCTACGGTAAACAGTACAAGGAAAGGGGATTACACCATGAGATGGCGATACGTTGTCTCTTCCTAGATCTCGACACTTCGGAGAATGATGATTCTGCCATGGTAAACAGTACAAGGAAAGGGGATTACACCAGATGGCGATACGTTGTCTTTTCCTAGATCTCGACAGAAGAACAATGATTCTGCTATGGTAAACAGTACAAGGAATGGGGATTACACCATGAGGTGGCGATACGTTGTCTCTTCCTAGATCTCGACACTTCGGAGAACGATGATTCTGCTATGGTAAACAGTACAAGGAAAGGAAATTACACCATGAGATGACGATACGTTGTCTCTTCCTAGATCCCAACACTTACAAGAATGATGATTCTGCTACGGTAAACAGTACAAGGAAAGGGGATTACACCATGAGATGACGATACGTTGTCTCTTCCTAGATCCCAACACTTACAAGAATGATGATTCTGCTACGGTAAACAGTACAAGGAAAGGGGATTACACCATGAGATGGCGATACGTTGTCTCTTCGTAGATCTCGACACTTCGGAGAACGATGATTCTGCTATGGTAAACAGTACAAGGAAAGGAAATTACACCATGATATGGCGATACGTTGTCTCTTCCTAGATCCCAACACTTACAAGAATGATGATTCTGCTACGGTAAACAGTACAAGGAAAGGGGATTACACCATGAGATGACGATACGTTGTCCTTTCCTATCCCTCATGAGGGTCAGCAACGTTCTACTGATATACGCAGCCTCTTTGGTGTAATAGTACACATGAAGCTTCACCAAGAGCAATTAATTGCGTTGCTCCACTCTCGACTCGCTTGTGGAGATATTGACATTTCCCAGCTCTTATTTACAGAAAAGTTCACAGTCTGCTGGCTCAGTTGTATACAGCAATGAGGTAGCGACGCCTTACGATGTTGCTTGAAGTACGGCCAATCCTTCTTCAAACACACTAAGACCCTCGATCTGTGACCTCCAGGGGCGGCCTTAGGCATGTGCAAGCTGTGCACCTGCACAGGGCCACCAAACCCCAGGGGCCACCACGCCAATATATATCCTTAATATAATAATCCTCTGAGGATGGATACATATTTGCGTGGTGGCCCCTGGCAGGGATTTGGTGGCCTCCGGCTCTGTTCCACTTCCAAACACCCTGACCCCCCCCCCCCCCCCCTCTTCACTGGCCTCCGTGCTCCGCCCCGCCCGGACCCCCTCTTCCGGGGCCCCCTACTACGCTCCCTGCCCAGGGCCGCCATGAGCCTAGAGCCGCCCCTGGTGACCTTTGTAATCTAATGTGCTTAGCAATAAAATCTGGCCCCTCAGACTTTGTCATTGTCCCTGATATCCTCCACATTGATGTCTTATTAATATCCATTTCAGAGTGCTAGGTGTTTGGAGAAAGAATAGCACAACAGTGGAGTGACAAGAAGGTGAAGCAAAAAAAATAGGTAAACTTTAGGTCCTGCAATGGAAGAATGTGAATGTCTCCAAAGAGGGAAAAGCCACTAAGGTGGGGTCTGAGTGATTAAAAGACAGCTTATGCAGCTCACTATCTTGAGATAAATAAGTTATATAGTGAATCAAGCACAAAGTTGGCCAATGTTAGTCATGTTTAACCCTGAACAGGAGCAGAACAAGTGAATCTTTAGACTTCTTTTGGAAATCTTTTTCCGAACTAATTGGCTGAGGAAATCAGTTCCGGAGGAAAGTGCCATGTGCATGGACAGTCTGTCTCCAAATAATTTTAGTTCAGGAGGATGAGTAGAGGAGAACCTCAAATATTTGGGAAATTGATGGGCTGAAACAATTAGACATACAGTCCAAATCTGATTTATGTACAATGTACAACATTTTAAAGTGGGACTTTATTTTGACCAATCGTCAATGTAGGGATCTGAAAGTAGATGTGATGCGCTCTTTACACGCTAGGCCACTGATGGTTCTCCCGAGTGGTTGTGAATTATTTTAGTTTGTAAATCAAGTTTTAGGAAGGCTAGAAAAGATGTTCTTGAACCACTTTGAATGCCACAGATAGGTTCAAAAGGAACAAGATGCTGCTTTGTCTGAAATGAAATCTTTTGGATTTCATCAGTGGCGAGTGAGATATTGATACATTTTGTAATGGTGGGTCTTATGGCTGGAGGGCACAATTCCATACTGTAGATAGCATGACAGATGTCAGTGAGAGAAGCCCATCTGTTGAAGGACACTGCAACCTTATAATGTCCATCATCAGGACTGGAAAAGAAGCATGGTGAAAGAGGGTGAGGGACCCAGGTCGGAAAGACTGCATGAGATAGGTGACATAGATTTAACAATATTTCTAAGTTAGGGGATCTTGCTAGTAAAGAATGACACTGTGTTATCCAGAGATATTTGGAGGGTGTGACAGCTAAGAAATTGAGCTTTGGTGCTGCAAGTTCTTTAAAAGTTATGAACAATGCACAGGAGATATTCTCTTCTTCCATGAATCAGGCTTGAAGTATGCTTCTTTAGCAAACAACTTTGTAATACTGAGCATAATTCCGACAGAAAGAAGCTTCAGCTGGCAAGTGCAATTTTGACCATCTTCTTCTGGTCCTATTTTATAATCCTAAACCAAATCCTCCAATGACCACCAGGACATCCATGTTCTGAAGTTAAGCTACATTTCAAGAGTAGTACATCTTTCCTCAGATTAACATTATATACAGCTGAACTCCACTTCTATAAAAAGTGAGATCTGTATGGGTTAGGCTTGTGCCAGACAACACTTTTGGTTTAGGTCGTATTCAACAGCACCACACACATACACCAGAGCAGAGCATCCTTCCTTCCCTAAGACATTCTAAGGGCTGTTTTAGATGCACACAGCCAAAGGCTCCTGAACTCAAACCTGAACTTACCTGGCTCCCAAGACTTGGAACTCCCTCCCCATCCACCTTCGGCTGACCCAGGACCATCTCGCCTTCAGGAAACAACTCAAGACCTGGCTGTTCGAGCAGTAGCATACCCCTCCCCCCAAGCGCCTTGAGACCCTCCCAGGTGAGTAGTGCGCTATACAAATGGCATGATTGATTGATTGATTGAACAAAATCAATTAACCAAAGAGAATCCACCAAGATCACTGGAGCTGTGCACACTTGGGTGTACTCTCAACATGAAAGTCCCGACTCGGGTTATAAACTGTGCTCTGCAAGCACGCTTAGGTCTGGACGTCCATCCTTGATTGTCCATCTTCTTTGCCATTAACCAAACCATCTACCTTCTTCAAAGGGAACACCCACAGGATGTCATGTTCGGCTGCCCGTTCAGGTCCTGACTTGCAATACTGGCATCGGATGCCAGCTCCATTTGCAGGCAATTTTCTGGTCCACATCTCATTTGCCCTCTAGTCCAAAGACTGTCATTTGCTCTTCAAAAACATGCATATTATTTAATTTACATTTTTGTGACTAGTGGCAAATGCCAGTAACTATTGGTGACCTCTGGATTAAATGGTGAGGTGCTGCTGAGAATTCCTACCATTGCAGCATAACCGCTCATCCATAATCATGCAGCCACTTCAATCCAGGAAGAAAACCCCAAATTGTGACTGCAATGTCATTCCCAAAATATACATTGCTATTCCTAAATGTTTGCATCAAACCCGTAAATCTATACTAATATTATAAAGAGAGAGCCCAAACCTTTGAGGCGGGTAATCTCAGGAACCACAGCACCAATCACAACACCCAATACAGCATTGGAAAGGGCAGTTGCAGCAGAAGGACATAGGCTATACAGATGCCCACCATATACATTTGAAAGGTAAAAGAACCTTACCAGCCAAGTAGTCCCTTGTGGCGTGGGCGTGGGCGGGGCGTGGCATGATGAAAAAAAAAGCGTTCCTTAAACGTTTGCGTTGTGCTGGGGGCGTGTGCTGGGGGCGTGAACAAGGCCAATGGGCGCGGCACTTGCAATTGCGCAGCAGCAAGGGGTGTGGCCAATGGGCGCGACAACCAGCAACCATCGCGCGGCACATCCCCCCAAAAAAGCGTGCCTTGAGGGCGTGTGCAAAACAAACGTGTGCGTTGGGCCGGGGGCGTGGCCAAAGCCAATGGGTGCAGCAATTGCACGGGAGCATGGGGCGTGGCTAATGGACATGGCAATTGCCAGGGCTTAGGCGGGGGCAGACGCGACTGATCGTGCCTGCGGGGACAATAACTGCACAGTATCTTGCGCGCTGTCAGCCAGTCAACTCTCTGCATAAAGGACCGTGCCTGCGGGGACACTAACTGCAGCGTCTCCTGCGCGCAGCCACACACTCAACTCTCTGCATAAACGAATTGACACCAGGCGCACAACATCAACCAGGGCTGGAGCCGGGCTCAGGTGGTGGATGACGCGACTAAGCGTGCCTGCTGGTACACTAACCTTTGAACTGACTGCACTTTCCCACACGCGCAGCGTCTCCAGAGCGTGATGTCACCCACTCAACTCTCTGCATCAACGACTTTACACCACAAGCACAACATGAAACAAAACTGGAGCCGGGCCTCAAGCGGGGGATGACGCGATTCAGCGTGCCTGCAGGGACACGAAATTTACAACTGAATGCACTTTCACACACGCTTACCTACGGAAGTGGAGTACATACACACTACAGACATCTGCTAATACTTCATACTCCGAGGTACACACAGTATCTGCGCACACATGCCTAACTATTGTGACACTTCATGCTAAAAATGTTCTCTACCGCAAGATTTTAAAATAAATTTCCCTTGCCTATTACACACATTCTATTTCATACAAGGACAACGTCGGGACGGGCTGCTAGTATGATTTATAAGTAATAATTGGGCTGGTGATATTGTCAAAATCCATTGGGTATGATTCACAAAACATTTTCTGTCAGTAGCTGATTTACTCATTCATTTCCAGGAGAAAGATCTGCTTACTTGTGCAAAAATGTTTTGTGATTCACAAAGCTTTTCTACTTGAGTCAGCATGTCAGTTTCAACATGCTGGCATCACATCTTACTGGAGAGTACCAGCTTCAAATATACATTCATAGTTATCAGTTAACCAGTTTCCTATGCCCAGCAAAAGTTACTGTGAGTTCTCACTTTCTCAACAAAGAGTATTGGTACTCACATGGCTTTAGTCAGAGTCCTTCTCTTTTTAAGTCACAATAGAAGCATAGGTGAGCATCTATAGCATCCTTCCTCCTTGTCTGTCCCAGTGAGTATGATGGCCACTGCCTCCTCTCTTGTGGAAAGGAGCTGTGTGCAAACACAAAAGATGGACCTCACTAGGAATGAGGTACATATCAAAGACTCTGCTCTACAGCTGTCCATGCAAACTATGTTCCCCGACAGAAAAGGTGACTTAGATTCTTCTAGGGAACTACTGATGCTGGATAGAGCCTCACGTCTTATGCTTTAGGAACAAGGGCTGAGTCCCAGGGTCGGAGCTTAGTCAGTGCAATTTTGTGATGTGTGAATCTCAAATTTATCAACTAAAAAATGCAGTTAGCTGCAGGGTGGAGAGGTGAGATGACCAAGGTTTGGGATGGAATGTTTCCATGAGGAGCAGGCTTGGTACTGATTTGCATTAGGTGGGCCTCTATCTAGAGTGGCACAGTGTGCGAAAAACAGTCGGGTGGAATGCTACCCCGGGAGATTGCCACTGGCTACACTATTTGTAAGCACCAATCCCATCACCTTTTTGGCATCTGATTGCTGATACTGGCACAGCTTTCCAAGCCTATTACTGCCAATATTTGTGAATACACAGCTTAGTAAATTTGCAGCCAATCAAGGAGTACTTTCATGTGTGCAGATTTACAATTGTTTTGTACAACAGTCCCTATATATATTTAAGTTTCCGCTCCAAATAAAGAACAAGTTTAATGCTCTGAGTGAAATGAGAACAAGAAAACAGACACAAACATACCATACCCAACTCAGTACCCAACTACCAAGCCAAGTGGGATGCGGATGGGTGAGTCACATCCCATTCCCCTCCTCCCTGAAGCTATACCCCTGCCCAACCCACCGAGGCCTGGTAGTTCTTCCTGGAAACTCATAACGGGTGATAGTCGCTTTACAAATTAACACAACATAACATGACAATGATCACATACAACACAATGGCCTGGAGTCCCTCTTCTAGGATCACTAATTTTAAATGTATTTTCACTGCATGCACTCCTCTCCGTCTCTCCTTGGAGGCGCCTTGATGGCAGAGTTGTTACGTCAGTGCATTTAGGAAGGGTTCCATGTTTCCTGTCCTCGCCTTTTACAAATCATTTTATCAAGTGACTGATGGCCCCAAAATAGAGGTGGGCACACCAGCAAATTAAAAGGGAAACTGAACCAAGGGTCTGGGTTGTCTATAAGAGTCCATGCACGAATCAAGCCATGCAAATAGTTGGCATGTATACTGTGCAACAAACATTGCTTAACAATTCAAAAAAGTGTATTCCTTTAACCAAAGGATGTGTTTCACCTCATTACATCAGAATATATCACTGCATAGACAGACATTTAACAAAAGGGATCATTTTTAAACATGAACTTAGTAACATTAATGCCCCCCCGGGGACAATACTATTAGGTGGGGAACATCACTTACAACGCAACTTTTACCACGCAGTGCTTTTACATCGCAGCTTTTACAACGCAAACCATTACAACGCATTGCGCTGGGGGGCGCTCTAGGATAGGGAATACATTTAATTTACTATCCAACACCTTCCCTACTATCCACGGGGACTGGAGTTGGAATAGTAAATTAAATAATTCACTATCCAGCGCCCAAAAGCACTATGCGTTGTAATGGTATGCGTTGTAAAACTCGCGTTGTAAAAGCATGCGATGTAAAAGCATGCGTTGTAATGTCGTACATCCCTATTAGGTAACTAAGAGGCTAGTCGGCAGTCATGAAAACCCTAAACGTGGCCTAGATTCTTATTATAGATGGAGCAAGATTACAGTCTATTAAATCAAACATAAGAGGTGCTTGTACAGAGCATTTCCAGAACTCAAGAACTTAAAAGTGCACTCATGCGTGATATAAAGAAAAAGGAAGCTCTGTGAAATAAAATGTTTGCTTAGATACACACAATTTGGACAAGTAAGGTAGTCAATATTGATTCCAGCTCATCTAGTTTCACATTTTGAAACCTCGCCACCAGATGTACACCTTTGTCTCCATTTTTCTCTTTTTACATCAAAAGGCACTCTTATGTTTGTTATTCTTGGCACACGAAGAGAAAAACTGACACAGACACAGCAGACTCAGGTCTCTCAGATCTAACTACCAAGCCAAGAATGCATTTATTTGTCAGACCCCAAACAACCTCCCTCCCTGGAAGCTACGCCCCTTTTAAGTACTGAAACCCAGGAGGGCACCCTACCCTTTACATCAGGGCAGCTATTGCATGGGCAACTTAGCACCCCTGTTTGAATGGCCATTGCCCTGTAACTGAGTGACCCAAACTCAAGTGAAACCGAAGTGCATTTAAGTTATATATCAAAACACAATGGTTCACCACACCTGTCTAGTGTGAAATAAATCTATTTATTCATAAATGTCAGTCATTTTTATATAGTGGCATAACAGTGCAATGTTCACTACAGAGTGTGTTAAACAAACACAAGGCAGTTGGTTAAAGAAGAATTTTAGGAGCAAAAACAGTCATCAGTCAATGCTGGATGTATGACATTACAACGCATGCTTTTACATCGCATGCCTTTACAACGCAAGTATTACAACGCAGTCCATTGCAACGCATAGTGCTTTGGGGTGCTGGATAGTGAATAGTTTAATTTACTATTCCAACTCCAGTCCCCGTGGACACTAGGGAAGGTTATTGGATAGTAAATTAACCTATTCCCTATCCTAGAGCGCCCCCCAGCGCAATGAGTTGTAATAGTTTGCGTTGTAATGGTTGCGTTGTAAAGGCTCTGCGATGTAAAAGTTGCATTGTAAAGGTTGTTTACCGTCAAGGCTACATAAATAGTGAGCGTAATTAGTCTTAAGTGTAAGCAAAGCTAAAAAAGTTCATGTTTAAGACTGAGACAGGTTCATGGTATAATTGTGTGAGTCTTGTTCTGGCACTTGTAATACCAGTAAGTGTCTGGCCCACTAGGGCTAATCTGCAAGGCTGCATCAGGTCTGAGAGTGATTTATCAGCACACCTGAAGATAATTTACAATACAAGGCCTAGACAGAAACCCTGTGGTCCAACAATATTTTAGCACACAACAAAGAGCTGGTCTTCACAGAGAACTGAAGGATGAAAGCCCGTAGCATCCAAAACGCAGAAAATCTGAACCTTTTCTGTAACAGTTCACTACGGTTTGGAACAGTAGACCCTAGACAACCACTGTCCTAAAGTCATTGTAAAATACTGAATTATTGGCAACATATCACTGCCACTATTTCAAAGAGTGAACATCTGCTAGACACACTTGACATTTTTTAAATGCAGATGGGCTTTCTCAGATAGCACTGATTAGTTGCTTAGTACAACATGGTAGTAAACTGTGTTAAGAGACAGATTACCAAGGCACAGTGGGTAAACTGTCAATAAAAAATATGGTCGGGGATCCATATATTTTGTATAGCAGTTCGCCCATGGTGCTGCTGTATGCCCGGGTTGCTGGACATCAGGGGGGAGATTTACTAAGCTTTTGTGCCGTGTTTGCGACGCAAAACAACGCGAATTTTTTTGTTGTAATTTACTTATCAGCATTAAACTTATTTAGTGCTGGCTGGAAATAACGTAAAAGTAATGCACAGCAGCACATTGCGCTGCTTCGCGTTAATTTGCGCCAGGGGGTATACCAAGGGTGGTGTATGGGCCATCCCATGCAACCACCCAAGGTTTCTCATGCTAAACCCAATTTACTAAAAACAATAGATTGGGTTTAGTGTGAGAGAAGTTCGCCCTTTTCAAATAGGCGCAAGGAAGGAGAAATGCTTTCATTTCTTCTTCCTTTTCCGACTTTGCATGCGTGCTGAAATGTCGAGCATGTATACAAAGTGGGAATAGCTTTCCCTTGTGTCGAGTATAGTATTGTGTACAGGAAGGGTACCATTCCTGTACAAAACCTTTGCTGGGAAAGGGGAGGAGATAGCCAATCTTTGTAGATATTGTGCTCTCCTGCTCCCTCCCAGTCGCACAAAGCAGCGCAGCCCCGGGTGACTTTTTCGTAAATCTCACACCAAGTCTGTCTAGCCTTGAGTCCAGGATATGACTCTTCCATCCACCACTCAACATTTCCTGTCTCTTTATCTTTCCCTTGCTGGCTCTTTCTCATCCATGCCATCTCCTTTGTCACTGTGGGGCATATTATCAAGATGTGCGTTAAAAAACGCACATCGCACATTTCCCTATCGCCGGCTGTCGCCGGGTTTTATCACCGTGATAGCACGTTATTATCAATGCGCAACACGTAGGCGATATTAAATCCGGCGACAGTTGGCAATAGGGAACATTAGCGCGTGAAAACAAGCGTTGTTGTCACGCGCTAATGTGTGCCTTGATAATATGGGGGGGTGTATTCAGCTTTATGATCCACACCCCCATGTTAACAATGCCTAACACCTGATCAAAGCAGGCGTTGGGAGACCTGCGATAAACGAGTTTATTACAGGTCTCCTTCTCCCAACGCCTGCCTTGATAATAGGGTGTTACCACCTTCAACCACATTTCACATGGACGTGGGAACGCCCACCCTGCATCCCATTAGTGTTATCTATCGCCCCCAGCGCGAGGGCGATAGATGAAGTCAAGAATACGTCTCTAACTCTGGTTAGAGACGTATTGAGAATAGTGCGATAATAAAAAAAATGCGTTAGCGACTTTAAAAAGTCGCTAACGCTTTTATCGCGGGCTTGATAATATGCCCCTGTGTTCTTCTCTGCCTCACCCTCCTTCTACCTCCGTTTTCTTCCTTTCTCTCGCTTGCTCTGAGTCGCAGTCTGATGATGAATATGAGTACTGGTCCCCAAAGAGAATCATAGGTGTCCACCACCTGCAGATTTGTGTCCTAGCAACGTAAAAGAAGCAAGGGAAGACAATGTGCACATCTTTTGTGAAATCACACAGGTGAGGTAGCTCTTCTCGGCATAGCCACCATGGTTTCAGATTGCTATGTGTGACATTTCCATAATGTCAGTGTAATTATGAGTGACATTTAAACAACTATGAGTGACACTTTCTCGCGAGCAAAATCAAGGAATGAAGGCGTGGGAACACAAATATTAGAAATGTACACCAATTTGAGCAACGAAAAACTCTAAGATCTTAAAACTGCTGCAAAGCACCAGACATGGAAGGGCACCAACAGGACACAGACTGCATCACTGCAGTTATCAGTAACTGAGGGCAGGCAGGCACTACAGCTGCTCAGAAGATAATCTCATTGATCTGACAATTCATGACCGCATGCTAGCCTAAAAAGCCAACTTTATAGCACAGCATAGCAAGTGCAACTAGGAGATTATACCGTCACTCAGTCTCCGGCACTCACTGATTTTGCTTGCCTGGCGAGCTGAGGCCGCGGCAACAGGCAGGCCCGTCATAATCAGCAGCCAGCTGCCGGTCTCCATGGCAGCATAAACTTCACGAGACCGTGTAGGAACTACTTAAACAAATGCAGGATTTAACAGACAATATATACTTCCTTAAACAAGAACACAGGTAGCTATTGGACAGAAAGTGTTCGCCTGGCTTAAAAAGCAACAACTGCTGCTACACTTGGGACATACAATGAAAATCGAAAAAATACCAGCGAACATCAGATTTATAAGGGGTAGCACTGCACCCTAGGGGAAACATGTTTGTATACTTCAAATTAAACAGTGTTCCTATGAGGAATGTGTTGAAAGTCATGCGCCGTTTGCACGAGATTTGTGTAGAAACTACTGGGGGATATATGCAAGGAAGTGGAGGAGAGAGGCGTTAGCCTTCCTGGATTAACGCCTCGCTGCACCATATATACAAGAATGTGGTGCAGCCTTGCGTTTCCCCCTGTGATGGCGCTAAGATTAGCGATTTAGCGCCAATGCAGGCACCCTTGCACCAGAGTGCAAGGGTAACTGTGTGCAGAAGAGGATTGTTTATGTGTAGGAAGGTGTCCTTTCCTGCACATAGACAATACTAGAAATGCCATCTGTGACTTTCCTGCAGCACACATGAAAGTGACAAAATGGCATTTAAAAAAAAAAGTTTGTTTATGTACAGGAAGGGACACCTGCACAAGGCAGCACACATGGAAAAAGCAAAAACAAGGAGAAATAATGCATTTTTTCTTGTTTCGCCATCTTAAGACCAGTTTTTACCTGGTCTTAATTTTGGCGCTGCCTCCTATGTATGCCACCCTTGTACATAGGGGGCAGCGTCAAAATGATTGGGTGTGGCGGTGGAATGCCCACCGCAACACCCACTGCCGACCTCTTTCATGCTAATCATAGCTTGAAAGGGGGCCTTATGTACAAGGCAGCGTTAAGCCATGTTAAGTGGCTTAAAGCTGCCTTATACATAAGGCGCAGCCCCTCTCGCCATCTCAACCTCACTATGGGTCACTATAGGTGATGCTGTGTTGGCGATAGGGACTTGTATATATGCCCCACAGTGTCTTTGGTGCTCCTGAAAACATGTTTTCCTCTTTGCATACTTCCCCAGAGCTACCTCGGCAAAAACACTAGGATGTCAACCACAGTTCGAAACTCTGGTCTACAAAGAAGCATGTAGCGCCTGGAAGTGAGCCAACTGAGCTATGTATCAGGGTCGTACTGAAGCCTGCAAGTGCAACACTGCTACACAAAACTACTCACTTTACTGGGGCGCTGTGACGTGGGCACTGTGTCAGCCTGTCACTTGGTGGTTTGTGGTGCCGCTACAAATAAAATGACAATGAAGTGACAGTTAGCTAACTCATAGTGCTGTGCAGGGAAGAATTCTTCTCTCAAAGCCACAAGAGAAGTTTTTCTCATCGAATTACACTGACAGGCAGGCCTGGCAGTGCATCTGCGGGTGAGATGCCCATTCTTCTGGTCGTGAAACCTAATCTCGCATGGCACCCTCAAATTGAGGGTAATGTGCCAGGTGTGCACTGTTTATAATATATTACCTGATTTGTTGCTAAATTGAAGTATAATTTTGTTTTTGTCTTTTTTGCAGTTTTTTCAGTAGGGGAAAGACACAGTTGATCTACATTTCCTCCTTCCTTTAGCAATGAAACAGGGGTCGGCATTTGTGTTATCATATTAACACACACAGGCTGGTACTTACTTAGGTCACAGTCGCAGATGAGAGTCAGTCAGGACTTTTGGACTTTGGTGGGTGTCACTCCATAATGCAGGCAGCGACTCTGGTCTGCAAGGTTGGCTGCAGCAGTTCGGGTTTGCCGCCCGGCCCGCCTCCATTGATAGTAGTCCACTGGCATGTGCTGACTCCTGTGAGTCCCAGGACGTAACACAGGCCCCTGCAACCCCCGCGGTGCGGGGGGGACTCAAGCTCCAAGGGGCCCCCTCGGCACTGCACTCTGGCCGGAGAGATCCTGATTGAGCTCAGAGGGGACCCCTCTACATACCGTGCAGGGAGACACCCTTACTTTTCATTACACCAGTGGTGAGTCACAAGCGGAGCTGTCCAGTGAGAGACTGTCCTGGTCGCTGCTGCAACCCGGCCACTGACTGCTGTCCATCTCCCTCGAGACAGCCGCGGCAATATATTGAATAAGGTAACAACAGCTGACATCACGTGGCGGCCTGGGCCGATGCGAGCTGCATCAGACAGCGCTGCAAGCGGCGCCATCATGATTGAATTTGCAGCACCGCCTGCACATCAGTAGCCAGCCACCTTCCTCCCAAAACAAACTCCACACCCTTTGGCAGCAGAATGTAATGTCCCGCCCTGATTGGTGGCTCGATACAAACAAATGTTAGAAATAAATTGTTTGATTAGACAACAAATCAATCGCAAAAATTAGATACATTCAGTCAAAGAACAATACTACACAGGTATCTTCTTCAAAATGTTACGATTTATACAAAAATGTGTGTTATATAAAAGGGTACATACTACAATTCACAAAGAGACAAAAGTAACTGAAAAGAACATTCTATCATAGAGATCTTGCTATCATGAGTACTTTAGCCATGACCCTTTCACATATTGAATAGGAACAACATCATTGACTATACAATGATTCTTTCCCGAGACACTAATGACAAAGAAAATGGCTTTGATTCTCAACGTTTCGGTCTTCATAGTGAAAACATCTGTAAGACCATCTTCAGGACGTAAGTTCTTTTGTGTACTAATGACCTTGATAAATTGGGAACCTAATCCTAAGGTCCAGACTCAAAGTGGACTGCTGTAGAAGAGCTATTTTTGAGGCACATCAAGAATCAAAATTAAATTGAGATTGACTACAGTGAGGCAAACGCACACCACAGGGTCTTTATTTTCAAACGATGGAGATGACCGTAATTACAGAGGTTTAATCTGTCAACTTAAACGGAGAGCTGCCTAGTTAATCCTAGTCATCCATCACCTCCAATTTGATCCGCAAGTGATGTCCGGTCCGCAGCTAGACAGAAAACGAGACATTTCCTCATACCACCAGGCCCGCCACACGCGTCTTTGGGAAGCTGACAAGTCAGGCAGGGCTTTTGACCAATGCTTTGGGCAATGGTTTAAAGCCATCCCAATGCGAGCTTTAGGCTCCATTTTCAGATGTGCTTCCCCCAGTTGATTGTCACTGCTTTAAGCTGCTGCCTAAGAGATCTGTAATGCATCACACTGCCAGTTGCAGAATCTCTGTGAACAGCTGGGTGGCAGCACTGATTATACCACTCCTGTTTTATTGTTTCAAGAAGGGAATCATTTGATCTAATTTCTCTAATTACTCTGAAGAGTAACTTTTGATTTTTTTAGGGAGCTTATTCCTTTTAGGCGTATAAGCTTATTCCATCATTTCATTATGCCTGATAAGGAGAGAGAAACTCCTGAGGTCCAAGATGGGAAAATGAATGAGTAAATCATTAAAATATTAATTCAACATGAAATGCGTAACTCTGTACGTGAGACCATTGAACAAGTCATGGCAAATATAAAAACAAAGAGGGGTTCTGATAATGAGTGCTGGGCAATTTCAGAGGAAAATTTCGATAATGGAGAAAAAGGAGGTAAGAAAAGAAGGAAGACAAGACATATTGAGAGAGGGACCACACACTTAAAAAGGATGGGAGGTCCAAGCACCTCAAAAGGGAACGATGTCCTATGCGGTACGAAAAAGAGAGGTGTCCGATGCGGCACAATGGAAATGGGTGTCTTGGGCGGCACACAAGACATGGACACTGAAGAGATTGAGGGGCTTCTTTACAAGCCCCTTGTCCCGCTGGTACGTCAGTTTTTCCCATACTAAAAGTGATACACTGGCGGTGCAAGTGGCTTGTAAATAAGTCCCTGAGTTTGTAGAGAGTGAGCTCCAGAGAGATGATGAGGAGCTCTATAACAAGTCTGTACTTGGCCTCCAACAAGGAGTTGTTGATGGATGACCTCTTCAGTAAGGACACAGGGGCATATTATCAAGGGGGTTTATCTCCGCTTTTTTGGCTTTAAAAGCCAAGAAAGCGGAGATAAAATTATCTCCCTATTACCTAGCTGTCGCTAACACCAGTTAGCGACAGCTAGTAGGAGATAGCGACCATCTTGGGCCCCACTTTGCATGTCAGTGATATTTATCACTAATGACATGCAAAGTGGGCGTGCCAAGATGTTAGCGACTGGAAACAGTCGCTAACATCGCTATCTCCTATTACCAACTTTTGGAGATATTCGCGCTAAGCGCGAATATCTCCAAAAGCTAACACCTGCCCCTGAGCAGTTCTTAGCCATGTTATCCAATGGGAGGTGGATAACATGGCTGAGAGCATTAGCTTGATAATGCATGAATATCGCTGACTTTTCAGCGATATATTGATGCATTTCGGCCGATTTTTATCGCTTAGGAGATAAACCTTGATAATAGCAAGGTTCCTAAGCGATAAAAATAGGCGATGCTTAGTGATACTTAGCGATAAAAAAATTGTCTCTAACCCTACTTAGCGATAAATATCGGTATTTGTTGATAATATGCCCCACTGTTCCTTCTACCTCCAAAGGCGCTGTCAAGATACCTCTAGAAGAAGAAATATTTTTGCCCCACAATATTAATGCGTTCCATGCGTCGGACGGCCCCCAGCCATCTGACATCACAGTTGCCGCGTGCGTCAGACAGCTCGTGGCCATCCGATTTCCGTACGCGTAAAATCCACCCGAACAGCGGGGAAATTTGCACTGCAGCGAACGGGTTAAACATCCCAGAAGTGCCGAATGGTGTCCACGTGAGCATGAGAATTCATTTTGACACACATTCACAGTGAGAACGGATAAGGATTTGGATCAAGATTGTCCAATGTTTTTCCAGGATGGCTGGAGTGCGGATAGATTTTCAGGATATCCAACTGCAACAATCTTATATAAAATGACATAATAGATGAAATAATAAGGACATTGTCTGTAAAGTCAGAGGTTAAAAAAATTGGATTGGCTCCAGCCCTCAAGGACCAATTTACAGCAACCTTAGTGAGATGGAGTGAAATCCAAATTCACAGCTTAACCTTTTTAGAGCCATTGACACCACCCCCGATAGATCCATACACACGTTTCTTATTCTAGGCTTTAGAGGGACCCATAACCTTTCCCTCTTTTATTGGAGTGCTGATCACTGCCCTCTGCAACTCCACTGATTGCAAACCACGCTTGTTCTCAACTCCCAAAATCCTTCTCTGCATCAGCAAGATTAATACACAGGGCAATTTGTTAAATTGTTTACTGGTCACAAAAATATTAGTCACAAATTGCAACTAGATTTGTGCAATTAGTAATGTGTATATTGGCCCCATAGGGATGTATGACATTACAACGCATGCTTTTACATCGCATGCTTTTACAACTCGGTTTTTACAACGCATACCATTACAACGCATAGTGCTTTTAGGCGCCGGATAGTGAATTGTTTAATTTACTATTCCAACTCCAGTCCCTGTGGATAGTAGGGAAGGTGTTGGATAGTACATTAAACCCATTCCCTATCCTAGAGCGCCCCCCAGCGCAATGCGTTGTAATGGTTTGCGTTGTAAAAGTTGCGTTGTAAAGGCACTGCGTGGTAAAAGTTGCGTTGTAAAGATTGTATACCGCCCCATAGTCATGCAACTGTGTGTGTATCTTTAGTCTTTCACAGGCCCTCCCCTGCTCTCTGCTCGGGAACCTTGGCATGCTCTTCCTCCTCGGTGTGACTTCTCACTTGTTACAGTGCCAAAAGGAGATGGCACCATCACGAGAGATGCTCTCAATTAACCTCAAGGCTGAGATCTCACCACGGAGACACGGCGGCTTGCTCGGTGTTGCTCCTGCTATGCAAGGGAGAGCCTGAAAGGCGTGAACGCATGCACACTTCCCCAGAGAGTTATAGCACTCCCTTCCAGGGTGTTGCTACTCTGCAGTAGGCCTGTGTCTGCATTTGTATGTCGAGCAAGAAATATCCATCGCTTTTTCTATTCATGCTCCCATATCTGTATGCCATTCCTTTCTCTTATGTTTATCATTTATTTCAATTATACACCTTCTACATACATCAAAGGGTGTCTAGGCCTGGGCAAAATTTAAATTATGCTGGCGTAAATCACGTAACTTTGGGAATTTTGTGTTACCCTTGTATTGCGAATTTTCTGAAATTAACCGATTATCCCCCAGATGCATCAAGAACCCATTGTGCTTAATAGCGAAAAATAACGATTCGCTATTGAGGAATAGCAAAATGCAATGCATGAAGAAATCACTAAAAAAATAGCGATTTCTTAAAATTTCTTAATTGCAACTCGCAAATTGCGAATCGCAATTAAGGAATACCTCCCCATTCATTCCTATGGGCCTAGAGGCCCATAGGAATGAATGGGAAGACATACTCAATTTGCAAATCGCAATTAGCGAATCGCAAATTGTGAATGCGATTTCAAGGGTGCAGGGATGTCCAAAGGACACCCTGTTCCACCCCTGAAATTGATCTGTGCACATATGTTGCGCACACACATGCCGCCCTTAGGGCTTGTGTGTGCGCAACAAGAAACTTTGAAAAAAATGTACTTTAGTGCATTTTTCAAAGTTTTTGCAAATTACCATGAAGTTCAACTTCATGGTAATTTGCAAGCCCTATTAGCGAAATCGCTATTTTTAAAACTTTAATGCATTGCATTTAAGGAATCTCAATTTGAGATTCCTTAAATGCAAGTAATCGCAATTTTGCGATTTCTTAATTTGCGATTTTTGCATTTGGGATGATGCATCCCAAATGCAAAAATACCGGTCACGAGCGGATTTGACCTTGATGCATCTATGCCAACGTCTCTTCACTTAACTACAAGCCATTTGCGGTACACATTTGCTGCGAACATGCAATTCTCAGTAAAAGTTTCAGAGAAAGCACGGGAACAATATAATGAGAGCAGCTTTTGCTTGTGGTGCTTTTGTTTAAATGCATCCTCTACTAAAATATAGAGTGAAATGGCAGATTTTCATGTGCTGTATTTCATATAATTAAGTGAAGGCAAAATATGCAAATTTGTTGGTAGAGCTAGGCAAGAACACCAAGAAGACATTAAATGCTGATAGGCAAATAACCATCCTTCTGGAAGTTTCTGAACAAAAACATAGTTTGATCCATTAGGAATTGAGGGAAGGCATTCCAGTGCTTGATAGGAACCATGGTGCTCTTTTCTATAAAAAAGAAACTCCTTGACTGGTATCTAAGGCAGTGAAGTCACAACTGGCATTGACAACTCTGTTGGGGGCAGGAGGCGGGGCCACAAGGCAGGCAAGGCCGAATGTGACTCACCTGGGATGTTGAGGTTGTTTGCCACTAGCGCCCATAGGCGCTACCTGCTATTATTCTGCCAACTGGGCCGCATACAACTCCTTCTGCAGCTGACTCGTCTCAGGGTAACCAGTGTGAGCAGTTATGAGACACAATAAAGTCAATCTCCAAGCCAGTGCTTATCTTTAATCATGCAGTTGTTCTAAATACTACTCACTTGAATGAACATACACAGTCAGAGACTCTAGGTGCTATCTCATGTACATGCTCTAACCAATCCACTCCCTCCTTGTTCCCTCTTCATCAATCTCCCTGTATTTTATGGGGCATATTACCAAGGCGGCGATTTGAAATTATCGCCGCTTCTGCAGCCGTTTCTGGCCGAAAAGCGGCGATAATTTCATCGCCTTACCAGCAAAGACACGCTATTGCGTGTTTTGCTGATTTAGCGCCCCTTTCAACAATGCCCAGTTTTGCTTCTCTAATGAGATGCAAATTGGGCGTTTCATGCCAAAATAATTGGAGAAATGTCGCTAACCGACATTTCTCCAATTATCAAGCTGCACGCTAACAAGCAGAGCGTTAAGAAAAGTAGCGCTAACCACAGTTAACGCTACTTTCCTAACGCCTGCTTGTGACCTGACTTAGCCATGTAATCCAATGGAAGGTGGATTACATGGCTAAAATCACCCTGCCCTATCAGCAAGGTTTCGCTGGTAGCAGTGTGATTATCGATGGATTTCCAGTGATAATCACCCTGTTTTCCAGCCAACGCATGGATTCCTTACGCTTTGGAGATAAGCATTGCTGATAGCACACTATCTCCGCAATAGAATCCAGCATTAGCCTGCGATAATTATCCTCGCGCTAAAAGCGCTGAGCAATAATTATCGCAGGACCTTGATAATATGCCCCTGAGTTCTTCTCATCTCTAAGGACACTTTCTACCATGACAAGGGCACTTAGTTTAAGGGAATAGTCGCGCTCCACTGGATATTTGGTTGGGTTAGTTGGACTTGTTCGGTTAATGTGGTGCTACTCGGAAAGGGGTGACCCTAACAACCCCTTGACAATGTATTACTAAGCATACATCTACAATTTGAGAGAAAAACCTGTGCACACACAATATAAATAATGACAATTAATATCTTTGTAGTGTTCTTAGAAGCAATAAGGAAGGGCAGTCGGTATATGTAGCACTTGTATTTATTGCGCCAGCCGACACGTGTGTCATTGGAGTGGAGCACACTCCAAATCTTCAGGGCTAAATCCTAATGGAAATGGTGGGTAATCCCCCACAACTGGTGATAATTCCGACCCAGTCAGGGTGTCGGCAGATTGTTCAGTGAAAAGGCCAGGGGAGTCAGGTCGCGCTGTGGCGATGATCCAAAACGAAGGGTCTTGTGCCGGTAATAGGCCAGGACCGATAAGGGCGGGACTTGAGTGAGAGCTAAATGCTGATCGGACAAACAATGAGTAGCTGCTGTCCAAGCATCCGATGGTGGTAATGTGACTTTGTCTCACGATAATGCTATATTAGCCAGACGGGACGGAAACCGCTGCCTCAATGGGAGCTCTGTTCCGGAAAGTACCCTCGTCAATGGTCCCACCGCTCGTACCGGTGTCCTCCGTGTGGTGATGGGTGCATCTCTAAGGACAATCAGGATCAGCATAAATCAAGCTCAGGTGCAGATCTGGTTATCAACAGCGCAAAAACGCACTCTCTTTTTCTTACCCCTTCTTGAAATATGTGAGTTCTCTTGAGTTCTTACTGCTGCCTCTATGTACCCAGACTGGCTCCCCTGCATAATCAAAAGAGCCACGGAGACCCGGCAAATGTTTGCCAAAGTTTTTCAGAGCCTGGCTGCGTTCAGCAGCGCATCTGCCCAACCTCTCCTTGATAGGTCACAGTGCCCGGTCCTGCAGGGATGGAGTTGAGGATCAAGGCACAGTAGTGCTGTAGTTGTGGCTCTGCTGTAGCAGGTGGAGCCCACCAGTCAGGTGATTAGCAGTCTTTAAGTGTTGCTCTCCTGAATTGGTCTATGGTAGATGCTAGTCCTGGGGGGTCCTCAGGAACCGGCAGTTGCAACCCCCTTTGGTGCCTACTGTATTCAGCAGATGCAGCCCATACTGGGCTTTCTGTGGTCATGCAATTGCTGCCCAAAATGGACCTACGGCAATCATGCAGACCTGGTGACCTGGTTACCACCAAGAAGCAGGGTGAAAATCTTGGAGGGGCCTACAGGCGCCAAGGTCCCTCAAATGTCTCTGAGGTCACGCTGGACATCGCTCTTTCCTGGACAGTGTCTTTCCTGCAGGGCCAGACAATCTCCTTAAATCTCTCAAGAAGCAGGCAGGAGCTTCAGGTCAGATACACAGCTCCTCCAGCATTAAATCAAGATTTCAGGTGATGCACCCTCATTTCCGGCTGACTGGGTGTCATGCAGACAGTAGCTCTGGTGCATACCAGTTCTTTGAGCACTCTGCTGAGCACTCTCTTTCTTTGTCAACGTGGGGGTAGTTTGGGTCCCACTTATATACACAACTTCTAGAAAGGGGATGTAGATCCACTATCTCCAACTGTAGTACCGGACTGAGGCGGCTGTTATTTCAATTGTCCTCTCTAGGCTGCTCTCCAGGCACAGCGTTTGTGTAGAGTGAAGTTTCTCACCACCGGTAGCACAAAGCTGTCTCCGTCCTGGAGCATGCATGACAGAAGCACAAAAGAAGTTGTTATGTTATGTTATGTTGATTTGCATAGCACACTAATCACCCAAGAGGGTATCCAGGCGCGTGGGCAGGTGTGTGGTCCCCAAACTGCTTTTACAAAGAGCCAGGCCTTCAGCTTTGTGCAGAACTCAAGAAGTGAGAAGGATGCTCTGATGTGTTGATCCACGTCTTGGGTGTAATGTAGGAGAATGAGTGACCTCCAGTTTTGCCTTTGCAGATGAATTGTCTGCGCTTGTAAATGAGGCACCAGTGAAGCTTCCTGAGGTGTGGTGTGATGTGGGTGCGTCGTGGGAGATTAAGTATGATACTTGTGGCAGTGCTCTGGATGCTCTAGAGTCTTTGAAGGAGTGTTATTTGCAGATTCCAGCGTAGAGAGGGTTGCCGCAGCCCAGGCTGCTGGTGGTGAGTGCTTGTGTGACAATCCGTCTTGTGTTCTTAGGCAAAAATTTGAAGATCTTTCGCAGCATGCATAGGATTATTTTGTCCACCAGGGAGAGGATGAGTTGGGTGTCATCTGCATAGGAGATGACGGTGATGTCTTGTTATTTGATTATGTTAGCGAGCAGTCTCATGTATATATTGAAAAGGATGGGGCAGAGGGCTGATCCTTGTGGGTCTACGCATATCATTTTCTTGGTCTCTGATGTGAAGGGTGGCAGCCTGACCCTTTGGGTTTTTCCTGTGAGGCAGGAATAGATCAATTTGAGAGCGGATCCTTGTATGCCAGTCTGCTGGAGTCTTCTGATGAGGTTGTCATGGGAGTCATTATCGAAGGCTGCAAAGAGGTAGGATAAGGGCTGCTGTTTCTCCTCAGTCCAAGATGCTTCAAATGTCTTCAGTGGCCACAATAAGTGCTGTTTCTTTCCCTCACAGCCTTAGTATGGTGTTCGTGAGCCAGAGTTATAGAGACCAGTGGGATTCATTTTGTTTGAGACCAAGTACAGCATCTAAAATGCAAAAAGACAAAGCAGCGGGCTTCAACTGCCGCCTCTCGCTGCCACTAATTCATGTCTACGGATAACCGTAATTATGTTATGACAGGCAAAGATGTTGTATCCAATTTTTTCATTTATGTTGGATTATGGAAAAGAGTTGGGCTTCTTTAACCCCTTCGGTGCTGATGACGGCCCCCGTCCGTCATGCACCGCGGTGGGCGTGTGCTGATGACGGCTGGGGGACCTCATGAACCCGCCCACTACGGAAAGCGCCGCACTGGCGCAGAATCACGGCCGCGCCCAATGGGTTAAAGGAGTCTGTATGACCTGCTACCAAAATAAATAAGAGTACAGGACGTGCCAGCAATCACTAAGCAAACTGTTATTCAGTAAATGAGCAAAAAGTATCCTGTAACCGTTTGTATTCCACATGGGACAACCATAGAAAGTATTTGCAAGGCGAAGTCCACAAAGATGCTACCTTACACTCTCATCGAATGGTCTCTGAATCTGATACATATTTATATGATTTGATAAGGGGTGATGAGAACTCAATACTACCTGTAAAGTGTCACAAGGATTTGTACAGTGGTTCAGTTATTCCTTTTCTGGTAGACCACCACATTCTTCTGCCTCTCCTACCACCTACTCAGATGCTTCGGTAACTTTGAAAGTCCTCTTCTACAAACATTGAACCCCCCTCAAATTAAGTAGTTTAAAATCTTCAATGTAGATGTGCCTTTCCCATACATTTCCTAAATTGACAGTTACACACCTGACTACATTTAAGTTTTTATTTTCATGTAATTTTATTGTGGGTTAATTAAAACCATTGCTATAATATCTTTATGTGTCACAGTATCGATGCATGCAAAATTGAACTTTCCATAAAAACTATAAAAGAGAGAGCAAGTCCTCTGTTATAAAAACTAAACAAACTATGATGGAGCTGCCATATGCCAGAATTATATACATTAGTATTCTAAAAAACTAGAAAGCATTACACATACTAAAGATTAAAATCCTCATGTAAAAAAATTCCAAAAAGGTCACAGTCAGTTCGAAATATGGGAGCATTTAGTTAAATATTTTCTTGTACTTTACACAAATGTAACTATCATTACAGATAGATGATTCAAGTCTCCATCCATCTTTACAGATATCTGCATGTCTCCATCCATCTTTACAGATAGATGATTCAAGTCTCCATCCATCTTTACAGATAGATGATTCAAGTCTCCATCCATCTTTACAGATAGATGATTCAAGTCTCCATCCATCTTTACAGATAGATGATTCAAGTCTCCATCCATCTTTACAGATAGATGATTCAAGTCTCCATCCATCTTTACAGATATCTGCATGTCTCCATCCATCTTTACAGATAGATGATTCAAGTCTCCATCCATCTTTACAGATAGATGATTCAAGTCTCCATCCATCTTTACAGATAGATGATTCAAGTCTCCATCCATCTTTACAGATAGATGATTCAAGTCTCCATCCATCTTTACAGATATCTGCATGTCTCCATCCATCTTTACAGATAGATGATTCAAGTCTCCATCCATCTTTACAGATAGATGATTCAAGTCTCCATCCATCTTTACAGATATCTGCATGTCTCCATCCATCTTTACAGATAGATGATGCAAGTCTCCATCCATCTTTACAGATAGATGATGCAAGTCTCCATCCATCTTTACAGATAGATGATGCATGTCTCCATCCATCTTTACAGATAGATGATGCAAGTCTCCATCCATCTTTACAGATAGATGATTCAAGTCTCCATCTTTACAGATATCTGCATGTCTCCATCCATCTTTACAGATAGATGATTCATGTCTCCATCCATCTTTACAGATAGATGATTCAAGTCTCCATCCATCTTTACAGATATCTGCATGTCTCCATCCATCTTTACAGATAGATGATGCAAGTCTCCATCCATCTTTACAGATAGATGATGCAAGTCTCCATCCATCTTTACAGATAGATGATGCAAGTCTCCATCCATCTTTACAGATAGATGATGCAAGTCTCCATCCATCTTTACAGATAGATGATGCAAGTCTCCATCCATCTTTACAGATAGATGATTCAAGTCTCCATCCATCTTTACAGATAGATGATGCAAGTCTCCATCCATCTTTACAGATATCTGCATGTCTCCAGCCATCTTTAAGTAAACCAGACAGTGGTATTTGTTTTAGGTAAACGGCGAACATAGAAAATTCACACAAATTATTATCAAGAAACCAGTATTCGATGGTGCTATAAGGTGAAGAGAACCACCCCACTCCTCATGGTAGGCCAAAGCCTTCCAGAACAAATAACACTCCTTAGCATACGTAAAATAACAGCGTACTCTGCCTCGAGGACTCTTGGTGGCGTCACAAAGGATTTATAAATGGAAGAAGCATTGAAGAAAGATAATACCACATGATTAAGATACCAGAAATACCCGACCCATACCAAAGTCGCTACCATTTGGAAACCCTATGCGGTTGGGAATTATCACCCCATATTAAGACAAACTTACATACAGAAATAAGCCTTGAGAGAGTCGTGGGACGATTTCCCTAACACGACGAAACACGTGTTGGCTGTTGAATACTTCTGGGAAAACATACACATAAAATAAAGTGACCAACAAAGAAGAAAGAACACTGATCTTCTGTCCGATGGGGCAGCGGTAGGAAAAGCGGTGGTCTGTGGCAGCGATGCCATGATGATTACGACCTGCCTCACTGACAACCTTTTCATGGCAAGGACCCTACCATGCCAAAAAAAGGTTGGCGGAAAGGCAAGGAAAGGGGCGCCAAACAGGACCCGGCGGCACTTTAGCCATGGCGTGTGTGCCCCCCTCTGCTTGCACTGTTGTGTGTGCACTATGTGTCATGCACGACATGGTACATGTCACACAGTGCACCGACGTGCAAGCAGCGGTGCCATGGCAGCAGCATATGTTTCAGGCTCGTAATGAGCTCAAGCATTCTGCTGTCATGGCACCACCGAGACAGCACCGACTACATAGCTACATAGCTGTGTTGTTGTAATATGTCGGTCGGGAAGCCGCCGGCTTGCCAACATTCTCCTGACTGCCGCGGCGGTGTCGCGGCGCCTGTACTGCCAAACTCGTAATTAGGTCCTAAGTCTATGAACAGTGACAGCATGCAAAGTTTTACATATGTGATGCTGGGAAACACCTAAAAAGGAGTCCATGACATGGCCATAATATACGCAGTTTGCGGAAAACAGCTCAAAGATTCAATTTAACATTCAATTTAATGGTTCAGGTTCAAGATCATGATTTCAACCTTCTTTTAAACTTTTTTCGCAGGTTTGATCAAGTTTTGAGGTTAGCCTAGGACAGTGGGGCACATCATTAGGTCCAGCAGAGCATAAATCATGCTGGATTTCAGAACATCCACCTAAGGTAGATGAACATACAATCATGGGCCTCATTTACACAGCCTGTGGTTATACTGAAAATGTGGAATGGATCTTTTGCTCCTCAAGCTATGACATATATCCATGTTTTAGGTGGTATATGACTGTAAATACTGCTATGGCCTTGCTCAAATGACCTTAAACAAGTTTGGAATTCTCTTTGCAAACTCAAGGATGCAATAAAGGGTCCACCCATTGAAATAGTTTTGAGGAGAGTTAATTTGACTTAAAACCTATTTTTACCTCATGTGATAATATGTATTGTGACCCATAAATTGAACGCAAACTGAAAAATGGAGATAAAAATGTCCTTGCAACACTCTGGAAAATGGAATCTCTCGGGTGAAAAAATTGTGATGATTTTCCTAGGGAGAGGGAGCGAAAAGCAGAAAAATCAGTATGCAGTACAAATGAGTCCTGATGATTCCAATTCTTCAAGTAGTGTTCACAGTCTAGAGCGATAATTCACTGCCAAGATTCAGCGCTAACAACCTTGGGGCTGGAGCCTGGTAGGTGCTGAAGTCAGGGATATATAAAGATGAGAGAAAACACCTTTGTTGGACTGTGAAGGAACAAGGGGCGGGGCGTACCGGCACGCGCGGCGCATGCATGATGTTCCACTCGCGAGTGTTGAAAGATATGCCCTTGTCTGACAGACCAAGATGGTCCGTGTTATGGCCAATAAAGAACACTGCGGGAACCATTCCCGAGAACAATTTTAAATAATTTGGTATTGATATACTATCAGAGGGGGAGATCTCATCCACACATTGAAGTTTACATTTACCGCTTTCTCACACGCGTAACAGTGTTCCCGTATGCATTTTAATATTACAAAATAATATATGTTTTAACCCCTTCGCTGCGGCGGCAATTCCGCCGCAGCGCTAGGGGGGCGGGGGGGGCCGAGCGGCGCTCACATGCTCATGACAGAGCCGCTCCGTCACGAGCCGCGGTTGAGCTGTGCTCATGACGGAGCGGTTCCGTCATGGCCCCGCCCGCTCAATGGAACGTCCAGCGCAGGCGCGGAATTCGCTCCGCGCTGGCGCACAGAGCGGGCCATGACGGAACTGCTCCGTCATGAGCACAGCTCAACCGAGGCTCATGACGGAGCGGCTCCTTTATGAGCATGGAAGCGGTTAAAGGTTCTACTGTAAGATAATATTACATTGCATGTTTCCATCAGGTTTTGTGAAGCCAGGCACTTGCTGGAGCACTTTGCAATTTGTACTTGGGTCATGGACAAAAAGTAGACATTCTATATCATCCAAGTCTGGGTCCCACTGTTCCTGCACCTCCTCTCCATCCTCAACCTCAGAAAAGTCTTCTTCTAGGACATGGGACTCCACCCTGCTATGTGTTCCGATGGATATCTGGTCCACCCATTGTAGCACAGAAGCCATTTTCATTCCAAACTAAAGTAAAGCAGCCATTTGGTGTTTCAGTCTACACCAGTGGCTCTTAACCTTTTGACTTCTGTGAACCCCCACTGAATCACTTCTGGAAACCGGTACCACAAATCAAGCAATTTTCAAAACAATTCAAAGAAATACAGAAGCAAGTATACATCAAACAAATACACAAGTTATTAAATATTTTATCGGATTCAAGCAATACACAAAAATCAAATGTTAATTTGGATGGGAGAAGCTATAGCTTTTCACCGTTTGGTTGTATTTCTAAAAGACAAGTGATATGCTAGACTCTATCATATTATTTTGTCTTTTTTGCTGCTCATGCATGCTCACTTTTTGTTTGTGCACATCAGTGCTTCCATAGAGGTCACCAATCACGTGTACTAGAGGGCTTATTTATGAGAACCCTGCGTCCCTTTTGCAACACGTAAAGTGGTGCACGGGTGACGGAAGGCTCTCATAAAGATTTATAAAGGCCCGCAAAGCCATCCTGCAAGGCTTTGTGTGGTCTCATAAATTATGATTTACGGCTACGCAGCGCAAAATCACTTTGTCGCCTTACTCTGCGCCCCGGAGGCATTCCAAGGACATTGCCACGGTTTTTCCTATACAACACCAATGGAATTTAACTCTGCCCCAGATTTACAAAGTGATGTAAACCTGGGGAAAGCATCAAATCCGTACGCCTCCCGCAGTGAGGCGTAATGAGGAGAAATATGTAAATTTGTCTTGTTTTTTCCTCTTTCCGTGTTTGCTGCATTCTACAGCTACATAGGATGAGGAAAATGCCTCTGAAGATTGTATTTGTGCAGGAAGGTCCCCCTTCCTACACAAAAACAACCCTGCCTGCAACAGAGGCACCCTTTCACCCTGGTGCAAGGGTGCCTACATTGGCGCAAGGCTGCCAAAATGGTGCCAGTGCAGGCAAAAAGGACAGGAATGCACAGCATTACTTAAATATGGTGTATTCCTGCCCTTTCAATTTGGTGTAGAGCAGTGATGCAAGGTGCCTTGCTGTGCTGCCCTATGCCAAAATGCCATAAATGAGGTCATAGGTTCTGTTTCCTGTCCTTTCACTGCTCCCCTGACTCAAGCCGAAAGCAACTTAATTTTTAGCCTCCAGTTTCAGATACCTTCACATTTAGAGAGCATTTTTAAATGTTTAATTTTACCTTTTGCCTTTTATATACATATACTTTATTAATCTGCTGATATTATCCAATGTTCTAAACAGTTTAACCGCATCGGTGCGGTGCATTTTCCCGCTGTGCGCTGAAGATTCGATAATACTGCTCATCATCAGCGTACGAGAGGTGTACCTCATGACAAGCTGAGCTCGTCATCAGCGTCGATGTGGTTAAGCTTGTGTAGGCATTGCAGACCCCCAGGTGTCCACGGACCGCTGGTTAAGAACCACTGGTGTACGCCATCATCTTTGCACCTCCTGCTCACTCTTCCTTGATATGCTGGACCAGAGCACATTAATATATAGCTTTGAAAAGCAGGGGTAATCTCACTTTGCTATTGCAGGAGTTGGTAGTCTTGTCTCCCTATGGTTAGCTCTCAGCTTTACAGTTCAGCAATTGTTCAATGTCATGATAAATTTTGTGGCAAGGAAAACCTCATCAGGAAGGAGAAACAGAGCATGCAGACAGCGAACCCTGCCCAGTCATGCCTGCTCATTGCATCTGTCTGCATTCAATCTTCTGCTGGGCTATTCTAGTCCTGGTTTGGGGGAGCTTGAAGGACACCTCGAGATCCTAACAGGACGTTCCTGTGTTACGTCCCTGCATCCACATCTCTGTGGTCCTCACAACCGCGATGGTTTCTGCCAGAAGGGTCTATCTGAAAACGCAGGGGCATAAATTCAGTCCCCATTTGCCACCGGAGTGTCGCGAGGCGCCATGTCCCATATTTACAAGGTTGCGCTAAGCCACGTAACATGCCTTAGCTCCACTTTGTAAATATGCCCCTTTGCAGCACAGTCCTCTGCAGCAAAGGGGCATGCAATGGATGTTGCAATGGGCGTTCCACTACAACACCCATTCCTTTTTGCCGCTGCCCTAGATTTACAAGGCTGAGGCAGTGCCAAAAACTAATGCCAGGGAATACCTGGTCTTAGCATGGTGCTATGAGGGAAATTATTAATTTCTCATTGTTGATGCTCTTTCAATGTGTGCTGCAATCTACAGCACACATTGAAAGAGCAAATCGCCTTTCAAGATTGTTTATGTTCACCAGAGCTAGGAGAAACACAGGGGTGGGCTGTATTGCTGTGAATACGGTGCCTTCCTGCGTTTAAAAAATATCAGAGCACGGCGTTGCCAAATTTGGCCTAGCACCACGCTCCAACATTGTTTTGTAAATACGTCCCACAGATTGCAAAAACATTAATCCAAAAAAGACGGTCTCCAAAATACAACTCATGACAAAAATATCAACCTATATTTATTTCCAAAACCCAGCCAACCTCACTTACAGTATGTATGAGACATTGGTTAATTTACTATTCTAACTCCAGTCCTCGAATATTCAGGGTCCAGTGCGAAGACTGGACATTTGGTAGGGAGATATTTATGCAAGTTGAGGTTTTGGTAGTCTGTTCTTTGGAATAATGTTTTCACAGTGCCGCCAGAGGGGCCTTGGATTACAAAACACTATCCTTGCTCTGAGTCTGCCCCTTATTCTTCCAGAGGAGGTCAGGAGAAAATCTCTCCTACTGCACACATTTGCTTACCATGGGCACACACTCGCTCTTCCGAAGTGGCTTTGCTGTCAGCTCTAAGCAGTGACCACAAAGGAGTGGACACAACATTATATTTTGCTTTCCATTTTGTAAGTGCATGGTTAAATTACGATATTTTATCGTGGCACTTGCCAGTATCTACATTTCCTTCTCTTCTCAGGCTTCATGGCTGTGCCCTTGTACAAAATGGGAATTGGCATTTATGAACTAGAAACATTTCTAACATGCCTCAACATTAGGCATTTTAGAAAGTTACTTTGTTTGATGACGTTTGCTTGGGTTTTAGAGACTTACTGTGACATCATTCACTAGATGACCCCTTTTCAGCAACCACATCCCTGCAAATTAAATTGGCAATCTGAAAATATTGGAACTTCACTACTCAAGAGTTTTTTTGGAATATAAAAATGTAATATATGTAATTATGGATTCCTTTCATACTGTCCATGGTGAAAGAACCAGAGAACTCAGATACGAGGATGAAAGGGAAATGCGACTGTCGCCTAGATGGCCTGGCCAGTAGAAGGCGTCTACTCCACAGCTGCCCTGCAGCGAAGGGCATAGCAGGGTCCAGGTCAAGCCCCTGAGAAATATGGAAAGGGTTCAAGCACATCAGCTGCACTGCTGGCCGCATTTGAGACATGTCTATCCATCACCATGTAACGCAGCATCCCAAGAATCCATGGTTCCACCCAGGATCTGGAACAATGTACCTGCATCCATCGTGACCGCCCCAAACCTTGGTCAATCTAGGAAATGTAGGAAGGATCCGAAGACAATCCTCTTTAAAGAGCACTACATCACAACACAGTAAAGGGTCCACTAACCACCTCCCCTCCTAACACATGTTCACTGCCTATGCCTTTTTAAAAAGAAAATGCATTTTATTGATTTTAAGCAACAACAAAACATACAGTGCATGTTGACAGTACTATACAGGATCTATTGTCTTCCATATAACAAGAGCAAGTACGATCCAGTAAGACATGAAATTCCCATGTTGAATTATTCATTGGTCCGAAGTCATTTCCAGACGATGATATATAGAACCGAGACACCGAGCAGATCATCACGCAGTGAGATATTAATGCCCACTTGGCCGTCAGGGAAACAACTGATACATTCACTCAGCTCTCCTTCAATCTTCCATCTCAGACCCATCCTCCCCGGACCGATCACCATCACCTTTGAACATGCCCAGCCACTGGGCCCAATGCATTATAACTAGGGCTCCCAGTTTTATGGTATTTTTTTTTTTTTTACATTTCCGTCTGTAATTATCCATATTTATTTTTTTGCTAATTTTATCTGTATTTATCCGTATTTATATTGGGTTTTGTTAAAAAAAATGAAGCTTAAACTGGTACATTTATTTAACAAATAAATAAGCACTCATGCTTGAACGCCTACCGGGTTTTAGTGATAGGAAGATCTGCAGAACACAAATCAATGCCCTTATATGAGACTATGCAAATTTCATTATCAACCATGTGCATATCTCCTGCTGTTTAAGCCTTTTTACTAAACATAATTTCTGTTTTTTATCCTCCTTACCTATCAATCCACACAGCAATTCGCCTGGAAGTCAAGGTAGAGAGTATTTAGAATCACTCGAAAAGCAACCAAATTTCCGTCTTTATCCACCGTTAAAAATAAATACAGACAAAGAAATAAATGTTTTCTGTCTGTATTTATCTGTAAAAATCAGTAAAAACGGAAAACAGAGAGCCTTAATTATAACTTCAGGTGCCCCCGCGTAATCACGTGATAGCCGCGACCCACAGCTCCAATGGGTCTTACGGCCAGTGTGTCAACAACGGGGCCTTCACCCCCATCCACCCGAGGGCCACCCGTCGCTTTGCCAGTAATAAGGCCAGCTGGGCTAATCAGCACTGTCTATGCCTATAACCCTTGTTCAGTTCTCTGCTGCCTTTCGGCTAGGTACGCCCTATATAAATGCATACATTTTAAAACCTAAAGATGTAGTCACCTTCTGAAACAGATGGATGGAATGCTAGGTCAGGGTGGTAACATTTATAATAAATGCACAAATACATAAAAATACAAGATAAAGCATTATTGAATGTTTTCAAGGGCAGTATCACAAGATAATTGCTTTTAATTGGTATTTTTCTATGTATGGTTCCTTTCTAACTACGAAGTAACAAAGCACAGTGCACAATGTGGGTTTGATAGATGGCAGTGCGAAAAATGGGGAAAGGAGACAGAGTGATGACGTAGCACCGGAGGAGGGCGCCTAACGAGTGTCGAGAGAGTTCATTTCACCACATTAGCCTTGAAAATGTCCTTTAGTACTTACTGATAAAGTGAGCAGCAGGGGGGTAGAAAACCCAGCCCTAATTTTAAAAATAACTGAACTTTCACTGTGCAAAATGAACTTGGCAAGTAAAGTGGGATGAAATGCGGTGAGTGTGACGTCACACTGTATGTTGGGAAGCGCCAAGGAGCTTCATAGAAAGGTGTGGAAGGTACATTCTGATTGGGTGCGAAAGTATTATTAATTCACATCATTCAGATGTGTGGCATCAATGCCCTTTTTCACAGCAACCTGATTGGCCAGCAGAGCCTAGACTTTCAATTGCGTGCTCTTGTATATGGTTTTAAAAATATTTCACCAATTCATAATGGAGCTAAACCACACAGAGCGTAGCAACAGAGCAATGCTGCTGCCTAAAATTCGATAACAAAATACTCCGGTGAAGTTGTATTTGGTGTAATATATGTGACAATGCAGCACAAGGGGCCTAGAATGAGATTAAGTAGTAGCTTGAAGACGTTTTGGTACATACCACAATTCACAAACTTTTGCAGTAAGTGCTTGCTTCTATTATTTTCATGGAAGGGTGCTGCAGAACCACTGGTTGGCCATGTGCAGTGCTGAACTTACTACAAATGTGTGAGGAACTACAGACGCGCAGTATGTGAATACCAACAAGAAGTAAACTTACTCAAAAGTGTAAACTTACTCAAAAGTGTACGTTACCTTTATGATTCAGGCCCTTTATGCCATACAATTTCTAAATAATATGGGACATTTTTGGCACTGACACCAAAAGAAAAATACAGACCTAAGTGCTTATAAACCTCAAATGAAGCTGATCGATTGTAGTTGTGATGCATCATGGTATTATGTGATCCATTGATTACATGACTTGTTCTGACTAGCTGTACCTGGTAACATGGTAGCTACAGATGCTAACCCTTAGGGATAAATATGACGGTATCAAGTTTGTTAAAAAAAAATTCACCAGTAAGCAACATTATATATATATATATATATATATTCACTGAAAAAACCATAGGTTATAGACCATATATAGGGGTCGATTAGGATCGCGGACGGACTTGAGTCCGTCCGCGACCCCTGAGGAGGAGGGAACGTCCGCATGGGCTGCGGCGTTCCCTCCGATCAAATTAGGATGTGACCGCCAGGGTGGCGGTCACATCCTCTATCACTAACATTGCGGCGGGTGCAGCTTCAAGCTGCATCCGCCGCAATGTAAAAAATCCATGCACAGCATTTGCGTGCACAAAGCGGCAGGCACCGCGCGGTGCCTGCTGCATTGTGCACGCAAATGCAGGGGGGTACCATAGGTACCCCCCATGTGCACCCCCCACCCCACCTTCACCCAGGGGGCCCGCAACGGGCCCCCAAAGTGAAGGTCCGTATGCTTTTCCACAGCGGTAAAGCCGCCGCGGAAAAGCATATATTTTCAGACATCCTAATATGCCTGCCGGTGTCTGATAGACACCGCCAGACATGTTAGTGCTTTTCCGCCGCGGTCGCCTTCCGACCGCGGCGGAAAAGCGGCGGACAGATTATCAGACCCACCAGCCATCCTAATTTGGCGGTGGGTCTTTGGAGTCTCCGCCGCGGTTTTTCCGCATCCTCCAGGCCGGCGGACACTTCCGCCGGCCCGGAGGATGCGGAAAAACCGCCATCCTAATCGGCCCCATAGTTAGGAATTAGCATTTACAAAACCTTATTTTACTCACACAAAACCATTGAAATTCCATATATAGTTAGTTGCACTAACTATATATCGCGCACCCGCAATCCACTGCTGATGATGTCACATATTACATCATTCATGACATGGTCAGTGACATCACTTATGACATCACTGATGACATCTCAAATGACATCACTGATGACATCACTGATGACATCTCAAATGACATCACTGATGACATCACTGATGACATCACTGATGACAACATCCAGTGACTGTATTTTTCTGTAAAGTTAAAATATGTCTTACATATTTAAGAATGAGTGGATGTATAAGTGTCTGGATGAAGGATTTAGTAGGTGCATGACTGACTGTATGAGTGATTGATTAAATGTGTCTCACTGAGTGCATGGGTTAGTGACTAAACTGTGTTAATTTGTGCATCATTATGTCTGTTGTTCTGAAAACTGCTGCATGTGTTCTTCAGTAGCTATATGAGTAACTATATGGGTTATTGATTGGTTGCCCAAGTATTTGTATGGGAGACTGATTGTGTGTGTGGGTGGCTGGGAGGTGTATGACTCTGTGCATTGATGTGTGAGCAGTTGATTCACTAGATGTATGGGTTCAAAAGTGCATGTGGAAACAGCTGTATTGGCGGTTGACTGTGTGCATCAGTGTATTGATGAGTGAATAGATATCTCAGTGCTACATGTCAAAGTAAGTACATATGTAAAACACAGTACTTGTGAGACTTGACATATATAAGTAACTGTGCATAAGAGCCAGTGAATGTGTGAGTGGCTGTATGCATCATTGTGAACTTGTATCCAGGATTGTATAAGAGAGTAAATATGTTTTAGTATATGTTTGAATAAGTAAGGTGTGTATAACTGTATAGTTGAAAAAATGGAGGTGTGATTGATTGTTTGCATGACTGACTAGGTGTGTGTGTAACTTCATGGATGAGAAACAATCTGTGAGTCTGTGTTTACACTGAGTGTATCTAAGGTTATATTAGAGTCTGAAGAGGTTCATCGTATTATCACATGAATGATGTCATCAGTGATGTGATCAGTAATGTCAAATGAGATGTCCTCAGTGATGTCATCAGTGATGTCATTTGAGATGTCATCAGTGATGTCATCAGTGATGTCATTTGAGATGTCATCAGTGATGTCATCAGTGATGTCATTTGAGATGTCATCAGTGATGTCATAAGTGATGTCACTGACCATGTCATGAATGATGTAATATGTGACATCATCAGCAGTGGATTGCGGGTGCGCGATATATAGTTAGTGCAACTAACTATATATGGAATTTCAATGGTTTTGTGCGAGTAAAATAAGGTTTTGTAAATGCTAATTCCTAACTATATATGGTCTATAACCTATGGTTTTTTCAGTGAATTTCAATGGTTTTTTAATAGCAAATATCATAAGCTGTCGAATGTCAAGTACATGGTAAGAAAAAACATTTTCGTGTTTATGCACACTGATCTGCTTTGAATGCTGCCCCCCCCCCTCATTTCTATTAGGAGTACTCTCTCTTTGCAGATAGTGAAAGGTAGTTAACGCAGGCCTTTGCCCCAGTTGTAATACGTCGTGCCTGCTTCTCTCTCCATTTGATTGATTGTTATCCAAGCATTTACTGTTTTAGAATTGGTTCTCTTTGGTTCATTCTCTATTTACAAACAATCACAGAGTCGCAATACTCTGTTTAGTCTTTGCAGATAACGAAAAATCGTGTAAAAAAACAAAAGGAATCAAGCAAAATCAGTAGGCCACTAATGGGATCTCTTTTTGACCTCGCTAAAATAGAAACATTAGGAACAACCCCTCATGACAAATACGAAACTAGTGAGATGAACTGAACTCCACACCATGATGGCTGCAATACAGCTCGGCTCCGCCACCCACCCCGCCCAAAATAACGATAAACTCTATACAAATATTACAAATATATACTACACACCAGCAAAGTAACAGGGTAAAACATTTTATTAAACAACTATTTACATAACTATTTTATAATTTTTGTTGCCCGATCCGGCTAGCTCAATCGATCGAGCATGAAACTCATGCACTCTGATGGTTCAAAGTTTTGAGGAGTGCTTGTAACACTGTCTGAAGCCTATTTGCACTTGCTTCAGCTTCACTATTCTCAAAGTAAAGTGGGGGCTGTTTGAGGACGTGACTGCATTTGAAAACAATGTGATGCGGTGCCACCCTGAACCGCTTGACGGAGGCCCCCGAGGGACGGTGTGATGGCGCGGACTCGGAGGGGGCGCTTGGCTCCGGCCCCCTCCCCAAGTCGTGTTCTCCTGGTGTGGCCTGAGATCGCCCCCGACATAAGTGGCCGGCTCCCGGGATCAAGCGGAACTTTTTGCCTTTTGGTAACTCTTCCATTCTTGACCTTGTCCCACAATCCGTTTCACCTAAAGACACGCTGTAGTGGGGCGCCCCTTTACCGTTTCAGTTGCCATTCCGCCCGCTTTTGCTACACTGTGCCTCTTCCGCTATTCAGCTTTTTACCGCCCGCTCTTTCGACTACAGCGTCTCGCTCACCATGTAGTTGAGTTACTCCCGCTCTTGCGGTGCAGCGATAGGCGGCTGCCACAGGACTCTCAAAATGGCGGCCGGCTCTTCAGATTTGGGCGTGGTCCACTAAAATTGCCCTGCGACACCTTGGAACTCGGACGCTTGTCTGCTAGAGATTGGGCTCCATTCTCGAAAGCGTCCCCTCAGCCTTGAAGATTCTACAAAACTCTTGGGGGCCCCCGACTCCAGCAGGCTTCTGGTGGGGAGCGGCTAGCATTATTGCTCGTGGAATGGCCACGACGGAGCTACGAAATGGTGGTGCTCTCATGCTAACGCCAGCTTCAGTCTGAAACATCCAGAAACACTGTAGACTACCAATTCGATCAGTTCCGGTAGCGCCCCCCCCTCTTTGACTGATGGTTCTTGTTGCCTGTCCCTTCTGTTGTCATTTAACAGAACTATTTAGCCTGCTGAAAGGGGTTGTGTTCCGACCGCTGGTTGGTGGAGACATTTTGACTATATTCTGGACCTGCGTTGTCGCGTAATGCGTCATATGACGCGCCGCGTTAGCGCATCCGGAAGTGATCCGGGGCGCGACGCGCAGCGCGTAACGTAAGCATAACAGGTCATGTGACTTGTTAATAAAACTTTTCATTGGTTCATTTTACTTTTCTTATTCTAATGATGAAAGGCTTGGTCATATGACCTAAAAATTACGCTTTTTATTACTTCCGAACAATATTTTTTCTTAAATATATGTTATAATGTTCCAGGCTAATGTACTTTCCCGGAAAATTTACAACTGTCCTGCAAGTAAAATATATTCTTTTTTCGAGAAAAAGGGCGTTTCTTCGTCCCATGACGGAGCCGTTGAGCAAAAGAGGGTCGACCTGCTGTCTTAGTCGCCGATACGCCTGAATATGAGATTCTTATCGATCACTTTATGTTGCAGGAGTAGAAAACACAACAGCCCTTGACCATTTATCTTTACTGCGTTCCTGCGTATTATACCTTTTACCCTTCATGTAATTGGTCTGCTTTATTTCACTTGCCTTTTACTGATTCTAAAACAGTGACTATTATTAAAAACTTTACCAATGTATATACTACTACCATGTTTTCTTTTAAAAACCTTTATTGTGAAAATGTCATTATACAAATACGAGCCTATAACCACGTGGGCCGGCCACGGAGCAAACTGTAATCGTATATGATGAGTAGACATTTACACTGTAGAGGAACGTAACGGGCGGGCCATTAGGTTGCAAGAACTAAGGTGTCTAACAGTTGCGGAATCGGTGGACGTACATTTTATAATTAAAATACGACAGGGCCAGTTACAATAAAATTATCTAGATATACATTTGCGGGCAAGTACCATGGGTGACGTTAATTCGAACTTTCAATAGTACAGTAATCAATAACACATCAGAACTTAATATCAATAGGGATGTCGAAATATTCAATCTATTCTCGTCCCCGCCCGCCATGTGCTTCAAAACTGCATACGTATCTCGTGATATCAAGATTGTGCAACCAGTACACAACAAGGAGTTACGAGTCCCATTTATTCCGGCGCCATTTTGGGCGAGGACGGGCAGGTCCACAATATAGTCAAAATGTCTCTACCAACCATCGACTATGATGATGTTCATATGCTGTATTTATTAGAGTAACACTCATCTGTCCACATGAAATTTATTTGCCACAATCTAACATGTCATTTTAATCTTTCCAAAGTTCTTCTAAATATTTGGGACAGTTTCCCTTGCCTCTGATGCTGTCAGTGCCACTTCTTTGATGAATGTACTGGCAGGTCGGGGGTTCTCCTCCAAATCTCTCTTTTTTTTTTTTTTCCAAAAACCTTTATTAAAGTAAGCATAGAAAAGTACAAGAATGGGCCTACAACCTCACGGGCTGGCCGCTAATAATAATGCACAAGGCGTGAATTAAAAATATACACCCGTGGTCAGGCACAAATCGAGCTCAAAGCATTACTTCCCACATATCCCAGAGCATTTTGAATTTTATTTTATACATAAAGAAAAACAAACACTAAAAAGGCGAATGCACAGTAAGGAAGGTCAGCCCAAAGGACGGAGGGGATGGTCCACGACCAGGAGAACATACTCAGAGCCCAGAGGCTCCAACGAGGTCGGGGGGGGGGGAGGGGAGCAGAGGGGAGAACCTGAAATGCAAAAACACAGTATGAAAGGGTTCCGGGAACGCCCGCCTAGGGAGACAGGACAACCTCGGCAGTGCCCACAAGGGGAGGAGTACAGATATCTCCACGATATTCATTCCACTGACCCCAAATTTTCGTCCACGCCCTGGGTCTGCCCCTGGCCACATAAACAGTCTTCTCACGAAACATGGACCAGTCCATGTTGTCCTCCCACTTCGAGACCTCAGGGGGCCTGGAGGCGCCCCAGAGTTGCGCTACATCCCGTTTCGCAATCATGTAACCCAGGGCAGCCCATCTGGTCTGGGCCACAGAGTAGTCAGTGGGTTCCCAAACATTCAGCAGACATCGTCGAGGCTCCGGCCGCAGGGCCACACCAGTCACAGCAGTCATCACCTCAAGGACAGCAGTCCAGTAAGCCGCCACAGCCGGGCACTCCCAAAGAATATGTAAAAAGGTAGCACTCAACCCACAACCACGCTTACATAACCCATCCAAGGAAAAGCCCATCGCCACCAGACGCGGACCCGTGACATACACTCGATGAAGGATCTTAAGTTGAACCAAACGGAGACGGGCAGGAATGGCAACCTCTTTGGGAGAAGAGAGTGCCGATTGCCAATCCTCATCGTCCAGTTCCAACCCATCGCCGACCCAAGCCTCCCGGAGTCGGACCAATAAGTCCGCCCGGTTATTGATCAGCTTTTTATAGATCAGGGAAATAGTGCTATCAGGAAGATGCCCATCAAGGACACGGTCTTCGAGGGGGGAAGACTCAGGCGGGGCCTCACCAGGAGCCAAAACCGAGGCGAGGGCGTGCCGGACCTGCAGATAGCGAAAAAATTCCCTACCATTCAAACCATATTCCGCCTGGAGGGCCTGGAAGGACTTCACACTACCCTCCGAGCACACATCACCCACCTTACAAATCCCAATCATATCCCAGCGGTCGAAACCCTTGGTAGACCAGAGACAGCCCAAACGTTCCGAGGCGTAAAGCGGCGTCGCCAGCGTCAGGCGATCCTCCCATCCCAAACTCACATTTGCGGCTCGCCACACAGTTACTGCAGTCCTGGACGGGCCCACAAGATGGCGCCCGGCCGAGCGAGAATAAAGCGCTCTATTAAAGTCCCCACCCGGAAGCTGGAGTCTATCCATCTCGAATGCAGGATTCCGACCCGGTGAAAACATAACGTGATTAATAGCAGACAACTGGGAAGCCCAGTAATATCGCTTGATATCGGGGAGCGCCATGCCCCCGTCATACCAAGGGATGGTGAGTTTCGCGAGTGCAATACGTGGACGCCCATCCCAAATTAATTGCCTTTGAAGACTCTCGACCTCTCGGAAATAGGTCTTGGGGATAGCGTCATAAGAGTTCTGCAGCGCGTAAAGGAACCGCGGTAAGGACATCATTTTAAACAGGGCCGCCCTTCCCAGAGGAGACAAAGGAAGCTTACGCCAACGGGCCACGTCCAATCGCAATCTAAGCAACGGGGGGAGGAGATTACGCTCAAAGCGGAGCGACGCGTCCAACGTAATAAAAATCCCTAAGTATTTGAAGCCAGACTGGACCACCTGGATAGGAAGTCTGCTCGGCAATGGGGGCAATACACCCGAAAGAACATACACACAGGACTTGGCCCAGTTAATAACAAGACCCGAGTTGGCACCAAAGGACGCAAGAACGTCAAATAAAACAGACAGAGATTTACGCGGGGAGGTGAGATATAAAAGAATGTCGTCCGCATAAAGCGAGACGCGGTCCTAAAAGTCCGGAGACCAGCGAATCCCCTTGAGTGAAGGTTCCCACCGAAGCCAAGCAGCCAACGGTTCCAGGGCGAGTGCAAACAGCAACGGAGACAAGGGGCATCCCTGACGTGTACCTCTACCAAGGGCGAAAGGAGCCGAAACCCTACCATTCACCACTACTTGTGCCAGAGGTTCCGCGTATAGTAACTTGATCCAACTAATAAACTCAGGCCCGAAACCAAATTTCTCAAGAGCCGCCCAGAGATAAGGCCACTCCACCGTGTCGAAAGCCATGGAGGCATCCAACGATGCCAAAATGGCCGGCTCCGTCAAAAGCCCCGCCCTCGCAATCGCGCCGTGAAGACGACGTAGGTTCAGAGCCGTATTGCGATGCGGGATAAATCCGGATTGATCCGGATGGACCAGGCCACTAATGACCGTCAGGAGACGGGACGCCAGGAGTTTCGCCAATACCTTGGGTTCAACATTTAGAAGGGATATGGGCCTATAGGAGGAACAAAGATCTCGCGGTTTACCATCCTTGGGGATGACAACTATCGTGGCCAGTCGCTGATCATAAGGGAGAATACCCCATTCCCGGGACTCCAGAAACATGGCGCGAAGATATGGAGCCACCCTGTCGGGACGCAACTTGTACAGTTCAATTGGCAACCCGTTCGGGCCCAATGCTTTGCCCGAACGGAGTGAACGGATGGCAGTAGCTATCTCATCAACAGTAAAGGGAGAGTCCAAAGCCACACGGTCTAAATCTGAAACACCGGGCAGAGCTATATCACGCAAAAGAAGGCGAGAGTCAGCCACATCTCTCACAGACACAGGGGTATACACCACACGGAAGTACTCGGCAAAACGGTCAACTATTCCAATCGGGTCCGTCACACTCTCACCACTCGCAGACTGAATCACGGGCACCACACGATTAGCTCTCTCCTTCTTATCCAGCCATGCCAGCAATTTACCCGCTTTGTCACCCACATCATACAAACGTCCCTGTTGCTCTCGAAACATCACTTTAGCAGCATCCGTGACCAAATCTCTCTTTTATGCAGCACTATAATTAATCGGTGCCACCTCTCCATATGACGATGCATGGTATAGTTACCATAACTATATTTTTTTTCGGTTCCTCTGGAGAGTACATCGTGGCAGATGAAGCGTGTAACGTACCGGGCATTTACCTTTTTTTGCGTGTAGAGGAAAGGAAATAAAATTCGAGCGTCCGAGTTCTAAGGTGTCCCAGGGCCATTTTAGTGGACCAGGCCCAAATCCAAAGAACAGGCCGCCATTTTGAGAGTCCTGTTGCAGCCGCCTGTCGCTGTAGCATCAAGAGCGGCCGAAACTCAGCTAAATGGCAACTGAAACGGTAAAGGGGCGCCCCACTACAGCAGACGAGCCTCCACCTAGGAAGGCCCGTTCACGCCGCCTCCCCCCCCCCTTCGGGCACCCCACGCCGTTATTCGGAGCAGTATTGTAGGATGGCCACACCAGTGCGGCAACTTGCTAGACACCACCTCGGTGGTAACCGAATCTCAGCGCCTTGTGGTGTCTTCTATTCAGAAAATATTGTTGCGCTGCCTTTGGCCCCATTCGCACATCGGTCCGCTACTGACGCCACCTCACAGGCCAACGGGGCGCCCCACGCCTACTTTCAGCATTGTAGGATGGCCACACCAGTACGGCAACTTGCTAGACACCACCTCGGTGCCATCCGGATCTTGGCATCTCAGCGCCTTGTGGTGTCTTCTATTCAGAAAATATTGTTGCGCTGCCTTTGGCCCCATTCGCACATCGGTCCGCTACTGACGCCATCTCACAGGCTAATGGGGCGCCCCACGCCGACTTTCAGCATTGTAGGATGGCCACACCAGTGCGGCAACTTGCTAGACACCACCTCGGTGCCATCCGGATCTTGGCATCTCAGCGCCTAGTGGTGTCTTCTATTCAGAAAATATTATTGCGCTGCCTTTGGCCCCATTCGCACATCGGTCCGCTACTGACGCCATCTCACAGGCCAACGGGGCGCCCCACCCCGACTTTCAGCATTGTAGGATGGCCACACCAGTGCGGCAACTTGCTAGACACCACCTCGGTGCCATCCAGGATCTTGGCATCTCAGCGCCTTGTGGTGTCTTCTATTCAGAAAATATTGTTGCGCTGCCTTTGGCCCCATTCGCACATCGGTCCGCTCCTGACGCCATCTCACAGGCCAACGGGGCGCCCCACGCCGACTTTCAGCATTGTAGGATGGCCACACCAGTGCGGCAACTTGCTAGACACCACCTCGGTGCCATCCGGATCTTGGCATCTCAGCGCCTTGTGGTGTCTTCTATTCAGAAAATATTGTTGCGCTGCCTTTGGCCCCATTCGCACATCGGTCCGCTACTGACGCCATCTCACAGGCCAACGGGGCGCCCCACGCCGACTTTCAGCATTGTAGGATGGCCACACCAGTGCGGCAACTTGCTAGACACCACCTCGGTGCCATCCGGATCTTGGCATCTCAGCGCCTTGTGGTGTCTTCTAATCAGAAAATATTGTTGCGCTGCCTTTGGCCCCATTCGCACATCGGTCCGCTACTGCCGCCATCTCACAGGCCAACGGGGCGCCCCACGCCGACTTTTACCATTGTAGGATGGCCACACCAGTGCGGCATCTTGCTGGACACCACCTCGGTGCCATCCGGATCTTGGCGCGTTGTGCTGCCTTCGGCCTATTCGCACATCGGTCCGCTACTGACGCCGCCTCACGTGCCAACGTATTTTCTCCGCATTTTATACCCTATGCCGCATAACAGGTCATGTGACTTGTTTATAAAACTTTTCATTGGTTCATTTTACTTTTGGTTTCCTAATGATGGAAGGCTTGATCATATGACCTAAAAATAACACTTTTCATTGGATGAAAACTTTTTTTTTCCCAAACGATGAAAGCCCCGCCTTGTTTCTGGATGTTTCAGACTGAAGCTGGCGTCAGCATGAAAGCACCACCATCTCGTGGCTCCGTCGTGGTCATTCCGCGAGCAATCATGGCAGCCGCTCCCCACCAGAAGCCTGCAGGAGTCGGGGGCCCCCAAAACTTTTGTAGAATCCTCAAGGCGGAGGGGACGCTTTCGAGAATGGGGTCCAAGACCTAGCAGACAAGCGTCCGATTTCCAAGGTGTCCCAGGGCCATTTCAGTGGACCAGGCCCAAAAAGGAAAGAGCCTGCCGCCATTTTGAGAGTCCTGTGACAGCCGCCTATCGCTGCACCGCAAGAGTGGGCGCAACTCAGCTGAATTGCGGCTTTTGACACAGTGGACCAAAAGCGGACGGAATGGCAACTGAAACGGTAAAGGGGCGCCCCACTACAGCAGACGAGACTCCACCTGGAGAAGCCCGTTCACGCCGCCTTCCCCCCCCCCCCCCGGGGCGCCCCACGCCGTTATTCGGAGGGCGGCAACTTACTGGACATCACCTTGGTGCCATCATTCTGCTGCCTTGGAACTATTCGCACAACAGACCGCTACTGATGACCCACCCCCCGCGACGCCCCACGGCGGATATCGAAATCAGTGCGGCACCCAGGCAACATCACCTGGGTGCCGTCCAGAAATCTGGACGTTGTGCTGCGCTGGGACTATTCGCACAACCGACCGCTACTTCCTTCTTTTTCCCTAAAAATGTTTAAATGTTTTTACTGTTTTTGTTTTGTTGTATATATTTATAAGTTATTAAAGTTTTATAATCCTACTACTTTGTTGGAGTGCTATATATTTTTAATGTGACACATAATTGTAAAAACTTTGATGTACAAAGAGTCATCCCTGGAATCTTCCGCTTCAGGCTCGGTCCCCTCCCCAATCACAATACAGGATGGTTTTCAGATAGTAGGAACGCGTGTGCTGTGACGGATCTCATCGGGTGTGGGCCTTGATCTACTATAACTCCTTTGAAGAGGGGTGATTCTTTACAGCTGGGGCCATAAACTACATCTGCAGGGCTAGCTGATAGCCTAGGACCGGCCTGGACAATCGGACAAAGAGGAAAAGGAGTGTCAGAGGGTGCGGTAGTGAATAGGGCGAAAGGGAGGTGTCGGGCGGGCACAGGGTGTGATTCTCAGGGAAGAGCAGCGCAGATGGGGGGAGGTTTATTGCCCATGCATAAGACAGAGAGCGGGGGTGACCAGTGCCTGGGGGAGATGCTTGCGAGGGTGGGGAGCCATGCTAAGGATCGACAGCGTGCAGAGAGTGGGTCTGGTCAAGGCATCTAAAATGGCTGCCGTGCACGACAAAAGTGTGGCATTTGAAAAAAGGCAAGATGGCGCAGACAATGTTTTTCAACACTTCCTGATTTCCTTCGAATCGAACGTTAACAGACGTTGGGGCATATTACCAAAGTTAAGCGATATTTATCCCTAACGATGCTTAGCAACAAATTTTTTACCGCTAAGCATCGTCAGAAATTATCGCAGATAAACCTTGCTATTATCAAAAAAAACGGCCGCAATGCATTAATATCGCTGAAAAGTCAGCGATATTCATGCATTACTGAGCTAATGCTCTTAGCCATGTTATCCACCTCCCATTGGATAACATGGCTAAGAACTGCTCAGGGCAGGTGTTACTTTTTGGAGATATTCGCACTTAGCGCGAATATCTCCAAAAGTTGGTAATAGGAGATAGCGATGTTAGCGACTGTTTCCAGTCGCTAACATCTTGGCATGCCCACTTTGCATGTCATTAGTGATAAATATCACTGACATGCAAAGTGGAGCCCAAGATGGTCGCTATCTCCTACTAGCGGTCGCTAACTGGTGTTAGCAACAGCTAGGTAATACAGAGATAATTTTATCTCCGCTTTCTTGGCTTTTAAAGCCAAAAAAGCGGAGATAAACCCCCTTGATAATATGCCCCGTTATCTCTCCCACACTACCGGTCCCCCTGGGCTTAAACGCCGAGATGGTAGGGACTGCATCCCGTGGAGATAGGCCGAGACGTCACTCAGCAGAAAAACAAGTCTATAAACATACAATAAGTTAAAAGTCAATCATTCTTCTTTCCTTGTAGTACGCTCCCCAGTCCGCTTCCCGTTACGCTAACCGGGCGCACCCCACCAAAAAAACGATTTTTTTTTTGCCCCTCCAAAAAGAACCAATTTTTGCACTCTATACTATAACTCTTTTTTTATACTACAATCACTTCGCTACAACCTCATAAATTAAAAATAAAAATGAATAATGTCTCAAAGAGGTCAGGGAGGATCTACTATGCCCCCTTATGGTCATTTGCCCCTTCGCTTTGGCCTCCTCTTGTCTCTCGATCCTACCGAGAGACAAGATGGCAGCCGCTACGGACTGTTTGGAATGTTTACAGACGCCGGAGAACCAATCAGCTTCGCAAAGCTCCGTAACGCGAAAAGTACGCGAAGCGGAGCGCTGTTACAGATATATATCTTTTTTTGAACGTTAATTTCTCAAAATCCACTGGAGCACATATATTGAGACCTAGCAAAGGCACATCGGGCTACCGGTCCCTACAATTTTGCCAAGTTTCGTGCAAATCCATTCAGCCGTTCGATTATTATTATTTTTATTTTTTTTGCCCCGCGGAGCCCTTTTAAAACCTCCACATCAAACCTAGGGGGTCAGGGAGGATCTACTATGCCCCCTTATGGTCATTTGCCCCTTCGCTTTGGCCTCCTCTTGTCTCTCGATCCTACCGAGAGACAAGATGGCGGCCGCTACGGACTGTTTGGAATGTTTACAGACGCCGGAGAACCAATCAGCTTCGCTTCACAAAGCTCCGTAACGCGAAAAGTACGCGAACTGGAGCGCTGCCTGGTCCGCTGTTACAGATATATATCTTTTTTTGAACGTTAATTTCTCAAAATCCACTGGAGCACATATATTGAGACCTAGCAAAGGCACATCGGGCTACCAGTCCCTACAATTTTGCCAAGTTTCGTGCAAATCCATTCAGCCGTTCGGGCTAAAAGTGAGGCCAACCGCCCTATGGAAAACTCAATGTTAAAAACACGTTTTGGGACCCCCCTTTTTTCTCGGCCCCCCCTTGACGAAACCCCCCCAAATTGTCAGGGGCTGCTCAAAAACAAAATGTTCCATTTTCCTGAAGATTTCAGCCAATTCCGTCCACAAACGCCAAAGTTATTAGACATAGAATTTTCAAAAATCCTATAGAGAAAAAATCCTAACTATATATACCTACTGGCGACCGCCAGTAGGTAATATATATATATTAGAGATACACTACATCCAATGCAAACAGCTATTATTTGCTAAAATCCAAAATCAAATCTTTAGGAACAGGACTGTGATTAAATTACAGTTTATGATTATGAATAGTGCAGTCTTATGTCAGTGGTCAGTGAAGGGATTAGTCAATGCAGAGTCTTGTTGACACTTTACAACTAGTGCAATCAGGATCCTTCGGAAAACCAACAAGATACTGGTTCTGTACTTCAGCAAATATGAAAATGATAAAAGGCAAATAGGGTAAATGTGACATTTAGGGGCTAAAGATTGGTTTTCAGATTTTAGCCCAAATAGATTAGTTAAGCATTTAAAGCATAAACTATTAGTACCTATGGTACTGGGGATTTCTGAAAAAGTACTGCTCCCTGCCTTTAGCAGATCAGATCCATTGCGGTAAAGCTGGTAGGTGAATACCATCTAATCAACACATGGTCTTTGAGTGTATGCAGCCAGGCATCCAAGGGGCTAAGCCCTTGGACACACCACATTACAGTGTTCCCCACACACACATCTCTCACCCTCGTGTTTGCAGTTTGCACCCAGGACATAGTGGAAAAAGCAGTATTTGGCTGCAATCTCTGGTTCCTCCTGGGTACCAGTGCTACCAGGCTGGTCTACGGTTCTCATCGATAAGCTGACAAGATGGTTAGTCAAACTCCGGTAGACAGTTCCTGTCACTACAAATCGTCTCCATCTTCTTTCTGGAATGCTTAATTCGCTAGTTTTCAGGGGTCAAAATCAAACACTATTTTGGTGAGCACTGGGCCTGCTTTACTTCAATTCTGTGGCCTACCTTGCAGAGAGCGAAAAGCTTTTCTCAAAACATACTTCCTGGCAATTTCTCAACAAAGTGATCAGAGCAAATGTCATGTCTGAATCCTTGTGAATACAAGGAGGGAAACTCAGGGGCATATTAGCAAGGAATAGCGATATTTATCGCAAAATGCACTTAGCGCATTTTTTTTAATCGCTGGATATGTTAGCGGAGAAAACATGCTATTAGCAACGTTTTTCTCCATTGTGCTAAAATATCCAGCGATAGCGGCGAAATGCGTGAATATAGCTGGAAATCCAGCGATATTCACGCATTAATGCCAATGGGGACTTAACCTGACAGTCCACACCCCCCCCCCCCATTGGATAAACAGGTAAGTCATGTTTTTAGCAGGCGTTAGGTTATAGCGATAATCACGCTTAACACGATTTTGTTTATCGCTTTGCCTGCCTTGCTAATAGGCGATAGCTGTGTTAGCCACTGCTTTCAGTCGCTAACAGTTTGGGTACGCCCACTTTGCATGTCATTAGCGATAAATATCGCTGACATGAAAAGCGGGCCCCAAACCGGTCGCTACCGCCTAAAAGCTGTCACTAACTGCTGTTAGCGACAGCTTGCTGATAGAGCGATAAAGATATGGCCTCTTTAGCGGCAAAAAGTTCCGCTAAAGCGGCGATATGGCCCTTGCTAATATGCCCCACAGTTCCTTTGTTAACCGTAATTTGTCACTTCATGTTTCATACAGAGAGAGAGATTAAAAGGGTGGGGTCCACCTACTGAGTTTGGTCCAGCATGATAGGGTACTCTCATCAAGTGAAGAAAAGCCTGTGCATAAAGTGTATGTATGTGGTGTTCATAAAGTGTAAACCTAGGTGAACGGCAACAAAGTGATGTAACTGGCACACGACAAAGACACAGTCAACGTGTAGTTGCAAAGTTACCTGGCTTCTAAGTGCAAATGTGGACTGTTACCGAATCGCAATGTGGTGTGCATTAAAGGGTTTTGTCTACAGCACTGTCCTAAACTGGAACAGGGTTAGGACAGTTTTGATGGCTATGCTGATGGTATCCCAGATCTGGGGAAGGTCTGTTGCCTTTTAATGGTCTGGCTAGACAGCACAGCTGTCGCCAGACAATTATGTGTTTATCACTAGAGAGGAGATTTGACTCCACCCACATGTTGAGAGCCAGGAGTACATGTTTTATTGGGCAGAAGTTGTGTCTTCCACAAAAAAGTGCTTGCTCTCCATCAGCTGTGAATGTTTTCTGTATTTATCCAGCTTCCTAGGCTTGAACATTCAGGGGTACATACATGATAATGAAATGCTATTAAAGTCGATTAGATAACTAGATAATTTATGGGGTTTGTTCTCTGGCTGTAACACATTGTTGGAGGGGGTAGTCATTGACCTACATGAGAATTTAGGTCAAGCTAGACACTGCAACTGCCATCTGACCGTTCTTTGCGTCCAGACAAAAACATTTCTGTTCCTATGCTGTTTACTTGTAATGCTTCATATTACCATACAACATTCCTTTAAAGCGGACCTATGGCATTGACAATGCATGTTGTTTCTTTGCCCTTCTTCATCTCCAGTCTGAAGGTGGCCTGGCTGTGAGTATGCCAAAAGCCCCCAGAGCTGGGGAGACAGTCAGCTAGATAGGCAGGTGCGCTAGGTGATGGCTTTACAGCTTATGCGGCTGGTTTGGAAGAAGGCTCATTTTGTACACAGTTTGTTGCTTTACTGCTGGGGTTTACCTAAAGGCTATCTAGATGCTGAAATATAGCTTTTTGTTACTCAAAGGAGGAAAGGCTGAATAGGCCCACTGGGATGCAAACACGTCACCGTGAGGTCAAAAACTGGTCCCTGTGGTTGATGCATTAGCTCACTGACCCAGAAGACCAAACAAAGTCAAGAGTTGGCAAAGAACATATTCCACCACAAAGCAGCAATAAAACATGCTTAAGGTGACCTACTTACAGAAACTGACTTCAGTCCTGAACTTTCCATCTTCAAACCATTGTTTTCATGTGTGCTAGTTTAATTAGCTAAATTGAAGCAAAACAAGGCTGCAATGCACCTGATCTTATCCAAAGAACCAATGCTAACCACATGACCCTTCATCACACAAAGGGGAAAGCGTGGCCACCCTGTAGTCCATCCACTGTGAGGTCCCATCATTCCCTGTCCCCACCAATTCCTACTCCAGAGAACTGGAAGCCATCAGCACAATGCTCACTCGCCATGTTGTGTAGTTTCTAAAAATACATAGGATCTACGAGTTTAGACAAAATGAACTAAGGGATTGGTGTATAGACTGATTCCAGACACCCCCAAAGGATTTGTTATCCTTTAGACCAGCTAGCTCACAGTGCCACCATAAGCCCCCTAACCTTACCAAGGAGGGAATAGTTTCTAGTAACTTTCGAACATGACAAACCTTGATCTTTCAGGGATCGTGGAAACAGTAAAGTACTTTTTTCGCTCAGTCAAACATGCTCACTTTGTCTCAGACAGATACACAGAATTACTCACCCAAGAAAAAGGCGAGGTACAAATAGACCCATGCAGGGTATAAAGTGCTTATTAAAGCTGAAAAGACCACATTTTTCTCAGGGATAATTAAAACAGCTGGGAATTCTTCCAGGGAACTGTTTAAAACTGTGAATTATCTGTCACATTAGAGTAATAATAAGGTGTTTGAGATTGATGAAGGCTTTTGCGGCAAGCTGGCGGCTCATTTTCAATCTAAGGTCAACTCTATTTTCCATGTGTTTTCGCAGCAGCCGCCCAGTGCTAGCCTTGGCGGGAATTTGAAGGGTGCCCGGACCTCTGACTTAGACTTAGGGCACGCAGCCTCCCCCACCTTCAAGGAGTTTTCTCCACTTACACAGGAAAATACCATTAGACTGATGAGCTCCATCAAGTCGGGGACTCCCTCCGATCCATGTCCTTCTGGGATTTTTAATAAGTTGCTAGTCAGGTGGCGGTTCCACTCAATGACCTTCTGAACCAGGTTCTTAGCACTGGAATATATCCTGACATCTGGAAGAAAGCTTCTATTCTCCCACTTGTAAAAAAACCCTCTATGAACCCTAGGTCAGTGGATAGCTACAGATCGATCTCCCGTCTCCCCTTTCCGGCTAAGGTCCTAGAGAAGACCATGAATGCAGAGCTACAGACATTTCTGGATGCCCATCAGTTGTTGGACCCTGCCCAGCATGGGTTCCGTGCCCATCACTGCACTGAGTCGGCACTGGTGGCGGCATCGGAGGTAATTAGAGGGAGAGTGGATAAGGACGGCAGAGCGGCACTGATCCTACTCGATCTCTCTGTCGCCCTTGATACGGTCCACCATGTGCTCCTGGGTAGGCGCCTGCACACGCTGTGCGTTAGGAGTACTGCACTGTCGCTGCTGTCCTCCTTTTTAGAAAACAGGCAAAAATGGGTTGAGGCGGGGGGCTAAATCTAGCCCCTTCCCCCTACCTTGTGGGGTCCCACAGGGATCAGCACTCAGCCCAATGCTTTTTAATGTTTACGTTACTCCCCTGGTTCAGCTTATCATGAGTTTTGGTCTGTCCGTAGTTTCCTATGCAGACGACACTCAGATTGTGGTGTCAGTAACATCTCAGGCTGAGAAGGACACTCACAATTTCCGCAGCTGCATGTCCGCCGTGGCTGGCTGGATGGAGGAAAACTGCTTAAAGCTGAACTCTGGGAAGACAGAGGTACTGCTTTTTGGGAATGAAACCTCCTTCTGGAATGCGTCATGGTGGCCCTAGGAGTTGGGGATTTACCAAAGCCAGTTTTGAAGGCTAAAAATCTTGGAGTTATTTTAGATGCCAATCTCTGCTTCAGTGCCCAGATCAATGCAGTGACATACGGGGGCTATTATTTACTAAGGGTCCTGAAAAAAATACTCCTGTTCATCCCAACCGATCTGCAGAAGGCCATTTTCATTGAGTATTTATTTAATCAGTGTCATTCTAGTGTAAAACATGTTTTCTGAGACAATCATTAGACAGAAGCAAATGTAAAAGATTACAAGCACCAACAGAGTAAATAGAAGGTAGAATTCTACCATGGTGCTAAAACAGTAAATGTGTGCAGGCATATAAACATGACAGTAATCATGGGTACACCTACGATGCAAACCCTATCTAAGTGTACCTAGGTGTACCTAGCATGTATGTAGTGTAAAGCCTAGAATCCCCTAGGAAAGAGCCAACCTCATTACCTGAGAGAACTTTTCCTTGGTCTCGAGTTGGACACCCTGCTAGGGATGTCAGACCGCTGCGTGTTGTAGCTTTTGCCGGCCGTGACCTCAGTATCTTGTATCAGCGTGGAAGCGTCTCCTCTCTTCTATGACCTTTCCAGACACTTAGAACCATGCAAATATCCTACCATTGCTGAAGAAACCCTTTTTGGACCTTTTAACAGTCGCCAACTACAAACCAATCTCTCTGCTACCATTCCTGGAGAAGGCCTTAGAAACAATCATCATCAAGAGTTGTATCACCAACTCCTTGACACCGCTCAGTCTGGTTTTAGGTCCATCCATAGCACCAAAACTTCCCTAATCTCCACCATAGGCAAGATCCGCAAGAGTCTGAACAGAGCAGAGATGGCGGACCTCATCCTCCTGGATCTTTGCATTTTGACGTCTCTCACCCCATCCTCATCCAACACCTATGTGACATCGGAATGCAAGGGCACACACTCCAATGGCTCTGGTTTTTCCTGATTAGAAGGACCCAGTCAGCCTGCTTCGCACACCCCAGACTCCCACAACCCACAGTTCTGCAAGGATCCTCTCTGAGACTAACCCCTTCAATATACGTGATCCCTCTAGGCAGCTTCACCCTCTCTCATGACATCAACATCCTCTCCCGTGCCAATGACATGCAACTCATTCTCTCCCTCACCCAGCACCTGGATCAAGTTTAATGCCTGCATGACTGAAATCACCACTGGAAGACCAACTGAACACAGAGAAGACCGAAATTAAGATCTTCAGGAAGAACACTTCACCGTAGGACTCCGCCTAGAGGCCAAAAGAGCTAGGATTGTCAGCCCACCACCTAAACCATGAACCTCTGGATCCTCATCAACAGCAAACTCGAAATGACTGCCCAAGTCAAAGCCATCCACCCCTCAAGCTTCTAGGCCCTTAAGATGTTGAGGAAGATTTTCAAATGGCTCCCAATCAGCACCTGAAACATTGTCACACTCCCAAGACACAAGCAAGCTGGCCTATGGTAACACCCTCTATGCTGGGATCAACACAAAAATTGAAATCTGCAGGCCATTGAGAGCACTGCGGCCAGAAATATTCTCAACCTCCCATGACAGACTCCCATTACACCACACCTGAAGAAGCTCCACTGGCTCACCATACACAAACAAGCAACATTCAAACTCCTCAACCACACTTTCAAGGCACTACAAAACACTGGCTCTGTATACCTCTACAATCACATCTACTTCAACAAAAAGTTCAGACAACCTTGCTGGTCCATTCTCCTACTTACACACAACTCACACATACAGAAAATTGAATCCGGTGATCAAGCCTTCTCCGACATCACTCCTAAGGCATGGGACGACCTGTCTCCAGAGATAACAGCTTCCTCATCACTTCTGGAATCCCGCAAGAAGCAGAAGACCAGGCTTTTCGATAGTCCCACTAGGCTAGAGGTTAGACAAACTCTCACCTGCTCACCCCAACGATACCCTCCTAAGTGATAGTTTGCTCTAACAATCAGCATAACATCTGCATAACATACTTTACTTGCTCCAAATACTATTACGAACAGGACCCATAATATTTATTTTGTTATGTAGACTGCCTTTAGTACTTTCAGCCTCTAACAATGTTTTTTAGACGATTCCTTAGGAAGTCAGAGCCTTTGTGTAATGTTTTGTGAGTACATCCATTAACAGTTCAAATTCAAGTTTTGTGGATCAATTATTTTTAATGAAATACATAAAGTGTTAAATGTCCTGTCTCCACTACTTACAGCACAGCTTTCCAAAGTTTTCATGTTGGTGACACACTTTTTAGACAATCTTTATTTTGTGACACGGTAATGTGAGCGAGCCCGAACCAGCTAAGGGAGGTTCGGGGCGGTTATCCCTCCCGAGAAGCTTTTGAAAAAATAGTGCATTTTCAAGCAAATTTGAGAAAGCAGGAAGGTTAATACAGCAATTGTAAATCTGATCTAACAAAGACAGTGACTGGCAAACATGGGTGTAAGAAAGGTTAGGTTTATGCCTGAAAGAAGAATATAATCATGCACACTGCAGGTACTGATCTGCAGAAAACACAACACATGAACCGCAGAAAAGGTTTTTCAGCTCTTGCTCTTTCTCACAGGCGGGCCTTGGCTATATGTTCCCACCATCACTGATCTTCCGGTAAGAGCACCAATCACAAGCAAAGAGTTGAAGCAGCAACTCTTTTCACACTTCACCCTCCAACCACTTCAGATTCTCTCAAGTTTAGTTTTCCAGTGATGGTTTAAGTCAGACATAGCCACTGTCAATGTACATTAGGATCACTATTTCCCCATTTCTATAGTTTTACGGAGGGAGAATGTGGCCTAACAGCTAGGGCGGTCGACCTCGGAGCTGGGGAACAGGGTTTGAGTCTCGGCAGGCATGCTCAACATTCTGTGATTCTGGGCAAATCACTTAATGTGTCCGTCTGTAATGTAACTGGTGCTCATGTAAAGTGCTCTGATACCTTTGGGTCTAGTTTGCGCTGTATAAAAATCCACAAAAAAAAAACTACGGAGCACGTGATGAGTCTGGGTCAAAAATATCACAATGGTTTGTGCATCAACTTCCCAAATCCTAACAGTAAATGTCTGAAACGGAAAACTAGTAAAAATAGTGACATTTTCTGAATGTCTGCATTGGAAGAAGGGATATAGCTGGGGCAAGACCACTATGAATTTGAAGAAAGACCTCCTCTTAAAAATAACAAATCTTGGATTGGGTTTTATTCCACGTTAAGATCAAGAGAGATGGCGGATGTAGCAGACATCATGCAGAATTGAAGTGGCAAAACGCAACCTGCATGGCCGTGAAAATTGATGACCAAACAATAAAATTGCCAGACGTACCACATATCTGTATCAGAAACTCAAATTGTGCATCAACTTCTGCCTCCTTTTATAACGACAATGGCAAACTTCACAAGTAAAAATAAAATATATGAAAAAATAAAGCATGAACATCGACTTCTATGGCACAACCTATGTCTAAAAGGCAAGCGTAGGCGCAAGGCGTAAACCACAGTTTTGTGAGCTTCATTTAAAAGGATGTTACGTGATTATTTATAAGTACTTAGTTTGAAATGCAGCTCACGTGAATCACATGGCTATACAGGGCCGGCTCTAGGCTCATGGTGGCCCTGGGCAAGGAGTGTAGGTAGGGGGCCTACCTACACCTAGAGGGGGTCCGGGCGGGGCAGAGCGCAGAGGCCAGTAAAGAGGGGAGGGGGTCAGGGTGTTTAGAAGTGGAACAGAGCCGGAGGCCGCCAAATCCCTGCCAGGGGCCGCCACGCAAATATGTATCCATCCTCAGAGGATTATTATATTAAGGATATATATTGGCGTGGTGGCCCCTGGGGTTTGGTGGCCCTGTGCAGGTGCACAGCTTGCACATGCCTAAAGCCGGCCCTGGGCTATAATACTAATGCGAAAATAATCTTCACTGTTCAAATTTCTCATAACTGAACAGTACTGGTCCTACCCCCTATAGCTCCCCCTTTTCATTCTCCTCTTCCCCTCCTGCCCATTCCACTCTGGCTATGTACACCCACCTTTTTGCTATCTCCTTTCCACTTCTTGTGAGGGCGGTGCACCATGATTAACCCCTTATCACCATACCTGCTCTGTTCAATACTCCACAACATATCCTCCACAACCCACCTCTTTCGTACCCTAACTCTCTTTCTGCTTACTTTTCTGTGTTACTGTTTTGCATTTCTTGAAGTCTATTTTTGCTTCTCACTTTTCATTGACACTAAATGTGCTTTAAAACACTTGGCTTTCGCTGCTCTCTTTGTTTCTGTGCATCTCGCATTGATTTTCCCGAACTAGACATGGCGTGGTCCACATCTCCACCGTCGCTCAGCCCACACCCCCCCATGGAGGTCTGGTTTTGCCAAAGATTAATAGCAGGTGCTATTTGGGGTCAGCACAGACCATAGCCAGCCGCTTTTGTCCATGACCACAATTTAACGAAGGATGGGGTACTGTTGAGCCCCTGAGTACAGCAGTCCATTGGAAACCAGGTGCTCCCCGACGCACCATATGGGTGTTACGCACCAGCCCAGGCTCCGAGGCGCTATTCCAAAGATTTTCAGGGGTTGTGTTAAAGTTGCTAGGGGAGGCAGGCAGCCTGGAAGCCCTGCCAGGCAGGTGGCTGTTTCACCATGGGGCGCAGGCGAGTGACTGGTGAAGAAGGCCTCCCCTCATAATAGGTAATAAATTATGCCTCCTATAAATGTAAAAGCGCGCCTGGGTTTTACAGTTTATATTGGCTTAGAAACAATTTACTTTAAAATTTGACCTTTAAGAGAACAAGTATGTAAAACGTCAAAAAGCATGTGTTGCACACACCATGCTCCGCGAAAGACACACAAAGACGAAGAATGCACTGAGCACTTTAAACATAACACTTTTACCAGGCCTTCGAATAATGCCAATTGATGCATGGCAGTTAAAAATACGTTAATCAGAGTCAACTCAACACTTCTGCCTGTAAATCCCCGTATGCAAAACTAATCACAAGCTGAGTGGCTTGAGTGAATCGCGCACTGTTCACTTGGTGTATAAACACCTATTCCATGTAATCAAAATCAACAAAATGTTAATATTCACACTGTTGTATTTTCATCATTTGTTTTTAGCAATCCGAAATCTTAATTCTCATAATTTTGAACATAACAATCAAATTGATCAAAATAAATCCTTTACAGAACTTGCAATTATACATGGTACATAATACATTTTATGAAGATCACTGTAACAATTTCATAGACGATGCCCAATGCATTTTGGAACCGAGAGGTTCCTTCTTCAGGGGCTGATCTGTGAATGAGATATATTATACTAGGATGTTAGTGCCCATGGTGATGGCAAACCAAAGTGAATAATACATTCTTTATGTGTGATATGTGCCTACGTTCTTGACTTTATATGTGATACTCCAAAAGTCTCAAGACAACCTTATCTGCAGCTTTTGTTTTGTTCATTCTGAAGAATACCATCTATATAAACAACCTGTTTATTGTACCACCAAAAAGTGCCCAGTTTCTTTTGTGCATATTCCAGGGTTAAGGGCTCATGTCCTTAACTCACACAGAGGTTTAGGGTATTCCTCTACACTGGTTGCACCGTCAGAAATTGTGCTAAATTCAACTACCTCCTAGTCTAAGTTTTTTCTGCTGGAGCGCCTTTGTCCTGCTCCCTCCCAAACCCTACGCAGGTTTCCAAACATCAGCCACAATACTCTACAACATAGCCAACACTTCTAAATAAACAATTAAGGTCCCAAAAGCGAGACCTATTGGCTATGCCATTGCTTGTGGAGTAGATCTCCCATAAGAAAAGATTAGAGAAGTGGAGATCTCCATTTGGAGGCGTGTGGGATGTATTCCGAGTACTTAACGTTGTAGTAATGAAGTTTAGTATTTTACATACTCCAAGATGGCTCTTGCCTCTTGTGAATAGACCCCAATATATCAACTAAACTGTAACTAACATATAAATGTAGCTATGACCATACTAATCCATTTATACAACTACACCTCCACAACTTATTAAGGCCACATCTGTAAGAACACAGCTGAAACAGAAGAATATTTTTATTTCTGATTTACTCACTGGCAGTTAAGAAGGAAATGAATTATTCCAGTTTGTCAGAAAATGGAAGCCAGGTGCTATTGCGTTGCGTTAAGGATTTTCGTATCAGACACTGATGATTTGATAGTATTTGGACTTTCAAGATTTTTAGATCAAGCTTGGTATGTGAGAAAGACCAAAAGCCTGTTTCCATAAAGTACTATGGTTTTAAACTACATTTCTAATATATATGTTTTTTCTTTTTTCCTTTTAAACTGTATGGTATGATGTATTTGTATCTTGATGTATAAGCATGTTTGGTGGGGTTATCTGAAATGAATATTTATACATGTAACAATTTAGTTACGCTACTGCACAGATAATGTAATTGTAAAACTACCCCAAAACCTAGCTACGAACAATGTAACTAAACACCAATACAAAAAATGTAACTTTTCATCTAAGCAAGCAATGTAACTCACCATCCATCCACAAACAAAAGTGCATCCCTGAAACACTAAGGGGTCATTAGGATGGCGGGCGTACTTTGTCCGCCCGCCATCCTATCGTGAAATGGGATCACCCACCATAAGGGCGGGAGTCCCGTGGGGGCCATTAGGATGCGCCCACCACAGTGGCGGGTACAGTTACAAGTGAACAAGTGATCCACAGTGGCGGGCGTATCCTGCATTCCTGACATTGTGGCGGACAGTGCACTCAGCACCGCCCGCCAGAATGCCAAGAAGGCATGTTGTGCACTTCCATGCACTTCCATAATATATATATATATATATATATATATATATATATATATATATATATATATATATATATATATATATATATATATATATATATATATATATATATATATATATATATATATATATATATATATATATATATATATATATTAGTTGGCATGTGTGAAATATATATATATCTTTATTTCATTTGAAAGGCCATAAAAGTGTTAATCACAAAAAACAATACATTCACAAAATCAATTACCAAAAATCATGATCATTATCTGGTCAAGAATAATAGAGTAAAATCCAATATAGAACAGCAGATAAAATACATACAAATAATAAAAAAGCAGCAGAAAACATAAAACAATCTTCCCCCTAGGAAAATAATCATCCATTATCAATTATACAATAAATCTAAACCAGTACAAAAACCATTTTTTTAAGAACTAGTTCGCTGGATAAACCGAGGACTTTTATATTAAAATTATTAGAGACATAAACCTAAGTAGGGAGTTCCATCGCTCTCAGTTTCCATGCCCACAACAAGATACAGCAAACACGGTCTGTTCACTTGTGTCACTCTTCAGAATTCTAAGTGTTTCCTGATAATTTCTGACCCCAAGCAGTTTACATAACGGAGCAATCCACTTAATGTGAGTTCTTCTATATATAGCGCAAAAGAAAAGGAAATGTGCTTCCGTCTCATTTTGCCATGGGCAGTGTGGGCAGTGTGGGCAATCATTGGTTTGCTGACCTACTTTCCCCCATTTTGCGATAACAGAATTCAAGGGTAAAATGCCAAATCTGAATTTTACGTACAGATGTTTTGCCTGGGGCGGGTGAATTCTATCCAGTAACCTGCAACAGCACACATTCCCAATAAGCTAACTTGACTTCCTGGGTGGCACCTTTTGTGATTTTCAATAGAGACTCTTACATTTTCTTCATTTTAATCTTCTGGCAAACATTCTTTTAAAAAAAATTTTTTTTATTTATTTTTATGAGTTTTATATACATAATACAAACATTGTTATATGGGTTTACCACAGCTGATAATGTCTAAGCCATGGGATGTGTGTCCTGGGAGATCAATTCTGACAAAGCATCCCTCTAAGGAATCAACTCCTCCGAGGCCCACAGCCGTATCCAGTAAAGTAATGGTTTTAAAGAGGTCACATGATGAATATGCTTGAGGGTCATAACAAATTTAAGCGGTATAAGAGGGGTAATTATAGGAAAATTTAAGAAAGTCCTCATTCATTTATGTTCAAACAATGTAAGCGCATGGCAATTGGTATACACCCATAGCTCTGCAACATATATCGTCGCTACCACCTCTGTAGCTTTCTACACACTAAGAGCTGGTGAAATAGACCCCCAAAAGAGGCCTCATACTTTCTGCGAACAGATGAAGCCCTTTGATGGAGGATGGTTCTAATTTTTTCAATTTGGGGGCCAATGTCAGGTTGTCCGCCCTCCTTACACCTAAATAGAGCTCAGTGGGAACTCCCCCAATAGCCATTTAACCCCGAAATGACTCATGAGGATTTAAAACCATATATTTTGATTTAGAGAGAATTATTTCCAGGCCCTTTCTCAGACAGAAGGCTGCAATGGAATTCAACTCTGAATGCAGACCCATTGGGGTTCTTGCAAAAGAAGAGTGTAATCTGCAAACATTAAAATTGGGACGGGGACTCCAGCTAGCTTAGGGGTATCATGGTTGCTTTGTGCTAAATAGTCAACTGTACCATTGATATAGAGGCTAAAAAAGGTAGGAGCGAACCCACATCCCTGTCTGACCCCACACTTTATTGGAATCTGGGTCGTGAGTCACTTTCCTACCCCCCACCCCCCTGATTCCACCTCACTCTGGCCTAAGCGTAAGTATGTATAAGTCTCGGGATCTGAAGAAAATCATCTGGATGATCATAATATTTTAAGACCCTCCACAGATCTTTCCTCTGGACCATATCAAATGCCGTCCTCAAATCAATGAAGGTGACCTACAGAGGGTCCTTCTTAAGGGTATAATGTTTCTGGAACAATACTTGAAACCGAAAACTTTATCAAGTGCGTTGACCCCTTTCTTAAACCCTGCTTGGGAATCATCAAGAATGTGGTGTTTGGATATCCATGATTGGAGCCGTACCAAGATTTGCCTTCTAAATATCTTTTGGCTGATGTCAATTAGACGTATTGGTCTGTAGTTAGTCAACCTCTGTTCCCCTTCTTGTAGATCGGCACTATCACAGCCCCACACAATTTTGAGCGGCTCTCGTCCCCCGTCATGACAGTACTACTTAGGGCATTAAGATACAGCACCCAATCCTCGGAGTGCAATAAATGCAGTGCCCCGAGAATACCGTCCAAGCTCTGGGCCTTTTCTTTTTTTCAATAGTTTTAAAGCCTGTGCTGTTTTCTCAAGGCTAAAATGTAAGGGCTCTCTTCTTAGGTCTCCCTCAACCTTATCTTCAGGATAGGAGACAATTTCTATTCGCATTAGTGGCTGCACCTTATCAGTAACCATTTCCTTATACAGCTCCTCAAAGTGGTTTACCATTGTCTCTGGGTGGATTGCTGGATCTAGATGACTCTCAGTGGTCAATGTACTATCAGCCACCAGTTTCCCTAAAATATGTTTGTTATTCCCCTGCCAAGCTTTAGTTGAAGTCACCCATTAGCTCATTTCTGCTCACAGCACCGAGAGGGAGAACATGTCTGGATGCAAAAAAGGAGGGAAGGGGCTCGTCAAAGGCGGCACCAACAGGAACCGGAAGGGGCTCTGTGACAACATTCAGGACATCACCAAGCAGGCCATTCGGCCAAGTCACCCATGGCTCAGCCTCTCAATTCCTTTTGGCTTCCCTTAGTGGTTTTTTATAAGTCCCCCTTGCTCCTCTTATCTGGGAACTATTGCTCTTTTTTTATTGCTGTTAAGAGAGTATCTTTAGCAATCCGACAGGATTTTAAATACCATCTATGATTTCTTTTTAGTCCACCCCCTTCATCTTTCTTCCATAGAAAGAGACCATAATTGCTCCATCAATTTACAATGGAGGGCCACACATTTTATCTCTGTGAGATCTCAATACTCCACCAAAACATTGTCCATCCCTCTTTAAACAAATGATAGATTTGGGCCTGTACATTATTATCAGTTGCCACCCCTGACCATTTAACATTTCTTTTGTTGTTTGTTTCTACAATGTTTTTGGTCACTATTCTTGGGGCCACGCATTCGAACGGGCAAAGTTCAAGGTCAGCGCTTAGCGCTTGGTGGTCACTACCAGCTCTCGCCACCAGTGCCTTATCCGGTAGTAAAGGCCAAAGTGCTTGATCCAATAATATATAATCTGAGTGACTGGTGAATGTTCCTCTATTAAAAGTAGGGTGAGCAGGGGTGTCAGATTTGGTATTCCCAATCACTAGTCCTAGGCCCAAAGTCACGTCCAGCTCCTCTAGTTGAGCTGCCACCCTTGTAGTTTTCTTCATCTCAACCTGGGCAGCACTAGACCTTTCCATCAACCCCACTCGATGGTAGTGCCACAGTACATCCCTCAAGTCATGTGAAACATGAGTATTACAGACCCCATCCATAATAACCTGAGCACCACTATTCAAATGAGGCAACGCGTCTAGTATGAGCTCCACCGTGGCTGGTTGGGTATTTATAGGGCCAGATCTTCAGTAGATATCTACAATGGCTAGGTACTTTGTCACTGAGTGACTTGCAATTTTAAGCTCAACAGCCAGAATATCCCTACTCTTTGTAGGGACAACTCAAACAGATAAATCCTGTTTTAGCCAGATTACCATACCACCAGATGCTCTCCCTATAGACGAGGGACCAGAATGAGCGTTAAGTGTCAAGAACCCAGGTCTAAGTACAGATTCAGTTGTCCAGGTTTCCTGTAATAGGATTACATGATGTTGATCTATAAATTACACTATTCGGGGTCGCTAAATTTCACTCTAATGCCAGCCCCGTTCCACGAAAAAAGCGTAATTGTGTCCCCTTCTGGCACTCAACTCCCAACTACGTGCTCGAGGAAACTACTCAACTGACCCACTTGTGTTGCCATATTTTCCTGTCAGCTCCCTTGGTTAGTGCTTAGTTCCACCTCCTCCTCCTCTCTTCCAAGCGGACATGCATAAGGGGAGTCCACAAGACCGGCCTTCCTGCCCAGCACACCTACCAACAACCCTTCCAGTCATCAACCTCTGAAAGAAGATCTGTGGATTCCTATTTTTGTGTGGGGTAATGATAGTGTGTCATGTCTTTTTGTGTCATACCACTCAGACGTTCTACAAATATATCTGGGGTATCTAGCCTGACCCTGATCAATGATGCTATCAAGGGCCTGAATCGGTGTTCACGAGATATAAGTCCCTCCACAAGGTCACGATACGCTAGCCTCAGCCCTCTGCAAACCAGCTGAGAATCAGAACTACTATTGTGAGTAGCATGTCTTATACCTTCCCTTATCTACATCCTCGGGTTGTCCTGATCCAGTGTATAGACTTATTAATTAGTGGATCTTGCGGTTCACTTGCACCCTGTGTCAATTTAGGGACATTTAGTAAGTATATGTCCTGTTGTTTGGCCTTTGGATTAGGGGACTCAGCTCTTTTAAGTAAGCTCCACCCTGCTACAGCACTATACCTCTGTGTGGTTATTGGTATTTGCTCCCTTATACTGTTAGGGTTAGTACAAACAGTTATCTATTTCCCTGCTTTGACTGGCTTACACACAGGCTGAGCTGTTCCACCAGGGACTTTAACTCCTTGCACACCACTTGACCTTCCAGTGTCTAAGACATTGATGCATAGACTGTCCTAGTGGAGGTGGTGCCTTAATGGTACCCTCTGCTGGGGAGTTTACGTTTTCTACTAGTGTTGCTAGACTGTCTAATTTCTTATTCAGAACTTTGTCTAAGCTACTCATAAATTGACGCAGGCTCTTATTTTCACCCCTTCAATGATTTAACTGTAAATTGAGCATAGATTCTCCCTCCTTACCGCCATCCGGCGCAAGCCCGTGAATGCTAGTATCTGTCTATTATTCTTGTTCAGGTGGCCCCAACACTGCAAAGCAGTTTGAGCACACAATGCCGACTATTACAGAAGGGCAAATATTTTCCTGCTCATTTTAGGGGTTTATCTAGGGTGCCTCTGGCATGGCCTCTCTAACCAAATGAGTATTAGATTGGTTTCCTCTGGGTGAATTAGATGAAACATTTCTCTTTTTATGTATTTTTGAAGTAAGGCTTTTGCTGTTGTTCTCCACTCCCTCTCCCACACAAATTTCCCTTATCTTTGGGGGCAAGCAAACCCTCAGCTTACTCGGTCAGTTAGTCTATTTGACCCATAGTGCAGTTCTCTGCTGAGTGTCTGGGTAATGTCCTGGCCTCTCCGCCATTGCTCCATGAGTTTACCATTCCCCTTTTGCTCGATCATCCTCTTCGATAGTTTACTCTTTTATAGCTTATTAGAACATTGGAATGTGAAGCACTCCATTGAAGACAATGGAGTACTCCATGCTTCTATGGGCCGGTAAAGGCCCGCAAAGCAACATTCCTCGGGCTGCGAGGTGTCATTGTTTTATTTAGTAGAACATTCTGCCCTCTAGTGGCAGAATGTTCTGATAGGCTTACAGCCCTTCGTAGCTGAACTATACATGCTATTTAAATCCCGCTCCCTTGTTAAAGGCCCGGTATAGCCCGCTACGGCAGGCTATAAGGCTATATTAAAATCCGCTTAGGCCCACAGCCACAATCCATACAACTGCCCAAGAAATCATAAACCAAATAATTGGCCTCAATTAAAACTGAGAGGCTCTGCCAAGAAGCTGGGAAGCTGCAAGTTGAGCCACCACAATCAAATATATTAAGCACTGTCTGTCCTGGAGGCAACCACCTTATACAGGATTAATCCGAGGGTATGAAGTCCAACAGAGGCAAGCGATGATCACACACACACTGCAGCTGCTAGACAATAGGTAGTAAATTTGTCTGGGATTTAGAAACTGGACAACGGCCTTTTACCACATCTGAGTGCTCAATCAAAATGATGTTTGTATACACTTCCCGTCCTTATCCATTAGGCTCAAATCCATTTATTAATCAGTTCTGGTACTAACAATAGCTTTTACTGGACACAAAGAAGCAGCAGATTAAGAAGGGGGCCAAGTTTGGTGGCCCTGCCACTTCCAGTCACTAATGGACAGGGACAGGCCCGCCCTTGGCCTGAGGGAGGCCAGGGCGCAGCCTGCACTGCGGAAAGACAACACACACTATGGAACGCTGAGAGTGCCTGCAGCTGCTGCCTGTCCCGAGCTCCTCCCCTGTAGCCATGGCAGTCTGAGACTATACCATTAAAAAGGATTTTAAAATATGATTCCAATGAGTGGAAGAAGTATTTCTCTATCTGTTCCTAAACTGAAGTTGTTGCTTGTTAAGTGTAATAAGGTGACCCAGTGTTAGTCTATGGGAGAGATAACCATACTGCAGTGAAAAACAACTTGAGGAGTTTTTCTTTTAACTGTCAGGACATATAAATCTGTAAAGGTAAATGATGGACCCTGCACTATTAACCTTTAGGGACTACATTTGGGGTGACATATAACTATTAAGAAGGACGGTTTAGGCCTGGCAAAAGGTTTATTTTGCTAGGATGAAATGACAGTTCTACAACTGTACTCAAAGGCTGCAGTGGAAGGCCTAAGACATATTTTAAAGGGCTACTTTAATAGGTTGCACATGGAGTGCTGTAACCCACATGTAGCATTTAATTTACAGGCTCTGGCACATGTAGTACTATATACTAGGACGTATAAATAAATTAAATGTTCAATCAGATGTAGGCCAATTATACCATGTATAGAATGGAGATCACCGGTTGGCAGGAATAAAAGTTCACAAAATGCTAGAAGCCAACAAAAATGGGTTCAGCAAAGGAAGGCACAAATCTGGGGTGACCCACAGAGTGGGCCTGGTCCAACAGGTGCTAATTGTTGGACTCTTGCTGCAGGCAGCACATAGTGACCTAATGGCAACATCTTTCTTCTTGCCCCCTACCATACCACTGAGCAAATTGGATTTGTATCTGTGGATTTCAACACACAGTTTATGCTTATGGTGTTTGAAAAGGTGGGGATGGAAGCATGATCTTAGCTTACTTTAGTTCAGGTAGTTTTATTTATTTCTGTGTGAACTCATTCTAGTAATTTATAGATCTCCTGGAAGCCATTGTTCTTTTTAACATTTGCTTGTTTTCATTTTTTGTGTAGTCATTTTTTTATGTTTCAGATTATATAAATCACCTTTTGCTCTTTTTAGGAAGGTGCAAAATGCAGTGCTCCAATATTGTAAACAATATGTGATTTAAAAAATGAAGGGTACCTTTCCAGTACAAAATCCTATGCTTAGACACATTGGATGTTTACTGTACAGTGCAGCACTGGATATGTACTGTACAGTGCAGCACGCATACAGTAACTGGAATGTATGGAGAAATGTAAAAAATGTCCTACTTAACGCTTGTTTCAAGGAGGCATTACATTTTCACACAAAGCCAGGTCTGACAACATTTTTAGATCTGTTTTGCATCAAAAAATATGGTTGGCACTGTGGAAAAACCCAAATACCACCGCATTGCCTTAAGTAGTGCAATAAAGCCCAAAGCGCTATTTACACTACATTTAAGGCAAACTTCCAGTGACACTTTATCAACTTTTTGTGCGGTCTGCATCACTTTCGTGATTTTGCAGTGGCACAACTGGTTGATAACTCTGCCCCAAAGTTTTTCTGCCATGGATATCTCATGCAGAACTATTTTGTTAAGGTTAAATAAGGATGTTCACAACATAAATTGTCAAAACAATTTTGATGTAAGATTGCAAAGAGGAAAGCTGTACAACCTTAATGAAGCTATCGACCTTTGCTCAGGTTTCAAAAGAACAAGCTGCACAACTTTCCACACCTCTGGTTTTAACATGTTTTCCAACTTTGAATTCAAAATCCTAATGAATATTTTATTATCAACATTTAAAAGGCAAATATGCCATTAACATGCACGTTCATTCGCATCTTTCCTAGATTTGTGAGTCAAAGACCTTGTTCCTACTTTGCAGTTTTTTCACCTGTGAACTATATCATTATACACTTCAACTAGATGTCAAAAATGAAATCTTATCTGCTACTTTGTACAGCGCTCTGATACCCTTACGGGTCATATTCACGCTATATAAAACTTTTCAAATAAATTAACACGTCTAGTTCATGCACTTTTTGCCTTGTTATGATTTGTTTATGGAGCAGGTTACTTCCTGAACATTGCGTTAAAAGTTAATGTATCTTTTTCCTTCTCATCTAGCTACAGTAAGTATGAATTTCTGTAGGATAAACTCTTTCAAATTATTTTCAGTATCTATGTTCCATTTATCTTTGAATAAATATACTTCCATATTCCAATATGCGCATCTCCTCCCAGGATCCTTCTTGCATTTATAAATTAAGGTGCCTTGGAGCATGGTACAAAATTACTATCACCCCAGTCTTTAGGAGAGGTGGGCATAACTTGCGTAATTATGTGGAATTACAGCAAAATTACCCAAGAATATGCGTAGTTACATGAGGTGCGTAATTCATCAATTAGCATCATTTTCTCAGAGCAAAATGCACCCTCACATCCAAAATGGAAGAAAAGGATGTGCTATGAAAGTAGTGCTAAATGCAACAGAACATAAATAGCAGCTGCGGCAGTCACTTGCACCCGCTAAATTCATTGTTCCTGTGCTCCGGCAGTAGGGTTTTTGTGCCAGATTATTCATAATTATGCAAATGGGCATATCACATAGTTTTTTTTATTTTGTGTCAAAATAATGCAAATTTACCAAAACTACTCAGATTACTTTGGCAAAGTTAAAAGTTCTCCCAGGCATAGCCTTTAGATGTTGTTATGAACCTGGACTTCTAAAAGATTTGTCCTTGGGTGTGTCTTGTGTGTTTCTATTCATTAATTATATGAAGTGTTCTGATTTCCAAAAGAGATATCTGGCACTAATAAACACTGGAATAAATTATAAGTGGAAAGACATCAAGATCAATAACCATAATAGAATGTATTCATTATTAAGAAAAGGCCAGGTGTTAAGGACCTTGTGAAAGGTTTCATAGTTACCTGCACATTGGAAAGCGAGCGGTAAATGTAATTGTATATATTTAGTGCTTACTACCCCTGATGAGGCGTTGATGCGCTTTTCGGCAAGTAGCACGCTACTCCAGAACTCAAAGTGGATTAGTGACGGAATAACATAGGGCAATCTAAGGGCTTCATTTTCAAACTTTTGGCATAGGGCAGCGGCACAAGCCTTCTTGCTGCCCTGCCCTATGTAAAAAAAGCAAAACAAACAAGATGATGGAATGAATGTTGCACAATGGCAAAACATTCACCCCAGACACAGATCTGGGTTTAATCCATCGTTATTTTGCTCACCAAGCCCCCCCAGTTCAGACATGACCATATGCAAATCAGTCTTGGCCCTGTGCCTTATGGCGACAGTCCAGCCCGAACTGTCAAGTCATGTCTTCACTGGACCGGAATCAAGCATCCTAGGACCGGTTTCTGGCTATCAGCTGTCTTCAGCCAGGATAGCTTGACTCCAGTGGCGTAATGAGCAACGGACCCACGTCTGGGCATACCTTCCCACATAGGGTGAACAGAAAAACAAACAAGATGATAGACGTGATGTTGCACAATGGTAAAACATTCACCCCCGGTCACAGATGTGGGTTTAATCCATCGTTATTTTGCTCACCAAGCCACCCCAGTTCAGACATGGCCATATGCAAATCAGTCTTGGCCCTGTGCCCCATGGGAACAGTCCAGCCCGATCTGCCAAGCATGTCTTTCCTGGACCAGAATCAAGCATCCTAGGACCAGTTTCTGGTTCTATATAGGTAGGTTAATCCATCACCACTGTCAGCCGGAAACAGTAATGAGGGTGTCATGGACTGTTATAAGCACTACTCGAGAGTCTCAAATATAAGACCACATAGTTAGGTGCGCCTTGTTGCGGGGATTCTGCTCATACAACTCCATAAAACACAAAGGGAGAAATCATATTATAATGATAGTGGAAACAGGTTCTATAGTGCCTTGTGTACCATCCTTCCCAGCTAGGAACTAGGTTTTATAACAATAGAAGGTCTCTTAGGCTTGAATGGGTAACCCCATACCTCCAAGATCAGGAGAAGTGAATCACATCAGGATCAGCAAAACTCTCGCTCTCTGGAAAAGGATTTTCTCCAAGTGTCCTAATCATGGGTGCAGTGCAATATTAAAGGCGCTAGAATTTCAGTTAGCTGCACCTGTGTGCGTGTTGTGTCTAGAGCGTGGGCCGATCAGCCCGAATAACAGCTTACATTGTTTTGGTAACCTTGGAGGCTTCTGCACACACTGTACAGACTGAGGTCCCGATGTAAGTCTAGGGATGTTGAAAACAAGCCTTTCACAAGTGAAGAAAATTCAAGCAGGCTAACTTACAACAACAGATACATGCAGTGTCGTGTGCAAAAGCTGCAAAATGGCAAAATGGCAAAATGGCATTTAAACATCTAATATGCTTATGCTAACACAGCAATGTGTGGACGCAAGGCCCTGTCATCACTACAGTTGGTTGTAGGAAGGAGGGACAGTAGTGAAGTGTACAGTGCTTATGAGCCAGTGGCTGCAGGTAGGGCCCATCGGCACACATTGTTGGGGACCAGCATTTATTTTTCCTCAACAGCCTTTGGCCCAGAGTGAGAGAAGGAAAACCAAAAAAGAGGGACAGAACAGGAAGACCAAGATTGGAACATATTGACGAAGAGACAAAGCAGGTATGAAAAAGAACCTTCCTGTAGTAACTCTCTGGACACAAAATGGGTTGCTGTAGTAGGTTTATTCGGAGAAAAGACAGCTTAGACATCCAGCTCACAGGAAAACATCAACGCATCTCCCAACCGCCACTACAGAATCCCCCAACACAGAATACACCCAACATTCTGATGCCATGTTTCAATACTGGAATACCACACACCTTCCCCTTTTTGGAAAAAAAACAATATGCACATACTAGTGAACATAGAAGATGAAATCACAATGAGAATTAAAACTGAACAAAATCTTAAATTTTCATGGGTAAATGCTTAGTACGTGAACTTTTCCTCAGTTCAACCACAGGTTCTTCAGTCTCAGGTCGATTATTACATAGTTCTGTAAAATTATCAGAATTAGATCAGAATCAGAACTATGCTCAACATGTGTACTACTACCACAGGCATTCGATACATTCAAACCAGGAACATTTAAACCATCATGCATATCTAAAAAAAACTAGCATGACAGTCTTCATCCTCATTGGATTTAGAAACTACAGGCGATTTATTACTGACACAAGTATGAGATTTTTCCCCTTCCAGAAATCTGCTGACATATGTCTAAAATTCCATATTTTACCATCTTCTACTCTCACAGCCTTACTAAAAACCTCAACCACTTTTTCAGGATCAGACCACTTTGACTACTTCTTGTTGCATAATCCACCAAACTTGACACAGACCATATCCCCTACTTTAAATTTCGACTCCTTAAGTCGATGCTTAGAAAAATCACCCTTCATCTTCTCCTGATATCTCTTGGCACACTACTTGACTTCTGACAAAACCATAGCAGAATCATATCATTTTTCCCTTTCAACCACCAAGGCATAAGTTTATAGGCTGGTTTCCTACCTCGCAACATCTCGAACGGAGATAACCCAGTAGCAGAATTGGGAGAAGTGCGATATGTTAAAAAAGTTGCCCGAAGAGCTTTCCTCCACAAGATACCATTCTTAACGGCTAGCTGAATATAACAACCCTGTTAAAGCATTCTTCTTTACCATTGGATTGAGGGTTGTAATTAGACACTCTCTTTTGCAAAACGCCACATCTTTCAAGAAACAATTTAAACTCCTTACTTACAAACTGTGGATCATTGTCAGAAATAAGTTCCCCAGGTAACCCTTCACGACAAAAAATATCATCCAAAAATTCAATTACTTGGGCAGAATTGATCTTCTCCACTATTTTTAACTCAGGTCATTTAGAAAAGTAATGCACAAGGACTAAAGCATACAGATCTTTGCTAGGAGCAGTACCTAACGGTCCAATGATGCCAATACCTAATTTCCACCAAGATCCTTGAGCATACTCAACAGGAGTTACATTCACCGAAAACAGTTTGAATGATTTGCCACTCTTGGTACAATGAAGACATTCTCTGACCCATCTAACAACCATGCCATCAATCCCAGGCCACCAGTAAAATTCCCTTAGCCTTCTTTTAGTAGTGGACATGCTCATATGACCCTCTGAGCCACTGTACAAATTATTTCTCTATGTTTCCGTGGGGGACAATTTTTCCCCTCTCATTATGATGCCATGTAAAAACGTAAGTTCCTCTTTAATTTTGAAAAATGAACTTAATTCACCACTCAACTTCCTTTCTTCTGGCCAACCTTTCTGCAAAAACTTTAGAACTTCATTCAAAATACAATCTTCTTGCATAGCATCTTTCCATTCATCTTCAGAAATTATTTTAGTAGATTGTTCTTCCACACAACCTCTATTCACATCCTCAATGGTGTAAGCCACATCACATTCTTCCATAGTTTTGCTCTCAGATACATCCGATAAAGGCAAACGTGACATTCAGTCTGTGTGAACATTAAAACGACCTGGGACATATTCAACTACACATTGATACTCCTGCAACTTAGCAGCTAGTCTGCCCAAACGAGCTGTTAATATTCTTCCCCCACCAGCTGCTAACATGTTAATCAATGACTTGTGATCGGTTCTTAAACAAAATTTAGTTCCCCACAAAAATAGATGAAAGTGTTGAGCCACCCAAGTACAAGCTAGTAATTCCTTCTCCATCGTGAAATAATTACACTCAGAACCATGCAGCATCCTTGAGGCATAAGCCACCACATATTCTTCAGAATCCTTCTTCTGCATAAGCACAGCACCCAAACCTACACTACTGGCATCGACAGATACAATACATTCTTTGCCAACAACATATGATTTAAAAAATGGTGAACAGATGATTTCCTTTTTTAAAACATCAAAAGCTAGCTGTTGATCTTCGCCCCAAACAAATGTTGCATTCTTTTTCAGTAATTGTCATAATGGGTGCACCTAAGTAGAATAATCTTGTACAAATTTACCATAAAATTCAGTCAACCCTAGAAAAGTCAACAATTGTTATTTAGTTACAGGTGCAGGTGCATTTGAAATACTTTTCACATGATTGAGTTTGGGCATGATGCCTTCACTAGAAACTTCATGACCCAAATACTCAACTTTGCTCTGGCTGAATTTACATTTAGAAAATGTCAAAGTCAATCCCTTATGTTGTACTCTATTTAACACATTTACCAAATTCTTGTCATGTTCATCAACATTTTTCCCAAAAATTTAGATATCATCCTGGAAGGCAATTGCTCCCCTACAACCTTCTAAAACCTCTTTCATTAGTCACTGAATCACCGAAGCAGCGCTTGCTGAACCAATTTAAGATGGCCGCCAGCAAACGCGGTTCAACGCACTGACATCAAAGCGCAATCCTCTCAGCTCGCGCAGAATAGCAATTAACTGCCAACAGCGAGCAAATGGCAGCAGATAACTTCAAAACATGGTAAACATGGGAAAATCCATGAAGGAATGTCAGCAAAAATGAAGATTCAGCGAGTCATCTGATTAAAATCACCACAACACGGCACAACAGGTGAGCCGGGCCTTACTCCCGATCGTCGCCAATTCATGTGGTAACTTTCTGGACACAAAATGTGTTGCAGTAGTAGGTTTATTTGGAGAGAAGACAGCTTAAACATCCACCTCACAGGGAAACAGCAACGCATCTCCCAACCGCCACTACAGAATCCACCAACACAGAACACACCCAAGATTCTGATGTCATGTTCCAATACTGGAACACCACACTTCCAGAGTGAGATAAAGGGGCAGGGAGTGTCCGGTGGTGCATGAAAGAGGCATGAGGTGGACAGGTGGAATCAAGACTAGGCAGCCGTGGTACCCCGATCTTCAAAAGCGCAGTCTTTTGAGCAAAACTTTGGGCCCAGAACTTATTCTTTTAAGAATTAAGCACTGGAAGTATTTAATGGTCAAAAGTGTATGAGACAATAGGGCGAGGTGAGGTCGAGTTGAAGGGGCCATCCAGTCTAGAGAAAAAAGGAAAAAACTCCTCTGCCCCGCCACCCCACCCCCACACTTTCAACAATCACAACAAGAGGCATTCTAGAATGCCGCTTTATTTGATGACATCAGCTGGAGTTTGGAGTTCTATTGTGACATAATTTACTGGCCGGCTCCTTTAAATTCGGCTGCCTGCAGATGACGCACGTGGGAGGTTCTGCCGCCACGAGCCTCCCAGGGAGTCCTCTACTACAGAAAAGTGTCTTCTCATTTGCATATGATTAGGAAGTTCTATGGGCGCAGCTCTTAATCCATGTTTTTAAAACAGATGTCAGTGCTTCTAGCCGTGTCGGGGACATGAGTCACACAACACGAGACCATCATCACTGGGAGGGGGTTATGAAGACAGCTCACCCCCTGTGATCCCCGGCTGAGGTCCTGATGAGAACCGGATGGAACACTGAAAAGGATTTCAGAGACAGCAATGGCTTCCTGTCGCTCAGATCCCAGTGGGGTGCTGGTGAAATGCTCTGCACTGCCTGATGCTGTCTCCGCTGCTCAGGTGGTGGTGCCTCTTGAAGCTTCCAACCAGCTGCTATCCCTGGGGAAGTTATTCACATGTCCCAGCTGTGTGGCTTTGAGTGGGGCAGTGGTATGCTGGCAGTTGCTCTGCATAGGCGCTTTATGGAAGTTGCTACATATTATCTGTAAACCACTGGAGAGATATGCTTTCTGTAAATCTAGGCACAAACATACCACCTGTGAACCCATCTGAAACAAGCTGTATGGAACCCAAAGCAAAAATATACAAACTCTAAACCCAAACAGAGCCATACATCTGTAAGCTTATAAGAATGCGTGCTGTCAGCAGCCCCCAAGCAAACACTGTCTGTGAAGTCAGCCAGGCACATGCCATCTGTAAGCTCCTGAAGAAACACAATGAGCCTGATTCACAAAGCTTTTTCTTTGAGTAGGTTTATCTCATTTGTGTCTTAGATGTGGGTTACACAATAATATACCGGCCAGATTCACAAAAAACGTCTATAAAAAGATTCCAAAATTAAGACACTTACTCAAAGAAGCCCTAAGGAAGCAGGACTTATGCCTGGAAACACGGGGATAAATTGCCCATACGCCTAAAGTCACACCCACTCATAGAAAATGCTTTGTGATTCTGGCCCGGGTTTTCAGAAGTAATTCAAACCTGTGCCTGGTTTAGAACCACATTGCCCTAGGATTTGCTTTGTGAATCAGGCCCAAAGTCCTGTAGAAATCTGCTATCTGTAGGACCTTGGAGAAACACCCTATGACTGATACATAAAGTCATTTAAGCAGTACCTGTGTAGTATAATGGACCCCACCACATCTAAAATGTGAATATTCAGGGAATATACATATACAAGTAGCACCAATAGAAAGGACTAGTGGAGAGGTGTGGCACAATGGCCAGAGTGGCTGACTCCAGAGCGCGGGGCTCATTGTTTGGGCCCTAGTGCGGGCGGCAGCTCGGCTCAGCATCATGTGACTCTGGGCAATAGCTCATTTAATCTCCCTGACAGCCCCAGCACCTGGATACCATTAGGGGTGATAAGCCACACTTTATAAATCTAGAATTATTAAGGACTGTGTCCTCTTTTTGAACTTTTACTAATGTGGAGTTGGACATTTCAGGGCTGATTCACAATGGCAATAAAAAGTATGTGAACAACTACCGCTCTAATACTATTTCACATACTCATAACTTTTTGCTAATGCAGAGACTAATGCATGAAAGACAAGGCCGCATTTCTGTTCTGCTTCTAAATAAAAATAAAAATAATGCTGCTTTTGCACATTAATGCTTTTGCTAGGAATATACCGTGGGTTAGTGCAATGGTGGGTGGTAAACAGTGAGAAGTACATTTCGTGAAATTAATAATGCCTGTGTTCTGTTCATTATAGTGAAACGAGTATGGGCTTACATTTTCTGCATGCCAGTAGCGGGTTAAAAGGAATAATTAAGAATTAATAAGCTGAAAATCGAGCTCCAAGAGAGAATGAGAAGGCTAAGGCTGATAACCTTCAAGGAGCATTGTATGATTGCCAAGTAACGGAAGGATGGCCGTGAGAACGAGAGGAAATGTACAAACTTCTTCCGCAGAAGCGATAGAGATCAACAATAGAAGTGTAGTGACTTGCAACATGTTATTAGCTAGAGGAAATGTGTATTCATAAGTCGTGTTTAAAGTAATGTGAAATGTGTCGAACAAAGAACGCTAGAAAATTATGAACGTGACTATGGTGGTGTGATAGAACACCTCCCAAATCAGCCAATGAGAGACTGAGTTTCTATAAATGTTTCAACAAGTGTGGGTTGGACATGTAGGTTTTAAGTTATAATTGAGGTGCCCTAGGGGGTGTGGTTTAGGTAGCTGGTGGTCGAGGTTAGAGGGAGGTCGTTGCTGTCCGTCAGTTTGCTGAGGTCTACCTGTTTCCTGTTCCTGTCCTGTATCCAGTATCCTGATAATCTTTGTTCCCTAAATCTGTCTCAGGGGACCCCTGCTATCCCCGTGGCCAAGGGGTGGTATTTCTCTCTTTCCTTAGGTTAGTATTAGCAAAATGAACCGAACTTTGCATAAATAATTTGCAAATGATTTTGTCTCTGAAACTACTGTCTCTTTGCTTATCCACTCCTTCATTTTCATCTAATCATTTGATGTGAGTTTGATATTGTTTGCATTGTGAATAATGTATTGTTTGCCTTGTGAATCTGTGCATGCTGAGCTCTTATCTTCTACATTATTTGGTGATAAACATTAATAACCTTATACTGAGTTTGTGGTTATTTAGAAATATAGAAAGATAGATAGATAGTTCTTATTATTACCATCAACTTCTCAACTTTAGGTGCATCGACCAGAGGAAAAAAGTGATATGCAGGCTCAGTTATGTATTTAGTGTGTGTTAGATACGAGCCTGTATAATGAACAACTGATTTTAAGTGTTCATAGTTTTGAAACTCACAGCGTCACTCAGTGGATTTCCGCATGTTGTTTGGGTAAAAGTGTATGGGCCAGTAATATTGTGTTATTGTTGATTATCGATCCCTGATTGCCGCTGGATCACCAGTGCTAGGGAAAACACAGAGGTGTGCCGTATTCTTGTAAGCACGGTGCAGCTCTGGGTTTTGGAAATGTTGGAGTACGGCGCTGCCAAATTTGTCGCAACTCAGCACTCCAAACATTTTTCTGTAAATATGCCCCGTACTGTCTGTAAACTCAAGCCAGAAACATATTCTGCTGAATGTAATGTAGGGCGAGTTTATCTTCCCTGAGGAAACTGAGGACACGCAACTATAAAATAAACGTTACAAGGTTAACAGATGAGATAAATGACAGCAATAATATGGGGAGTTAACCTGTGCTCACTAGAGTGAGTATCAGATGCGTAATGTTTACATTTTTAGGACTTTGGCTTATAACTAAACAAGTAAATAATCCTTGGGCTGCACACTGTAAGTAGCAATGAATCACTGACAATGCTTACAAGCTACGTTAAAATGCCTTCTAACGTGTCGGTAACACAATACGTAATTCACCCATGCAGCACAAAGGAGTCTGCAGCACAGAGGTGGCTGTAGAGAGTCTTGTGGCGGACTGATCTCACACACGCACCAGATGCTGGTCCTGACCCTTTGGGTGACCATACCTCGGGCAAGAAACAAGTTGGGGTGTGAAAGCTGCATCAGCCCATTAACCTTCTTTTTTTTTTTTTTATACTGTATATCCCTAGTCAAAACTTTTTTCCTTTGTACAGCCCAAAAAAAAAAAACCTATAAGAAGGAAAAAAACAAAATATTGTTAGTTCATCCAGAATTAACATTTATTCTCTCTTTCCAATGGTAAACTGGTTCCCATATTTTCAGACCCAATCTTCTTACCCTTTTACCTTTCCTAGCATATATGCCCCTTTCAAGGTTAAAAGTCCCCAATAATAAAGCAATCCATTGTTGTGTTGTCGGAGGTAAAGGATCCCGCCAGGCTCTAGCAATTAATAACCTATACACCGCCATTGCTAAAAATAGAAATAGCCCATTAACCTTCTTTAGAATACTTTCAGGGTATTCTGTTGGGGTGCAAGCATGAGCTATGGACTGAGAATTACCTGTTCCCAGGCTTGATCCAGGCTGGTGACCTCAGTTACATGGGTAAAGCACAGGATGCCCTGGAGCTGTGGCAGGCTATAACATAAACCTTGCTGCAAAGAGTGCAGTACAATAGAAGGGAGCACAAAGGGAGGACAAGTTAGAATTTTATCAAAGGGTTGTCTTTGTTTGCAACCATGTGTTGTGAGAAAACAAAGTGGTTATTTCTGGATCAGGTAGGTTTTCTGCTTCTTGCTGAAGTTGAAGTGATGGTGTTTGTCAAATTTGTGTTGGGATTGACATAATTTCCTTGGTTGTAGCATGAGAAGGCCTGTGCTTTGGTCTTTTTAGGTTTTGCCTGAACAGCGCTTGCGGTGTACTTGAGAAATCTATTGTTTTTAATATTAACTTAAAGGGAACTTACTTCCTGCCTCCTCTCTTTCTGGGCTTCTCATTGGTTGTGTATGCCATTTACTTTTCCTCCATTTCTATTGGCTGTTGCATATTTTCCGTCCTTTACCAATGCTTGTTCCTTGTCTGCTTCTCTTATCAGTTTCCCGCCGCTGAAATACTGTTAACATCTATATTGGTGGAACTATATTTTCATAAAGTTTTGCCTTTTACTATTGCAGCATATTTATATAACAATTTGTCACCCAGTGATTTGCATGGAATCACGGGATGTTGTGCTGCGATGCCGACACTCGAACTGGGATCCCCAGTGCTCAAGTCAGCAGCTCTGGCCACTGCGCCACATCCTCTCCACTCCTATGTTATCTGTCAGGGAGCTGTTTCCTTCTCCCAGTGGTGTAAAGAAACTTGAGGGGGCCCCCTGCAAAGTACATGGAGGGGGGCCCCCCATTCTCCGCGTCAGTGAAGATCTCTCAGACCAGCGACCCGCCATACTGCAGGGGCTCACCCCAGCCATAAAATAAAGATTCTGGTTCCTCCATTGGTCACATCCGCCCTTTCATTGGGCGATTTACATATATCAGTAAATGCTGCTGCTGCGCCCTCCAGCAAAGTTACATAACACTGCCTCCAGCCGGCCCACCAAACACATCCTTCTACTTGATGACCTACCTTCAAGCGAAGCCCGCTCTGCTAACCACCTCCAAACACAGACCACTGCCTTTGTGCCTGTTACTAACGCATCCATTAACTCTACTCTCACCCCACGAAGCCCGCAGTTATGCTTTTTCCCCCACCGTTAAAACAGGCCCTCGGATGTCACTGCGAACCCGTGACCACTGCCCACTGCTCCCCTGTCCACCACCGACAGAAAGACTGATGCCGGTCCCCATCTAACCACTGCCTACCAGTAAAGACAGAGCCTTTCAGCTGCTGCCCTCCCCAGTGCCACTGTAGTAGTTTAAACCATGTTAAACAATCTCTTCAACTGACCACCCCAAGACAGTTTTTTCTGCTAGACTCTACGGCATCAAAGCTGTTCCTGTTACTTTTCATCCTCTGCATGATGCACACAATAATATTAAATGAACAAAGGGTCCGATTTTTGTTTCCTCATGCCAACATTAATTTACACTATGTACCCCACTAAACCATATCTCCTGTCAAAGGCAAACCTGATCCCATGTGTAGCACCACTCAGCAAGTACCCCACGGACAAACACCAGAGAGAATGCACAATTCATGTAATTAAATCTATAGTGACAACATAGCATTTCCCCACCCACTGTCAGCCCAGCGAAGTCTGCAACAGCACAGTAGCCATCAATACCGGCAACATCTAAAGCGCATTTCCACTTTCTTTCAATGACAGCTCCTGATACATATACCTATGACTTCTGGGCGGCATCTACCACAGACTACAGCATTCTTTGTCTCTGTAAGACTAACTGAATGCTGTCGGTGAACGCTTCTCTTCCCCCTTCCTTACAAATAACTAATGGAGGAAAATAAAAAAAATATATAGTATTTTCTCATGCAAATAGCGTATCAAGCACTTGCTGCCCACAGTCCTCACCAGATCCACACATATTAATATTCTGCTATTGCACCATCTTGTCAACCCTATTATTATCTGGAGATGTTTTTTATCCCTTCCATGAACTGGGAAAAGCAATACCTTGCACGAAAACAAGTCCCTTTAAAACCTTTGCTACTTATACCGGCTCGCAAAGCACTTACTTGTTTTACTAACTGTCATTGTAAAGCTAGCAGGTAACTCATTCTAGGTTTGGAATTGTGGCTTAGAAGTGTGGAAGTCAGTACTGAGATGTAGGATGATTTTTTATATGCCTGCCAGACACTCGTTCTTCCCTGCATGCGCACACAATGCAACAATACAATTTAGCTTAACAAATTGTTCAGAAATGTACCGGAAGGTAAAGAAACGGCCCACATTATTTTTACAAAGAAAAATAGACAAACGTCCACTTTATACCCCATGACATAAAAGCCTTAGCGTGCACACCGTGTAGAAATCCACGCTATCTAATTCTGCCCTGGCGAGTACGACGCATCTGGTGTTAGACTAACTCATTTCAGTGTGGTGATCAGCATCAACGCACTGAAATGCAAAATCACGCATAGCAGGCATTGCGCCTCCTCGGGTACCAGTGATGCTAATCAATGCTGGTGTAGTATTATTTCCATGTGGCCGCCGTCTGTTTCCTGGTGCTTCCCCTGTCTCCTAAACGCGATTCTGTACATTTCGTTATGCAGTACAGCTGCCTGTGTGGTAGTCCCGTAATGAATGTCCCTTTTCTATGCCCACTACATTTTGCCGTATTTCGGTAGTACAGCCATAAAGTTAGGTCTTGCGAGGATTTGTTGCAGGCGCATGCCATGCGCCGGCAGCCCTATGATGTCAGCCGTTTCAGGTGCGACATATGCAAGGACTGGTTCCTGACGGGAGCTAGGTGCTTGAGGAGGGCACCGGAGCTCTGGAGTGGGTGATGTGTACCGGGATAACCTCCGCCTCCCTGCGGGGAGCGAAGTACAAAAACGGCCGCTCTGCATGGAGGATCTGGGATCTAAGATTTTAACACGATGACACCACAGCGCTGAAGTGTCCAATTTTATTGCTGTTTTGTTGTTGGGGGAACAGAAATAACGATTAGTAGATATTAAAGAATAACATGCAGGAGCCTGTTTCCAGGCTGATTCCTACTTGTTTTCTTCTAAACTTTCACATGGCGGTGATAGCTACTTTCAGCAGCAGACATACCGAAATGGAAAACAAAAACGTTAATTGTGAAGGTCCCGTAACTCCTGTGATGTAGGTGTATTGGTAACTCTTACCTGTGTCAGAGCGTTGATTTCTTCAGATGCAAGATAGATAAAAAGCTGCACTGATTAGGGGTGTTACATTGAGTAATTGCTAAATGAGTTACAATTTTTTCCGAAAGCGTTACTGTACCCAGGTGACATTGTATTGATAGCGCACAATACACTCTCAGGGTGCATAGACATAACCTCCCCTCTCCTTGCTGCCATGAATTATTGCTCCTTAGAGGGTTAGCGCCTCCATTCATCTTTCGCTGTCCCACCTGTTACTGTGGTCAGTCACCTCGCAGCCATCCAAAGCCTGTTGGCACTCCCGTGGCCCTCAATGCTCCTCTTTTGTTGAGAGTCCATCGAGAGGCATGCTCTAACAGTCTAGTCGCAGGTCGCAGGCCTGTGAGGCCCAATTTACACACACACAGAAGAGGCCCACTCCATCCATCAGGTGTTGTATTAATGCACCTGCAGACCTTGCTCCACAGACGAGCTGATTGCGCAGAGGGTCTAGGTGCCTACTGTAGCGCAGGGAGCTGTGGCCGAACGCTAGTCTGGGAGCATCAGAGGCATCACTTCACATTCTTCTTCACGGTCGGATCTCCCCTCCTCAAACTCCTGGCTAAATGGACGTAACACTTCAGCCCAGGGCAGTCTAGACCACATAGTCCTAAAACATGTTAGATCCCAGTTGCACCCTACCTCAGACAGAAGATCGCTGAGGAGGTACTAGATGGTAGGTCACTGGGTCTCACTGTGATTTTAGCTTCCCAGAAACGGACTGATTACTCATAGATGAATGCAGCTCTTTTTGGAAGGTTTAATCTAACCGCAGATTAGCAGTTAAAAAAAACTTTGCAGCATTTCTACACAGAGTAACCAGACATTATGGGAGGCATGATTGGAACTTGAATGAACTGCCACTTTTAAGGTGCTGGAGTAAGTGTGACCTGGCGCAGGTAAACCTCCAATTTCTGCAGGGAACACTCTATGTATTTATTTTGTAGGGTTACATTACCATGTAGCTGATGGAAAACTGCTTGGCACTTGCTAGTTCGCAAAGACACCTGGCAGGCTGGTCACCATGAGGGTGCAGAGGAATACACCTCAATTAGAGCACATTTTCACACTGATTCACTGATAGATGCCAAGGTTTCAGATTGGTAATTGTGACATTTTTATAATGTAGGTGTAATAATGGGTGACATTCACACAGTCTGACTCTGTTCAGTTTTCAGTAGCCTGCTGTTAGCACACTTTAGTTCAGTGGCTTTCTTAGAGTTTCTAGTTGCTCAAATAGGCGTAATTTCTAATGTCTATATGTTTCCCTTCTCTTCATTGCTTGATTTTGCTCACGAGAAAGTGTCACTCATAGTCTTTGAAATGTCACTCATAATTACACTAAAATTATGAAAATGTCACTCATCGAAATCTGAAACCTTGGCAGCTATGCTAAGTCTACCACACACAGCACATTTGAACATCTCATAATTCCATGCCATACAATTCAACTATAAATAATTTAACCCTACAACATTCCATACCACATAATTACAATCCTAAAAATTTTAAAACTCATATTCCCACTTCACTCCATACTACATAATTCACATGACATAATAACATTCCACACAACTTAATACCACTCCAAACCACATAATTACACTCCAGACAACACACATCAACTACACATAATTACACTTCAACCTACATAATTATACTTCACACAACATATTTACACTCCACATAATACCACTCAGCACCACATAATTTACCTCCACATAATTATGCTCTACTCCATATTGCATAAATACACACCACATAAATCCAGTCTATGCCACTTAGTAACATTACACATAACTACACTTCACACCATGCCTCATAATAACACTCAACATAATTTCAATTCAACAGGGAACACTTCCACGTCACACAAATTCAACTCTACACATTTCCATTCCACACCACATAATTCAACAACAAACTACATAATTCAAGCCAACAACACAACTACACAACACACCACATACATCCAATCTACACCACAAAATTCCACATCATGCTACAATATTTACCATCACACCACTTCACTACAAACCACTCCACAACACAAACTACCATTCCAGATAATCTCACTCCATGACACACAATCCCACTCCACATAATTCCAGTACACTCAATACCACACAATTACTATCCACATAATTACACTGCACACCATGCCACATTATTTCACTACACAGATCCAATCCACACAACACAATACCACAACTAACAATTCCAATCCAAACCATATATGACTTGCATATATGCAAATACAGATATTGCAAAACCATATATTGCTAAATGCTTGTTTACCTTCCAATGCGTCCCAGCAGATCGTTTTCCTGGAGCTGCAATCCTTCTCTTGCCACTGTCAGCTCTGTGCTGCTTCGTTCATCCCTTCTCAGAGGCTTTGCCCTGTGGAGAATGCTCTCTCTTGGGCCCCCACCCCCATCGTTCTTCCAGGCCTGGCTCTGACTGAAGAGAAACAATGTAACTTGTTACTTTGTTTCTCTTCAGTCATGGGTCAGCGGCGCAAGGAGCTCAGCGCAGGCTGCAGATGGCAGCTGCTTTAGAGCCAGCCTTTCTCTCACAGTTCTCTACCGAATAGCTGAGGGGGGCTCCCTTTACCAACTGAAGACTGGGCCCGCCGCACCGCGGGGGCTGCAGGGGTGTTTGTTACGCCCCTATGGATGTGCGCTGGATGTTTGTTGGACATTTCTGTGCTTGCATGAGTATGGGGTAAACACAGTGAGCAACCCAATATACCCTTGGGGGCTTGGGTGAGAATAAGTAATGGGTAAGAGGTGCCTCCAAGGGAGTTTGTTACACAAAAGTTTCAATATTTTAGAGTATTACTATAAAGGACAATTTAATGGTCCCAATAGAGTTTAGTTCGATCAAACATATGTATTCAATTCACAAATGTCTGTTTATACAAAAGTACATTCAACATGAAAAAATGAACGAAACAATAACAAAAACAAGTAACAAGGTGTATATGCAAAATATTGAAGTTTATCAAAAGAAATTTTTTCACAAGGGATTTAAAATACAAATATATATATATACAGGAATACAGGAAGACGTAAGAAAATATCAGTTAACTCCTCTGTAAAACCTGAGCACACCTATCCAATATGAAAGTATTGTTAATTCTTATAGGATGAGGGTGAAGGTCGACGTTTCGGTCTCCTATGAATGTTTCGATGAGACCATCTTCAGGACTGATCAATTAATATTTGTAAGCCCCTATTGTAAAGTGAAACAGAAATATTTACAATTACAATTATATAAAATTGAAAATGTTCATTGTGCATTATACACCTAGAGAAAACACAACATTTAAGACATTAGACTAAACAATACAGACAGTTGTTCAAAGTAGAAATTCATTGAAGCAATCTGCTACCTTTACAATTTAAATAGCAAAATGAATTGAAAAGAGGACAACAATTGTAGTAAGTTAACTGATATTTTCTTACGTCTTCCTGTATTCCTGTATATATATATTTGTATTTTAAATCCCTTGTGAAAAAATTTCTTTTGATAAACTTCAATATTTTGCATATACACCTTGTTGCTTGTTTTTGTTATTGTTTCGTTCATTTTTTCATGTTGAATGTACTTTTGTATAAACAGACATTTGTGAATTGAATACATATGTTTGATCGAACTAAACTCTATTGGGATCATTAAATTGTCCTTTATAGTAATACTCTAAAATATTGAAACTTTTGTGGAACAAACTGCATGAGTATGGGGCGCACAGGGGTGGTCTGTGATACATTTGGGAAAAGGCACAATGTGATAGCTTATTTAAGTATTGTACTCAGAAATATCGCTGGACATAAATATGGGTCCATTTTTAACCTGGCCTGGCAGTTCGGGCTGGACTGTTCCCATTGTGTGCAGGGTAAAGACTGATTTGCATATGGCTGGGTCCAAACTGGAATAGCACGGTGAGCAAAAAAACGAAGGATTCAGGCCCAGATCTCTGTACTGGGGTGAATGTATGACGTTGTTCTGCATTCTGTCCATCAATAGTTCTTTTTGCATTTGTCACCCCGAGTGGGAGGGGTATGCTCAGACGTGAGTCCCGTGCTCTCCATGCCACTGGAATCAAGCTATCCTGGCTGAAGAGGGGTGAAACCCCAAAACCGGTCCTAGGATGCTTGTTTCCAGTCCAGGGAGGACCTGGCCTGGCAGTTCGGGCTAGACTGTTCCCATTGGGTGCAGGGTCAAGACTGATTTGCATATGGCTGGGTCCAAACTGGAATGGCATGGTGAGCAAAAAAAAGATGGATTCAGGCCTGGATCTCTGTACTGGGGTGAATGTATGACATTGTTCTGCATTCTGTCCATCAATAGTTCTTTTTGCATAAATATGGGCCCTACATTTTGTTTACAAACATATCATACCATTGAGTGTAGATTTTCTAATGTTAACTCTAAAGGGGTGATATTTTTGGGAAAGGAATTCAGAGAATGATATTCATGTCAATTGGTATTCTGACCAATATTTTGGCATCACACCCTGAGGTATGGGATGCAGGGTTTCTGACCCATTGCTCTTTCAACGTTGTAATGGAACTTCTATGGCATAATATCAACATAAATAATATCATATGCAAATATCATTTAAAAATATCAGTAGATCAAATGCCACCATCTTGTACATAAAGCACAACTATCAATTACAAACATATTGCCTGAAAATACCTAAATATTGAAATGAAAATATAGAAATATTAAATACTGAGATTGTGAGAAACTATAAAACATAACCAAAATCACAAAAATAAACAACATGAGAAACATAACCAAAACAAAGAAAATAAAATGTTTTGTCAACCGCAATATTGCTAAATATCATAAAAATACAGCTGTATCTATTTCTTTATATTAATATAAATATATAGAGATAATGAAACATACAGGAATAGCTGAAGAAAAAACATAATTAGTGTTTACCATACAAGATACAAAAAATGTAACTGCTAAATTACCAACTAATGAAATTAAACTTAAAAACTGTTAACAAATGGAAACACTTTAATAATAAAAAATATTATACAAAGGACACGGAAATATGCCATTAACCGCTGCAGATGAAGCCACAACTGTTGGAAAACATCAACCTTCCCGACAAAAGCTACAAGATGAAAGACTGAAACACACTCCGAAAATAAAGTAAGTACCAAATTATATTATAACTTAAACTTAACTACAAAAATAATTTGAAACATTTCAAAACAAACACAAAGTAAATAACAAACATTCTAAAAATATATATATCCAAAATGCATGTACCAAGGGTACTAAAAACGAAATGCACAAAGAAAACCAAGCCACATAACTATTGTAAAATTATAATACCAGTAAGACAAAAAGAAATGGAACTATAATAATAAAAAATATGAATTGAATTGAATTGAATCTGTTCTTGTATAGCGCATGGCTACCCGGGAGTATCCCAGCGCTTGGAACGTAGGAGGTGGACAGGATGGATTAAGGGAAGAGCCGTGTTTTTAATTTCCTGCGGAAGGTGAGATGGTTAGTTTCCTGACAGAGAGAGAGAGGCAGGGCGTTCAATAGTTTAGAAGCATTGTAGGAAAAGAGGCGACCTCCCGAGCGGGACTTCCTAATTCTGGGCACTTCAGCCAGGAGGAGGTCATTGGAGCGAAGGCTCCTGGGCATATAGTAAGGTTTAATGAGATTAGTGAAAATGGGGGGCCTTTGCCCTACAGATTTTTATGGGTAATGCAGAGAGCCTTAAAATGTATACGTTCTTGGTAGCCAGTGGAGTGATTTCAATGCAGGTTTGTCTGAGGAGCGGTGGTTCGTGCCAGTGAGAAGTCTTGCCGCTGTATTCTGGACTACCTGAAGCTTGTGGATGACCGAGATAGGGGCTCCTAAGTAGATGGCATTGCCGTAGTCCAGCCTAGATAAAATGAGGGCTTTCTCAGGCAGCTGGGGGAGGATTTTCCTGATAGATTTTAAAAGGTCAAAACAGGTGGCCGATGTTTTCCTGGCTTGGACTCTGAAGGTAAGCTTGTAGTCCAGCCAGAGTCCCAGACTCTTGATCTCATTTTTAGGGGCTGGTCCTATACATGGTGGCCATAATGTAGATGAATTAAAGATTGCATGATTGCCAAGTAACATGAGCTCAGTTTTGTCGCCGTTGAGTTTGAGCTGAGACTGACTCATCCAACTGGCGACTTCTTTCAGACATGAGCTCAGGTTTGTGGGGGACTGTTCTGCTTGATTTAGGGACACCACGAGCTGTGTGTCATCAGCGTAACTGACCAGTTGAATCCCAAAGGGAGCCACAATCTCGGCCAGAGGGGACATGTAGGCATTAAAAAGTGTGGGGCTCAGGGAAGAGCCCTGGGGGACCCTACACTGTAGGGGTAGGAGTAGTGAGTGGGAGTTCCCTTCGAACACCTGGAAGTACCTTTCTTGAAGAAACGATTCCAACCAGGAAAGGGCCTTTCCTGTCACTCCTAGTTTTTTAAGGCGAGTTAGAAGGGAGCGGTGGTTCACCGTATCGAAGGCTGCACTAAGGTCTAGGAGGATGATGGCCACTGTTCCTCCCGAGTCCAGGATCTTTCTGGACTCTTCGACCACTGCTACGAGTGCCGTCTCCGTGCCCTGTCCCGGGCGAAAGCCCGTCTGCGAATGATGGAGTAAATTGAAGGTTTCAAGGAAGGTGGAAAGTTGACGGTTCACAAATCTTTCCGCCAGCTTGCTGATGCCCGGAAGGAGAGATATCGGACGATAGTTAGATAATTCTCCGGGGTCAAGATGTTTTTTTTTTTAATGCTTTCACCATGGCCATTTTCCAGTCCCGAGGGACTATGCCAGATTCTAAGGAGGTTTTGACGAGGTTGATTAGGGGTGAGATGATGGCGGGTAAGGCTGCTTTTAGGACCTTGATGGGAGCGGGATCCAGCGGGGGGCAACTTTTTATCAAGTTAAGAAGAGGGGTAAGAAGTTCCTCAGTAAGTGGGGTGAAAAACGTCAGCTTGGGGTCGTTATTTTGAAGGAGTATTTCGGACTGTGCCAGTGGACCAGGGGTGTTACTTGGTGGAAGGAGACTAAGTATCTGGTGGATTTTGGTGGAAAAGAAGGTTGCTAATTCTTCACAATGAGATCCTGTTGCGTCAGGGGCAGTAGGGGGATCTGGGGCCTTCAAAAGGGTTTTTACGATCCTAAAAACTCCTTTGGTGCGTTGGAGGAGGAGGCGATTTTGTCTGCATAGTAGTCAGTCTGAGCTGCTTTAAGTGCAGATTTATAGGAATTGATGGAGGCCCTGTATTTGGATTTGTTTTCCATGCCATAATATTTCCTTCATTCTCTTTCTAGTCTTTTACAACCCTGCTTAAGTTTGCGGAGTTCGGGGCTAAACCATGGATAATTGTTTAAACCAGATTTTTGGATTTTGGATTTCCTAGGAAGTACTACATCTAGGGAGTGTTCAATCCACAAATGGAAGTCAGTACTGGCTGTTGTGACATCAGGATTGTAAGAGGGAGTGGTGGAGATCAGTGCTTTGGACCATTCCTCCACATTTAGTTTGGGCCAGTGTCGGGCTTGCGAGAAAAAGGCATAATCGGGCCCGGAAGAGGTGACTGCCAAGTGAAAGGTATTACAAAATGATCCGACCAAGGGATCGGGATAGGTTCCTTAGTTGTTAACTCTTTGAGGTTGGAGAAAATTGGGTCCAGGAGGTGCCCTTTGGTATGTGTGGCTTGATGGACTTTTAATGGCATCTCACATGCTGCCAGATCTAGGGCAAGATCATTAACGATTGAATCTTGGGGGTTGTCAAAGTGTAAATTAAGGTCTCCCAGAAGTGTGAAGTTCAATGCGGCGCTTGCCAGGTTTACCACCGCTTCCAGCAATAGATTGGGGAATTGTCCCGCGGCTCCTGGAGGCCGGTATAAAAGGAGGCCTGCGAACGTGATTGAGGGGGAAAGAGCAATGGACAAATTAGCGTTTTCGCAATCTGGGAGGGGACTACCTAGGAAGCGGCATACTAGGTGATCCTTATATAGGATCGCTATCCCTCCTCCTGTCCTACCTAACCTGTCGATACGCTGGATCAAAAAACCAGGGGGGAGTGCTTGGACCACATCTGGGTTCGAACTGGGTCCTAGCCAAGTTTCTCTGAGGAACAGCACGTCAAGTGCCATATCCTGTAACAACATTGATATTTCTGTGGCATGTTGTGGCAGGGATCTACAGTTAAGTAGTGCCATGTTAGACTGAAATCTGTTCTTTATCTGGTTTCCCACCATGGGGATTAGCTCGAACGCACAATGCGGGCATTTCTGTTGTTTTGGTCCAGGGTTGACAGAGTGTTTACAGGCAGTGTCAACAGGGTTTCTGATTTGCAGGATGGTGTCGCGCGAGTATTTGAGGGGGGCGGGGGTAGAATGGGCAGGGGTCCTGGGCCCTAGGCCCGGACTTGCGCGGACGGGCACAGACGGACTTGCCTTTGGCGCCTTTGGCGCACCATCGGCGCGCCTGCTGCGCGTACGCATTGACCTCCTTTATATGTGGCCCGCAGTTGCGCAAGCCAAAAAGACTATCCCGCAACCCTTCGTTACCCCCAAGATGGCTGCTCGCTCCACCGGCTGCCTCTGGGGTCGTAGAGTCCTCCCTGCACTCAGTGCCTCAATCGGCTGAGTACTGGTGAGTAGGATTGCCTGGGTAAGTTTTGCAATAGTCTGAGTTAAGCAGTGATGGTTTTTTAAAATTAAACTGCAGCGAACAAAAGTGGTGCAGTTCTAAAAATCGGCTCCCGGCTTTCGCCTCAGGAGTTCCTGAACCACTAACATTTATAAATAAACCTTTTCTTAATTAAGCAATCACCACAAAAACGTGCAAAACAACAAAATTAAATAAACACCAGTAACAAAACTATTTCTCTTTCTCAGCAGTAAACACAAAAACAAAGAATAATGAAAATAATAAAAGAAAAGCCCTCCAATTAACACAGAACCAACAAACCCCCAAAAAAGAAAAAAATGCCAAATATTTAAGTACATAATGCAAAACATATTGTAAAAGTGCAACAATAATTTATAAATATGAAATATGCCTAACAATAACATATAGCTTAAGAATTCCTTAAATCTAAATTATAATGTCAGAAACTGCAACATACATCAAAGGGGAATCTACTATTAAGTTATAGGGTTACATCTACAACAAATAAAGCAATTGTAGTAAAAGGATCCATTGGCAATGCAGTACATATTTTTCCATGTTGTGCTATAGCCGGGCCACCCCAAATAAGGTATTGAAGAAAATACTATTTCCCTAGTTCTTGTAGAAGAGCCTAGACAATTGCCTGTCATTGAAAACCTAAAAAGACTAAGAAGTAGAACAAGTGGAACAAGGAGAATCAATAGAGAAACACCAAAATCAACTGGAGATTTATGACAAAATTCTAATCCTCATCATTTAAAAATAGCACATCCTAACCAAGATTCCTTTCTGCATAACAATGAAAATAGCTGCAAAATAATCATTGTCTATTCAACTAGCAGTAATTTACTAATCCTAACACAGTTCAAACATGGATGGTTGGGGCATTTATGTTGTGCTTACCAGCATTTACACAAATGCATACCATCTCTGAGCAATTCCATAACACAAACTTCTCTTTTATATATGCACTTCTACCAAACAAGCAAAGTTCAACCTATAAGAAACTCAATGCTAAAATGCCACAAATGCAGAATTGTCCTAAGACTTAAAAGACTGATAGCATTAGCCTTTGTCCCTGTCATAGAAGTGCCCAATACTACAACATGCTAGAAGAATCCCCATACTAACAAAAAAACTAAAACACAGACTCTCACCACTAATGGACTATTTTAAGGACACTTGGGATGGTCACCTACACCGATTAATACACAGGAACCAACCCAAATGTCACATCCTTGGGTGGAATGCTATGACAGCACCATCTCTCAACACATACAAAATAACAATGCAGTGGAAGGCACATTTTCATCCAAGGAACACTGAAGAAACCACCAAAGACTCTATCATTTTGTAGAAATAGTCCAAAAAGAACAAAGCTACCCATATTTAACATTATAAAAAACCCTAACAGAACTGAAACAAAACATATCCAAACATATTAAACAAATACACAAAATGCTAGCAAGCAAAGTGTGACTATTTACTAACAAACAAGGTCTACCCTACCTTGATACAATAGCCAAAACATTACTATAAAAATAACCAGAAAAGAAGTCAAACTACAACTTGAAAAAAATAAACAAAAACAATTAATGAAATATTATTTTTTATCACTCCTAAAACAAATATAAAAAATGATTTCAGAATGATGAAAAGACAATAGTTATTACTTATAAAACACTTTCTCTAAATAAAACAGCTAACATAAAATGAAACACAACAGACATGGATGAAAAAAGTACATAACATACATAAAAATACACAATAAATACAAAAATGCTAATACAAATATAATCCATCCAATATGACCATATAAAATCCACGGAAACCATCCAAAACCTGAGAAATACTAAAAGGACAAAAAGCCCTCCAGGAAAACCATACAAAGACAAACAAGGAACAATAATGTAAAAAGTTAGTTGAAAAATCCCAACTAGTTGCCTATGTAAAAAAAAACATCCAAAAATATAATCTCCATTGCAAATAAAAAAAACCTGTGAAAGAAAACACAGAAAAGCAAACATTCAAAACAATAATGTAAATGTTAATCAAATATACTGTTAAAAATGAAATATCATTTATTTACAGTATTTTAGGATTAGGGCTCCCGGTTTTATGGCATTTTTTTTAAACATTTTCATTAGTATTTACCCATATTTATTTTTTTACTATCTTATTGTTATTTATCCATATTTATTTTGTGTTTTGAGAATAAATAGTCATAACACGGTATATTTCCACATTTAACTGATAAACATGGACTCATACTTTGCAACCTGTCACGTTTTAGCAAAACCTTACACCCACAAATATACGCTAACACATGCCTGTATTCAGGGAAATCTGAACCTCTTTGTTAACTTCCCATTCTGTGTATCTGCTCAGCTGTTGTCCTGGAAAGCATGAAAGACAGCATGGAGATCCATCCACAAGAAGCATAATTTTATGTATTTTTCCTCTTTAAAAAATAAATACAGACAGGAAACACTGTGTTTTCTGTCTGTATTTATCTGTAAATATCAGTAAAAACTGAAAACTGGGAGCCTAGTTTATGATATATAAACTAAAATACAAATTGAAAAATGGCAAAGCTTTTTGTTCAAATAGTTTTTAACAACAATGTTAGAAATGTAGTTGTTTGACTGGAGTGTGAGTCCTGGTCGAGCAGTAACCACAATCCTAGGCACAAGCGAACCCCCTAGTTAACTTGTGCTCACCCCCTGGTTGCTTAGCACAGAGCAGCCAGGCTTAAGTTAGAGGCAAAGTGTAAACTATTTGTGCAACACTTAAAACAGTAAGACATTGCAAACACCACTCGAAAATGTCCCATACCAGGTTAGAAAAAAGACCTGAAGTTATTATATAAAACAAGACACGGGGAGCAAAGAGAGCATCACAGGTGGTGGACGGCGGGTGCTTTGCAGTGGCGGTCCTCCATGGGCAATCAATGCTTGCTGTGCAAACAGATGGGCTGGGGGTGGCTTGCGCTTAATTTCGGTATGAGTGGAGCGGTTCTGGTGCAAACAGGCCGGTTAGCGGTAGCGAAGAGCCCAAAAGCTAGATTTCAAGAGCCTATGAGCCAAACCAAGGGTCCAGGATCTGAGAGGCACCACTTGGGGGTCAGGAACTTGCTGCACCTTGGTCCAGGAGCTGGTTGGGGAGCCTTTTATGTCCCTGAGACTCAGATCAGGAGGCCTGCAGACTAGCTCTTTGAGTCACTCTGGGGTTCTGGGTTCAAGAGAAGTTGCAGGTCCAGTTCTTCACCCGGCAAGAGGGCAACAGGCAGCAGGTCAGAACAGCAGGGCAGCAATTCCTTTAGAGCAGCAGTCCAGCAGAGTGGCATTCTTTGTAGCAGCACCACATTCTTTCTTCCTGGCAGAGTATCCACAGGTCCAAAAGTGTACTGAAGAGTTGGTGTCTGAAGCCCTTCTTTTATACACAGTTGTGCAATAAAGTGGGGAGAAGTTTTTGAATGTGAAGTGCACAGATGCCTTGGCTCCAGACTAACTACAGGGGTATGCAGCCCTTTGTGTGGAGGCAAGGCAAAGCCTATCCAAGTGGAAGTGGGAATGTGCCCAGTTCCTCCTCCCATCCTGCCAGTGATGGGCCATACAGGCACACATAAGCTCCCATTGTGTGTGGCTGTCTAGGAGGAATACATAAAGCCCAACTGTTACCAACACTCAGTCATTTGACACAAATACAGGCTGCAAGCACCACATGCCTAAGATAAGAAAATGTACACTTTCTAAGAGTGTCAGTTTCCGAAGTACAATTTAAAATCCAACATCACCATAAGTTAGGATTTTAAGCTGCGATTCCAGAGACCCCCAGGCATGAATATGATATCTCCTCCCATTTATATAAAATATATTAAGCCTACTCCAATGTTATCATATAGAAGAAATAGTCCTTGCAGTAGTGAAATATTAATTTAAGAGTTTTTCCCTACAAGGACATGTAAAACTTAAATGTACATGCCCCACTTATTAAATACATTGCACCCTGCCATCTGGGCTGTCCAAATCTAACCCTGTGGGTGGATTAGATGTATTAAAAGGGAAAGTTTGAGCCTGGCAAAAGATTTACTTTGCCAGGTCGAAATGGCATTTCAAACGGCACACACAGCCTCTGCAATGGCAGGCCTGAAACATGTTTAAAGTGCTACTTAAGTGGGTGCTGCAGGTCCACTAGTAGCATTTAATTCACAGGCCCTGTGCAAATGTAGCGCCATTTTACTAGGGACTTACAAGTAAATTAAATATGCCAGTTGGGTATAAGCGAATGTTACCATGTTATAGGGAGAGTGCATAAGCACTTTAGCACTTGTTATTAGTGGTAAAGTGCGCAGTCTTAAGACCAGCAAAAACTTTGGGGCATATTCACAAGGAGCTATCGCCGAATTAACTACACTTTTAGAGAGCGAGAGAGAAGAGAGCGAGAGAGAGAGAATATTAGAGAGGGAGAGAGAGAGAGAAGAAGAGAGAGGGGAGAGAGAGAGAGAGAGAGAGAAGAAGAGAGGGGGAGAGAGTGAGAGAGTTCTGCCCCTGCGCACCCAGGCCAACTTGCTCACCTGCTGCCACCGGTGTGTCTCCAACCACTTGCCGGTATGTATAGCAGTACACCAGGTCACACATCAGAGTCAGAGCCGTCATCTGAAACAGAGTCCAGATACATGACTGACACAATACACACACTTGCACAATACAACATCGCCCGACCGCCCACCCATTCACACCTAGGCAGAGGCATCCCAGCCCCTCACGCCGCCCATCGGAGCAAGTCCGCCCATGCACACCTTGGCCTCACTGCTCACCTTCCGCCACCGGCGTGTAGAGAAGATGTCCCAACACGCGCCGCTGCAAGCCACAAGCCCGGTGCCCACGGACATGGCACCCTCAACACCATGCAGCCATGCTGCGCAGGCCACCGGGTCTCACGTCTGGTGCTGGGTCTTGATTACTCCATGGCATAGGACATACCAGGGCACCCGGCACCATCGCACGCTGCAAACCCGCTTAGCCCAATGGGTGTCACTAACTCTGTGAACCTGGAAGCGAGGCCTCGTGGCGGTAGGCCCACGCAGCCCACTGGCTCGGCCTACACAGTGGTCCAGCAAGGCACACAAATCCTGAGTAGTCTGGACCGCCCAGATGGGGCATCATTGCAGGCTGCACACCCGCTCAGCAGCTTAAGGTGCCAATGACTCAGTGCACCCAAAGTCACCGTCCCGTGGCGGGTGCCTGTGCCGGCCGCAATGCAGCATGTGCCACAAACCCTGTTCAACCCGAGTCAGCGCCACGTGGTGGTAGGCCCGTGCTGGCCTCAAGGCCTCGGTTCCGTCACCGAGTCCCCACCGGCAAAGGGGTATGTGATGTTGTCGGCCTCTTATATATGCGGGGTCACATGGCCTGTGATGCCTGTGCCGGATGGGTGTGGTGTGCGTGCAAACCTGCCCTCAGGGAGTGGCTGTGACATGCTGACAACTAGACCAGTGACCTACACACCACCAGCGAGTACGCCTGAGACGGGTAGCAATGAGCCCCCCCCTCCTAGCCTTAGCGGAGTGGTCTGGCCTGCCGTACGCTGGAACAGCGCAGGGCTTTCAAAAATGACTTGTGGGCACTGGCCGTGGTTCAGTCGATGTCCAGACAAGGAAGTGGCTGATGCGTATGTCCCTGTTGTGGTGTCCACGGGACCCGTTACACAAATTGCTATGTAGCACCCTCCGACTGGCATCCAACAGGATGAGCACCATTGATGCAAGGGAAATCACTGTCCCTACATTCATCCACACATACATACATGAATGATGAAAGACATGACACAGCAGTGCATCACTGGATGTTTATTGAACATCCAGTGCAGTTCTGCAGCTGGAGCGGTACAGGGAAATGCCAAGCACACTACACAATATGGGCCCGTGGAGGGCCAGCCAGAGTCCATCTGGGGATGACAAGTCATGCAGGCAGAGGAAGGGTGCAGTCCGCAGTCTGGTCGCCGTGTCATTGGTCATCAAACAGGATGTGGCAGTCCATGTCTCTCTCCAAGGTGAGTGCATCTGAGTGAATCGGGGGTCTGTGGAAGGTCATGAGGCCATGTGCGGGACCAAGCAGAAACAGGCCAGGTGGCGGAAATGAATGCTACTGAGTCCTGCTGATCACAGGGACATCCACGTCCTCGGATGAGTGCTCTGCCCCACCTGTGGGTGTTGCTTTCCCGGCTGTGGCACTGTGTGCCACAGACACATCAGGTGCCGGAGGTGGATTGTCGGCTGCACTGTGTCCTACTGACACATCAGGTGCCGAAGTGGTTAGGCCTGCCACACTGGGAGGCAGAGACACACCAGGGGGCAGAGATGTGGATGGTGTGGGGGCAGCAGCATTCATCATCGCCACGCCTTGTGGCAGCAATGCCATGATGAGGATCTGCAGGCCATGGTAGATCCCAGCTACATTCCGCTGATGTGCTGTGGTGGCTGCCATCCTTTCCGCCTCCATCCGCACCATGTCCTCCATGAGGCTCCGCGTGTGTGCCAGCTCACGGCTGGTATCGCTGGAGCCACTCTGAGCAGACAGGTGTTCTTCTCTCTTGACTCCAGCGATGTCAGTCAGGGCTCGTTGGAGACCATGAAGCTGGCCTACACACCCAAGGATGGCGTCAAGTTTGGTTGCCATGATGCCGAAGGCCAACCTCACCTGCTCTGAAGTCTCCCTCTGGGACTCCAGCACATAGCTTTGGAAGGCCATGTGTTGTTCCTGGGGGTCTTGGGGGAGTGCTGGGGATGTGGGTGCCTCCTGCTGGGTGCTTAGGGTAGTGGGTGGGGTCTCCTCGATGTAGCTGGGCTGCTCGGATCCTGGAGGTGAGTGGCGGATGAGGTCAACGATGTCTTGGATGGTTTGGGTGTCGATGCTGGTGTTGTCCTCCTCGTCATCAGTGAAGAGTGGCTCGGACTGCTCTGCAGGAGGTGTTGATGGTACCCCCTGCGATGTGAAGGGGAGATGGTGTATTACAATGTGTCCACATGTATGTAGCCGCATGGTACATGTTGACATTCAGACAGCATGGCATTGTACATTGCGACAGTCTGTCGATCTGGGCGAGGACCCAGAGTCATTGTGGGTGTGCACTGTGCTCTGCTTGATTGTGCATGTGTGCCATTGTGCCCATCTCCACCTGTTCCCCAGTACCTGGTGGTCACTCACCCTGTTGCGGTTGTGTTGTGTCCTGTCGAGCAGTGTCCGACCCCCCGACTCCGGCCACAGTCTCCACACTGATGACTGTCGATACCAGATCCTCCATGTCATCCAGCTCGAGATGTGGCGCTGGGCCCCCACCTCCTGTCTGCATTGCTGCCTTCTGGTTGGCGGAGAGTTTCCCCTGGTCCCGCGCTTCATGTCATTCCATCGCCTCCTGACCTTGTCCATTGTCCTCTTGTGCTCACCGACGGCATTCCACAATGTTGTTATTGTTATTTTATTTTTATATAGCGCAAATTACCACTGGTCTCTAAGCGCTTTAGAGAGAAAGCAGAGAACTGCAGGACTGCAGGACAGCGAGCTAAACAGATGTCAGTGTTGCTCTGAACAGATGCGTTTTTAGCAGCTTTCTAAAAGGGAGCAAGGCAGGTTCCCTACGTAAGGACTCTGACGATGTCCCGCCAGATTCCATTTTTGGTGCTCAATGACACATTGGAGGTAACGAACAGTTGTTGATGATGTTCCATCACCTCCATGACTATGATCCTGTTCGCCTGCGGACTGAACTTTCGTCTTCCTCTTCTTCTTGTCCTTGCCCTTTCCTGTCCTCAAGGTCCTAGTCTGGTTTTCTGGCGTGCTTGTGGGGTTGCGCTCGTCCACTGCGCCTACTCCAGCTGCCTCCATGGTGCTTGGGTGTTGGTCAGCTTGTGTTTGGGTGTTTTTTCTACATTTATGTTGATTTTTCCCACCTGCCAGGTGTGTGTTGCATGCCTGGCGCTGCTTATCCCTGATTTCCTCATTGCTCTTTTGCCCATCGCAGATTTTTTGTTGTTGTGGTTTGTGTTTTTGTCTCAATTGAGGAGGTTGTATTGCGGACATGCTACCGCCATGTTGTGAATTCTACGTAGTCACGGAGTTGTTTTCCCGCGATAGGCTGCGATGTTGAAAGTTGCGTTACGCTACTCTTGTGGTAGTTATCACACGTTCTTGTGAATATACCCCTGAGTGCCTTATTATGATGTCGGTAGGACCAACATCCAAGATAGCGGTCCGACCGCCGCATTATGATGTGGTCGGTTGGACCTCAGCGGTCGGAGGGACAGACCGATGCCTCCAACAGGCTCAAGGAGCCCGTCGGAACATCAGTCGGTCCGTAATCCCAACAATGAAGGCGGTGCTGCGTAGGCACCCCTGTAGGGATTACGATGTCCATTTCCCACAGCATTTCCATGGTGGTCCCAACGCCATGGAAAGGCTGTTGGAAAGGGTCTTGTGGGCCTCCACTATATGGCCTGGTGGGCACATGTGGTGAATCCCCAAACATCCATGCACCGTGTTGTGATGCCTGGAACTTGGTGCACGAAATTTTAAAAACATCCCTTTTTCTATAGCGGCTTGTGCTGCAGCACTTTTCTGGGCCTCTGCCTAAGCCACAATAGAAAAAGGGATGTTTTTGACTGCCTCCATGACAGTCGCATCCCAATCTGGCGGGTGGGACCTCCGACTATTTGTCATCGGTCCCACTCCCGTTGCGATGGCGTTCGGACGCACGTCTGCCCACCATCGTAATAAGGCTCTATGTCAACAAAAACAGGATGTCTGAAGGCAACAAGTTAGGTTGCCAGGTCTAACAAACAACATCCCTGTAAATGTCTATTAAAAGGTTTATAAAAAGGTATATGCAAAAAATATACTTTTTATGATTAAACTTCTTAAAATTGTGTAATTACAATAAAGTTGGAATTTCAATAAAAACTGATAAAATATACTGTCATATTTTTTATAAAAAATGTTTGAAAACTGGAAATGTTAAAAAATGTAAACAAAGATACATTATTACAAAATAAAAAAATCTATTGACTCCAAACTAACCAATTTAACTAAATGAAACAATATGAATGTGTTATTTCCATTGTGTGAACCTAGCCAAAAGGCGCAGGAACTTCAAAGTTAAACACACTGGGAACACTGTTGTACTTTGTATGGGTCAGATATACTATTTCCACTCCAAACTTTACCACGTGTGGAAAGTGGTGGACTATGGGATGGTGGGGGACACATTTAACCTTTCCATTCCAAACATAACCACATTGGGTAAAGTGTTGGACTTAGGGGTCATTAGATTTACTATCATCACTCCAAACTGAACCACATTGGAATAAGTGTTGGCCTTGGGGGGAGAGGGCATGATAAGATTAACTATTCCCACCTCCCAACTGAACCACATGGAGTGAATTAAATATTCACACTCTACTCTTAACCACGTTGGAGAAAGTGTTGCACTTTGAGGGGGTTAGATTTAATGTTCCCACACCAAACTGAACAACATTGGGGAAAGTGCTGAACTGTGAAGGGAGCAGTCTAACCACTTGGCTGCTATGGCTTTTCCCCTCCTGTGCTGATAGTTATAGATTCCCATTGTTCATGACGAGCTCACCTTGTCATGAGCACAGCTCCAGTGTGCCTCATGACGAGCTGAGCTCGTCATGAGCATTGAAGAGGTTAATAATCCCACTCCAAACTCAAATAGATCGGAGAGTTAGACTTTGAGGGGTTACATTTACTGTTCCGACAGCACATGTAACCACATTATGGAAATTGTTAGGGGAATAGTTAGATTTCATATTCCCACTCCAGAATAAACCACACTGGGGAACATGATTGACTTTTGTGGGCAGATTTACTATTCCCCCTCCAAACTTGACCACATTGGGGAAAGTATTACATTTAAGGGTTGAGGGGGGATTAATCTATTATTCACATTCCAATCATAACCGCATTCTATCACAACATAAAATTAGATTAAAAAATATACTTAAATTAAAAACTAAACCAATTTCCTAAAATGAATAACATCTAAAATACTTATAGTTACAAATACATTACACACAAAAATCATTAAAAAATTACCAATCGACATTTTTTATTTAAAAATTCTAAAACATGTTCCAATGGGTTTATAATCAAATTTGGAACGGAATTCTACGCTTTATTTTTTTTTTTTTAAATTAGTTCAAAAATATCAAAAACTGAACAATGAAAACACTAAATAAACATTAAAAATAGAATTTAAAAAACATCAATTTTAAAATTTCATAAAAACAAAAAAGAATTAAATACATGAAATTTAAAAAAAATACGAACATTAACTAAACAGAGAAATTAAAACACTTTCCACCAAATTCCACTACTAACCGAACTGCTCCTTAAACATTTAAAAATCAAAACAATATACATAATATGTTTCAAAAATATACATTAAAAATATTTAAAAAATAACATTCCATAAACAATATTGTATACAATATATTAACACTTGCTTTTAATTATGGTATTAAAAAAATAATTAGTAAAACTATATTCCTACCTTTGAAAAAAACGATCTCAGAATATAAATGACAATATGAAAGTAACAATATTAAAGAAGGACAATATTTTTGACACAATCTTAAGGTTATGTACCATAACAGGACCAACTAGTACTAACCCATGTCTTTTACACACTTAGCATTGGATGCTTGGGCGAGGAAGCTCTTGCGATGTTCCTAAATCAGGAAATGGCCTCGACTTATTTCAGCTCCCTTTTTGATGGCTTTTAGTGAGTGATGCTAGCTTGAGATTGACTCTTTATAATCCCATCTGTCAGAGAAAGGTTCTGTGTATGGGACTACCTGTGGTTTCTGATTGCTTCTACCAATCAGTGCTAAATTGGCTTGGAAACTAGGCATTCTATTTGTTACTTGCTTCAACGTCATGCTATGCGTGGGGGTTCTCTAAAACTCTGAACTGTTCTTCTCCCCTGATAGTGGAACTAGTAAGCCCTCCACTTGATCTTTCACTCTTTTGTCCACATCTGTTGACCCCCTCCCCATGCGAGTGTTTTCAACTGGCTGTGAAACAGTGTGACTGTTATATTAAACACGCACTGGCAAAGACAGTAGATCTGAGTTTAATAAGCTGACGCAATCAAACAACATTTTTGGACTAGTTCTGATTAGGAAGTACTTTACCTGGCTTTATTTTTAAGAGTTAATACAATCAATTAACTAAATCCCCAAATGAGACAAAGCATTAAATGTTATGATCATACAACTAAAAGTGTTTATTTAGAGGCAAATGTCAAGGACTGATCTTAGTGGGGTAGTTGTCTGAGTCTGCTTGTGATGGAGACAAGGCATGTCAAAGTGACACCCTGTCCCCCTTGGCAATTCGGTATTTTTACCGATTCAGTAATTACCGAATCGGTATTTGCCATTAATTCCTATGGGCTTCAAGGCCCATAGGAATCAATGGCAAATACCGATTCGGTAATTACCGAATCGGTAAATACCGAATCCTACAGATTCGGTATTTGTTTCCGAATAATTACCTACATCAGATTTACCGATTCATGAATACCGAATCGGTAATATTCGGTATTTATGAATCGGTAAATCTGATTTACCTACATCTAGCCCCAAGTTACTTATATGTGGCGTTAGGTATCGAAAATTTATAGAAACTTACCTTTTGAAATGTTGTCATTCAGTGTGTGGTAACGTGATTTGTGTCCTGTTAATATTTGGGATTCGATAATCCCAGCCTAATCTGTTGAGTACCAGGTCACAGCAGAAACTCCGACAGAAAGAGTGATTTTATTTCACAGTCTAGGAGCTGAAGCCGGAACATCTCTTTTTTGCAGCTTCGTAAGCTCTTAATAATGGAAGAAGCTGAAGAGTGGCTGTTCAAGTTAATACTGTTAGATAGCCCACTGGCGTCTGCGGAGTGGAACAGCATGGCTGGGTGGCGGCTGAATATAGTCTGAACATGCCCAAGCAGGCCGCGGCGGAGGGCAAGCGATGTAATCCCGCATGTATCCTCAGTCAGCTCTGTCACATTATGGTGTGCTGATGTCCTAACTGGAAGAGTGCTGAGAATATACCAATGCATGGCCACACTTCCTGGTAGGATGATGAAGTCAGAACAGGATTATTAAAGGCGGTAAAAGGCATTAAAATAAAGATGACACAGCTGGAAGACACCATGGTGGGTGGTTTGCATGTTTCTCTTCTCGTTGGAATGACTTGACTCCAACATGGCCGCCTAAGGCTCACTAGATTGAAACTTGTGATGTTGATCTTGTAAGACCTGGGATGACATTTTAGGGTCTGCCTTAAAAAAATAAAATTTACCCCTTGGGTGCTGATGAGTCACGGTATACGTGTGCTCATGACGGCGTGAAGCCGTCATGCGGCTGCCACTTTGCCTACGCGGCACTAATTTCCCGCCTGTGCGGGCGAATTAATGAGTGGGCGGGGTCATGACGGCACCACGCCGTCATGAACACACGCCGCCCATGACTCATGACGGCGTGGAGCCGTCATGAGCACCGAAGCGCCACGCCCACCTACTAGCCAACCCCCACGCCGCGGTGGAATTCGCGGCGCAGGGAAGGGGTTAAACAGAAAAGCCATGATGGGGTCGCGCTCACACTCGAGTCCCGGAAAAAGCATTAAAAACCTATCCTGTACCTTCGTTTTTCTTTTTTCGTTTGATGGGGTTAGGGGTTGCTTTTAAATAGGAGTGAAGGGGTCTCGGGGGGGAAATGTTTGCTTCTTGATATGTTTTGCTTGGTAGCAATTGCATTACAGATCTGTAATGTTTCAGAAGTGATTCCTCTTCCCGATAGATACTGTTCACCGCAATAGCTTATTTGTGATAGAATGATGGGATATATATCGCATGTCCTGCTGTTACCTGATATGTGCAAAATCCAATAAAAACAGTTTTGACAACAACAAAAAAATCCTATCCCGTTGGAAAAACAAACAAAAAGGATTTCTTTCTTTGTGTGAGTGTATGAAATATAGAAAAGAATGTGACAAACAACGTTATCGCAGAGTGTCCTTTTCAGATGTAAAGTAGTCCCTTGCATGACAACGGAAGCACTTCCATAGAGGAGGAATGATACATTAGATCAGTGATACTTAAGTACAGCCCATGGGCTGCATGTGGCCCTACTGACCTTTACATGCGGCGGCCATGTCAACTACCGCACTGGGCTGTTGTTTACTGGACTCAGAACTAACATTATAAGCATGTTAAATAAACAGACAAGCCTTTATTTAAAGGTTACTTGAAGTTAGAGAAAGAAGTAACCAGGTTGTCCTGCATCACTTAAATTTAGAAACACCTTCATTTTTAAAGACATCTTGCAGCAAAAGTGTAAAAATGTGATAGTCTCTTAAAAATCCAAAAAGTGTATTTCATTAACGTGCAGACCCGTTTCAACTTAGTACATCAGATGGTAGTGCATTATGAAATATTATTTTAAAGTGAAAATGTTCAAACGAGAATTTAGAAACAATCATTCTTCCCCCCACTCTGACAAAAGAGCTGATAATGAACTAAGAGGCAAGTCAGACTTATATGCACTCTATGGTTGGCCTGGGCTCCTATTATACATTAACAAATTTGTAGTCTATTAAATCAAACACAGGAGAAAGTTGTGTACAGCCCATATCTGAAATCATGTATTTTGAGGTCCTCTTATATGTGATATTGAAGAAAAAGTAGGGAAAGTGAAATTAAACAATTGCCTATGATCACCCAATTTAGTAAAGTGGAGAAACTGAGATTAATCCCCGGTTTTCTGTTTTCACACTGTGCAGTTCGGTAGCAAAGGGCCTGATTGACAAAGGTGAATAGAAAGATAATTCTTTTTATATGCAGAGACTCCACTCTTGTAAAGATACTACACGTAAATCCCTTTGTGAATAGTAAGCAATCGTGAATTTACACAAAAGTGTAAGTTTACCTTTGTGATCAGGCCCTAGGTGTATCTTACTGTAGGCGCGGGGCAAGGAAAAGGAAGCAAACGGGTTTTTGTGGCTGATCGATTTATTTTAGAGAGCAGCGCATCAGTACATGTCTTTCGTATAGATCCCCTACGGGGTGATCGGCTCCGCTCCTGACGTGTCTTTCGAAGTACGCCCTCCTCCTTCCTTCTGACGGGGCTCCTCCTTCTGCTAGGCTCCGGAGGCTCCGTGGTGTCCGCTCTCGCCGATGACCGAGGGAACAACAGAAAAGAGGAAACGTAAGTATTCACGCTAAGCTGCTTGTCTTCTCCAAGGGACTGGGGAAAGTGAGGGACGTGTTGTTTACACCCGGTGCCTTATTCTACAACTAGCGGGACGTGTGCACAGGGGTGTGGGTACAGGTGAGAACGGGGGGGGGGCCCAGACCGATCTATACAACGGGGACTTAAGGCCGGCTTCGACCTTTCCTCCACCACCCCAGGAAGCGTTCACGCACCTCTGTTAGCCGTACCCCTCCTGGCGTACGGCTGGGCGGATCGGGGTGTTGGCCTCCAGGCTCAGCTGGTCCTGCAGATTGTCGTTCCGGTCTTCCACCGACCTCCTTCGGTTCCGCGGGGTCTTGAGGCGTCGTTCTCTGTCCTCGTCTCTCGATCCTCTCGGGTTCTGGTACGCTCTCCTCACTTCGCCACTCCTCTCCTCTCCTCCGCTCCTCCTCGCTGCTTCCCGCCTCTCTGCTCTCCTTCTCACTGACCGCTCCTCCGGTGTAGTAACACACCTGTGGACTGACGATGTCGTCTTTAAGTACGGTACTAGGCTCCTCCTCCATCAGACTTCTCGTCCACTTAAAGGGCCCCCAGTCCTCTTCATCTTCGTCGTCACAGCTGTATCTCTCCCGTTCCGACCATACCGGGGGCTGCTGAGGCTGGGGAGAAAAGAGGGGGGTCACAGACGATTACTTGAGAGCCCTCCTCGGGGCAGGTTGGCAGGCCCCGGTTACACTTACACAAAAGTGTAAGTTTACCTTTGTGATCAGGCCCTAGGTGTATCTTACACAAAAGTGTAAGTTTACCTTTGTGATCAAGCCCTAGGTGTATCTTACACAAACGTGTCAGTATACCTTTGTGAATCAGGCCCTAGGTGTATCTTACACAAACGTGTACGTTTACCTTTGTGATCAGGGCCTAGGTGTATCTTACACAAAAGTGTAAGTTTACCTTTGTGATCAAGCCCTAGGTGTATCTTACACAAACGTGTCAGTATACCTTTGTGAATCAGGCCCTAGGTGTATCTTACACAAACGTGTACGTTTACCTTTGTGATCAGGGCCTAGGTGTATCTTACACAAAAGTGTATGTTTACCTTTGTGATCAGGGCCTAGGTGTATCTTACACAAAAGTGTCAGTTTACCTTTGTGAATCATGCCCTAGGTGTACCTTACACAAAAGTGTAAGTTTACCTTTGTGAATCAGGCCCTAGGTGTATCTTACACAAAAGTGTAAGTTTACCTTTGTGAATCAGGCCCTAGGTGTATCTTGACGTTTTTCGGTGATCTGGCCCTAGATGTATCTCATACAAAAGTGTACGTTTACCTTTCTGATCAGGCCCTAGGTGTATCTTACACAAAAGTGTAAGTTTACCTTTGTGAATCCTGCCCTAGGTGTATCTTACACAAAAGTGTACGTTTTTCGGTGATCAGGCCCTAGGTGTATCTTATACAAAAGTGTAAGTTTACCTTTGTGAATCAGACCCTAGGTGTATCTTACACAAAAGTGTAAGTTTACCTTTGTGAATCAGGCCCTATGTGTATCTTACACAAAAGTGTACGTTTTTCGGTGATCAGGCCCTAGGTGTATCTTACACAAAAGTGTAAGTTTACCTTTGTGATCAGGCCCTAGGTGTATCTTACAGAAAAGTGTAAGTTTACCTTTGTGATCAGGCCCTGGGTGTATATACTTTGCTTCCCTTCCACCCACCTCCCTGCAACCCCCCTCCCTGAAACCACGCCACTGGCTCTCAGAACCAGCCCCCCCGTGCTGCCATCAGTGTGACCCTCAATCACATCATAGACCAAACTTTTTGGCCCCTAGGAAAATGTTTGTGAGTACCAATGAATTAGATGGATAATAGCATGACAGAGAGACTGCAGTAGTCCTCAGGGCTGTTCTGTGATGTGGTGTACACCCTCTCCAAGCAATGTCTGACAGGAACTGACCCAAATGAGCACATGGATAAAGGGGGCGACCACAAAGCACACTCTGCCTGTATTGTAAACAAAAGGTCTTGCAAAGAGTACACTGTCAAGGCAGACCTCAAAAGAATAACATAAAAAATAAATAATCAACGTGGGGTCCTTATATAATAAAAGCAAATAAATCAACTACGTAAATGAGAAATAACTTGTTCTAATTAGAAGAAATGTCAGACAGTCAGCTGAAGGGGATCCAAAGACAGCCACACTCTGACACATGCATGTTCTTTTCAGAGCTCTGCCTGGCTGGGCTGTCAGCAGGAATCTCCTGGCTGTTGTTCATCACAGCTGAGGTGATTGGGTTTCACTGGACTGCTCAGCTGAGCCCTTTCTTTCCACAGACACCAGCTCCCATCAGCCCCCCCCCAGCATGGTTTACAGTGGATGCCATGCGCCAGGAATCTTAATGTCATGGCTGACTTACCAGTGAAGGTTTTACTGCAATGAGCTGTTATTCCACCGGCATTGTGTTATTGACTTCAGCAGTAGTTCTTGTCATTCACATTTTATTAGTTTGTTTTGTTTTAAGGCCTTCATTTACCCTGTAAATGGAAAGAAGTATTAATGATTTTTGGTTTTTATATTGAAATGATTTTTAATTAAATGAAACAATACAAGATAGAAGTGAACTAACATTGAACTGAACTGAATGCCAACATGGCTCACTCAAAACAGCTTTCATTCTTGTTCGGGTTTTGAGTGTGATTTCACCTTCACCTGCGGGGGTTTTGAGTTTGTTTTCTTGAGATTTTTAATCACAGATTCATTCCAAGGTATTGCAGTGCAGGCAGAACTGAGGAAGAATATGTCTTAGGTGAACAGCTGAATGGGTTTGTTTGAAAAGCACTCTGGTGGAAAACAATATGAGAAGATTGCTTGCTTTTAATTCACTATTCTCTCAGCATCACAGCTGCCTTTTGCAGCCTGCACCCTTGTCACTCTGTGTCTTGCTGTATTTCTTCATGTGCTAGTAAAGGGACCATGAAAGCACCAGACAGTGCTCAGAAGGGCAGTCTCAGGTGCCCATCTGTTCTTCCTTTTTATAAGCTGAATCTTGCCCCACCTTCACTTTAATCTTTGGAGAATGGCCATCGCCATACTCACTTCTCTAGTCAGTGTTCCTGACTACTTTATTATTCAAATTTCAGCTTAAGCCATCTTCATGAAAGTGCCAGCCCATTCGATGATGAGTCTAGGCAAGTCAAGAAATCAAGGTAACTGCCAGAGGGGCCATCGCCGGAAAGTTGGGCAAAGGAATTAGACAAATGTATGATAGCAGAAAAAGAGGTATTCAAGTAATCGTAATCATACGCTCTTGTATAGCGCCTTATCACCGTAAGGTCTCAAGGCGCTTGCTTTGGGAACCCATCCTGGTCTTTCCCTGCAAGATTACCCCTACTGGGCATCCCCAAGGTGAAGACCAGGCATCCCATCACGGTGGGGCCGTAGTGGAGATTAAGCAAGCTATTGCCCAGAGTTGCAGAGTGTGAACCCACGATTCCAGTAGGCACCGAGGCAAGAATTATCGAGTCCGTGGACATTATGAGCTCAAGACCCTGCCGCATCGGGAATTGAACCCTGGTCCCGGGTCTGACCTCTGCATCCGGGTCTGCCTCCTCTAACCGGTGAGCCACACTACTCCACTCAGTCCAGAGGTTGTCCTAAGAAGTGGGATAAAAAATGGAGCAAATGGAACACACACCGGGGTGAATTGTGTACCTCGAGATGGAGATGAGAAAGAATAGTGGAGATAATATAGGGCCAAGTGGCTGAACTAATAATGACTCCCTTTTATATATACAAATTATGTAAATGTGCTGAAATGTGTGCATACTAAATATTTGTGACTACTATGTTTTTCAAACCAATAAAAACATTGATGAAAAAAAAGAAATTAAGGTAACGGTTGGTATTCAAATGAGGGCGCGGTTGGTGTACAAATTAGGTCGTGCGCGGTCCAATATTATTTTGATTTTGGTCAAGGAACCTACTAAACTTCCAGATGATCACAGAATCAGCCAGACCCATGTGTGTGATTGTGAGACAATGGGTCCTTGGTGGCCCTTAGCACATTCTGCAGTAAGTCCAGATATTTTGCTTTCTGTCACTGTTCTGAGTGCACCAAAAGTTTCTATAGTGAGCAGCAGTTTAGGTTGTAGTTTTTCAAGTCAGATGAGAAGAAACTGGCTTAGGGCTCATGCAATAATATGTTTCTGTTTCTATGAGAATTAATATAAAAAGTATAATTTTCAGTCCTCTTGGGGAACTTGTTTAAGAGCTTCTAAAAAATATAAACTGTTCTTGAATGCAGTCCTGGGCTGTTTGCCCCCAGTATTCATATGCGACATGATGGCGCATCTTTTCAGTGTTAATTATCATTTGCACTGTTCGAATACAAATCAAAATAATTGAAAGATTTGTGGGACAACCACCCATCCATTTTCCAAGTTGGAATACATATGGCCGGGATGCCCACCACCCCCTCCCAACACACATCCCCAAGGATGGGAAGTCGGACAATAGTTGAACTTTTGGAAGACGGGAGGGAGTCACCCTCCCGGCCGTATTTATTAAAATATGAAACAAAATTTAAAACATTAAATAAAAGTTTCATCATTATGCATTATGTACAATTTGACATTTATTACATTTCGATGCAGTCATGTACTTTTGGCTAACATCCTGAAAATGCATACACTCTAATTCAAATTGTACATCCTAGCATTAAGGGCCAACGGCAAGGTCTTAACCGGTGTCAGATCCCTACTACCAAACTCCCGCCCTCACCGTGTGAGCGGCGCATGCGCAGAGGGCTCTACCCTCATTGCCAACTGTAACTTCCCTTGTCGTGGTGGGGGCCCCCTTTCTACTCGACGCCATCTTAAGGGTCGTCCGAGTTCCCGTATGAGGTCTCTGTAGGAAGTGAATGTAGAGGTTAGGGACGCTACCCTCTAGACTGGGCTCTCCTGGTAATAACGAAAACGAAGTTTTCTCATTACATTGAACAAGTTTATTCCATTTAGAACACTTCACATCTGTTCATTTAAACGTAGTGTTTGTTGCTGCTCTTGTCAACATAATACAAAATCTTATGTTGTATAATACATCATTGTGTTAATCCATGTTTTCGAAATACCCAATGCATTTCGGGTCAAACAACAGCCATGACCCTTCGTCAGGGGTCTAAAGAAAGAAATCAAACAGGACCAAATTAGTCACCCGACACATTAACCAACAGTCTAAACATGTACCATGTCGCGCCACTCTTAATCTCACTGCATGAGAAAGAAAACGCGTAAAGCGGAAAAATCGTGCTCGAACAAGAACCCAAGTGCACCAGATCAGGGATACATAGCGCCTGGCATAAAAATGCGTTCATGAGCAGAAGAATGCTCCACCCTAGTGTTGTAAGAAGAACAACATGCTGTAAAGAAATCATAACGTTGGCCGCTGCCACTCGATCAAAAACGCCAGTGTTACAAAGCAAAAGATCAACACTTACACGCTTATGCTCGCGTTCGCGCTTCCATGGATTTCAGCAAGTGAACCACTAACCAACTATCCTAGGTCTCATAGGATAAAGCGTGTGTCATGTGATCGCGGCTGCAACCAATGGCGTTGCGGAACCGTGATCACATGAGGGGAGTATGCTGGCTTCAAACTCACCCTACAATGATAAAATATCGCGCAAAAATAAAGTTACGCTCACGCAGTTAGCCCTGAAAATAAGTGATGACATGGTATTGAATATCAATGAAAACTAAAGAAATATATAATGCAACATCAAAATATACATGATCAGACCTTACTGTATGCAAAATTCAACCAATTAAATACGAACACATGTTGAGGGGAACAGGACCTGGGCACAAGTCAATTGCAGTGTTAAGTGAATCATAAGACCCACGCATACTCAATGCGATCGTTCAAACCCATGGGCTGGGAAGAGTTCAGTTTTTTAACCCATTGGAATTCAGCTTTAAGTCTTTGTTTCAATGGATCCATGTCTGGGCGCTGATGGATAACCTCGATCACCATGAATTTTAACTGAGATATTTGGTGATTCATTGCTTTCCAATGGCACGCTATTGCTGACTTGAGATTGCTAAGTCTAATATTGCTTTTATGTTCCGTGATGCGGATTTTCACTTTGCGTTCTGTTTGTCCGACATATACCTTGCCACATGGGCACTTTATCAAATATATACAATTCGCTGTGTCGCAATTACCAGAATACTCCAAATTGATAGGGAAGCCTTTGGTTGGATGCATCATGATGTTACCACAGATAACGTTATTGCAGTGTGTGCAATTGTAACACTTAGACATTCCTTTCCATGTTTTTTTCTCTTTACTTGGAGTGTTCAATACTTCTTTCAAATTTTTCGATCTTTGATATGCGAAGGTCACATGATCGTTATATATGTCTTTCAAGTCAGGTTCATTTTGCACCAAGTGCCAATGCTTCTTGATGATTCTTTTGATTTTCTCTGAGTCTGAAGAGTATTTCAGTACACATACGGTTTTTTGGGTGGTTGATTTGATTTTAGGTGTCAGTAGATCAATCCTCTTGATTTTGTCAACTTTAGCGATTGCTTGTCTTAAAATATCCTCCGGATACCCTCTTTGTTTGTACTTTACAGTTTGTTGCAAAAACGATTTTTTGGCTTGTTCTTCATCTGATGTGATTCTCTTCAATCGTGTATATTGCGAAAAAGGCAAATGTTTTTTCAATGGCTCCGGATTATACCGTTGAAAAAAGTGCACAGAGTGCTCAGGATAATACTATTTGTTGTCTCTGTAGGAAGGACAGCGTGGACTCTCCCCCCCAACCCCACACTCTCTATCCGCCGTCGCGGATATCCGGCCCCCGGGAAATTAGTCAGGAGGGGCATTTAACCGCCTCCCCCCCTGGGAGGGGCCCATGGCCATCTCCCCCTAGGCGCCCCATCCTTAGTGGGTGCCGCCTCCCCGTGGAAGGGGCCAATGGCCGTCTTCCCCCGGGCGCTCCCATCCATTGTGGGTGGCGCCCCACTCTAGGGACCTTTAAATTCCTGCTCACCGATCATGACCTTACCGCCCGACAAATAAATACGACAGTTGTTTACCTATTAAAAAGAAAAAAATCCACATCATCTTACTGTTATTACTGATCATTCCTGCAAGAAGAAATTTCTCCAATGCAAACCATATTTACATTTCTCAATATTCCTTTATTCACTCTACCAAGGAAAAGGAAAGGCCTCTACTTTCATCACTCAGAAAACTTTATTTTCTCCAAACATTTGCTATCAGGGGCTGGTGGGTGGGTCAAAATTGCTGCTTGTTCCGTCGAGGGCTCACGAGCAACGAGTGGGTGCAGCCTTCCGATCCGAGGAACAAGAGGACGATCTTCTGGATTCCCGCTCCTTTATCCTTCTGCGGGAGGGCGTGTACCCGTCCCCGATACGCCTACTGGGCGTGGTCTTCCTTCGAGGTGTCTAGGACAACCCCTCTCGGGCGGGGGAAGGCGCGCCCCGGCTACGCCGCTTTGGGCATACCAGCCGGGCCACGCCCACCCCGCCCAAAATTGGCTTCCCGGGAGGTTCAGGCCCCCATCCATACGTTCGGGGGGACCGAGCGGTCGCCCCTTTCCATATGGCCGGGATGCCCGCCACCCCCTCCCAACACACATCCCCAAGGATGGGAAGTCGGACAATAGTTGAACTTTTGGAAGACGGGAGGGAGTCACCCTCCCGGCCGTATTTATTAAAATATGAAACAAAATTTAAAACATTAAATAAAAGTTTCATCATTATGCATTATGTACAATTTGACATTTATCAAAAACAAAACAGGGAGTCCCCCTCAATCCTATCTGGGACGGGGTTTTACAAAGTGACAACAACGAAAAGTCCCACCTAATTTCTGCTGTTTAAGCAGTGACTCGATGTATGAGTCAGGAGACCTTATGTCTCGAAGTACCCAGTAATTACCACGGGAAATTTTCAATCTATACCAAAGGCAGTATATAACAATAATAGTGCACACATATATGCATTTCGTGAGGGGAGTTCTATGTAACGCACATATGACCAGATATACGTTTCTTTTTAAAAGGTTGTACAGTTTTTATTTGATAAAAATTTTTGAAAGATAACACGATACACAGTTATACACAATCAATAAAATACATTTTAAAATTTCATGATAACACATAGAAAAACCAAAAAAAGTCGACGCGGCGTTTCGGTGCTTGTATGTAGATACGACACCTTCTTCAGGACGGTTAATCTATAGGAAAAATACATTTGTGCATATTTAGTACATAGACTCCTCTTAAACCTCACAAGTATACACACTACATCAATTCTTAAGTGCAGTGCAACTGGTACATTTTCTACTCAAACTACACAGTAGTATTCATACTGCTATATCATAACAGAGATTCTATTTCTGTATTCCCTACAATGCAATTGAGTCCACATTCTGTTTTTAATCTTTTTTTGTGGTTCTTGAATAACCTTGCCCATCCACCTCTATTTCAAATAACAGTGCATGAAAAAAGGGGAAAGGCTGTTCTCATACCTTATTAGCAAACTAAAGTTGTTCCAATCAGAGATCCCTCCATTTGATTTCAAGGGGAGTGCTCGTAAGGCTTCCAATGTATACAGATAAAATATGGCACCTGGATTGGGACAATATGTAAACTTAACGGTCTATGTCTTAGCCTCCAGGGGGATGGTGCTATTTAGTTTACAGTCATTCTCAACCATACCTGTTGTTAAAAATCAGGGCTTAACATGAAGCTGTATCGGGATTGGCCACCGTTTCCTTTTCTTATTAGTTGACAAATTGCCCAGTTGGCATACCTGAACAGAAATACACGCCTTTGTTTAAGAACACTCTACTATGAATTGTCTTCGTGAATATCAACAACATATTGTTCTCACAAATAGAGAATTTTTACCTCAGTTGTCACCGTTTTTTAGACATGGGGACTTCTATCATCAGAGGCTCTGCATTCAGTATTATCCCTTTTACTTAGTAGTCGTTGAGTTTCTTTTAAAAGCAGTAATCTGTCCAGAGGGAAATAGAAACATTCTGGTTAGCCCTACCTCTGTATTTTGTTTCCCTTTTCTCCTTATAACCTGTCATGATAATCTCAGGTTTTTCTAAGTTATATTCCTTTCTATCTTCAGTGGGACTGCACACTAATATTAAGACTTCTGTAGTACCGGCGTTCAGTTTTTAAATTAATTCTTTATGCATACGGTCCCCGTTTCGACTTGACTGTATATGTTAGCCAAACTCACTAAACGGGCATTCATTGTGACCGAGCTAATATTTACAATTTATTCTATCTACTCATATTCGTCAAGTTATTCCGCTAAATGCGGCAGTCAATGTTAAACGCAATCGAGTATTTTTTAAAAAAACATCATCATTAATTGTATCAGCCGGCTCAGTGATCTTTAGAGATGGTCAATAGATAATTTAGCAGCCTTAGTTATTTTTTTAGGACAATATTTTAATTTTCTATTGACAAAGTTTCTTTTTGAAGAAACGGTAGTAGCGTTATTCTGCCCATTATTTTTTTCTATTTTTCTAAGCACGTAGAAGCTAACTGCTTTTCCTTCAGCATCAAGGGTTTTAGCCCCGCTTACCTTCTGCAAAAGTACCGGCCTCCCTGCCTCCTCCGTTGTACAGCTTCCGGGTCCCGATAGGTACCTTTCTCCTTCCTCCCGCTATTTATGTTGGTTGTCAGGGAGTTCAGAGGTCACGCAAATACGTTTTGCGTGAATTCACCGTTAAACCCCGGTTATGTCTTGATCAATTTACCGTGGGGGATTCTTTCATTGTCGTGTCAAAGTTACACGCATTCTACAGTTGTTTCCTGACGAAAATATTTCCGATCGTTTTGACCCCATATTATTTAGATGTGGCGTGTCTGCCAAATTCTCAGTTAGGGTTTCGGCCATTTTGGAGTGGCAAGTGTTCTACCTAGTTCTCAGCTAAGTCCTTGTTATTTCCACCTTGAACGCACACCCGAAGTCTAGAACGGGATCTACAAAGCTTCTTCCGAAAAGTGAGGCTTAATGCCTTTTTTGAGGATAAAACTAAAATTGTAAAGGAGAACAAATCGGGACTCAAACCAAAATCCAAGTGGACCCCTCAGACTAACATGGTTAAGAAGGACATTGAAGTCTTCGAACGCTGTGTGGAAAAGGGAATTGAGGACCTCCTAAATAAAAAAACATGGGTTGATTACAATTTAACACTAGCAGAGAAGAATTCCCTAAAATCTCTAGAACAGGACCTATCAATTACAATAAAACCCGCAGATAAAGGGGGCAGCATCGTGATCATGGACACGACGGATTATAATAACAGAATGCTTAGCCTTCTTAATAACGAACTACATTATTGTCGTTCGAGTAGGGAGGAATGGAACAGCCTTGCCAACTCCATTAATAACTTGTTGCTATTAGCAAGAGAGGATGGGGTTATATGCCAGGAGGAATATCAATTTTTAAGAAACGAATACCCCACTATACCAGCCCTTTACGGGCTCCCAAAGGTCCATAAAATGATGTATGACCCTTCAATGAGACCGATCGTCTCTAGTATAGACTCCTTAACAGAGCCCCTTAGCAAATACGTGGATATATTTCTACAGCCCTTGGTCAAGGCGCAACAATCCTATATCAAAGATACAACTACTATGATAGAGAAGGTGGAAGGATTAGCCTTTGATCCAGATAACCAACTATTAGTGACCTTGGACATAGAGGCACTGTATACCAATATACCTCAAATGGATACTATAAAGATGATAGAAGAACTCTTGAGGGAGGAACAATTTGACCTATCAACACATGCAACATTTATTGTGGACTGCATTACGATCATTTTAAAAAAGAATATTTTTCTTTTTAATACAATGTTTTTCAAACAAATCAAGGGGACCAGCATGGGGGCCACCTGTGCCCCAAGTCTGGCCTGCTTATATGTAGCCAACTTCGAAAAGAAACATATTTTTAATAATATGGCACCTTTTTATGAGAACATTTCGCATTGGGCGAGGTATATAGACGACGTCTTTTTTATTTGGACTGGAAATAGAGAAACCCTGTTTGAGTTTATCGAATGGCTTAACTTAGGTGACCATAATCTAAATTTCACATATCATATTAATCAACATGAATGTGAATTTCTGGACATTTCCATCAAACATCGGGAAGGTTCACTGATAGTAGAACTATACACGAAGCCATCCGATAGAAACACGATGTTGCATTTTAATAGTTATCACCCGGGTTGCCAGAAGAACAATATCCCCTATGGATAGTTTCTCTGATTGAGGAGGAACTGTACCAGGAATGTAGACTACGATAAACATGCTGAGATCTTAACCCAGAAATTCCTTGACAGGGGATATCCGAAAAGACTCATAAGACACTCATATAAAAGAGCGAAATACTTCAATAGAGAAAGTTTCTTTGAAAAAAATGATGAATCTGAAAGCAAAGCATTACCCTTGACCTTTGTCACTAATCACAGCAACCTGAGTAATAAAATAAAAAATATAATCAACCGCAACTGGCACTTAGTGACAAATAATAATAACATTATCCTACCAAAACCAATGTTTTCTTACAGAAGAAACAAAACAATTAGGAACAGTCTAGTTAAAACACACAGAGAAACTCCTGCCCCCAAACAACAAAGTATTGTAAATACTCCGCTGCCAACTGGAACTTTTCCATGTGGGAACTGTGGCATCTGCGAACAGATAATTAAAGGGTCCACAATATCAGTAAATGGTTCTAACCATAAAATAGGCGATTTCCATAACTGCAGAACGAAAAATGTAATTTATCTAATCAAGTGTCCCTGCAATCTGGCCTATGTAGGCGAGACCTCCAGGGAAATTAGGATACGTATTAACGAACACAGGTCAGCAATCAGGACCTCCAAAAAATCAGCACCATTGGTAGACCACTGGAACATCTTAAAGCATAAAGTGGAAGACCTCCAGTGGTGTATATTGGAGACTACCAGAAACACCATACGAGGAGGGGATCTGACCCTCAAGAGAAAAAGAAGAGAACATTTTTTTATGTCAAAATTGAACACTGTACGCAAAGGGCTAAATACGAAGGAGGACTGGGAAAGAATACTATGATGGCATAACCCCATCAATGCCCCCTTGTAATATACTGAGCAGTGCCTGACATCATATACGTGAACCTGTTGGACACTCTGGCATCCCGATAACCATGTAGCTGTCGGGATAAAACAAATATCTCCCCTAGATGATAATAGTCAAAGGACTTACGAATACTAAACCAGTTTAATCGACAATTCTCGTTGATTATTGGTAAAAGATCCCAAAGGGCTAATAGTACACCTCCGCTCCAAGATGGCCGCTCCTTTTTTGATAAAAGGAAGTGGACTACTCGGAGGACCCTACCGAGACAGAGCACTTTGCCAGAAAGTTAGCCAAATTTAATTTAATAAAATGAATACGCTATCTCTTCTGAGGGTCGGAATTGTAATACTGCAGTCAGCGTTTACATCTTTGCGCAACTCATTCGATTGAGTACGCCTAATAACCATAAACTGCCTTTAAATTTTTTTTTTTTTTTTTTTTTAAACAATGGAAGATGTTTACAAAAAACTTTCACAACTCGTTACTGATATTAAATGAACTTCGGGTGTGCGTTCAAGGTGGAAATAACAAGGACTTAGCTGAGAACTAGGTAGAACACTTGCCACTCCAAAATGGCCGAAACCCTAACTGAGAATTTGGCAGACACCCCACATCTAAATAATATGGGGTCAAAACGATCGGAAATATTTTCGTCAGGAAACAACTGTAGAATGCGTGTAACTTTGACACGACAATGAAAGAATCCCCCACGGTAAATTGATCAAGACATAACCGGGGTTTAACGGTGAATTCACGCAAAACTTATTTGCGTGACCTCTGAACTCCCTGACAACCAACATAAATAGCGGGAGGAAGGAGAAAGGTACCTATCGGGACCCGGAAGCTGTACAACGGAGGAGGCAGGGAGGCCGGTACTTTTGCAGAAGGTAAGCGGGGCTAAAACCCTTGATGCTGAAGGAAAAGCAGTTAGCTTCTACGTGCTTAGAAAAATAGAAAAAAATAATGGGCAGAATAACGCTACTACCGTTTCTTCAAAAAGAAATTTTGTCAATAGAAAATTAAAATATTGTCCTCAAAAAATAACTAAGGCTGCTAAATTATCTATTGACCATCTCTAAAGATCACTGAGCCGGCTGATACAATTAATGATGATGTTTTTTTAAAAAATACTCGATTGCGTTTAACATTGACTGCCGCATTTAGCGGAATAACTTGACGAATATGAGTAGATAGAATAAATTGTAAATATTAGCTCGGTCACAATGAATGCCCGTTTAGTGAGTTTGGCTAACATATACAGTCAAGTCGAAACGGGGACCGTATGCATAAAGAATTAATTTAAAAACTGAACGCTGGTACTACAGAAGTCTTAATATTAGTGTGCAGTCCCACTGAAGATAGAAAGGAATATAACTTAGAAAAACCTGAGATTATCATGACAGGTTATAAGGAGAAAAGGGAAACAAAATACAGAGGTAGGGCTAACCAGAATGTTTCTATTTCCCTCTGGACAGATTACTGCTTTTAAAAGAAACTCAACGACTACTAAGTAAAAGGGATAATACTGAATGCAGAGCCTCTGATGATAGAAGTCCCCATGTCTAAAAAACGGTGACAACTGAGGTAAAAATTCTCTATTTGTGAGAACAATATGTTGTTGATATTCACGAAGACAATTCATAGTAGAGTGTTCTTAAACAAAGGCGTGTATTTCTGCTCAGGTATGCCAACTGGGCAATTTGTCAACTAATAAGAAAAGGAAACGGTGGCCAATCCCGATACAGCTTCATGTTAAGCCCTGATTTTTAACAACAGGTATGGTTGAGAATGACTGTAAACTAAATAGCACCATCCCCCTGGAGGCTAAGACATAGACTGTTAAGTTTACATATTGTCCCAATCCAGGTGCCATATTTTATCTGTATACATTGGAAGCCTTACGAGCACTCCCCTTGAAATCAAATGGAGGGATCTCTGATTGGAACAACTTTAGTTTGCTAATAAGGTATGAGAACAGCCTTTCCCCTTTTTTCATGCACTGTTATTTGAAATAGAGGTGGATGGGCAAGGTTATTCAAGAACCACAAAAAAAGATTAAAAACAGAATGTGGACTCAATTGCATTGTAGGGAATACAGAAATAGAATCTCTGTTATGATATAGCAGTATGAATACTACTGTGTAGTTTGAGTAGAAAATGTACCAGTTGCACTGCACTTAAGAATTGATGTAGTGTGTATACTTGTGAGGTTTAAGAGGAGTCTATGTACTAAATATGCACAAATGTATTTTTCCTATAGATTAACCGTCCTGAAGAAGGTGTCGTATCTACATACAAGCACCGAAACGCCGCGTCGACTTTTTTTGGTTTTTCTATGTGTTATCATGAAATTTTAAAATGTATTTTATTGATTGTGTATAACTGTGTATCGTGTTATCTTTCAAAAATTTTTATCAAATAAAAACTGTACAACCTTTTAAAAAGAAACGTATATCTGGTCATATGTGCGTTACATAGAACTCCCCTCACGAAATGCATATATGTGTGCACTATTATTGTTATATACTGCCTTTGGTATAGATTGAAAATTTCCCGTGGTAATTACTGGGTACTTCGAGACATAAGGTCTCCTGACTCATACATCGAGTCACTGCTTAAACAGCAGAAATTAGGTGGGACTTTTCGTTGTTGTCAATTTGACATTTATTACATTTCGATGCAGTCATGTACTTTTGGCTGACATCCTGAAAATGCATACACTCTAATTCAAATTGTACATCCTAGCATTAAGGGCCAACGGCAAGGTCTTAACCGGTGTCAGATCCCTACTACCAAACTCCTGCCCTCACCGTGTGAGCGGCGCATGCGCAGAGGGCTCTACCCTCATTGCCAACTGTAACTTCCCTTGTCGTGGTGGGGGCCCCCTTTCTACTCGACGCCATCTTAAGGGTCGTCCGAGTTCCCGTATGAGGTCTCTGTAGGAAGGACAGCGTGGACTCTCCCCCCCAACCCCACACTCTCTATCTGCCGTCGCGGATATCCGGCCCCCGGGAAATTAGTCAGGAGGGGCATTTAACCGCCTCCCCCCCTGGGAGGGGCCCATGGCCATCTCCCCCTAGGCGCCCCATCCTTAGTGGGTGCCGCCTCCCCGTGGAAGGGGCCAATGGCCGTCTTCCCCCGGGCGCTCCCATCCATTGTGGGTGGCTCCCCACTCTAGGGACCTTTAAATTCCTGCTCACCGATCATGACCTTACCGCCACAGACCGGATAGTTGACCGACTATCCGGTCCCCCCAACTCCTCCTATAGGTCATGCTTCCTCAAACGTCTCAGCCATGCAACAAAATCTCCTATTAGTAAATCATTCCCCTCCCTGGACAGGTGAACCCCATCGTTCAGATACATATGATCACCCCGGATACACCCATGAGGAATGACATGCAACTGTGCAGAACGGAACAGTCTATTAATCTTATTGTTGACCCGTTTAACTGAATGGTTCAGAGCTGACACCTAAAGCCCCCCCTGCCACTTCCTTCTAGGAATCATGTGGGACCAGGCAATCGTGCACCCCGGGACTCTTTTAGCCAACCAGCTAATAGCCGACAAGATTCGTTCTAGCAACACTCGTCTACCCAGTGTCACCAAATCGTTGCCACCCAGGTGTACTATGACTATAGATGGCGGTGACCTATGCCGCCCTAAAAGTTCCTCGAAAAATGACAAAAATTTGTCAAAAACGAGCCCACCTTTCCCATGGAAAGCCACTCTGAACCCGTATTCCCCAGGTGCGTGAATCGCGTCACCTTCCATGAATACGTCACCGGCGCGCCTCACGTATGAGTGGCCCACGACCCATACCATCCTCCCCCCAGTCGGTGATCTCTGACCGCTGGTCTCCTGATGTAGGGTCGACCTCCAATTCCGCCCTGCATGGCAGGCCCGCGAAACTGCAAAGTAAACAAAAGACAGAAATCGTGAGTGCATGTCAATTGATCACTTACAACATGTGCAATCGCACATACCTCTTGAAGCAATTCGAGGACCAACGGCCCGATTGTTTCACTTCCTCGGCACTCTGACCCCTGGCTGTAGCCTCTGTAGCAGCCCCTATCCTAAAGGAGTGGGTCCCAAAATCGCACGGGTCCATGCCCGCGTCAGCGATTGCCAGTGCCAGCACCCTCTGAAACTGAAATCTCGTCAGTGGGGTGCCATCCTTGTGTCTGAGCAAGCTCCCCCCCCAAGCGGCCGCTCTTAGCGCCAAATAGTCTTCCACACACTTCAACGGGCAGACGGGGGACCCACGCTTGCGCTGTACGACCACACTATCTGCCATAGCCCCCTGGTCGGTCTTGGACCTGGCTATCATGAATACCATCGAATCACCCCTTATCTGGATGTGATCCCTGCACAAACCTCCCTCCAACTCTCTCTTGTTCCTTGCGACAAGCTCGCTCACCCTCATGGCCCCATGAAATGCCAAAGTGAACGCTGCCCGGAACAGAACTGCTTCGTAATGGGAGGAACACGTCTCGTCCAGCTTTGCCAAAAGCAGAGACAGTCTGTCTAAGCCAATCGGGTGCCTCGTATCTCTCTTGCAACCCTCAAGGCGCTGCCAGCCGCGAAGGGCTTTCTTCACCAAAAAAGAACCTGTAGGATCTTTCATGCCATGTACCTGGGCCATGAAGGAAATGGCCGCCCTATGCCTACCGGCCGTTGCCACTGATCGGTCCTCCCTGTGTAGTGCAACCAGGTACCCCAGGAAGGATTCCTCCTGACCCCAATGCAGACTCCCTACAGGACCCAAATATGTGCAATAGGAATGAAACGCTCCTTCGTATGCTTTCCTTGTCCTGGGGGCTAGACTCGCTGCCACGAGGTCTTGTAATCCGAGGCACCGATTAGCCACATTGCTTCTGGGAATGGTGCTGCCTCTAGGTCTGCTGTGGGCAGATAACCCCTGAATGCCTGCATATGTGAACGAGAGAGTGCATCAGCCGCATGATTCAGTACACCTGGCCATGTTTCGCCCTGAACAGTACATTCAATCTCATGCACAGCAGCACAATCTCTTTCAACAATCTCAAAATCATTTTGCAGCGTGCTGCCTGTTGGTTAATGCAATCTACGACAGTCATATTGTCAGACCAAAACACCACTGAGCGGCCCCTGAAGTCATCAGCCCATGTCATCAGAGCAACCCAGATGGGGAATAACTCCAGGAACCCAATGTTACCTGTGAGGCCGTTGGAGTGCCACCATGTTGGCCATGTCTGTGCCGACCATCGATCACCTAAGATGGCCCCAAAACCCACGCTCCCTACCGAGTCGGTCCATAGACCTAATTCCTCCGAAGACTCTGGCGGGGAGCTCCAGACGACTCGACCGTTGAAGTCCGCCAGAAATGCCAACCAAATACGCATATCCTGGCGAACCTCTCCAGACAGTCTCGTACGGTGGTGAGCCTCTTTGAGACCACCCATAGCCTGCGCGATAGAGCGCGAAAACGGGCGGGCCATAGGAATCACTCTTAAGGAAAAATTAAGCTGACCCACTGTTTGTTGTAACTGGTGCAGGGTCACTTTCTTCACACCCAGGCATTGCATCAAGGAAGCCCGGAACTTGGTCACTTTGTCTACTGGTAGTCGGAAACACCCCTCCACAGAATCGAGCTCAATACCCAGAAACTCCAGTGAAGTAGATGGTCCGACCATCTTACCTGGTGCCAATGGGACACCGAATTCATTCATGAGGATGCAGAAATCATACAGCGCCTGTGCGCAATTCATATCACCGGCTGCCCCCAAAAACAGAAAATCATCCAGATAATGCATAACATGTCTATGCCCTGTGGCCTCTGTAAATGCCCATTCCAAAAAACAGCTAAACATCTCAAAATATGCACATGAAATGGAACAACCCATGGGCATGCATTTATCCATGTAATAATTACCCTGAAATGCAAAACCTAGCAGGCGCTGATACTGCGGGTGCACCGGAAGCAACCGGAATGCTGATTCGATATCACATTTCGCCATCAGCGCCCCAGGGCCTAGGTGGTTCAATATGGCCACGGCATCGTCGAACGATGCGTATCGTACCGAACAAACTTCTGGGTCTATGGCATCATTCACAGAGGAACCCCTGGGAGCAGAAAGGTTATGTATGAGTCTAAACTCCCCCGGATCTTTCTTCAGTACAACCCCTAACGAGGAACATATGAAATCGGCCACCGGCGGGCAGGAAAAGGGGCCAGCCACTCGTCCGAAACTGACTTCTTTTGCTATTTTCTTTTCTGCCACGCTTGGGTTGTGCCGTACCGATAACTGGTTTCTACAAAAGGAATTCCCCCGAACTTCCCCCACCGGGATGTGGAAGCCATGTAAGAATCCCTTCCTTAACACCCCAGGGGACACATGATCAGGGTATTTGTTTAACCACGGAATCATAACCATGAGATCAACGGATGTTGGCAATCGGTTACAAAGGTCCACCTCACTCCTGCTTAGGTCCTCCTTTTCCACCCGTCCCGCCATTCTTTGATCTACATTCACTTTCCGGGTGTGAGGAATTCCCACAGCCGGCACACACATGCTTAAACTTGCATGTCCCCTGCGGTCTGTTACAATTGCCTCGTTTGAAGCCCCAACAGACCCCTCCTTGTCCGCCCTTCCCGCCAACTCTAGGCTGATAGCCCCCACCTGTGCCTGCTCGAAAGGGCACCCCGGGCTTTTGGCGGACAACTCCGGACCCGCTCCCGCCTGGCGAGGACGTACCTGTCGCCCCTGGCAGGAGTTGCTTGTGCCATGACACCGAGTCCAAACAATCCCAAGACAGAGAAGCATCATATTCCTTTGCTTTACGGAACTTCATGTCATAGCCTTTCCATTCTTCCCCCTCATACATTGAATAAAAATCCATAATGCGATTCTGATAGCAAACCAACTCAGTCATAACATCAGGTTTACGTTCCCCCATAACTGCGGTAAATATAGAGAAGGCCTTAACCCAGTTTGTCACCGTCTCTTCCACCCTGAACTGGGCCATCTTGGCACGCCATACACTAGGGTGCCACAAATCTTTCTGCGTTTTAGCATACTCCATCTCACGATGGTCCGTTAACAAAGAGAACATGTTGACATACTTGTCTCCCCATATCAACTCTTTCGTGGCCAAGGGAACGTGCCGTGCAACCTTTTCCCGCCTTGAGGGTATCGAGCCCTCCCCCACCATTGGCAATGCGAGCTTACCCGGGTCGGCTATTGTTGCCGCCGCCTTCTCTTGACCAGCTGCTGGTACTCCTGGCGCCACCTGTGGGGGAACAAGAGGAACACTCGCCTTCGCGACATCTCTCGATTGCCGCAACTGCTTCATTAACACTCTGGCCTCTTCGGCCGGATCTCCCGGGGTCGCTGTGCCCCCCACCTTTGTTTTAAGCCATGCGGTCAACTGTGCGGCCAATTCTGGGGGCATATCATCATCCTCGGTCGAGGTGATCACCACTGGGATAAGCTGGCCTAAAACTGGTTCCTGAACCGGGTTACCAGCCGGTACTAGGGGGACGATGGTCGGCACCTCCGGTGCCGGGACCCCCCCGAGACTGCCCTTTCTTTGACCCGCTTCCCTCTTAACCCGGGAACCACTCCCGGCAAGGCCGGGCCTATTACCTTTTTCGGCTGACCTGGGTCGTTCATTGCAGCCAATTGTTTCTTTACCTCCGCCAAACCTCTACCGAGCGATTGGACTTGACCGAGCTTTCGGTCCATACAAGCCATCCGGTTCGACAACAGGCGTAACACCTTCTCCATCTCGGAACCCTTTCCTGCTTGCTTGCTAGGCATGGTTTCGAGTCCTCCGCCTTTAGTCGATCCACGAGGTCCTGAAATCCGTGTCGAACTGAAAGAGAAAAAACAGGATTACCACGTTCAAAATTGCTGCTTGTTCCGTCGAGGGCTCACGAGCAACGAGTGGGTGCAGCCTTCCGATCCGAGGAACAAGAGGACGATCTTCTGGATTCCCGCTCCTTTATCCTTCTGCGGGAGGGCGTGTACCCGTCCCCGATACGCCTACTGGGCGTGGTCTTCCTTCGAGGTGTCTAGGACAACCCCTCTCGGGCGGGGAAGGCGCGCCCCGGCTACGCCGCTTTGGGCATACCAGCCGGGCCACGCCCACCCCGCCCAAAATTGGCTTCCCAGGAGGTTCGGGCCTCCATCCATACGTTCGGGGGGACCGAGCGGTCGCCCCTTTCCATGTGCTTATCTTGAGGCAAGGTAAATCTACCAGGAATGGAAAGGAGTGACTCTTACATCAAAAAACCAGTGACTCACAGCTATTGTGTGCAAGCCAGTCTGGTTTATGAGCTGGCTGCAGTTGCACTGGAATTTTTTTTTTTTTTTTATTTGTTTGAAAAAAATTCAAAATGCAGTTGCACTGGAGGTCAGCTAGGCACATTTAATGACTGTAATTACTGTATATGTAGTGGAGCACAACTTTCATTGAGTAAATTACATTTGCATTTCTAGCAGAAATTAGTGTTAGGCACATTCATTATTGTTCTACCGAGGCAAACCAAGGGTTATGCCTCCAAGATGACTGCTTTATACCCAGGGGCACTGGAGTTATGTAATTGTGCAGCCACAGCGATTTTTGCATGATTATAGATTTGCCACATTTACCACATAATTCATCATCATCCGCATAATCTGCAGATTTTAACCCTCCATAAATTGTTTCTAGCTCAAATGTTTCCAAAGTTTCTAAAGATGCAGCAACACGCGTTCCAGCACGGTGAGAGCCCCTTTTCAGAACTTGACTGGTCAGCTTTCTATTGCTATTTGTGGGTGCCAAAATGGTACTAATGAGGCGCAACCAATGCCCAGACAGTGATACCAAGCTAAAAAAATTACAAAATGATGACGTAATACTTTTACGAAATGTGCTGCATTATGCCGCATAATTTGCCTTTTTTTGCAACAAAATGTACATAACCCTGCCGCATAATTTGGCCCTCTCCTCCTACATATTTCTTTACACTCTTGTGATCAAACCACCCCGACTACTGGCATTGAATTACACAAGTGCTGCTGGAGGTCGGTGAGTATTTGGGCTTGCTTTTCACACCCCAGAGGAACCCCAGAGGCTTATGTGTTCCCTTCTGTAATGCATTTAGTGCCTGGAAATGTGAAGTTATCTTTACCTCATTTGCGTCTGGGTGTGACCCCATGCAATGAGGCAATCCCTTTGCCCATGCACTTGTTGCATATGTTAGAATAAGGGGCGTGTGGTATATAAAAGATGTTCTTGAGTCATAATATATTTCATGTAGTTTTATTCATGGATAGATACAGGTCCATATTCTTATGATGGTAATTAACAGACCCCACCAGGAGTGACTGCCTTGTCACTCAGCCTGCCTCCAACTGACAGTAGTCTCAGGTCTAACTACAACATTCTATGATGTCACTAGGAATTATTACATTGGCATCAACAGAGCAACAAGGAAATATATAGTTAAGAGAAAGGGACAAAGTCCCTGTACAACAGGGCGCTGGCCAAAGGTCCCCGTCGTGGGACACAGTTAGTGCGCCCCGACTCACCGCTCAAAGGATGCCCTTCGGGAGAGGCCATACTGGCTCCTAGTGACCACCAATACAATTCCCCACAGAGGGTTCGGTCTCAGACTACACCACCCTGACCCCTTCCTAAAACCGATCAGTTTCCACTGCATTAAACAAGAATTGTCTGTTTAAACCACTGCTGCTCACTCTGCAGTCAATGCATAAATTAAGAGAGTTAGCCAATGATCTATAGAATTCTGATTTTTATGTAATTAGTTGCATAGTCTTGAGTTTGATTTAATTTTGCAAAAATTATAAAGCCCTTACGGCCCTAAATTGAAAGCTATTTCGCGGTTGCAAAGGCACAACACTGATTTTATCGCAAAATCGGAGCCTTTGAGACCACAAAATAACTTTTAGGAATGTTCAAAACCCAAATTTCAATTTGGTACTTCATTACCAAATCACATAATAGGTTTGCAACCACATACTATACTGCATTGCAAACTGAAAAGGTCTTGTTTAGGACGTCTTTGCCAACTTATGATTTCTTAGGGTCTATGGGCCCGATGTAGGTGGCCCATTACCGGTCGTTAAACCCGAAATTGGTAAATTTCAGGCTTACCAACCAGTATTGAGCCATTTCTGATGTAGGGGATGATTCGGTAAATACCGAATCGTTATTTACCGATTCGGTATTTACCAAATCATTATTTACCGATTCGGTATTTACCGAATCGATAAATGGCACGTAGGAAGCACTTTTAAGAGTGCTTATGTGCTGTAAGGATTCGTTATTTACCACCAACTATTAGTTGGTGGAAAATACCGAATACCTTTGAAAATGCAAATCTGTGCATTTTCAACAGTGCCATGTGGCAGGGCATGTATCCGTGCCACATGTGCACACAAGCACTATTCAGGGGTGCAGCAGGGTGTCAATGTGACACCCTGCCACCCTTGAATGTTTCCCTATTTTACCGAATCGGTATTTACCGATTCGGTAATTCACATTCATTCCTACGGGCCCCTAGGCCCATAGGAATGAATGGCAATTACCGAATCAGTAAATACTGATTCGGTAAATGCGGAATCGTACCGATTCCGTAATACTTACCGAAATTTTTGCTACATAGCATTTACCGATTCTAAAATACCGAATCGGTAAAATTCGGTATTTTAGAATCGGTAAATGATATTTACCTACATCTGGCCCTATATCAATAGTTTGAGACCACAATTGTGGCTGTAAATCATTGATAGGTTACAGACCCCTCAAAGGCAGTGGTAACCCACTCACAAATGGGAAGGAGTCCTTTAGTCAGTGTTGTAAAACACATTTTTTAGGAGTACCCAGTGGTCCCTAGGACACTGATAATTCTTTTAAAAAAATGTTCAACATTTAAAAAAATTTTTGTTAAGGCATCATGTTTTACTTTAAGGAGAACAGGCTGTGATAAAAAAAAAATGCTTTAGTTAAAAGCAATCACAGACATGGTTGTTTTGTCTGCAGACCCCAGCTGGCCACCATCCCGATGATGGCAACGATTCGTATTAGGTCTCAATTTATGACCTACCTACCTCGCACACCCTACAAATCTGAGTTTTTGTGAACCAACATGTTTGAACATTTGTTGGCTCCTAAAAATAATGCATTTGGTAAACATCAGTGCGCAACTTGTGATCACTTTTACTGAATGCATTGAATGAACATAAGACCACGGAGGGGACCCTAGCACTAGATACAAATATGCACCTAGGACAGAACTTAAACAAAAATATAAACAAAAATACAAAGGATTTTTTTCTTGGTTAAATGTTTTGTGATGTAAGTGGTGCCAAAGTGGCATGTCTCAATGTTCCCCCCTCCCCCCCTATGATTTAGTGAAAGTACACTACGGATGCCTGTGAGTCACTTTCAGGAAGCAGTCCGGTGAGCAATGGGCATGTTCCTTTAGGAGTTGATTTGCATGCAGCTGCATTTGTTAATGCCAATAGAACACTCCCGTGGTAATGTGGTTGAATGTAATTCTCTGCTCATCAGAGCGCTAACACAGAAGTTTTAAATGAATATGCTGCTCCAACAGGAACGCGAGAGAACGGTTCAACTGTGATTCTGTGCTTGATCTGGAGTGATTAAGAATGATTTGACTGTAGTTCTGTGCTTAATCTGGAGTTGACCTGCTCTACTGTGATTCTCTGCTTGATCTGGAGTGATACAGAACGGTTCAACTGTGATTCTGTGCTTTATCAGGGATGTTACAGAACAGTTCAACTGTGATTTGCTGCTTGATCTGGAGTGATACAGAATGGTCCAACAGTGATTCTCAGCTTCATCAGGAGTGATACAGAACAATTCAACTGTGATTCTGAGCTTGATCAAGTGTGATACAGAACGATTCAACTGTGATTCTGAGCTTGATCAAGTGTGATACAGAACGATTCAACTGTGATTCTGTGCTTGATCTGGAGCGATAGAGAATGGTTTATCTTCAATTCTCTGCTTCATTGGAGGTGATACAAAATGGTTCAACTGTGATTCTTTGCTTCATCAGGAATGATACAGAAGGGTTCAACTGTGATTCTGTGCTTGATCTGAAGTGATTTAGAATGGTTCAACTGTGATTCTGTGCGGAATCTGCAGTGATACTGAACAGTTTGTCTGTGATTCTGTGCTTGATCTGGAATGATAGATTGGTTCATCTGTGATTCTGTGCTCGATCCGGAGTGATAAAGAATGGTTCTTCTGTGGTTCTGTGCTCGATCTGGAGTGATACAGAATGGTTCAACAGTGATTTTGTGCTTGATCTGGAATGATTCAGAATAATTCAACTGTGATTCTGTGTTTGATCTGGAGTGATACATAATGGTTAAACTGTGAGTCTGTGCTTGATCTGAAGTTATACCGAACAGTTCATCTGTGATTCTCTGATTGATCGGGAGTGATACAGAACGGTTTAAGAGTGATTCCCAGCTTGATCAGGAGTGATACAGATCAGTTCAACTGTGATTCCCCGCTTGATCAGGATTGATACATGACTGTTCAACTGTGATTCTCTGCTTGATCAGGATTGATACATAACGGTTCAACTGTGATTCTCTGCTAGATCAGGATTGATACATAACGGTTCAATAGTGATTCTCTGCTAGATCAGGATTGATACATAACGGTTCAACTGTGATTCTCTGCTTGATCAGGATTGATACATAACGGTTCAACTGTGATTATCTGCTAGATCAGGATTGATACATAACGGTTCAACTGTGATTCTCTGCTTGATCAGGAGTGATACAGAACGGTTCCATAGTGATTCTCTGCTTCATCTGGAGTGATGCAGAATGATTGAACTGTGGTTTCCTGCTTCATCAGGAGTGATACAGAAGTGTTCAACAATGATTCTATGCTTCATCAGGAGTGATACAGAATGGTTCAGCAGTGATTCTCTGCTTACATTAGGAGTGATACAGAATAGTTTGAAGATGATTGTATGCTTGATCAGGAGTGATACAGAATAGTTCGATTGTGATTCCCTGTACAATCAGGAGTGAGACAGAGCACTTCAGCTGCTTATTCAGAGGGCACAAGGAGTAATTCAACTGTGATTCTCTGCTTCTTTGCAAGTGAGACAGAGTAGTTAGTTCAATGGTGATTCTCTGCCTGGTCCACAGTGAAGCAGAGCAGTCTACCTGCATAATTGGGAGTGATACAGAGTAGTTCATGCAATTGTCTGCTGGGAAGACAGGATTAAGAAAGAGAAATATAATCTGATGATTTGTCAATTAGGAGCTAGGATTCATGGATTGAATATGATTCCCTGCTCGATCTGACACCACGTAGAGTAGATTGTGATTGTGTAGTTTGTCAGTTGTAAATGCCTGGCTGTGATCCACTGGTCGATCAGGAGATAAGCAAAGTAGTTTGAAAGTGATTCTTTGCCTGGCTGGTGTCATTTTAATAGTTGGAAGGTTTACTTTGCCTAGTCCATCTTCCATATACCTAAGAATTATAATATGCAAACTATTTTCTCTGCTAATTGTTTTTTCTGCATTATGTTTAGGATGTTACGGATAGTTTTGTGTCTAAGTTTTGTACTAATGTTTGTAAATCCAGCGCAGTGTTATCATATTAGAGACATTACAACTGGGATACAGGTGTTCAACAGTAATTTCTTGAGCATCTGCTGCAGGAAACAAATCCTGTAAAGCATTTAAGGATTTACATGCTGCATCAGTAATGGAAAGCTAACACAGACGTTTGAATTGAATTTGCTGCTCCCACGGGAGCGAGACAGAAAGGTTCAACTATGAATCTAGTTGTGATCTGGAGTGATACAGAACGGTTCAACTCTGATTCTTTGCTCAATCTGGAGTGATACAGAACTGTTCAACTGTGATTCTGTGCTCAATCTTGAGTGATAGAGAACTGTTCAACTGTGATTCTGTGCTCTATCTGGAGCAACACAGAATGTTTCAACTGTGATTCCGTGCTCGATCTGGAGTGATAGAGAACTGTTCAACTGTGATTCTGTGCTCTATCTGGAGCAACACAGAATGTTTCAACTGTGATTCTGTGCTCGATCTGGAGTGATACAGAACAGTTCAACTGTGATTCTGTGCTCGATCTGGAGTGATACAGAACAGTTCAACTGTGATTCTGTGCTCGATCTGGAGTGATACAGAACAGTTCAACTGATATTTTGTCCTCGATATGGAGTGATACAGAATGGTTCAGCTGTGATTCTGTGCTGTCTTGTACAGAAATCACATTAAGCACACTCTAGCTGCACTTTAAACATCATTAAACTGATAATAAAATATGAAGGTCGACCTCGCCCATAAGTAACTGTGAAAAGGGAGAGTCTCTACAGAAGTATACATGACAGGGATCTGCTACCTGTAGGGACCCCCGCCTTCCAAGTGCTATGAACTCACCTCTACACAAGGATGTGTTTAGCTAGGGAATTCTCTCCAGCTAGAGGTGTGACTCCCCTGCATGAATTAATTAGTGTGAAAACTCAGCAGAGCTTTGAGAGTGGTGGCAAAGTGGGCAAGGTTATTTGTGTACTTGCTAGCGAGCTCTAGCAAAACAGGCAAGTTGAGCTCCATCTCACATTTTAGAGATATTAAAAACAAGAGCACAAAGACATGTTTAGAGAATGGAGTGATATAATAGAAAACACAGCACCAAAGACATGTGGTTATTTGGACGATGCAATGAGGGATGCGGTCCTCAGTTACAGAAAGATTTAATAAGAGGATGACTGAAAATATGCTCTGCCATATTTGAGTATCACCATTTAACATTCTTTTTTGCAGTTGTCCAAACATTGCACAGTGCAAGAGCATAGATATCAGAAAGGCCTTAAGCAAAACTTTGACATAAGTTTGAATTGTTTCAAGAGGGACAGGTGAAGCTTCTGATGTACTTAAACCTATTGAAGCTTGCATCTTTTCGAAAGATTCTAGGATCTTTCCACCACATTCACAGGTACTTCATCACATTACTAGGTACATCATCCGAGTGATCGAAGTTCACCCTAGTCTTGATCTAGAAACTGAAGATGGATAAACAGCTTTTTAAATGTAAGGCATTCAATGGTGAAAAGAGTTCCACGCCTGTGGCTTTTCTATTGGTGGCATCTGTTCTGTTGAGGGAGAGGTGTGGCGCCGCGGCCAGGGCGACCGACGCTGGAATCTGGGGACCACGGTTCGATCCCCGGCTCCGGCGGCAAGTTAGCCCAGCACCATGTGACTCTGGGCAATAGCTCGCTTAATCTTCCCGACGGCCCCCAGCACCTAGAGACCCTTACGGGTGATTGTGCGCTTTACAAATGTGGACTTTACTTTACTTTGTTCTCCAATGTTGGATGCTTGTAATTGCTGATTGATATCTAGAGTGAGTTCCTTTTTTAAGTTTCTTGTTTGTGTTGTTTGAGTGAGAATACTTTGATGAGGTAGTAGGAACCGCTGAGTGTTGTTGGTGAGTTGACTCATGCCGATAATGAACCAGGCGGAATAGATCGAAAGCGATGCTCAGCTTGATTAGGAGGGAAACACAGATTTTGAATGCAATCCTCCGATCAATTGGTAAATACTCGGAGTGGATTGATTGTTATTCTCTGTTCAATCAGTAGCCGAGCAGTTTGAACATGGTTCTCCGTTTGATCCGGATCCAGGCACTGAATTTTGTATGTGATTTTCTGCTCAATCGGGAGCAGGAGTAATTTACTGACTATGATTCTTTGCTTAAACAGTAGCAAAACAAAATAGATTGAATGGATTTTTCTCTCAATCAGAATCCAAGTGGGTTGAATTAATTTGGTTCTCTTCTAAACTAGAAATGATACAGAGTAGATTGAATTTGATTCTTCAGTTTCATCTGGAATCCAGGGAGTAGATTAAATATGATCCTCTCTTCGATCGGGAGTTATCCACAGACCTTTATATATAACTCTCTGCTTAATCAAGAGTCAGGAAAAGTGTATTTAATGGAATTCTCTGTTTGATGAAGGGCCAGCAGTTAGATATACAATTATCTGCTTGATAGTAAGCCAGGGAGAGTAGTTTGTACGTGGTTCTCTTCTTGATCAAGCGCTTGTCACTGTAGTTGTGGTATAATTCTCTGATTGATTGGGAGCTGGACTGAGCAGATTTAATGTATTCCTGCGGCAGGGCAGAATCCATGCAAAGTAGTTTAAATGTTTTGTTCTTCTTGATCGGAAAATACCACAGTCTTTAGAAAATTCTAAATTGGGACCTAGAAAGAGAATATTGGATCTAATTCATTTATTGATTAGGAGACGGCAGAGTGAATTGAATGTTGAATGAGATTCTCTGCTTAGTCAGGGGATGCTGAAAGTAGCTGGAATGAGATTTTAAGCATGATTTGGGAACAAGGCTGAGTAGATTGACTGTGATCTCCTGCCAGATCTGAAGCCGCTTGCATGCTGATAGAGTGCTCGTTTTGCCTGGGTAGAGCCTACTAGTACCACAAATCAGATCAAACCATCTCACTTGACTTATTGTGCTTTGCCCTCATTTGAACAAATTGCAGATGGAGTCCCATGTGTCTGCATATTGCAGGAATGTTATTAAGTGTAGCTCATAGTTCTGAGTATCCGTATTCGAATCATTAAAGATTTGATTGGTGAACATGAGCAGGGCCCCAGCTTTTATTCGATGGGTGTGCAAGTGCTATAGTCGGAGTCTGAGGTGAGGCTATTATGTGCCTAAAGGACCACAGGGACCTTTTTTTCAGCTGCTGTACATAAAAGGTATATAGGATGTGGAAATATTTAGCAGTCTTTATACTTCTATAATATAGCACTTTCCATGTGATGAGATCATTTTACGCAAACCCTGTGGGCGCATAAATGTCATTACATTGTATTAAAATGTGAATGTCTAGCTCACTCATTGCTAATCATGAGAGGGGAGAGTCTCAGGACAGAGGGCACTTGTAGAGACCAGCTGCCTTCGAGGATCCCTCACTTGTCAGACATCCACCGCTGAACAAGGGTTTGTTGAACTGAATAATTCTCAATAGGTTCAGGTGTGAGTCAGAAAAAGTAACTGGATTAGCAGCATATCTGGCACAGGTTATTTTGGTTCTTGTTAGCGAGCTTCAGCGAAAAAGTCGAGATAACACTCCTATTACATTTACATATACATTTAAGGTCACAAATAACACTCTGGCATTCAGTGAGAAGACTCCAAAATCTAGTGATTTTTATTACTAGCATGGATCTGTAAGAGGTGTGATGTTAACATTACACACACTTTACTGTATTTTACATTCAGGCTTGCTGATAATCTTGTGCATGGTGACCGCTAATGTAATCTTTTCTGATGTGGTCAATATTACAACACTAATAATATTAGTAGCTTGTTATGTTTTTCATTGAACATAAGTAGCTCTTATCATACCAAAGGCTGGAGATCCCAGCTGTAGGCAATGTCTAAATATTTTGGATAGATTCTTCGGGCCTGGAGTTCTGCAGGAGCTATATTGCATGCATGTGGGTTTTTTTTATCCGAAGCAGTAATGTTTCTAGAAGGAGATTTCTTATTGCTGATTGTATTTTGGTGGACACTGCTTGGCGCAAGGCCCTCTTCTGATGTGTCAGACCTAGTGATTAATTTCAGGTGGTGCTTGCCAGTGGGACTCACCGCCAGGATTGCAATAGAAAGCAAAAGTGATGTCTAACCTATGATAATGGCATACAGTATTTCACCAAGACTTGATTGAGAGTTTGAACATTTCCAATTGAGTGTAATCTGTTGAAAAGCTATGGCCAACATGAAGTCAAACAACCGTGGTCCGTGAGATAGTAACCCAAGTGATTCTGATAGACTTCCCATAAAGAGAAGGGTGTTTGATGAGGGAGTATGTAAATCAAAAATAATCGAGATCCCGGACCAAATTTGTAACCAAAAAGAAGCTACATGGGAGCATGAAAACGGAAGATAATATCGGTCAGCCAAAGGATGGTCGCAAGACCAGCAGGAGTTGTTGTTAGAGTATGTGAATTTAGCAATAGAAGAGGGGGTGAGAACTCGCCTGGGATAAAGAAAAAACATAGATTGAGTGGTAGAAGCAGATCTAGAAATTTTTAACGATCTAGCCCAAATTCTGCTCCAAAAAGGAATGCTCTATTCACAACCCAAATCCGCCTCCCATGCAAGCTCCATCTTAGTTTTGGATCGTTCCAAATCAGTGGAATTAAAGAATTTATAGATCAGGGAAGCCCTTGGGGATATCGACAAGAGTCTAAGAAGTGAATTCTGTGTAGATGAGGGATCATCAGGAGGAAGGGAATAAAAAGCTGCCAGAATTACTTCCATGAGTATCAAGAAATTGAGTAGAAATGAGCGAGGACACTTAAAGGTAGCTTGGAATTGGGGAAAAGAACAAGGAGAAAGAACATCAAACATGTCCTGAACCCAGTTAATACATTTAAATCTCCAAGAGTACCAAAATAAAGGTCTGTTGTTAAAAGTGAGCAGCCGATTATGCCAGAGAAGAATACGCAAAAAGATTATCTTTTGTTGACAATGAGGTCTTAACAGTGAGCAGGTATGTTCAAATAGTGGAAGAGATGTGAGACTGGTTTTGGCCAAAAAGGCAAGAATCTCCGGAATAGAGAAAGGGGAAAATAAGCAACGTTCAATACTGACCCACAAAGGGGTGAGAGAGGAGACACCTGTATGGAGACACTATGAAGCTTGTTTGAGCCAGAAAGCCTTGTGGTACAACCTACAATTTGGAAAATTAACACCTTTGGTAGATTTTAGTTGTCTAAGGTGAGATAAAGAAATTCTAGATCTTCTACCACTCCACAAGATTTTGGAGAGGAGGGAGTCAAGTTTTTTTTAAATACATGGAGGGAATATGAGCTGGAATCATTCAAAGGATATATTACATAATAGGAGTAATCATCATCTTGATAGAATCAAGGCATCCCACCAAGAAAGAAAAAGAGGATTCCAGGAGGAAAGTAGTTCGGAAACACAATCAAGACTTTCTTTCATATTTATTTGACCGCATTCTGTAATAGAAATATTAAACCATAATCCTAAGTATTTCATTCTAGAGCTGTTTCAATGGAAACCAGTAGGGTCAAAGTGATGTTTAAAGCTACATTTTGATATGGGAAGAATTTATGTTTTATCCGAATTATTTTTATAGCCCGATACCGCAGAGAAGTCTGAAAATTCTTGCAACGGGGGGGATAGATATTTCTGGATTTGATATAAAGAGTAAAATGTCATCTGCATATGCAGAGAGCTTCAAGTGTTGGTCTCCATACAAGAAACCAGAGATAGAAGTATTATGTCGAATATGAGTCAGAAAGGGCTCTAGGGATAAAATAAAAAGAAGAGGAGATAGGGGGAAACCTCACCGAACACCGCGATGAAGTGAAAAGTGTTTTGAAAGAAGACCATTAACTATGACTGAAGCAGGAGGTGACGAATAAAGTAATGAGATAAGGGAAATGAATTTAGGTCCAAAACCATGCCAACAGAGCACCTTAAACAGAAAAGACCAATTGACCCTATCAAAAGCTTTTTCTGCATCAATAGATATAGCACCAAAGAATACGATAAAGTAGATGCTTTATTTAAAACACTGAAAAATAACCGAGAGTTACCAGAAGTTAATCTGCCCTTGACTGCATTGTTCTGGACCAATTAAATGGGGTAAGAAAGATTCAAGACGTAAAGTTAATAGTTTAGCGAAGATTTTATCGTCTACATTTATCTAGTATATAGGACAATAATTTTTATAGAATTTAGGATCTTTACCATCTTTATGGATAAGACAAATAGATGCTTCCAGGAAGATACCCCTCCCCAGTATTACTAAAGAATTGAAAAAGATGAAAGAGTTTTGGGAGTAAGAGATTTGAGAAATGTAGGTAGAATTCCCCTGAAAAACCATCTGGACCAGGGTATTTGTTTTTCTTTAGTGAGTGTTGGAAATCTCCTGAAGTAATATGTCTTAATCTAGAGAGTTGAAGTCAAGGTAGGTGGATGAAGGGGGAGGAATACTGTTGAGAAAGTAAGCAATAAAAGGGTCTGAATTGGGTAATTCTGGAGTACATATGTTTTTATAGAAATTCGTAAATTCCTCAAGCATGTCTTCATCTTTGAAAAGATGCTGTCCATCAGTTGATTGAATGGAATCTATCAGCACTCTCTCTTTCCTGGATTTAAAATAATTAGCTAAAAGAGATCCAACCTTGTCACGACCCTCATAATATCTGCCACGTCTATGAAGTAGAATGGAAGAAGCATTGTCAGTAGAAATCTTACTAAACTCCAGTTTTGCACTAACAAGTCTCTGTAGAGTGGAATCTGATGAGGAAGTATAAAATTGGTGTTCTAGTAGCTTAATTTTGGCTAGCAGGGCTCTATGTTAGGCAAGGGTGTGTTTCTTTTTCCTGGATACAAAATCAATAATGAACCCTCGGCAGTAGCCTTAAAGGAGTCCCATATTAAATCAGGAGATAAGGATGGGTCCTCATTAAAAGAAAATAATTATTCCGCAAAGGAAGCGAAGGAGGAGGGAAAAGCTGGGTCTTGTAAAAGGAAATTATTGAATCTCCATCTAGAAGATTTGGGCTGCGAACGGAGCAGGTCAAAATCAGCAATCACTGGAGCATGATCTGATATCAAAATAGGCTGAATGGAAGAAGAGATTAGATTGTGAACTAAGGGTTTGGATAGAAATATGTAATCCAATCAGGTTAAGGAACCATGTGGGAGGAGAAAAAGGAAAATGATGTTTGATCTGGGTTACATAGTCTCCAGGCATGTACGCGGCGTGTCTGTGTAATAGTATTATGAAATTGCTTGTAGGTTTTGTGAGGAATAAATCGTACCTGTGATTTAAGATCAATAAAGGGGTCCATGATCTGTTTTCAGTCACCTCCAAGGATAAAAAAATGCATCTTAGTGTTGGACACACTTATTGGTAATCATAGGCCAGAAGGAATGATCCGGTTGGGTCTGACCATATACATTAAGATAAAGAAATGCTATTGTTGATGAGTAGCTTAACCAAAATCCATCTAACATCTGTATCAATTTCTTGCGAAGTAACAGAACATTTCAACTTTTTATGACAAAAAATAATTACACTATTATTTTTTGTAGTTGTAGGAGAAACAAGAACAGAACCAACCCTGTTACGTTTAAGTACCTCAATTTCTGACAGATGAGTTTGTTACAATAAAGCTAAATCCGGATTGTAAGAGGCTAAATGAGAAATGATTCTCTGCCTCTTTATAGGATTATTAAAACCTTTTACATTCCATGAAACAACTCTGAATGAAGAAAAATAACAATCAATATGAAACAATAGAGTTGAAAATAATGAAAGAGTATAGGAAGGGTAGTAGGTAAAACAAGAATGAAGGAAGTAAAAAGAGCAAGAATCTTAGGATACAGAGAAGAGAGGGATAGACAAGAAAGGGGAAAAGGGAGATAAAGATAAAAAAAAATAAGACAGTGCATGTCAACACAAATTGACAACTGCAATCCATACCTTTCGGGGGGTACAGAACATGAAAGGAGGACTGGCGACAGACACTAAAGACAGCAAGACCAGTGGAGGAAGACAACGCACCACATCAGGATGCCAAACAGACAGAAGCACTGGACGTTTGAAAACTAAGCTGTCTCACTTCCATTGCAACCTTCTAGTTTGATCTGTCCACCAATATCTGATGCCTTTTGCCATGCATCATTCATGCCCACAAAACAGCTACTCCTCTACTTATTTGGCAGCCAAAATTCTGGAACATTCTTCCACTAAAGTGCAGATCCAGCGCAAACCATCTCGGGTTTAGAAAACTTGAACACCTTTGGACTCATTGAGAGGATGACTATAAGGCAACATGCATCACAAACCAGCAGAAGTCCTGTCCGGCCTTCTTGCGGGTTCCCCTGCCACACTTTATGATCTTGGGCCACATGTAGGAGGCTGTCTATCTATGGCTTCCCCTTCACCCTTATTCGGAGATCGGCTGAAGGACATTCAACCGGCGATCCCGTAGAAGTGGATGGGATCTCTAGATTATATGAGCTGGCTGCCTCCACCAGCTGAGCCTTTGGACAGCCAGCCCGCAGACCTCTAAAAATAAGGTCCCTTATTGTCTCCATCTGACTCACCTACATCAATCTTCCTTCTCACCGCTCATTGGATTAAGCTGCTAGATACCTCCTGGGTAACAATACTCTTTAGCAACAGAAGAGCACAACCTCACTAGATTAACTAGAAGGGAAGACAAGTTTGAATGACTGCATGCAAATGATGGAAACTCTGTGAAAGGGATTGGAAATTACCAGGTGAATCAGACCCCAAATCACCTATTCACATGGTAATTTTCCAATACTCACTGGAACCTCAGGATTCCATTCAGAATATTCCCTGGCTATGCATCTCTAGAGTTATCAGCCCCCCTGGTAACGTGAACTCTGTGGGTCATTATTTACTAGGTACCTGGGCTAGAGAGAGCCACTAGGCACTTCCATGCATCACCCATCACCAATACAGAGGCTTGAACACCTAAAATGACTCAACAGCCTAGAATACTCCAGAATGCCTTCTTTTGAAGGATCTTTCCATCTACAGTTTTTTCAATAGCTAACAAGAATACTAATTATAATGATGTTACTGCATATATTGATTGGTGTTAAATATTCGTATTGAGTTGTCACTGGCTTCTCGTGAGTGATGTGTGCCAATGGGGTTGAGTATTAAGCATTGGTTAGAGGAGAGAGAATCCTCTCATTTAATTTACATATAAGCAAATGGATCGCATTCATGTTATCCAGGGATAAAGAACTGTATGTGACTTTTAAGGCCAGCTTGGAATAAATGTACAGAGTGTTGCTGTAAATATGAGCTGAATATTATTGCAGTCAGACTGCACATTATGTGCTTGTTTCTCATACTATAAACATTGAATTTTCAAATAATAATCATGTCGGGTTCAAACAAATGTATAAAGAGTGTAATTTAGAGGATTGGAACACTTGTAATCACCAACGAGTTTCATTTAGTTGTCAGAATTGAAGATTAAGCAACACACGCAGCACAGATGTAGAAACGCACCATGGCATTAGCAGGTGGAATTAAGAATCACAAAACATTGCCTGGAGTACATCTGTAAACATGCAGTTAGCCACAGCAATACAGGTGTGACCTTTACAGGGGTGCACATGAAAACCTGTGACTGACCACAGCAAACCAGGTGTAACCGTCACAGGAGTACATCTGGAAACTAGTGACTGGCCACAGTAATCCATATGTGACCTTTACAGGAGTAGACCTGGAACCTGTGACTAGCCAGCAATCCAGGTATGACCTTTACAGTAGTACATCAGGAATCCTGCCATTGGCCACAGTAGTGCAGGTGTGACCATTCCAGGAGAACACCTGGAAACCTGTGAGAAGCCACAGCAGTGTAGGCATGTCCATACCAATAGTACTCCTGGAAACCTGTGACTAACACCAACAATCCAGGTCTGACCTATGCAGGAGTTCATCTGGAATCCTGCCACTGGTCACAGCGGTGCAGGTGTTACCTTACCAGGAGCACACCTGGAAACCTGTGAGAAGCCACAGCAGTGTAGCCATGTCCGTACCAATAGTACACCTGGAAACCTGTGACTGACCATAGCAATCCAGGTCTGACCTATGCAGGAGTTCATCTGGAATCCTGCCACTGGTCACAGCGGTGCAGGTCTGACCTGTCCAGTAGTAAACCTGGAAACCTCTGACCGGCCACAGCAGCTATTGTTATTGTTATTTTGATTTTGTAAGGTGCACAGCTACCCTAGGGTTTCCCGGTCTGCCTGAAAAGCGCCAAGAGCAATAAGAAAGGAGATCTACATGTTAAATAGCCATGTTTTTATGCCTCTCTAAAAATTCTCATAAGAAACTTCATTTCGGAGACCTATAGGAAGGGTGTTCCAAAAAGAAGGATCCAGATGCGAAAAAGAGTGATCGCCCATACGCACTAGTCTCGTCTCAGGAACAATAAACTTGGATTGAGTGGCTGAGCAGAGCGCACGGGATGGTACGTAGGGGTGAACAAGAGTCTTCAGGTAGGGAGGTGCCTTACCAGATTTTATTTTAAACATAAGACTCAATGCTATAAATTTAGTGCGGCTCTCAATCCTGAGCCAATCTAGGTCTCGAAGTGACCCAGAGATGGAAGCAGTTTTAGGAATCTTACAAAGCAGCCTCGCCGCAGCATTCTGTGCTAACTGAAGCTTGCGTAAAACATCCTTGGTGGCACCCAAGTACAAAATGTTACTGTAGTCCAGTCTAGTGGTGATGAGAGCCTGGACAACAGTACGTTGGGTAGAAGGAGGCAAAATTCATAAGATTTTTTTGCAATCTAAGGATTGTGAAGCAAGTTGAGGCTACTCTCACTGCTTGCTGCTTCATGGATAGTTTGTGGTCATTTAAGACGCCCTCATTTTGGACAGTGTAGCCATGTCCATACCAATAGTACACCTGGAAACCTGTGACTGACCATAGCAGTCCAGGTCTGACCTATGCAGGAGTGCATCTAAAATCTGGTCACAGCAATCCAGGTGTGATCTTTCCATGAGTACACCTACAAACCTGTGACTGGCCACAGCAGTCCAGGTGTGACCTTTCCAAAAATGCACCTGGAAACCTGTGTGTGGCCACAACAATCCAGGTGTGACTATTTCAGGAGTACACCTACAAACCTGTGACTGGCCACAGCAGTCCAGCTGTGACCTTTCCAGGAGTGCACCTACAAACCTGTGACTGGCCACAGTAGTCCAGGTGTGACCTTTCCAGGAGTGCACCTACAAACCTGTGACTGGCCCCAGCAGTCCAGGTGTGACCTTTCCAGGAGTGCACCTGGAAACCTGTGACTAGCCACACCAATCCAGGTGTGACTATTTCAGGAGTACACCTACAAACCTGTGACTGGCCACAGCAGTCCAGGTGTGACCTTTCCAGGAGTCCACCTGGAAACCTGTGACTGGCCGCAACAATCCAGGTGAGACTATTTCAGGAGTGCACCTACAAACCTGTGACTGACCACAGCAGTCCAGGTGTGACCTTTCCAGGAGTCCACCTGGAAACCTGTGACTGGCCACAACAATCCAGGTGTGACCTATCCAGGAGCAACACCTGGAAACCTGTGAGTAGCCACAGCAGTTCTGGTGTGGCCATTCCAGGAGCTCACCTGGAAACCTGCGACAGGCCACAGCAGTCCAGCTGTGCCCTATCTCGGCGTACACCTAGAAACCTGTGACTGACCACTGTGATGTAGGTGTGACTTTTCCAGGAGTACACCTTAAAACTTGCAACTAGCCACAGTACTACAGGTGTGACCTTTCCAAGAGTACATCTGGAATCCGTCCACTGGTCACAGCGATTCAGCTGTGACTTTTCCAGGACGTTTTCACCTTTTACTAGCCACAACAGTAAAGGAGTGCTTCAGGAAAGGTATGTGAATTGGGAAAAGTCGTGAATTTGAACCCAGGCTGAGGCGTCTTTGTGGGGGTTAGACTTTTTTTGTGAATAGATCCCTTATTGTGCAACTATTATGGAAGCAGTTGTGTGTGTGCCAGATTTTGGTTCTAACTGCTGGGCGCATGAATTCCCCAGGAAGAGGCGGTCCATGGCTGGGGAGTGATGGAGGGGAGCGGGTCGGTGTGCAGCAGGTTTAACATGTTGGTCACGTCAGCAGGAGGGCCCATGAAACGCATCGGCTCGCGTTCCAGATCGAGAAGGCATCGATTGCTAAGCTTCAACTGAAGTTGTTTGATGGTGGTGCTGTGTAGCACGCCTTGTTTATTTATTTATTTATTTATTTATTTGATTTATATAGCGCACTATAACCCAGAGGTCTCTAAGCGCTTTGACAGGGTCCACAGGCAACTCAGGGCTACAACAGATTTAATCATTTAGGAACCACCCCATGCTTGCTGAAACAGCAGTGTTTTTAATTTCTTTCTGAAAGACATTAACTTAGTGTCCTTTCGCAGATCTAGAGGCAGTTTATTCCATAGCGCTGGTAGGGTGTGTGAGAATGCACGACCTCCCACCGTAGCCAACCTACAACGCGGCTGGACAAGGAGAGCTGCTTCAGCCGATCTAAGCTCCCTAGCTGGTCTGTAGGAAAACAAACGTGCCTTCACGTAATTGGGTGCCCTTCCGTACAGAGCCTTATGAACGATGCAAAGCCCCTTGAACGTTAGCCTCTGCTTGACCGGTAGCCAATGCAAATCGCATAAAAGGGGAGAGGCGTGTGTATGCCTTGGTTTTTTAAATATGAGTCTTGCAGCATCGTTCATAACAATCTGCATTCTTTTTAATAGTTTTTGTGGTAGTCCTATATACAGCGAGTTGCCATAGTCCAGCCTGGCTAAAATCATAGCGGAGACCGCACTCCTCAGAGAAGAAAAGGACAGCACAGATGAAACCTTCCTCAGTTGTCGGAGGAGGCCAACGCAAGTGCCGATCACAGCTGTGACCTGTTTTTTCATGGACAGTTTGTCGTCCACCCGGATACCCAGGCTTTTGACCACTGTCGCCGGTTCAGGGGGTGTACCCAACTCCTTGGGCCAGAATTGATCACTCCAAGGGTTGCCAACTAAAGTGATTGGCAACACCTCGGTTTTGTCCGGGTTGACTTTCAGGGAGTTCTCGGACATCCAATTAGCCGTGCTTCTCAAGATGTTACGTAGTCTTGCAGCGGCATCCTGGCTATCATCCAATTGGATGATGAGTTGGGTGTCATCGGCGTAGTTGTACACCTGGCAGTCCAATTGGTTGAGCATCCGAATCAGGGGCTGTAGGTATATATTGAACATGAGAGGTGACAGAGCAGACCCTTGCGGTACTCCGCAGGTGATCGATGTTGCGGTGGAAAGTAGGTCACCTAATTGCACTCTCTGCTTCCTCCCTTCAAGAAAGGATGCGAACCAGGCAAGTGCTGTGCCCTGAATGCCGGACTCCCTCATCCGCGACAATAGTTGTTCGTGACAGACAGTATCAAATGCCGCGGAGAGGTCCAACAGCACCAGGGCACCTGGAGTTTTCTTGTCTGCTCTGTTCCTTAGCTCATCCACAATTGACAGCATCACCAGCTCCGTGCTGTGATTCGCACGAAAGCCCGCCTGATTCGGTTCTAGCCATGAATTGGACTCCAGGTGTTCCGATAGAGTGGTCAGAACGTGTTGCTCTAAAACCTTCGCGAAAAACGGGAGCTGAGAAATTGGTCTGAAGTTTTTCAGACATTTCACGTCCGCCCCCGCCTTTTTTAACAAAGGGATAAGTCGAGCCTCCTTAAAGGAAGCGGGTACTTGTCCTACCTGCAGTGACAGATTTAGAAGATTCAACACATCGTCCTCTATGCCAGGAAGTGCCAGTTTCAGCACTTCAGGTGGACACGGATCCAAACCAGAACCCGACTTAACCCGCCCTATAAGAGTAGACAGCCTCTCCTTAGTAATCAAGGGGAGGGTAATTAATGGAAGTGTCACTGTCAGTGTAGCTGGCACAGCCTGACATGGACAGTCTATCTTAGGAGTCGCCCTAATTTCCGTGACCAAATCAGTGATTTTATTAGTGAAGAAGTCTTGAAATTTTTGGCAGTCATCCAGGGTAAAGTCAGGAGTCTGTTCCTTGTTTTTCCTCAGCTCTGTAAGAACTTGAAAGACCTCTTTCTGGGGATTCGCAGCAGTTGTTATTCTTTCCTCAAGGAACTCGGACTTCCTAGCTATAATCGCTTGTTTATAGCAGGTGAGTGCCTGCATATAACCGCGCCTAGCGTCCGGATTATAGTCTTTACGCCAGGCTCTCTCTAATTTGCGAAGCCCGCGTTTCTTTTCCCGGAGTGACTCGTTATACCACCTAGCCCTTCGTCCTCTATCCACTATGTTCATTCTGCGTTTGGGTGCCACTCGGTCCACAACCTTTGAGACTTTATCCATGAGTTCCTTGCACAGGATCTCTGGATTATCTGTATGATTATTAGGGGAGAGGTTGGCCCGGAGAAGATTGACCATTTTGTCCCCATCGATATTTTTCCATTTCCTGACTTCCCTCCACCCACCACCAGTCGTGGAGGTTTGTTTGTCCACTAAAAGGGCACCCCTCACCAGATAATGGTCTGACCATACGCATGGCTGGGCTGTTGTCCCTCCCTGCACTGGGACTGTCGTCCAAATCAAATCCAACGTATGTCCCCTCACATGAGTCGGGCCAATCACTTGTTGAGCCAGGTCTAATGAGGCTAACGCCTCCTCGATCTGAGCTGCTTGACCCTCTCTTGGTACCTTTTCCCAGTGATAGTTAAAGTCGCCCATTATGACTACTTTGTCATATCTTGAGCAGATGTCATAGACTAATCCCGTAAATAAATCGGGAAACTCTTGTGAAGTCCCCGGGGGGCGATATACCACTAAGATGACCAGGCAGTCTGTCCCTAGCTTCAACTTGACCCCCATTACTTCTGCGCCAGCCAGGTTTTCGGCCAAAAACCTTTCACCCAATAGGCGCGAGCTGTACAAGAGGGCCACGCCTCCCCCTCTCCTATCTTCCACTCGGTTGTAGAAGAGTGCCGAGAAATCAGCTGGCAAGGAGGCTACTAAATCCGGCATTGAGGAGTCTTCAAGCCAAGTTTCTGTAATTCCGAGTATATCCAGATCTCCATCTTCGAGCAAAGTAAATACATCTAAATGATGGCGTTGGAGGGAGCGTGTATTAAGAAGACCGTACCGTAGGCCTTGTGCCTTCGCCACTATTTGCCTACCTCGACAGGTACTAAGGGCAGCCAGCAGTCTTTCCTGCCTGAGTCTATCAGCGCAGTCCTGACTGATGACGCCCTTGCCTGTGTTAAGGGCCAGCAGTTCTGCACTGGTGTACACATAGTGCGGACCAGGGGTCGTGGCCCCAGGTCCCAGATGGTCCCGGATGGGCACAGATGGGCTCGCCTCTGGCGAGCCTCCGGCGTGCCCACGGCGCGCCCGCGGCGCGCGTGCGCTGCGCGCTTGCATATGGGCAGGGTTAAGTAGCCTGAGCGAGCGAGGTCGTCAGGCAGGCAACAACTAGCCTGTGAACCAAAATGGCGTCCGGCCCCGGCGCTTCCTCCCCCAAGATGGCTCCCACCCCCAGGCAACAACTAAAGACCCGCTCGAACGCGGTGGAACATCCAATTTTATATGCAGGTATGTCCTAATGCAATCCCCCAAGAGTGCAGACCTGATTAGATTAAAAAACAAATTATTTACATTAGTCAGAAGCGGCGCTTTTTAAAAGTGCGCTGAACTCACGCTGGTCAGCAAAATGACGTGTTATCTTAAGACAGCAGCAGCTTGGAATTGCAGCGCTTACCTGTCGGGGAGAGGCCCTGAAGTGATCAGTTTAAGTAGCCTGAGCGAGCGAGGTCGTCAGGCAGGCAACAACTAGCCTGTGAACCAAAATGGCGTCCGGCCCCGGCGCTTCCTCCCCCAAGATGGCTCCCACCCCCAGGCAACAACTAAAGACCCGCTCGAACGCGGTGGAACATCCAATTTTATATGCAGGTATGTCCTAATGCAATCCCCCAAGAGTGCAGACCTGATTAGATTAAAAAACAAATTATTGACATTAGTCAGAAGCGGCGCGTTTTTAAAAGTGCGCTGTACTCGCGCTGGTCAGCAAAATGACGTGTTATCTTAAGACAGCAGCAGCTTGGAATTGCAGCGCTTACCTGTGCGCCCAAGTGACGAAATAATTAACTGTGCACTTCTCCAGTGATTACACTGAAGGTCTGTGAGGCATCTGCAGAAGAGAGCAGCTGGGAACATCTGGGAAGCAGAAGCGAGAGGTCAGAGTTCAGAGACGCGTGCCACATTGCAGCTTCAGCTTGCGTTGCCTTGGGCAACTGTTCAGCCTGTTACACCTTTGTGCTGTTCTGTGGTATATAAGATTCATCGTGTTATATACACACCCACTCAGCCTGGCCTGGAAGGCCTTTATGAGGTAGCGACAGCGGGAAAATAGTTTTGTTATCAACTGTTGCTACGTCATAGCAGTGAACGATTAGGTTTAGAATCTGGTGTAAAAGATAGAGGCTTCCAATGGAAGTCATGCCTATCAATACAATTAAAGATGTTTTTCTGTAAGCATCTCTACCACCTGGATACTCACCAGTGAGCCAAACCTAAACCTGGGTGTTTTGTAGCTGGGTGATCATTTAAAAAACAAACTATTGGTGAGTGGCGTGAGCGCAATAACTAAAAAATAACGTAAATATAAAAAAAATTAAGCTGAAAAGACTCACACCAACTCACATAGAACTCACGTAGAACTCAACGGAGGTTATCAGGAACATAAGCTCACCGGGAAGTGAATTCCTTAATTTCCAAAGTTCACTGAGTTGCTTGTAGATCAATGAGCCGGCTCTTGAAGTAAAATCTTGGTGACATTTTTTTTGTAGTATCCCAGATCGTCGCCAAATCGATGTAGCAACAAAAGAGGCAATGATCCAATAGTCCAAAGATTAAAAGGTCTTTAATCTTAAGTAGACCCAATGCTTGTCTGAAACTTTTCTGGTGGACCGTAAGAAGAATGCAGCAACATTCCAGAAAAGGTGCAAATGCAGTCCACAGGGGATTTAGAGCATTGGCAACACTCCAATACAATACTTGCTATTAAAGGACAAGAAACATGAAATGAGATAAACAGATAAACTTACCAAACACCATATACTACACTGGACTAAGACACAACTACTCATAGACAAAGTTTCATCGGACCCTCACTCCTCCAATGGCTACTATGTATTCACAATTTAAGGGCAACTGAGAAATTAAGCCTCTATTGAAGCATGTCTAGGAGAGTGATTCTTGTATAAGGCTTTTGCAAGGAGAGCACCGCCACAGCTGCTCAGCGCACGAGGACAACCTGCCCGCTGGGATCTGAGCTGCTTCGCTCAATCGCTGCTGCGCTTTACTGCACACGACTAACCTGGGAAACATTAGGGCCGCCTTACAGCCGACCCATCCTGCTTCCTCATTCAATTTCTCCTTAAAATATTTCAAGCATGCTGTGCTCATAACTTCAGAGCTATTAGATTTTGTAACCCGATCATATTCAATGGGAAAACAGCCAACCTCAGAATCAAATAAATGTTTCCTTTCTGCAGCTGGGAACTGGGCCTTCCCTTCGTATCACTCAGATAGGGCATTTGTTTGCCCAAAGTAATTGTTCCCTCAGTGCTTAATGTTGTAAAAAAAAAAAAACTATTATATATATATATATATATATATATATATTCCATATGAACCTGCACAACAATTGAAGACACCACCACAACGTTGGATTAACGCTCTTTATTTGGGGAGCAGCATCGGACACAAGGAGGAACCCTCAGAGTAGTAGAACACCACATTGCCTACGCGTTTCGAGAATTATCCCTTTTTCATGGCATGCCGTTGGTGAGGGAGACGGAAGCGTGCAAAATGTTGTTCACGTGTAGAAATAGTGAGTCAAAGTTCCGCCCCATTGGGCTTGTTATCGCAAGGCACACTGGTCTATTTAGTCCAGAGCAGTTTTACACAATCCATAGTGGGTGCCGCTTGTGTTAATCCCTCCTGGTTATTGCCCGTTGGGTCGCTGACAGTCCCCCTCTGAATCCGTTGCTCCTCTTGCGCTCCATCGAACAGGTGCTTTGTTCCGTGTAACGTGTCCCTGCTTGAGACACACGGAACTGCGGCGAGCAGCGGGGTAGTCTTCGTGGCCCTTGCTGGCCACTATATACTCCATATGAACCTGCACCGCAATTGAAGACACCACCACAACTCTGGTTTAACCCTCTTTATTCGGGGAGCAGCAGCGGACACAAGGAGGAACCCTCAGCGTAGTAGAACACCACATTGCCTATGCGTTTCGAGAATCATCCCTTTTTCATGGCAAGGCGTTGGGGAGGGAGACGGAAGCGTGCAAAATGTTGTTCACGTGTAGAAATAGTGAGTCAAAGTCTCGCCCCATTGGGCTTGTTATCGCAAGGCACACTGGTCTATGTAGTCCAGAGAAGTTTTACACAATCCATAGTGGGTGCCGCTTGCGTTAACCCCTCCTGGTTATTGCCCGTTGGTTCGCTGACAGTCCCCCTCCCCATATATATATATATATATATAGGAAGCTGCAACTGCAGGCACTGCGAATACCATGGTTGCTGAAAACCAGTTTTTCTCTTTGTCATGGTTTTCCTTTATTTCTGTCCCCCCCCTACATTCTCACTTTTCTGCCTTTTTAGGTCTCATATACAGACAGATGGAGCTGTCTTTTGGAGATCTCATGTTACCAATACAACATATGTCCATGTATTCATACAAACACACAGATAATGGACATTTAGACAGACCCTCTTTAGCTATTTTGGCTGTTGGTGTTTTTGTAGGAGTTTCCATTGGCTGGATGTGCTGTCATTAAAGCCATGGCATTTCTTAGGAGGTTACATTGCTTTAACTAGTCCTTTCTGTGAACACTCCACTATTCTGCCCCTACCCCTCTCATTGTGTCTGTGAACCCAGAGGCCACTCATAAACCTCCTAGGGTAAAATGTGGTCCTCTCGTCATTCACCTTTACCTGGTTTCTTTAGCAGGTGCTGCTCATGATTTTGGCTTTGGCAATGCTTTTTGAACAGCATTTTAGTACTGATAGAGTGAAACAACTCCAAAATGGCTTCCCCATATGCACATGGATGCATCGTGGCCATCTTGTAATGGAGTTTGTTATGTTCATTTCAATATGAATGGAGGGTGTTTGAAGTGTAGATCCCAAACCCCACAAACCTGAAACCAGGTGGAAAACACATGTCCTTTGTAAAGAGCTTATCAGCCATGGCAAATGCATTTCCACCTGCTCTCCCACCATACCACGGTGCTCTGAATGCCGACAAAGAGGCTAAGCCTGGTCATCCGCACAGGTAGACCGATGTGACTTGGAAGTAAGACTCGACAGGAGGCAAGTGGTGCAACAGGAAGCTAAATGCAAGGGCACTACAAATGCAGCGAGACAAAGTGGTAAGGGGAGAATTGTGGTTTCATCGGCAGCAGTGGTTGGAACAGTACAAGCAGTGGTGACTCCTCCGCTAAGGCGGAGGAGCATTGCCCCACTACTCATTGAGCAGTGGAATGGAAAAGTTATTATCATTTTATTTTTCTTTGCAACTCCTGCCGAGTCGGGCGGGGTCCCGCACTCCTGCACCCCCTCTCTAAGTGTGCATGACGGATTGGCCGGCTCTCTGGGGCCAGCCAAACAGTCATGAGCAAAGCTTTGGGCACCAGCACTCATTATTTTACAAATTAACCACTGATGCTACTGAATTATTAAGACCTCCCAATCAGTCTCTGGCCCATTCTCAGCGCAAACAACACCTGGTTTGTTTGTGCAGCCAATCATCTATCTTGAGTCTTTGGCGATGGAGAGGTTTGCTTCAATCCATATCATTGGATGGCCTGCCTCCATGCGTTGTGACTGTGGGATGTCCTTCATGCATTGGTGCCTCCTCAGCTCTTCCGATAGTGCACATCTGCTACTGCACACTGCATCTCTGCCGATGCTCAGTGACGTATCTCACTACCTCTCTATGCCCTTCTCCTGAAGTCAGCCAATCGCGTGCCCAGGTTACCCTTTAGTTAAGAATGTTCTCTGTAAGGCACGTCTCCCCATCCTCTCATTCAATTTCAATATAATTTTACTTAACTTGTGTTTGAAACAGTCCTGGCAAGTAGTGGGAACCCGCCGGATCCCGCCTCAGCAGCTATTTCTCGACAGAAACACGCTGAATGTGTCCTGCAGTGGTGTAACATTAGCGCCCACAGCCCTTGCGATGTGGGGGGGTGGCCCGAACTACAAGGGCCTGTTGCCTGTTGTCGTATTCTGACACCAGGACATAATTCAGCAGCGGCCACACTTTGTCGGCATTCAGTTTGGTGCAGCAGGGTGCAGGCAGCAAGGGGGCTTACTTATTTTAAAAACCAGCTGGGAGCAACACAAAGGCCATCAGCCCTCCTGTAATTCCGGTATCATCCTGACTGGGAGCCATCTGGAGCCTAACACCTAGACACCAATGCAAGTGAAGGAAACCAAGGCACACGGCTTGTTACCACTTCACACGTACTTAAGAGAAACTACTGAAGGCAGGGTTTAAACTTCGTTCAACTCCTAATGCAATGGATGTGCTTGCACTCTAAGAATGTATGAGCATGAGTAATTACATACATATTGATTTAAATGGCACTATTTGTTTTATAGAATTTTTTTTATAGTGTTTGTCATCCCAGTGTAGGGTGTTGGAGCACTTTACATCACACACACAGGGCACAATAAATCATACAAGTGAGTAAATCAATGTACAGCAAATGTTACATAAGACAATGAGGGTTATAAGGTGTAGGAATCACATATCATCCATACTTGTAAACATTATATGTTAAGGGTGAATAGTCGGAAGGAACACAAAGTCAAGTTTTAAAATGTAAAGTAGTGATTGTGGTGGTTGATACTAACAAGACCTATTTACTTCCCAAAGGAACGCATTCTTAAAATAACAACAGATTGAGAAAAAACAATAAGGATCTAAATGCAGTGTGAAATGCAGTAGCCCACCTACCTATCTAAATAAAATACAAATCTGTGATCTGCATGTTATACAATGTGCTTTGCAGCAGGCACATTCAATCAATCAATCAATCAGGTTGCTTATAAAGCATGACTGCTCGCCTGTAAGGGTTTCAAGGCACTGAGTGGGGGGTGGGATCAAAGAGCGAGGTCTTGAGGTCCTTCCTGAATTGCAGCAGCGATGGCGATTGCCTGAGGTGCAGAGGCAGGGAGTTCCGGTAGGAGAAGGATCTTCCTCCTGCCGCGGTCTTGCGTATCCGTCGGAATGTCTGCTGTGTCTGTGCTGGGTTTGGTGAATTATTTGACCACGGCAAGGAGTTCTTTGCTGTTGGGTGCATTGACGTTGATGCGTTCCTGTATGGCAGCTTTCTTTGTTGTTCTGATGAGGTGGTGGCGTGCAGTGACGGCGGTTTTGAAGGCTGCGTGGTCTGCCGTGATCTGTCAGTTACTTCAGTAATAGTCTTTGGTACATTCAGTGTGTTTTGTATAGCGCCACGTGTAGCCTGTCTGTCCCTTCATTGAGAGAAGATGGTATATTTTGTGGGTTTTGGACAGCGCCGCGTGTAGCCTGTCAGTCCCTTTAGTAATAGTAGCTGGTACATTTAGTGGGTTTTGTACAGTGCCATGTGTAGCCCGTAAGTTACTTCAGTAACTGTAGTTGAATAAGACTAGATCTGGTGACACAGAACCAACACAGGTTGATGCTTCCGGTTCAGCCATTTAAGGTTTGCTGTAATATCCGCCTCTCAGCCCACCTGAATCCAGCCTATTGTTGTGGTGGCAAGACCCCTGCTAAGGGTTTCTCTCTGTCCTCATTCGGTGCTCTCCTGGTCTGAATCACAGGGTGCTCTTGGGTAGTACCCAGGAGGCAGCCCCAACCCTATGCTGTCACTGCAGCATCATAAGTCAGAAATGAAAGAGTTTCAACATCTGTAACAGGGCATTACCTTACTCCCAGGGGGGTCTGCCTGTCCCTATGCTTTAGGTTAGCCTTTCTCTCCTGCTACCAGGCTTCACAGACCCTTGATGGAGTGGCCCCTTCATCGTTTTTTGGTGGCTGCCAATACCAAGCTCCTCCTATCAACATCAAGCGACCTCAACTAGCCTCTAAAGTGGAGCCGGACACGAGCGATGAAATCCAAAGCTTTATTATAAGTAAAGAATCGCTGGTCCAGCAAAGCAAGGAAGAGCCTCCGTTCGTCGTCCAGCTCCAACGTCCACTGACAGCAATCTAGAACCTACAGCTGATGTGGGCAGGAGCTGAGGGTAGAGTTCTCTCTTCAAATATGACAGAATGCCAAGGTATTCTTTAAGGTTTTATTGTTTGTCAGGAACACAGGTAATAACATCCTTACAAGCCTGAGCCAACCGATCTCCTCTGGAATCTGCCCACACGCAATGTGTTCCAGGTTCCACAAAAGAACGGAGGACACCACACATCTCCCTTCTTAATGAAAGAAAAACAAGACAACAACATAGCAAACACAATGTCAAATAATACATTAACTTTTGCAAAAACAAACTTAACATAACATTAAAGAAGTTAGATAAACAGGAATAACAAGAAGTTACCTATTCATAACATAATCTTTACACCACAAAGGTGCATGTCTCTGTCTCACACACTCCTGGTCCCTCCTAACACTCGAAAAACATTGATGACCTTTCCGCCAATTAAGATTTTCATGTGGAACCTTTTTGTCTAGTGAAGAAGAACCACAGCAATTATCCATGTTGAAAACCCTCTCAACTTTCTAAAAACTCCAAACATTTCCATCTGTTAACTCCACCACCTGTCTACCAACCCTGACTACTTTCATGGGATCTGAAAAACGTGACTCACCTGTTCTGACAAATCTCCCCTTTTTTACATGTACCCAATCCCCCACATTAACAGGACATGAGCTAGATTCTCCAGGGACCCTGTCAGCAACGTGCAATTGTCTTAAAGAAGTTTCGATAACACCCTTTTCCTTGTCGTCCATCAAATCTCTCTTCCATTGTTGACTCATGTTACATAAACCCTTTCTGCCTCTCATTTTTTCAAAAGGCGATAAATCACCCTAGGAGTGTTTCTGCAATTCCAAAGCAATTTACTCACAGCTTCATAACAATTTTTCCCATTGCTCAGAGTAAGTTGTAGTCCTTCCTTCAACACCCTTATCCATCGTTCCACAATCCCATTGCCTTGTGGGTAATATACAGAGGAACGCTTGTGAAGAATTGCCATGATTATCAAAGAATGACTTCATTTCTACTGAAGTGAACTGCACACCATTGTCAGTTAATATCCAGATGGGAAAACCTTCTTTCTCAACAATACTGTTTAAATATTGAATGATTACGTTTGAAGTCACATGAGGCACAAACTTAACTTCAGGCCATTGGGATAAATGATCAATCAACACAATGGCATAAACAGGACTATGACCAAAATTCATTGGTCCAGCAATGTCCAACGACACACATTCCCACACCTTTGAGGGTCTAGAAACAGGATCATGGTGATAAACCAATGTTTATTGAGATTTGTCGCTCACACTGCATTCAATACAAGATCTAACCCTCCTTTCAATACATCTATCAACAGCAGGCCACCAAAATTCACATCTGATTCTTCTCTTCATGCTAGACATACCAGGATGTCCCTCATGGGCCATGTCTAGGACTATATCTCTAAAATCATGAGGTATAACCAGCTGTAATCCCCTCATCAAAATATTATCCTGAATGGACAATTCTTGTGCAATCTGAAAGAAAGGTAACAAGTCCTGAGATACCTCAGCCTTCTTGGGCCAAACACCTTTGACACAAGACATAACTCTTTAATAGTCTTCATCACTATCACAAGCAGCTCCCCACTGATCTTCTTTTATACACCCATTAGAAACTTCACAAATAGATACTACCTTATCGTGATCATCGTCATCTGCGACAACATTATCATCATTAACTGGTAGCCTAGATAAACAATCAGCCAGAACATTTTTTATACCCGGAATGTATTCTACCTGAAAGTGAAAATCCTGTAGTTTGTACGGCCATCTAGCTATTCTGTCTGTTGCCTTTCCACACCCTTTAGTCGTGAATAAGTTCACCAAAGGACGATGATCCGTTCTGACTCTAAACACTGTGCCATACACATACTTGCGAAAATATTCAATCCCCCACCAACAAGCAAGAGTTTCTTTCTCTAGGGTAGAGTATCTATCTTCTGCACCCCTTAGAGGCCTGGAAACAAACGCAATAGTGACAAGATGACCATTCTGCTTTTGCATAAGCACAGCACCAATTCCAACATTGCTTGCATCAGAAATGATAACTGCTTCACAAGATGTGTCAAACAGAGATAAAGCAGGTGCCGAGGCTATGCATTTTTTTAGATAGATAAACTCTTCCTTGCAATTAGAATCCCAAACAAACATTTGATGGTTTTTCATTAAATTTCTTAAATGTTTAGTTTTATCAGCAAAAGATGGAATAAATTTGGCCTAATATTCTGCTAGGCCCAAGAAAGACCTAAGCTGGTCTTTATTGTGGGCTCCGGAGCATCTTCAATTGCTTTCACTAAGCTTTGTTTAGGAGAAATGCCCCTCTTACTGATAGAATGACCTAAATAGTCAACAGAATCCATGTCAAATTTAAACTTTTCTTTGGTTACAGTTAAACCATTGTTCTGTAAGATAGACAAATCCCATCCTCGTCGCCAGTGTAGAGTTCTCTCTTCAAATATGACAGGATGCCACGGTATTTTTTAAGGTTTTATTGTTTGTCAGAAACACAGGTAATAACGTCCTTACAAGCCTGAGCCAACCGATCTCCTCTGGAATCTGCCCACACGCAATGTGTTCCAGGTTCCACAAAAGAACGGAGGACACCACACTGAGCGTGACACATTAACTAAAAAATAGAATATACATATGTAATAATGAATACATACAAGATAAGATGAACACAACATAGTCCCCGGCGCTTGACCAGCGGCCAGAAGAAGATCAGCTACTTTCTGTACACGCCGAAACACTTTTAACAGTGGCAAGGGACGTATGCATTGCTTAGTCACTCTTGTGCACTTTCTAGCTGAGCTTCCTCCCACCAAAGTGCGAAATGTGACCTATGTGTCGCCTGATAATACCCCAAGGCCTCTGGCGCTGCGCACAATCGTTCTCCTGCAGAAACTTCATTGCGGTAAAGCTGCCAAATGAGAGATTTTTACCATTTCCGATCTGTTGCACGAGGAGATGATGTAGTTCAAATGTTGAAAGTGGAAGCTGAAATGCATTCTACAGCCTTCACTACAGGAGTGCTTTAGCGTTTTCCCCACATAGTTCCTGTAGTGTATGCACTTTACCCTACAACTGCATCTGCCAGGGGATTGTACCCACGGCTTTCTATCTGAGGCCAATCTATAGCACGACTGGTGCGAAAGCTTCTGCCTGGTTGGGAGGGCAGTTTGAAGATTCGAGGCAAAAAAAAATCACAAAGCCAATGGGATTGCACCTGCCAGCAAAAGTTAAACCTGCAAGCTTTGAGAGGCTTGTTCTCTCTTGCTGCAGCCAAGGACGAAAAATAAACCCCGGTTCCTGGAAACGGGTACAGATGTCCACCACCCGCATCCACTGGCACTTGTCTGATAAAAGGTTAATGCCTATCAGAGTTATTGCTCCGTGGTGTAGTAGTAATTGCTTGATTCTGCACCCAGAGGACCCGAGCGCTGCCCCATCGGGGGCCAAGCCTCGTGTCCGTTCCGCAGCTGATACCAAAGGTTCCATTCCCTTATGATATCATCAGATAGCAGTTATAGTTCTAGGACGTGGTCGCTGGCTGATGATATCATAGTTCAATATGCAGATGCTCTGGCTGGAGTAGTAGATGGTTGTTGCATCCAGTTTGTGAATAAGAAGTGAAGACTGTAATGTTGAAAGAAGTCTTCTTTATTAGTAATCCTTCACGGCATCAACCAAAGACAACAGCCTGGAACAGAGGTCTGGTATAACTGCCAGACCTCGAATACAGATCACAGAATCTCCCCCAAACATTCTAAATACTACAGAGACAGGCTAGAGGAGATAGCCTGTCAACATTCTAAACCATAAAATATAACACATCTTCCCCTTCTCCGAAAAAACAAAAGCAAAACAAAACAAAACAAGAAAAACAAATTCATTGAATGTAATCTTTAAGATAATTGGGAGCATGAGTATTGCGATTGCTCCTTCTAGGAACACATGACACATCAACAAAATTAATATCCCCATCTGAACCAACTAAGTACTCTAAACGCTGAAGATGCATCACCATCCATACAGACTGGATGCTCCAAGGAAGTAATAGATGAAGATGACTGTTGAGAAGAAATTGCATCACCACCTCCCGAAAGTTGAAAAGTGTCATGAATAGAAGAAGAATCAAAATCTTGGAAATTTGGTACAAAACTGTCTGAAAGATTGCAATCCATATAAGTTTTACAGTTCTTAAATTTTTTTTGATTAACCAAAACAACATTCCTTTTGCTCCACCATTTACCATTAGCGAGTAAAACAGCATTTTTAGAAACCTTTACAATTCTTGTAGTAGAAGAACATTTTGACTTCTGTTTTTTACCTTTAAAAGGTCTTTTAACTTTAACCAAATCACCAACCATAAATTGCACTTCTTTTGTTTTCATCTTATCATCATAAGTAATTTTCATTCTAGCTTGTTTTCTTTCCACATCCTCACGAACTTGATCAATGATGGGTAATTTCTCAAAAACTTTTGTTTGATCTAAAACCCAAAAAGGACTAAGCTTTGAAGAACCAAAACGTATTTTAAGTAAAACAAAAGGAGTGACACCAGTCGTGGAGTGTGGAGTATTATGATAGCTCCACAGTCTCTCCTGAACAGCTTTAAAAATAGAAATACCTTGCACAAACGCTAACTGTATGGTATCCTTTAACATCTTGTTCACCCTTTCTACCATACAATTTCCTTGAGGACTGTACAGGGCTACGGTCAAGTGTTTAATATCCAAATTAGTGAGAAACTTCTGTGTGGCATGAGATTTAAACTGAACTCCATTGTCAGAAACTAAACACTTTGGAATACCCTATCTATAAAATAATTCATCCAAAAATCCAATTACAGCAACAGTAGTAGGTTCAGGCATAAATTTACACTCCACCCATTTCAAGAAATAGTCGACAACAACTAAAGCAAATCTCATGTGCGGCTTCAAATCATACATGGGACCAATGAAATCAATTCCTAATTTTTCCCACGGTCCATGTGGAAAAGTGACTGGGTGAAGGGGAGTATTGCGAATCTTTAAGGATTTATCTGCTTCAACACAACTGGTACAACGTCCAACAAAATTCTCCACATCAACATCCATTCCTGGCCACCAGTAATATAATCTTAACCTTTTCTTGACGCCAGTCATGCCAAGATGACCTTGATGAGCCAAATTTGATAATTTTACTTGGAGTTTATTTGGAGGTATCAAAAAAGTTCCCCTCATGAGAAAATCATTTTCCACCGTAAGTTCATCTTTGACTTTAAAAAATGGTCGCAAACCTAAATCTAGATTCCTTTCATCTGGCCAACCTTTGATGATGTGATTTTTTACTAAATCCTGAACATTATCCTGTTTGACACACTCCAACCATTCTGCACTGTTAATGGTACCCTCTAGAACAACCAAACCATCAACTAAACCAACAACACAATCAGTGTCATCATTATAAGGGAAGGAATTAACATCATCACTCAAAGGACATCTAGACAAAAAATCTGCCCGTTTGTTTTTTCCACCAGGGATGTGTTTGATACAAAAATTAAACTCAAACATCCTAGAAAGTAATCTTACCAACCTTGGACTGACATTATCATGATCTTTTTTTGACATGAGAAAAACCAAAGGTTTGTGGTTCGTCACTAACTTAAACCTCCTGCCCCAAAGAAAAGTCTCGAAGTGTTTAGTGGCCCACAGACAAGCTAAGGCTTCTCTTTCAATGGTGCTATATCAGTCAAAAGGCTTTATTTCGATAAGTCAAATCATAAAAGCATCACAATAGTACAAGCAAATGACATTTAGTACAAATATAAAATTGACTGTTGGGTTTAAGATTATTTACAAAGTCTTTACAAGGTTCTATCTTAAAATACATAATTATCAGAGAAAAAGTAAAAGGATAAAAGGGTTAAAATGTAGGGATAATCTTTAATTAAAAAACAATTAAACATTGGATGCTAGCCTTTTGGCTCTAATGGACCATGTCCAGGATAAGAATTTCGAGACACCACAGGCAAACAATGGTCGGTTGTCCGATGTTAAAATACGGAGTGCCACACTAGAGTGCCTGGTTCCCATGGTCCGACATATGGGTTTAAGCCATACTTGCCTTGGTCGGACATAGGCCGGGCAGACAAACAGAATGTGGGGAACAGACTCTTCGCTTGTTTGGCAGAAGGGGCAGAAGCGAACAGTCTGGGAGGGGGGCTTCCAGTGGGCAGTTAGGGCGCGAACTGGAAGAGACCCAACCCTGACTGAAAGTATAAAGCCCTATCATAAGGTTTCCAGACCAGGTCTAAATAGAGTTCCCGGAATGGAAGCTCCTTATGTTCAAGGAACTCCTTCGCTAACCTGCCAAGAGATGGATCTGTGCTGACTCTGTTGGTGACCCAGTTCCAATAAAGGGTCTTTAGGGTGGCTTTTGGTGGGGAGGACCGACTATCCCAGGCTTCGCCAACACCTAGCTTACCGAGGAGATGTTTAACGTCTTTAAGCCATTTTATTTTTTGCCAACCCATCATTGACATCACCTCCGCTAAACCCTTAGCGTACTTGGCGAGTTCAGGCGCCCGCCACAATCTAGCCCATAATAGCAAGGGTCGAAGTTTTGCCAAATCGTTAATGGGTTTACGACCAAGGTCAAGCAAGAGAGGTACCATTGGAGTACTCTGTGGAAGTGACATGATACCCCGCAAAAATTTGTTCTCGGACCTTGTCAACAGATCTAAGTTGGATGTGCCCCAAAGCTCTGCACCATATAGGGCAGAACTAACGCCCTTAGCCTTATAGATGTCAATGACAGGTGCAATAGGCCGAATCATGGCAGAGCGCTGTTCCTTGTAAAGAGCCCCAACAACCCTCTTGTGGCTAAGCAGCATTTTATGGAGATGGGGGTTCCACTGCATATTATCCGAAATGCGAATTCCCAGATAGTCGAATACAGTGACCCTCTCCAAGGATACATTATTAAGGATGGGGAGCCGACCACGTTTTTTCGGAGGATTTAGTACTAAAAACTTGGTTTTGTCTGTATTAATAACTAGGCCGCGTTGGTCACAAAAGGCCTGAAAGTTATCTAGGAGGCTTTGGAGGCCTACCGGGGTCTTTGATATTAGGAGCGTATCATCGGCGAATAAGAGGGTGGGGATTCGCTCCTCCGCCAGGGATGGAGCATCTGATGGTATTTTAAGTAGGTGTTCATGGTGCTATATCGACGTTCTGTAGAAGACAGGGATATAGATGCAAATCCAACAGTTTGCTCAACACCATCTATCAACTGAGTAAGTACAGCCCCAAGTCAATGCCGCTAGCATCCACAGTAACAACAGATTGAATGTCATCTCTAAAAGAATATAATGCAGGGGCATTCACAATAAGTTTTCTTAAGTCAATGAACACTTTGTTTACAGACTCATCCCACATAAATTGTTCACCTTTCCTTAGTAATTTTCTTAATGGTTCAGTTTGCAAAGCAAAACTATCCACAAATCTCGAGTAATACTCACATATCCCAAGAAAAGACCTCAATTGGTCCTTATTCACAGGACATGGACTATCAACAATGGCTTTAACGAGATCTTGTTTGGGGGAAATGCCAGCTTCTGAAATATGATGACCAAGATAGTCAATATTATCCACCATGAATCTGCATTTCTCTTTTTTAAACGTAAATCCATTAGATTCAAGAATGCCAAGTACCAGACAATTTTCTTAAATGATCATCAGAATTGTTAGAGTAAATCAGAATATCATCTTGATATGCAAGAACATCACTGCAATCGCCAAATAATTTGAACATTAATTTTTGAAAAACAGAAGCAGCAGATGCAAAAAATATAGCTGTGCAATGTAGGTAGGAGGTGCGCTCGCGGGAGAGAAGACAGTTAGGGGTGCAGGTCAAAAGGGGTAATCAACAACATACGACCTGACCGCTACTCCAAGTTCCGCTTCAGCGCTCGTCCCACACAGAAAGTCTCCAAATCCGTAATTAAATTGTATCCAAATAAATCATTAAAACTCCCAAATTGTCTGAAGGATGCTTAAAAGTGAAGGAAAATATCCTGATCGTCGCCAAATGTTGCATCCAGTTCGTGAATAAGAAGTGAAGACTGTAATGTTGAAAGAAGTCTTCTTTATTAGTAATCCTTCACAGCATCAACCAAAGACAACAGCCTGGAACAGAGGTCTGGTATAACTGCCAGACCTCGAATACAGATCACAGAATCTCCCCCAAACATTCTAAATACTACAAGACAGGCTAGAGGAGATAGCCTGTCAACATTCTAAACCAAAGAATATCACAATGGTTTCCCTGCCATGAAGCCCTTGTCTGTTTTCATGATATTTATAGCACCTCAAACCCAAAGTAAGCATCTCTTAGCGCTATACTGTTTCAAATACATGATCATGAAACTGAGCCCCTTTCTGGAGTCTCGTGGTTGATAGCTCCTTCAAAACTTCATCAGCACAAAAAAGCTGGACTTCTGTAGCGCCGAAACAAGTACAAAAGTCTTCGTCTGCTGCAGAGCGAGGGCGTCACCTCAGATGAGACAGCGAGTGCTCACTTTCAATCACTAGTGTCCACTCACTTTTCCGGGGATCCCACAATGTGACCAAGTAGAGGAGTTGGTGTCAGAACAGGGGATCCACTGGCACGTCACATCTCCTCCCAATGAAGAGAACCTTGTCAGAGAGTGCGCGTTTGCTGGGACAACGTGCTGCCCTGAAAGAAGCAGCACAGAGCATTCCTACTCACTGCCCTCTGGGCTGCCCTCCACCCATCCACGCTGTTGGTGGCATTCGGTCATAACAGAAGGGTATTTGCAGAGCACACTTCAACCCTGCTATCCACTGACAACAGATGTTTATTGTTACCCAACTCAAAGGCACTCATTTTGTCAACCTCAGAAGGATGAAAGGCCAAGTTAACTGGCTGGGACTTGAACCTGTGATGTTGAAGTCAAGCACAAGCCCCTAGCATGGGATGCACCAGACCTGGCACTCCCCTCGGGTCATCAGCAGGAGTTACAATGAACCTGCCATAAAGTGTATTTGTAAAGCGCACCTTCCCCAGAAGGGTATCTTGGCACTGAATAACAGATGTTTATTGTTACCCAACTCAATTGTACTCATTTTATCGACCTCAGAAGGATGAACAGCCAGGATTTGAACATTTGACCATGAGGTCAAACACATTCTCCCACAGTGGACGCATTCGTCCACCAAGCCACCAGACCCAGGAACACACAGGACGCCTCTACTAGGATGGAGGTGGAAAGGGCCACAGATAGTTAAGATATCTGATCCATACATCTTGTTAGAGGTGGGTGAGCCAGCAAATTAACAGGGAGAGCTGAGCCACAGCACCCAAGGGTCTGCCTCGGATCTTAGAGCCCGTTCACGAGCATAGCACTGAAAATGTTTGCGATGTAAATTATACACTAACCATTTCATAAAATATGATAATGTACCTTCAAAATTCAAAAAAGTGTATTTCTTTACTATGTGGAAGGTTTGACAATACATCACATTGCATTGAGAAGTACTTTATTAAGAGTGCTCGTTTTTAAACATGAAGTATTAGTGAACTAAGAGGCAAGACAATTGTCATGTAAACCCAGCACATGGCCCAGATTCTTTTTGATAACATTATAGTCTATTTAATCAAACACAAAGGCTTTTGTTCAACAGGTAGTTTGATCTCACATATTTGAGAGTGCTTTCATACGTGATAATGAAGAAAGGTGAATTTTAGTGAAATAAAATATTTGCCTAAGATCACACACTTTAAGCAGGGAGGCAGCAATTTAACCAGATTTTCTGGTTTCTCTTTGTAAAAATCAGCAAGTAATGGGTAGCGATTCCTCTTTCCTTATGTTTAGGCTTTATTTGTACCACTTTGTGTACCTTTTATATAGCACGAACTCGAACCGAAGGTATTGAAGTGCTTTACATGATCAGCTGTTACACAAGGTCATCATTCATTATTTTTAGGGATGGGGAGCTTAATTGGTTTGCCCAGAATCACAGGGGGTTGAGCCAACACTGAGACTCAAACCGTGGGGCATATTTACAAGCCCCTATTGCCACAGGAATGTCACTTTTTAAGAAGTTCCTGTGGCGATAAACCCTTCGCCTTATTTACAAGGCGGCGTTGAGCCACTTAACGTGGCTTAACGCCTCCTGGTAAATAAGGCCCCTTTCACGCTCACTTAGAGTGAAAGGGGCGTGCAATGGGTGTTGCGGTGGGTGTTCTGCCGCGGTACCCATTGATTTTGATGCTGCCCCCTATTTACAAGGGTGGCTTACATAGGGAGGCAGCGCCAAAGTTAAGACCAGGGAAAACCTGATCTTAACATGGCGAAACAAGGAGAAATTATTGATTTCTCCTTGTTTTTGCTGTTTCTATGTGTGCTGCAGTGTGTAGCACACATAGAAACAGCAAGTTGCCATGAATAATTGTGTAAGTGCAGGAAGGTGTCCCTACAGGCACATAAACAATAATTTAGAAAAATGACGATTTGCAACTTCTATGTGTGCTGCACAATGCAGCACACATAGAAGTTACAATTCGCCATTCTGGATTATTTATGTGCCGGAAGGGACACCTTCTTACACATAAACAATCATCCCTGCAACGCAGACACCCTTGCACTATGGTGCAAATAGTGCAAGGGTGCCTGCATTGGCGCTAGGCAGCTCGATTTAGCGCCAGTGCTAGGGGAAACGCAGGGTTGCGCCGCATTTGTGTGAATATAGCGGATCCCTGCGTTTTCAGAATGGTAGAGCGTGGCATTAGCAATGTTTGCTTAACGCCAGGCTTCGTCATTCCCTTGTGAATATACCCCCTCGTTCCCAGCTCCAAAGTCGATAATTGTGGACACAATGCCGCATCGAGGATACTGAGAGGGAGGCAGGAGCTACATGAAAGCTCAGCTTGTCATGGGCTTGATGATGCAACAGGACCTCAAACTGAGTCAGAGCCAGGCTTCAGGCTAGAGCTGCCTCACCCTCTTCCTATATTTGGTGTCTCTGCTCCACCTTTATGGCCAAGCCGTTCTCTGTAGGGTGACCAACCGTCCGTAAATTTCACAGACTGCCCGTAATTTGGGCCTCTTGCCCGTTGTCTGTAAGGGTTTCTTCCAGGGACGCCTTTTGTCCGTAATTCCAGACATTGGCGTGAGCTGCCCCCTCCAAGCAACCTGAGAATCCTGTACCTCTCACTGCAGGGGCCAGCTCACGCTCCTGCTGTGATCTGTGGCCTGCAGCAGCCCCTCCCTGACCTGCACAGACTGCTATCAGCCCCATTATCATTCTGTATGTTGGCCTATTTATCACATACCGAATGATAATGGGCCTCTCTGCCCAGTGACAGCATTTCGGATCAGGTGTTTTTTTCACTGGGGGAGAGGGGGCATGTAAGGTCTGAGAAACCTTCAGCTTTGATCTTTTTCTTCACTTTTCTTTTTAATATGCAAACGCAGGTGTGTTTCACTCGCATACTCAACAGATGCAGTGAGTGCAAGGTTCTCTCAACCTAAAATAAACTTATTTTGGCTTGTGCTTGTGTTGGTTGTCTATTTACTTATGCACTATTGCGTAACTTCCTCTGATGTGTATGCAAAATGTACCTTTTGTCCAGAATTTTTGTTCTGAATTCTGACCTTCTGTCCTGAATTTTTGTCCTGAATTTTGACCCTTTGCCCTGAATTTTTGCACTCACTGTCCTGAATTTGCACCCATGCCAGTTGTTCACCCCAGTTATCTGTGCTCTTGATCTCAAACTCTGAATGTCCCTCCCCGAGCCCCCACCACTGATACCCTATCAAACCCTCAGCTTTCCAGCTCCATCGCGATCAATGGAATTCCCACGTGCATCCCTCCTCTGTTGCCTCTCAGACCCTCTTTGAAGCCACCTCAAAGTCCTTTTTCTCTTTCTTGCCCCTACCAGCCCATCCCTCGAACCCACCTCGCTTTGTCCCCTGAATTTTACAGAATCAGAATGGAAGGCAGCTGAGCGATACTCCATCATCTGCTGACTCCGTCCAGGCTTGTTCTCAGTACCTCTGTGCCTGTGATATTAGTCCACAGGAGGGACAGCATGTGAGGCAAACCTATAACCACGGGTTGACAGCTAGAAGAGGTGCAGAAGTGCTCCACACTCCAGAAAATGCTGTTCAAGGGGAGCTCTCCATCAGAAAAAAATCAATTTTGACACATACACCTTTCACGTTTCCGAGTGCAAGAAGTGTTTCACATTTGTGATAAATCATGCCCTAACCAACGTGGGAGCTATCCCCCAGATTCATCATGGTCCAGATTTGCGAGTCCTTAATAGCGATTATTAAGGAATCCCTATTAAGGACTCTCAAATCGGGATTCATGTAGAAATTGCAAAATAAATTGCGATTCCTACAGCCTCCTTATTTGCGATTAGCAAATTGCTAATCGCAAATATTTGTGATTAGCAATTTGCTAATCGCAAATAAGAATGCGATTTCAAGGGTGCCAGGGGTGTCCAAAGGACACCCTGTAGCACCCCTGAAATGGAAATGTAGCCTGATGTTGCGCACACACATGTCCAAAGGACATGTGTGTGTGTAACATACCACTTAGAAAAATGCACTAAAGTGAGACTTCGCGGTAAATAGCGGCCGGAAATTGCGAATTCACAAATTTTAAAAGTTTCATGATTTGCATTTAAGGAATCTCAAATAGAGATTCCTTACATTGTATTCCTCGCTAAAATGCGAATTCTGTAATAGCGAATTTTGCATTTGGGATGATGAATCCCAAATGCAAAAATTGCGCTCGCAAAGGGCCAGATTCTCAGAATCTGGCCCTTTGGGAGCGCAATTTCCCTTGATGAATCTGGCTGCAAATTCCGTGCAAATAAGTACGGATTGCCGGGTTATGGGCCATATGTATAAAGCAAATTCGCATTCAGCAAAGGCCGAAATTCGCAAAATTTTGGCCTTTGTGAATGCGAATTTGCTAAATGGTATGTATAAAGCAAAATCTGGTGCAAAACACGGAATCGCAAAATTTGCGGTTCCTTATTTTGCAATTGCATTTAAGGAATCGCAAATTTTGCGATTCCTTAAATGCAATGTATGAAGCAAAAATAATTAGCAAAATGTCCTTAAGGAATCGCAAATTACCACCAACTTCTAGTTGGTGGTAAGTTGCGAATTCCTTGAAAAATGCACATTTCTGCATTTTTCAAAGTGCCATGTGACGCACATACATGCATATGTGCGCCACATGTGCACCCATGCATATTTCAGGGGTGCAACAGGGTGTCCTTTGGACACCCCTGCACCCTTGAAATTATTCTCAATTTGCGATTAGCAAATTGCGAATCGCAAATTGAGAATAACTTCCCATTTATTCCTATGGGCCTCCTGGCCGATAGAAATGAATGGGAAAGTATTCCTTAATGATTCGCAATTTGCTAATCGCAATTAAGGAATACTAAGAATTCGCAAAAAAAATGCGAATTTGTACATACATACCAATTTGCGATTCTGAAATAGCGATTTCTTAAAAATCGCTATTTCAGAATTGCAAATGGGTACCTTGATACATATGGCCCTAAGTGTACTGAATTGTCGCCTGAAGATTACTAGCCCAAACTATTTGCAGCATTTCTGTATTTCCTTTAGGTGAGATGAAATGTTTGTTGCCACAGCAGCGACCACCTACTGTGTTTGTTTACTGTAATGTACGTCATCTGCCTGAGATGGCAGATACCTTGGCATTATTGTCAAGTGTGCTTTTTGACCTTTATGGCTCATAGGAGTGGGCCAATCCAAAACTGTAGTATACCTTGTTTGCTTTTCACTGAGTGCTTTACTTTGCAGCTCTGCACTTTCCTATTAAATCATTTTTTTGCAGAAGACATTTCTTGAATATATGTTTTACATGAAAATTGCCTTTTTAAAAACAGTTTAGCTTGTTTTTCTCTTGTGAACACTTACTTTTAAGAGAATCTTTTCATACTACTTTATAGAACTTTCCAACCTTTGGGAAACACATAGGGGCATATTATCAAGGGGGGGGCGATAGGGAATTATCGCCGCTTTAGCGGCCGTTTACGGCCGCTAAGCGGCGATAATTCTATCGCCCTATTCGCCCTATTAGCAAGCTGTCGCTAACAGTTAGCGACAGCTTGTAGGCGATAGCGAGCGGTTTGGGACCCGCTTTGCATGTCAGCGATATTTATCGCTAATGACATGCAAAGTGGGCATACCCAACCTGTTAGCGACTGAAAGCAGTGGCTAACATCGCTATCGCCTATTACCAACACAGGCGTAGCGATGGAAATATTCGCGCTTAGCGCGAATATCTCCAAAAACTAACGCCTGCTTAGACCAGTTCTTAGCCATTATATCCAATGGGACGTGGATATAATGGCTAAGACCCTGTTAGCGATAATGCGTGAATATCGCTGTATTCTCAGCAATATTCAGGCATTTTGCCGCTATCCCCGGGAATTTGATCACTTTTGAGATAAACGTTGCTAATATCAAGTTATCTCAGCGATAAAATCCGGTGATGCGCGGCGATAAAAAAATTGCCGCTAAGCCTACTTAGCGATAAATATCGCTATTTGTTGGTAATATGCCCCATAAAGTTTAAAATAAAGTCACATACACCAAGAAGCCCGAACTGGCCTGGTCTGTGCTCAACATAAATTACCAGTTTTTCAGTTCATAATAGAGTGTATTGTATGGATTATAACTAACAAACTTGTTCAGTTCAGTTCCATTTATTAAAAACGATTCTGGCCCGTGACCTTTCGTAACATAATATAAACCATGTTTTTAAAATTAGGTGCCAGATGAAGTTGAAAACGCGTTATTTCAAAAGAAGCCAAATATATCACTTCATCATTAATGAAGGCAGCCACCCTAGAAGTAATTAAGGGAATTTGATTTGGTCTCCAAGAAGGAAATCCTCTTTGCCTGACCTAAATATAACTCTTTGAATCATGACTCACTTTAGTTGCCTCTAGTGCATTTTATCATGTCTTGTGAAAATCTAACTAAAATGCTCATACGTTTCTCTTGTATCCGACTGGCAAGTGCATTTGTCATCTGGTGATACTCTACATTTATAGATCAGCCATTAGCCATGGCCTTTTGTTTTTTTACTAAAGTTATATGTGTAATATTCATCATTATTGGGGCTTTTAGAAAGCCCTCTTCGTCCACTGGTCTGCTATAGGCCTGGGTGGAGTTCGGGGAGTTCGGCTACACTACGGGGAACTCCACAAAGTGACCAAAAAACTCTGCCGCGCTACGCCGAGTTCTGCAAGTGGCAGAGTGCATTAGATCGCGCCGTTTGTTCTAATTTTTAGCTCTGGGTGTTTGTCCTGTGTTGGAAAATCAGCACAAACAGCATCATATGCAGCACAAGAAGTCACTGCTTCTTTCTGCCCATCGAGTAGATGTTCTACTCGAGTGGCAGCTTCCTCAACGCGAACGGAAGGTTTCTCAACATGAGCGGTAGTGGCCACCCGCGAGCGCATGCATTAAGAAATTACCTCAGGAGGTGGTCTGGATTAAGGCACGCACAAGCGAGGGAAAATCTCAGCTCCATTTTCGGAACTCCGTGTGCTACGCGGAGCACAGAGTGGGAAAAACTAAGCGAGCGCAGTGGAATTTCACACCCAGGCCTAGTCTGTTATTGGCAGCCCTCTTCATCAATTTCACTGCTCTTTTGTCATTCATATTTTTATTCTACCCACTGTAGCATTCACCACGGTCCAATGGGTCGGCCCACTTCAGCAATTGGCTAACTTTACTGTGATTGACTGCATTCCGCCCTTTCACAAAGAGCTGATGCACTCACAAAGTAGTTCCCTTCAGTTCCAGTTACCACAAGGGCAAAGTGAGCTTTTTGAGATGAAGCAAATATTTTTGCTTTTAGTCACTGTTTTGTATATTGATGAGAACCCTACAGCTTCCCCAAAAATAAAGTTTTGTAAAAACCATGACAAAACTGTATAAGCATTGTCAAAGTCAAAAGACTCATAACCAGCACCCGATCTATTGTTTTTTTTTTAAACAGGGTTTCACAGACAGATGATTATATTTTATGCCATGAAGAAATGTCTTTCTTCAATGGACTTCAATGAAAACATATATTGTTGTTTTTGTCTCTCAATGGATAAATGTATTTTCATGGGATTGATTGTAATTTCTCTATGGTGACTTCACCTTGTTCTATATTGCAGATTTGTCAAGGCGATACCTATTGGCTTTGTCAGTATGTATTCATATAGCAAAGGAGATTAAATGAAAAAATTGTTTAAAGAAGCAATTTTCTGCATTCGTTCTAAAGGATCTTCAAAAGTATAAAACATCATAACTTACAAATTAATAAAGTAATACATTCAATGACATAACTTAATAAATTAATGAATTCATGTATTGCTGATTAAATGAATGAATAATGAAAATCCTACCTCAGCAGCAGAGTTTCTGCTGGGTACCATTCTGTCCTGCGCCTGGTGCACCAGTGTCTTTGCCTGGGTAAGATTTAGTAAAGATCTTGGGTAATGAGTCTCAATGGGAGGAGATTTGTGGCTCAGACTTGAAAACAGAGCCATTAACTATCCCCTCTTACCATTTCAACTACTGCAGGCCTGTAGTATCATGCATATTTCTTGACAATTTTGATAATTGCCACAGTCCCTTGCATCTCACCCTGTTATTTTTCTTTCCTGATGCTTTGAAGTCAATGCAGAGATAAAGAGCATGACGCAAACGTGGTGACAGTATTCTCTTAATGCTGGTATCTCTCCCCTTAACAAATTCATGTGAGTTCCTCATCATTAAAAGACAAGCTACTTATAGTGAAATGCTCATTTTTCCCCACGAAACTCTGCTGCTTCTATTCTTTTGATCAGCTTCTGGGATGTACTACCAGCTAGATTCATCAAAGTGAAATCGGCTCGTAAAGGGCCAGATTCTGTGAATCTGGCCCTTTGCGAGCGCAATTTTTGCATTTGGGATTCACCATCCCAAATGCAAAAATCGCAATTATAGAAATCGCAAATTTGCAAGGAATTGCATTTAAGGAATCTCTATTTGAGATTCCTTAAATGCAATTCATGACACATTTAAAAATTGTGAATTCGCAAATTTGGGCCGCTATTTACCGTGAAGTCAAACCTCGTGGTAAATAGCGGAAACTTAGAAAAATGCACTTAAGTGCATTTTTCTAAATTGTATGTTACACACACACACATGTCCCAAGGACATGTGTGTGCGTAACACCAGCATCCAGTGTAATTTCAGGGGTGCAACAGGGTGTCCGTTGGACACCCCTGCACCCTTGAAATCGCAAAATCTAAATGCTAATCGCTAATAGCGATTCGCACATTGATATGTCTTCCCATTCATTTCTATGGAATGAATGGGGAGTTATTCCTTATTTGCGATTAGCAATTAGCTAATCGCAAATAAGGAAGCTGTAGGAATCGCAATGAATATTGCAATTCCTACATGAATCCCGTTTTGCGAGTCTGTAATAGCGATTCCTTATTATTCGCTATTACAGACTCGCAAAACATGCCGATGATGAATCTGGCTGTACATCATTTGTAGAGGATCTTTGCACCTTGCTACCAAAATTGGCTTTTAAGTCAACACAAGCTTGCTCTGTGGTGACTTTAACCTTCGAAATACTACTCATCTTCAGAATACAACTCATACCACCTTAGCATCTTTATTCATGCTTTCCAATCTTAGGGCCTGATTTAGAGTTCGGCAAACGGGTTACTGCGTCACAAAAATGACTGATATCCCGACCGCTGTGTCGAAGTGCATTATATCCAACGGCACTTGTAATGCAGTGGACAGGATATCCGTCACAGTTGTGACTTAGTACTACTACACCTTCGACTCTTGCTAAACCATGATTAATATGAAGACACCAGAGTCACAAGTACACCCTAGATGCATGCTATTAATCATACGCTCCATGGCAACACACATGCAGGCACCCCTCATTGAGGACTGAGATATTGGCACTGCATTACTATGGTAACTTGGCTAGATAAGGTCTAGCCTAATGCTTTCTTTTCTGATTAGCTATGACATCTTGATGGTAGACAAGCGTAGTGGGAAAGGAGAAGGGGTGGTGACAATATACAAGTCCACTTTGAAACTTAAATCTGTGAATCATGACAGAGTGGGCTTGTTCAAACACGTGGTAGCAAAGATGCTAATCAGCCCTGTTGTGTCCTGGTGAATTATGTAAAACATAGACAACCTAAAAATGTAACATTTTCGTTATAGACTAGTTAGAACAGTTCCTTGCTCAGCTTTCGACTCACATGCTTATACTAGGAGACTTACATTTATGACTTCAGAAGATATTGTAGCCCACAAAATGTATTGTACTCCCCAGGACTTAGATTTTACCCAATTGTAATTGAGCTGCCATACTCCAAAGATCACACTCAAGATTGGATTCTCACAAATAATGCACTAGTGAAAATATTACATATGGTTAGCCTGGAATGGACCGACTCAAGGCTGCCCTGGACACACTTATCTCCTCACTATGTAAGATTTCAGTGTGATCCAATAGAAAAGTAAAATACTCATAGTGGTTTTGAATACTCAGCCACCCTGCAGGACAACCTTGTTTTACATGCCTTAAAGATGAAGGACAATCTTCTGGATGTGATAGCAAACTACATGCTGACCCTTAAACAATATGTTGACAAAGAAGCTTCCATAGGATAGGGAAAACACAAAAGGGGTCCAAACATGCTAGCTTGCTTCCCTTTGAACCCCCTGTGAGAAAGTGCATATTTTGCATGGTCATCCCCCCACTTTATGCCTGGTTTTGATGTGGTTTTGAATGGAGTTGACAGGGTCCCTGCCAAGGCTCCTTCCATAAAACAAACTCCCAAATGTTTTTTCTGCCCCTGTAAGTCCCTAGTAACTTGTACCCTGAGCTGTAGAGGGTCCCTTTGGACCCCCCCTCACTGGGACATTACCACGGCCCCTGCCCCCTGCATGGCTCTATGAGGGAGGAAACAACAAAGTCGACATGGCACCCTGTCTGGTTGCCATGTCAGCTAACACTGCCTGGCAGCATAGGTAAGTCACCCCTGTAACAGGCCACATATCCCTAAGGCAGGGTGCACTATCCTACAGGTGAGGGCATATGCAGATATGCCCCTATAGTATTAGGGTCCATTCCTTAATATTGTAAGTGCCAGTGAAGCCATAGAGAGTACATGGGCTGGGAACTTGACAACTCGAGTTACACAGCACCATGATGGCTTTACTGAATATAGGAGTGTTTGGTACCAAACTACTCCTTTCAATAAATCCACACTGATGCCAGTGTGGGATTTATTGTACCATGTACCCGGAGGGCACCTCAGAGGTGCCCTCCAATCCCTAGTAACCCTGGTGTGGTCTCTGACCGGCTCTAGGCAGCCAGCCACCACCAGACTTGTTTCTGGACCCCCCTGGGTGGAGAGCCCATGCTCTCTGGTACCGGAAACAATGCAAATCCTGGGCAGAGGTGTCATGCCTCCTCCCCCAGAAAGGGCCAGTGCTCGAAGAGGGAAGCTTCAAAGGCCTGCTGCCTTTGTAATGCGATCCCCAGCATTCTGCTGCTAGCAGCAGACGGCAGCCCCTGGTTTGCACCCCCACTTTGGGTGGGAAAACGAGCAGGAAAATTTAAAAAGAAAGGAGGATTGCACCCGTCTGCCAACCCCACCCCTAAGGTGGAGGGAAACGGGGCGTGGCCGACCGAGCAGCGTAATGGCCGCCTAACGCGCGAGCTCCGCCGGCTGCCACACTTTATCCTTTCATAATCCTGCTGTTTCGTGGACCACTCGAAGTGAACTGGGCTCCGCTGATGTCCGATGGTCTGGGGCAGACTCGACGAAAATCTGAGCGTCCTGGAGTGACCGTAGCTGGCAGGGTTGTCTCAGACTAGGCGGACCGGCGAGAGCTCTGCCGGCGGCCTGCCGTCTGTGGAACTCCGATTGGGATCCCTGCTCCGGGCGAGCCCGAGGCTGTGTGGGCCGGACCGCGACGGAGCTTGGGCGGACAGGGAAGGAGGGGCGTCCGCGTCGGCTGGGCCAGCTTCCCGCTGCTGTGATCGCCACGGTCGCAATCTCCAGACAAGCAATCCTGAGGCATAATAAGTGACTTTGGGCCGGCGAACTTGCTCGATTGCGCGGGCCGCGGTCTGGGAGAGCCGACATTTTGTACCGGACTACGCTGCCACGTGTGGCGACCTGTGGAGAACCTCGCCCGGGTGCATTCTGCCCTCGCTGCTGACTGGAGGTACACTCTGGGACTTGTGGGGATCGCGAAGGTGCCAAGTGAGGCGCTATACTCCCTCTACACGGTGGAACACGTGTCGACTGGAGCTTACGTGAACACGGACTGACCCTGGGGCTGCGCTTGTGAGTACTTTTGCCCAGTTGGTGCCCTACTGCTCTTCCCCGCGGCGAATCCTGCCCTGGCGCGAGGGTCGCTTACTGAAAGGCGCAAATCATGGGGAAGGGCGACACTCGGCAACCGAGGTTGACATTCGAGCAGAAAACACAGCCCAAGCCCTCAGAGCAGGACTCCATGGCGGCAGGAGGGTCACCCCAGAGACCTCCCCCAGACGAGGATGTTACTACGATAATGCTGGAGGTACGCTCCAGCTTGAAGAGTATCGACGCCATTTTGAACGCCATGACTACCCAGCTCGACAATGTGCGCTCCCAGGTTGCCACGCACGAGACGCTTGATAGCCTTGGGAACAGACACACTGAATGCTGCGAGTTCCAACAAGCCACTAAATCGCACATTACTGCCATGGAGAAGAAAATTGAATGGCTCTGTGCTAAGGCTGATGATTTGGAGGCGCGTTCCCGGCTCTGTAACGTCCGGGTCACAGGAATTCCGGAGACCACGGCGATGGGTAAAATGGAGACCTACATCAGGGACCTATTGCACAACTTTTTTACCCTAACCTGTCGCCGGTTTTCACTGTTGAACGAGCCCACAGAACACTGGCAAAGAAACCTCCGACTGGAGCGCCGCCGCGTCCGATCCTAGTGAAACTCCTCAATTACCAAGATAGAGACTTGATACTACGCCTGGCTCGGGAAAAGGGAAACATTACTCACAAGGGAAACAAAATCTCCTTTTATCCGGACTTTACACCCTTGGTGCAGGCTGCTCGAAAAGAATTCCTTCTAGCCAAGAAACTGTTGATGCAAGCGGGCATTCCTTATTCCCTCATGTACCCCGCCAAACTAAGAGTCGACCATGATGGCACTGCGCATCATTTCCTTGATGCAAAGTCGGCTCTGAAATTTGCCAAGCACATAAGTGGGCCCAGAAACAAGCGGAAAGCTCTGACTGAGACAGAAGTAGACGGCCAGCTAAGTGACAATGATTGACCTGTTGTTGCATATCGGATTGCCCTTCCCGATCCCACTACCGGGCCCGCGGGTCCCGCGGTGAACTGTAAGACTGTTTCACACTATGGGCTGAGTATATTGGTCATCCCAGGGGACAACTGTTGGCTAGTTATGTATGTTGTGATTGGTCATATGACATAATCGTTAAGCTGGTCGTACTAATTGCGAACAGCATTAATTTGTGCAGCCACCCTGTGCAGACGGCCCTCAAGGGGTATCTCCAGATTTCTAATGTTGAAATGTTCAGACGCCGCTGGCGTATTCGGGGGGGTATTGACACAACCTAATTGGGGGGTTGGTGTGGGAGGTGGGAGGCGTTGGGAATGGGTTTGTTTGGCGCATCGTCAGTGCTTCATGCATACACCTACATTACTGATCATATGGGTCATAAACATGGGTCAAATGTCTTACATGTATATCTTTCTAGTCAGAGTACAATGGGAGTGACCAAGATTCTTACCTGGAATATACGAGGCTTGGGGGACGGCAGAAAGGCCAGGCTGATGCATGGATATCTCCTCAGACATAACATAGATATATGCTTCTTGCAGGAGACGCACATTAATTCCACCTGCTCACCTAGACTTAGGCATTCTAGATGGGGTGTCACATACTCAGCTATCTTTTCTAATTATGCCAGAGGTGTAACTTTTCTTATAAGGCGAGGTCTAGACTGGAGGGAACATACTGTGGCGATCGATAAAGAAGGGAGATATGTGATTGTACATGGTACCCTGATGGGCAGAAGTGTTGTTTTGGCCGCTGTGTATGGTCCCAATGTTGACGACCCCAAGTTTTTCAGGGACTTATGGGCACATATTGCGATACTAGACTGCCAAACGATTATTTAGGGCGGGGATTTCAATGTGGTTTTGGATGATTCCATGGACAGAAAGGGCCTATCCCAGACGCTGCACCCACACGCCGGTAGGGCATTACAGGATACCATAGACGAGGGCTCACTGATTGACATATGGCGTTCCAGCAATACACACACGAGAGTAGGTACATGCATTACTGCACACCATGCGGCCTGGTCCAGGCTAGACTTTTGGCTGGTGTCCAGGGACGTGGCTACATGGACGGCGAATGTGGGCATCATGGCTCGGTCCCTTTCGGATCACGCCCCTTGTCTCTTGGAAATCGCTGTGCCGGGAGCCCCCGCTAGGGCCTTCTCGTGGCGCCTCCCGCCGCATGCACTCCAAGATGCAGCATTCACTGAAGAAATTAGGCAGGATATATTGGACTACTTTGCCAATAATGAGGGTTCTGTAGACGCAGAGTCGATCTTATGGGACGCCTTCAAAGTGGTTATTAGGGGGCAATGCATTGCGAGGAAAGCAGGCGTGTTGAAAGCCATTAGGAATACAATAGCTGGCATAGAAAGTGAGTTAAAGCAGTTAGAAATATTGTTCTGTGCTGACCCCACCCCGGACCTAGCTTCCCGAGTAAAAGCTAAGTTGCTTGAATTTGCGGAGGAAGCTCAGCGTGAGGTAAAATTCCTGGGTAAGCAAGCTGAGGCCCGACGATACGGAGAAGGAGACAGGCCCAGTAGGACCCTAGCTAGAATGCTTAACACCACAGCTCCACCCGCCCATGTACACTCCATAATAGATTCGGATGGGGTTGAGAAAATAGGCCACGAGGAAATACTACAGGCATTCACTACATACTACTCAAATCTGTATACATCTACACAGACAGCGTCAAAGGACGACCTCATGGCCTTTTTAGAGTCCATAGCAATAGTCTGGTTCAATAATGCCCATAGAAAGTATATGGAACTGCCGGTTACGATAAAATACATCGTCAAAACGATTAAAGCCCTGCCTTTGAACAAGGCTCCGGGTCCTGATGGACTCACAACAGCATTTTATAAAGCTTATGCGGAGGAGCTAGCCCCCAGGATGCATGCGGTCTTTGCGGAGGCCCTTGAGACGGGTGTACTACCTGAGTCAATGAGGGAGGCCCCTATTATAACCTTGCTGAAGCCAGATAAAAACAACTGCTATCTAGATTCATATAGACCCTTATCGCTCATTAATGTGGGCGTAAAAATATATGCGAAAATTATAGCAGACCGTCTCCAGCCTCTGCTTCCCATGATCGCTCTCCCGGACCAGTCGGGGTTCATACCGGGCCGCAAAACCTCGCATAACTTGCGAACTGTATTCTCAGTGCTACATTATCTACATCCTAATGTCCAAGCTGCGGTGGTGATTTTAGACACCACGAAGGCGTTTGACTCACTGGAGTGGCCCTACCTCTTTGCTATACTGGAGCGCATGGGGTTCAGCCCGTTGTTTATAAATCAAATCAAGTTGCGTTACACAGCCCCTAGAGCAAGAGTGCGAGTTAATGGCATGGTTTCAGACCCGTTTAATATCTCAAGAGGCACAAGACAGGGTTGTCCATTGTCCCCGCTATTGACGGGGAGAAGCGTGGCTCAGTGGTTAGAGGCGGCAGACCCGGAAGCTGAGATCGGCCGTGGACCAGGGTTCGATTCCCCGCCTCGGCGGGTCTCGGGCTCAAAAATTCCACGGACTCGATAATTCTCGTTCCGGCGCCTACTCGACTCACGGGGTCACACTCTGCGACTCTGGGCAATAGCTTGCTTAATCTCCACTACGGCCCCTCACGGCGGGATGCCTGGCTTTCACCTTGTGGGTACCCTGCCGGGGTATCTCACAGGGGAATACCAGGACGGGTTCCCTAAGCAAACGCTTAGATACCGTGTCGGTGATTTGCGCTATATAAATACATGTACATTTACATTTACATTTATTGTTCGCAATAGCAATGGAACCACTAGCAGCTAGAATTAGGCAGCACCATACCGCCAGGGGTATTGGATTCAGCTCCCGAAGCCTGCTCATCTCCCTCTACGCTGACGATGTCACCCTCTACGTGGGCAATCCGACTGAGAACCTGAACCCCCTCCTACGAGAATTTGTTAGATTCGGTGGTCTCTCAGGCGTCTCTATAAACTGGTCAAAATCAGTCATATTCCCGCTGACTGATAACACCTTAGAGGTGCACTCGGACTACCCCTTGCGCTGGGAGGCGGATGAGGTGAAGTACCTGGGGGTCTGGATCAGCCGCAAGCTCCAGGACGTCTGGACTCTGAACTTTGGCAGAGCAATATCCTGGCTCGAAAGTAAAGTGGCCATATGGTCAAAGCTCCCTCTCTTGTTGGCGGGCAGGATTGCACTCACAAAAATGATTGTACTCCCTAAATTTCTATATCTATTTGCAAACATACCCGTCCCGCTGACGCAGCACTTCTTCACCTGCCTACGCTCACATCTGCTGGTGCTGGTGTGGGCTGGGAGTCAAGCTAGAGTCTCGTGGGCATTGCTGACGCTGCCATTGCGGCAGGGAGGCATGGGCGCACCTGATATGCGATTGTATGCACTATGTGCGCAAGCCCAATACCTCCACTTCTGGGCCTACCCTACACCCTACCAACCGCACGTGGCTGTGGAACTAGACATGGTGGCGCCGTTACCCCTAAGTGTGGCATTGTACTGTAAAACTCCCAGGCCCACGCGTGATGTTGACTCGGCCAACATGCTCCGCTGGTCGTGGAGAGAGTTGCAGTAAAGAGCTGGGCTGCCCCTGCTGTATGCACCTGCCATCCCCATCAGACAGAATCCCATGCTCCCGTGCCTGGCGGAGGGGGAGGGGGACATTGCAGTGGCAGGATCCCATCTACGTACCTTTGTGGACCTCTACCCAGATGGTACGTTTCTAACCCTACAGACTCAGGAGGGAGACCAGCCACTATCATTTAGAGACAGGTTCGCCCACCACCAACTGAAGGCTGCGTGCAGGGCACTCAGCGACAATTTTCCTGAGGAGCCTCTACACCTCCATGCATTACAAAACATTTTAGGCAGGGCGTCCCGGAAGAAACTCATAACGCGCTTATACAATTCCATGCAGGAGCAGCCCCCTATACTGGTGCCCAAGTCGCTGCAGTGGTGGAATGAAGACCTAGAGACCCCCCTGACTGAGGAGCAGTGGACATTCTGCTGTGGGCAGCTAATGGAACTTTCCCAAACTATAAGCTGCGCCTCATACATTTTAAGTTCCTCCATAGATTTTATCGTACCCCGGTAGCACTTCATCGAATGGGTGTTAAGGAGGATGACAGGTGCTGGAAGTGCGGTGAGGAGGGCGCTTCATTCCTACATATAGCTTGGGACTGCCCGGCGCTATTTGACTTCTGGTCTAAAATTTTTGTTGCCATTAATCAGATACTGCACAGAGCGGACACTCCTTCCCCACTACTGGGGCTCCTGGGGTGGGTGGCTCAAACCGTGCCAGCGCACAGAAAATTGCATGCCCTACTATTACTGTATGCCAAACACCAGGTGGCCATGAAATGGGGTCGTAGAACCCGTCCTACATTTGCGGACTGGATCACTGATGTAACATATGGACACACGCAATTGACCACCTATTGGGAGCTGATGCCTTCTGCCTCCCGGCCGAGAGACATTTGGGAACCGTTTCTGCAGTGGTCACAGAACAGGGTGGAGTCCCCCGATGTTGCGCCTGCTGCGCTGGCCGATTCACCCCATCATGTTGTACCGTAGTGCTCCGCCTCCTGTGTTGGGGCGCCTGTGTCACTTTTGCTTGAGTTGGGAGACGAGGTGCAGTAGGCTTGGTCTGAGCATCTCTAATTGTCCGCTTGAACCACACGCTGATGCTGGTTATGATGAGCGCACTCCTACATGTGTGCCCTGGCGTATGTTGTATTGTAGCAGGGTTTCTGTTCTCCCACAGAACTGTGCACAGAGGATTGGAACCTCGGCGAATTAGGGTGACCCAAAACTCACCTCAGTACCCAACAAACCCCTTACCGAGCTAGCTACAGTGTCTCATTGGTCATAACAAACTCCCAATGTTTAGACAAACCAGAACATGAACTTACAATACCTCAGGTAACGTGGAACACATGAGCACTCTTTCGCTATACAATCATTTCAAACCAGAACTTGGAGTAAATGAGGACACGTGCACATTTGAAATATTTATTTACTAATTCCGTTTTCTCAAACGCAGTATCTTAGATAATACAAGGAAACATATTATCAGAAGCAAAGTTATCAGCATAGTTACTAGTCCATAGAAAGCAAACGGTGACAGCATGTTAACATGCTGTAATGAATAAGAGTTAACAACACTTATTTCTCACCCTCCCTAACTCACATGTTATATTAATAGCTAAGAAGGTCTCTTTGGGTTTTAACAGGGCGGGCCCATACCTCAAGATCCTGGAATGAAGAGATCACATCAGCATACACCAGCTCTCTCTGCATGCGAACAGCATCAAGTGTGTATCTGTGCTTCAAGCAAAGCAATATAAAACCCGCCTAAAGCCTAAAGTTGGCAGAAGCTGCACTTATGTTATGTCTATGAAGGTGCGGAGATCAGACCTCATAACAATTCTGTATCGTGTTATTCCTGAAGCTTCAGCACTCTCTGTACAGACATAGTTTATTAAGCAAAGCTGATATCAGAGCAATAACATGTTATTCTCTTGTAAACCACAACGGGCTACTAGGTTGAAAGCTAAATCAACAATTAAGTGTCGTGTGCAGAAGCAGCAAAAGGAAAAATGGCATTTAAACATTGAATAAGCCTATGCTAACTTAACACATTATAAGGATAAACAGTAGCTATATGACACCCCCCCATGATCCGAGCACGGATAAGATAAGATAAGGGCAACTTCATGAGATCAGAGTTCAAGAACAATGAACAACGTTATAATCATAATAAGTGAAGGAAACTTCATGAACCAAAGCAAAAATTTCAAAATGTCAAATTCCGTATTCCACAGCACTCAAGTCAATAGGACTGGGAGGTGAAAAAATGCAAAAATAAAAAGGTGGCATCATCATAAACCAATAAAGGTATTCAAGGCAAGACCGAATATGCAAAATATGCAGCAACAGCCTCCAACAGGAAATCACCGTCTTCATCCGAAAACAGTTCAGCCATCCAATTCAAAAGAGGAAAAGAACATACGTGTTCTCCTACTACCGGAGCCTCTATTACCATCAGAGGACAACTCGGTGGGTTTTCAAGAAAGCTCAGTGCCAAGAAATCTTGCGCTGCTGTAAGAATGTTCCAAGGACCCATTAGTCCATGTATCGCTGCTAAGGCCATAATCCTGTCGCCAGTACAAACCAACTCGTGAGTAACGATGGGACTCATCAGCTGATTAAAGTCGACTTCAGGAGAAACCGGTCCGCAGAGACACAAATCAATGGCCCAGTCAAAATCACAGCTTAGGCAATGAAACACAGGCTGGGCACAGGTGAAGTAGGAAAATCGTAACGATAATCCATATGCCGTGCTTAAAATCGCAAGTGGCAGCGTGTCATAATATTCAAGCATCCGGTTGCGAAACAGCGCCAGGAGGGGCTGGGCGGCTCCTTCCACATGTGGGGCATCCATATTTAAGGAAGCAAACAACCACTAGAACGCCTGCCGCTAGTGCCAGTAAAACCAGGAATCCACCAAACAAACTCGAAAAAATGGAATGGAAGAAAGCAGGGATGACTCCAAATATTTTTTCAAATGAAGTTACAAGACCACTGCTAACAGTTTTAAAAAAAATGTGCCAGCCCAGTTGTGGAGGACGTGTTAAAGATAGAATGTACCATCTCGCTGAAATGCAACGGTAAATCAGTATTTAAAAGGGCCTGAACCTCTGTCCGGGTATTAGCTATGTGAAGCACGAAAGTCTCCCTAGCCGAACTCAAGGCCACTTCTTTCTGGGACAATAGAGCCCTTATTCTGCTCATGCCGTTGAACTCTGCTGTCAAGGTTGGGATGCGTGGACAGATGGAAACGGATCACTGACATATTATCGAAAGACACATTATCGAGATACAAAAATATCAACACAAAAATATCGAAATCAAAAATATCGAAGTTATATCTACATAATGGTAAGTACAAAAATATCGAAAAAATAATATCGTTGTACAAAAATATCGAAATAAAAAATATCGTTTTGTTAAATGTATTAATAATAATGTAAAAATAATTTAAAAATACATATAATTTTACAAATATTAACGCATGTTTTTACAACGCAGATACTTTTACAACGCATACCATTACAACATAAGTATTGGTAAGTATATAATAATTTTTTATGTCAATTAATTAAAATAAATATAATATAATTTAATTTAATTTAATTTAATTAATTTAATTTAAATTTAATTTAACTTTAATTTTTACACTGTACCCCTGTACCCCAAAAACCCAAAACTGACCCTGAACCCTAAAAATACCCCTTCACCCAAAAACTAAAAACTGACCCTGAACCCTAAAAATACCCCTTTACCCAAAAACAAAAAACTGACCCTGTGCCCTAAAAATACGCCTTTACCAAAAAACTAAAAACTGACCCTGAACCCTAAAAATACCCCTTTACCCAAAAACTAAAAACTGACCCTGAACCCTAAAAATACCCCTTTACCCAAAAACTAAAAACTGACCCTGAACCCTAAAAATACCCCTTTACCCAAAAACTAAAAACTGACCCTGAACTCTAAAAATACCCCTTTACCCAAAAACTAAAAACTGACCCTGAACCCTAAAAATACCCCTTTACCCAAAAACTAAAAACTGACCCTGTGCCCTAAAAATACCCCTTTACCCAAAAACTAAAAACTGACCCTGAACCCTAAAAATACCCCTTTACCCAAAAAATAAAAACTGACCCTGAACCCTAAAAATACCCCTTTACCCAAAAACCCAAAACTGACCCTGAACCCTAAAAATACCCCTTTACCCAAAAACTAAAAACTGACCCTGAACCCTAAAAATGCCCCTTTACCCAAAAACTAAAAATTGACCCTGAACCCTAAAAATACCCCTTTACCCAAAAATAAATCTAATTAATGTAATTAACTAATTAACATTAATTAATTACCAATTCATTTTTAATTAACAATAACAATAAATTATATATCTTAGCACATTAAATCTAATTAATTTAATTAACTAGTTAATATTAATTAATTACCAATTAATTATTAATTAACAATAACACTAAATTAAATATATTACCACATTAAATCTAATTAATGTAATTAACTAATTAGTTTCAATTAATTACAAATTAATTATTAATTAAAAAATATTTAAAAATATATATTAATTATTTAATTATTATTAAATTACTTCCCACCCTATTCCCCTATAAACCCACAACCCGCTCTAATACTAAAACGCAAAATGTTAACATAATTACTAATTTTCAAACATACATTTCTAAACATATTTAGCAAACATATAAACAACATAATAAAATACATAACACTAAACAACAAAATTTCGATATTACTAACATACATACCTTAATCTCGATATTCTGTCTGTCGATATTATGGCACATCGATATACTATACCATCGATATTAAAACATCGATATTATTGTATATCGATATTTTGTTTTCGATATTTTGTCTGACTACCGATGGAAACATCCCTATTTTCATGTGTGGGTGGGTACAGAACATTTCTGCAGCAAACTACATGCTCAGTCACGGTTACCACATAAGCAACACCTCTAATTAACCCGCAACAATCTTCATTATTTAAAAGTAAATAACTTCCGTTTCCCAGCAAGGTAAAAGTCGGGGTGATTGCAGGAACTGGAGTCCCTTTCAAAACACAGGCTAAGTTCGGCCGGTCTTGGTTACAAGAACCGTGCAATTGTATATGCCTACACATTAGCGAGTGGTCTTGTGTTTCTGTACACTCCTCCCCATTCAGATAAACCTCCTGTCCGTCTTTCAAACATCGATAAGTGAAAGGAAGGGACCAGACTTCATGTAGAAACGCACTACCTAAGGGCTCATAGCGACCTATGGCAACATATCTCATACAATTTGTAAATTTATATAAAGCAAAAGGTAATGTTATCAAACCGTGGATAAGCCACGTTGCAGCGTTGACCTCTGCCACAGAAAAAGGCAAGGACTCCAATCTTTCAATATGTAACATAGAAAATGAAGCATCTCGCATGGAAAGCAAGCGCTGCTTGTCAGTCAAATTTAAGGGGCCAAAGAGAGAAGAAACATTCATGTAGGTCCATGGCACCTTGCCAGATTTAAGCGTTTGAAGGGTCCATGCAAATTGCATGATAGAACGTAATTGATTCTGACTATGGTACAACACAGACACTTCATCATGCACAATATCCACTACAGAAGACACAATATTATCTAAAGTGTAAATGCAGGAAGAAAGCATGTTAATACTATTATCTACCACAGCAAGCACTTTTTCTAGATTGGCTTGATCTATAGCTCTAAGGCGTGTCGCTGCCTCAATCTGTGATGTCTTCCAGATTTCATTGTAAACAGCATATATCCATCTCTTTGATCTACCACTAGCCGGGCCTTTGATGAAATCATTCAAATCTACATCATCATTTAACTTAGCAAGATGTAATTTAACTGCAGACAATTTAGAATGTTTCAGCCAACTTTGACATAATTTGCCCACAGACTAAGTAGTGACAGAATGTTCAGTTTCAAAACGTGGATCCGGTCTGACCTGTGTAAAGCCATCAGATAAACCCAGAAAACGGTGCTGGCATGAATCAGCACTTCTGTGCCACATCAGCCAACCCTTTGGATCCATACTGGATATATTAAAGGATGAATTCAGCAATAGGGTCTGTAAGCCCCTAATCGAAAACTGAGTATAATTACTCCAGCCAGAATATTCTTCTAACTCAGGGATGGTTGGAGAATTAATTTTTTTAGAAGTAGCCAATCCAAAGCATGTCGTCTGTGAAATAGAAGAATTCAAAAACAACATTTGATTCGGGATGAGACAAGCCCGGTGCAAATCCTCAGTGCCTTGTACCTGCCAGCTTTTAGAACCCCAAACTGATTTCAAGTCAATAGTTTCCTTCCATAATTCATAGCCACCAACAGCCAGCTGATCAAGAAAGGACTTCGAGTACAATAATTTGGTATCGGTAAGTCTAACCTTGGACATAGGCTTCTGTGTCATTTTGAAATAAAAGGACTCGGGATTAGACTGATTGAAGTCAGTAAAATAAGTGTATTTTTTCAAAAAAGTACTTGAACTGCCTTGTTTAGGAGCTGGGCAATGCTCCCATTGTGTATAATTTACAGTATTCCTTCTGGAAGTCGTTTTGTGTAAGAAGTGATTGCCAAAATGTTGAAAGCAATACAAATCACCATAATTAGCAGATTCTAAGTATAAATCCTCAGCATCAAAGGCAGCATAGTATTTCAAATCAGAAAACAAAGACTCTACAGCCTGAACATCCCAATCATCAGAGCGAATGTTTTGTTTCACTACATCCCCCATATTAACTCTAAGCACATTCGGGACATGAATTTGAAATCTAACGGCATCCCACACTATCCCATCAAGGACAGGCCAAGCAGTGATGTTAACAAAAGTCAAGTCTCTTTTCAGTCTGTGTGCAGAATGTGATGAGGAAAGTGGAGCCAAAGTTCCATTGAGATGGCGAATGCATGTTCTTTCTTCGACATAGTGTCCATTCATAATTCGAAAAAAATAAAACACAAACCCAATTGACATAAAAAGGTAAATTGAAAAAAGCACCAGCCAAATATATATCCAAGGGGGAATCAAAAAATGTTTTTTAAATAAGCTGGCATAAACTGCAAAACGTGAGGGTCTTTTCGAGGCATTGGAAACAGTGTCAAATGAAAATCTGGATTCTGTGGCCAAACGTGCTTGCAGGTCAGGCATGGACATGTCAGTGGGGTAAGTATAGTCTATTTCATCATGGTTTGTACCGGGCAAAGTACTTAGTAAAGGACTGGAAATTGCAGGTAATTTGATGGCCACTTCAGTTTCATGATTAGAAGCAGTGGGCAAAACTGAATTTCTCACAATGGAAGGACAGGAAACAGCCGGTGTCATGCTAAGAAGAATCGGCCACTCTGTGTATCTTGACATTGTCAATTGAGATAAACCTGTTTTCCTTACGACCAGGAAGCGGTGGTAAAATGACTGTTCTTGTGCCCTTCACACCAAGCACTGGAACCGGAGCTCGATAGGAAGGACCAAATTCTTTCTTGTTATCGATCTTTTCTCGAACCAGTTCCCCAACTTGGGGTAGCCAACCGACTACCGGGGTCTGCAACGCAACATCCGATGTGAAGGGCAAATGTTCCTTCGCAAGACTGTCTCTGGTCTTTTGTAGATCCTGTAAAACATTGTAATATTCATCTATGTCAAAGGTTGTGGCGCGAGCCACGCAGTCTAGACCGTCAAGGTCAGGGACGTACATCTTGATGCCAAAGAGCATTTCGTATGGGGTCCGCCCACCCAGAGACCTTCTAGGGAGATTATTAAGAGCACGCTGCACGCTATAGAGGTGGGCAAGCCAGTTTCTGCCAGTGCCTATAACTCGAGCTGTCAAAGATTGCTTTAAATCACGGTTCATTCGCTCCACTACACTATTACCCTCAGGTCTGTAGGGAGACGAAAACTTGACTTGGACCCCCATCGAAGTCACGGCATCCTTATACGCCTTAGAGGCGAAAGCCGGACCCTGATCCGAATGGAAGGTACCACAGGCAAAAATCCCTACAAAGACACGCAAATCTCTAATGACAGTCCGTGAATCAGCGCTGCGATGGGGCCATACCCACACAAAGCGTGTGCATGAATCAACTGCTACTAAGATGTACTTATACGCAGTATCAGAGGAAAAAGGACCTCAGTGATCTAAATAAACACAACCTAGTGGTTTATTAGAAATGTACAACTGTGTTTGTGGTGGACGTGCAGCAGTCGAAGGTTTAATCTGCTGGCAAATGTCACATAGAAGGACATAATCACGCGTCTGTTTGTACAGACCCCGCCACCAGAAACGCTGTTGTAATTGAGATACAGTGGCCGAGACGCCCGCATGTGCAGACGCCACACCTTCATGCGCCGCTGTAATCAAGTCAGCCCTGCGATCCGAGTTGGGAATCAAACGATCTCCAACGTCAGGAATTTTCACAAAAGGAACCTTTTCGGGACTTAAGTGGTATGTGTACTTCGAAGGGAACCCCGTAGGATGTTTACCTCCCTTCTCAGTGGCAGCAACAGCCGCCAAGATGTCACTATAAATCTTACTTTTGGACTGAGTAACTGCCGCAACTAAGTATGTAGACACCACTGATTTTGCTGCTTCATCAGCAAGCGAGTTACCGACAGCGTGGACTCCAACACGCTGATGGCCGAGAGTATGAATTACAAAAACGAGCAGCAACGTAGCCTTAAGCTCCGCCACTCGAACCCAGATCATCTTGTGTTTTATTGTGCTACCCTTGGAATCACGAAAATCATTCTGAATCCAAAAGAACAAGTTTTCATTGTAAGGCTGGACACAGTAGTAAGAATCACTCACAATTAGAGTAGGAACACTAGGATCTGCGTACTCCAACGCAAGTAAGAGAGCACGAAGCTCCGCCAATTGTGCGGTGCAATCCCCCAGAGGCAGCGTGTGCACCTCCCTGGATATGAACTCATCGTTCACCATGGCACCGACCACAATGGCGCAAGCGGAAACGTGCGCATGTTTTGAGCCATGGGCAACCTGCGCCGAAACATCAGTGTAAATGATGCAATGGAAGTCCTCCAAAGGTCGCATAGCAAGAGGAGCAGGATGCACGAATTCATACTGCAAGTACTCTTGCGACCGTAATGTGGCGTCAAAAATAAACGTGACATCCGTGGACGTCAAGGACGCAGCCCACTGAATCCACCGAGGGTGCAAAGCTTTTGAATTTGGTACACTGGCCTTCGTGACTGCCTCCAAATGAGGACAGGGTGTAACAACCAACATGCGTTTCCCCTGTGACAGAGCTCGTTCCTTAAGAATCGCCATCTGCATAGCTGTTAAGACCTTTTCCACAGTGGGAAACCGCATTTCAGCCGAAGTGTACAAGTGTGACTTGTAAGCAATAGGTACTGTGTCTCCTTCATTAAAAGTGAGGTACGTGAAACCCACTGTCCCAGGAATTATTCTTATCACCAGGTTGGTGTGGTTATCACGAGTCAGTAAGAATTTAGAAGCGAGCAGATCAGCCTGCAAGGCTTGCAAGACGGCTGAGTGCTCAGGCAGCCAGCATGATTTTGAAAAAGTTGGTTGTATCAAAGCATACAAAGGCTTGATACGCTGGGCATATTCCGGAATGTATGTCCTCCCGAAATTTAAAAAGCCCAGTAAAGACTGTAATTTTTTCAGTGTTGTAGGAGCGTGCAACTGTGCGCATTTCTCCAAGAAGTGAGGAGCCAAACCTCTACCTTCATTGTTGAGCTCATAGCCCAGGAATAACACTGTGTACTCAGCAATGTGCGATTTTGCAAAGTTAAACTTGTAACCCATGTCTGCAAAGTTACAAATAATCGAATTTACACGACACAGATGCTCCCAAATTTCGTCGTCTGTGAGATACATGTCATCCACATACGAACAAGCATCTGGGTCGATCCTCTCTAAAAGAGAGACTACGCGTGCGGTAAATATACCAGGACTATTCTTATAGCCCATTGGGAGACGCCGGAATTGTTTTTGGACCCCAGCGCATGTAAAACTGGTCCATTGGGAGCTAAAGCTATCCAATCTGTGGGCATAAAAACCGTTGGATATGTCAAGCGTTGTTTTAAAACGCTTACGCACTAGACTATCCACTAGGGCAGAGCCGTGAGTATTCTGCACTGCACAGTTACGGCAATGCGAGTTCAAATGCCGGTAATCCAATACCAAACGATACGATCCGTCAGGCTTGGTCACAGTAAAAAGAGGATTATTCATCGGTGACACACACGTTTCAATATCTCCCTGATATTCCAATTGTTCAAGGATTTCCGCGACGGAAGCCTTGGCTTCACACCGAATGGGATATTGAGGTTGAGGCTGCGGCTGAGACCGCAAAGGAATCTCGTGACACGGGGACAAATTATCCCAACCACATTGGTTACGGTACAGAGCCGGTGCGAGAGCCCGAGCCCACTCTTCTGCAAAATGCTGCACATGCTCTTTCGAGACAGTGTTCGCGAAACTGGGGAGGATTACCTCCTCCCCTCGCGGCACTGCGAGCACAAAAGGTGGGGGCCAGTCAGCCTCCGAAAGCAAAATATCATACGTAGAAGAAAGATTTTCCCAAAATACACCTTTGATGGTACGTTGTATGTCACCTTCAATTAACAGGACAATTTCATAAAGTAATTCAGAGGGAGCAAGTCTTGTATCGGCTGTTTCTATTACAACGTAGACATCAGTCGCTGTCACCCTCAGTAGTGGACGCAGCGCCTCTCTCACTATGGTAATCTCCGCCGCGCTGTCCAGCAAGGTCAGAGCCCACGTCAGATTCTGAAGCCGCGTTCTCACTATCTGTGGCATATCGATGCGCTGTTAAGGCTGCGACTTTCTTTTTCGCAAACTGAGGTCTTTTTGGCGTAGAATCCTCCTGCTTCCCTGCGCCTTCTGTCTTGCGGGGCTGGCCACGTCCTTGTTGGCCACCACGTCCCCTTCCGCCTCCTCCTCCACCGGTCTTCGGGGCCGATGAGTCCTGAAAGGAACGAGGAGAGCGTTGATCAGAAACCTGAAATCGATCAGGTGATTTAATCATCGCGCGATCACGCAAGTCATAAACTCTCTCTGTCGGCGCAGAAACTTGTGGCGCAGGATACGAATCCTGAGTCTGCTGTTGTTGCTTCCCCTGTTTCTGTTTTTTAGGCCAATTTTGTTTTTTGGACTTGGGCTGGACATCTGCCTCAGCAGACTGCCCTTGTGGTTGTTTTTTGTCCTTGATAGCAAAATACTTCAGACCTTTACTTGTTCGACCTATAGTTTTATATGCAGCCACAACTATTTTCGCCAACTGTCGGGGTTTTTTGGCATCGGGTAGAGCAGCCACAGCATTCGACACCTGAAAGTTCACCGCATCTCCCTTTATATTGGAGAATATGAGATCGCTAACAATCTCAAAAGAACCACACAGGCGCATACCCAATTCTACCGCTGCCTCCGGTCCGTGATCATCCTGAACACGTTTAACGATCGTAGGCAGTACGGACATAGACGGGGTGCCGAAACACCTCGCATAAACAGCCGCAAAAGTTTTCCCCCAACTTTCACAGTCAACGAGTTCAGGAGTTAAATCCTTAGGCAAAGTAATCGTCAACATTCTATGTTTATCAGCAGGAGTAGAATTCGGAAACACAGCCTCCAGCTGGTCAAACTTCTCGGCAAGCCAGAAAGGGAATTCATCTTTATCATCGGGGCGCTTACCAAAAACCGAATTGACCATAACCATGACCTTAAACCGCCATGTTCCGTCTGAACAGCCGGACCCCCCGGGGGACCACCCGGGAGATGTCGACCTATGTATTGCACTAATGCACGAATCACGGCAATCAAAACAACATGAAGTCTGCAATATCCGCTAGGGGACAAGCGCCGTGATTCGGGTACGGGGTGAATCCACCCAATGCAGGCCAATTTGTGCCTGGAATGGACAAAGGACCCAACCTCGCAGCGGACAAAGAGTGGGGTAGGGCGCCATCAAACCAAACTCGATGCTGCCAATGATCAATAGGTATTTCCAGTGCCCTGTACGGTGTATATTCAGCCGGTACAGGTGAGGGCGTGTAGGTGTGGAACACACCAGAATTTGCGTCTATTGCCGGAAACGTTACCCACGAATAAAACAGTTAGAAAGGGTACGCCGGATCTGCACACACCACTAAAATCACAGCTAAGCCATCCACAGGGACCTGGAAAGTCTGTAAATGGTTGCGCACCGCAATGCGACTATGCTGCGGGATGTTCACAGCCTGCGCCATGATTACACTGGAACTACTGAAAAACAAAGGAAACTTTGTAGCACAACTGGGTAGTAATTCAAAGAAACCGTTTTAGATAGATTCAAGCTTGAAAAGACCTATTTCAAAAATAGGTAGGTTTTTCCGACACCACTGTTTTCCGGAAACGACAGTGAAGGGGTTAAGGTTTGAACGATATACTACTCGAGTGTCATGATATAAGACCACCAACGTTGGGCGCCATGTAGCAGGGTTTCTGATCTCCCACAGAACTGTGCACAGAGGATTGGAACCTCGGCGAATTAGGGTGACCCAAAACTCACCTCAGTACCCAAAAAAACCCTTACCGAGCTAGCTACAGTGTCTCATTGGTCATAACAAACTCCCAATGTTTAGACAAACCAGAACATGAACTTACAATACCTCAGGTTACGTGGAACACATGAGCACTCTTTCGCTATACAATCATTTCAAACCAGAACTTGGAGTAAATGAGGACACGTGCACATTTGAAATATTTATTTACTAATGCCGTTTTCTCAAACGCAGTATCTTAGATAATACAAGGAAACATATTATCAGAAGCAAAGTTATCAGCATAGTTACTAGTCCATAGAAAGCAAACGGTGACAGCATGTTAACATGCTGTAATGAACAACACTTATTTCTCACCCTCCCTAACTCACATGTTATATTAATAGCTAAGAAGGTCTCTTTGGGTTTTAACAGGGCGGGCCCATACCTCAAGATCCTAGAATGAAGAGATCACATCAGCATACACCAGCTCTCTCTGCATGCGAACAGCATCAAGTGTGTATCTGTGCTTCAAGCAAAGCAATATGAAACCCGCCTAAAGTTAATTTAAAAAAGGGGGTGGTGATGGACAGAGTATCTGAGTTAATCAGAACACTCCTACCCAGTCAACAGATCAGGGCTTGATCCATCACCGTTTTTTAGCTCACTGCACCATCCCAGTTCAGAACCTGGCTATATGCAAATTAGTCTGTCCCTGGCCCAGTGCATCATGGGAACAGGGCAGACCAAACTACCAAGCCAATTCTTCACTGGAAAGGAAACAAGCTTCCAGGCTTTTTTTTACCGGTTTCTGGCATTACAGCCGTCTTCGGCCCGGCTTGCTTGAATCCTGATGGTGCAGTGAGCAAGGGACTCATGTCTGAGCATACCCTTCCACACTCATGGTGGCCAAAATAATTTCAAAAAGGGGGTGGTGATGGACAGAGTATCTGAGTTAATCAGAAAACTCCTACCCAGTCAACAGATCAGGGCTTGATCCATCACCGTTTATTAGCTCACTGCACCATCCCAGTTCAGAACCTGGCTATATGCAAATTAGTCTGTCCCTGGCCCAGTGCATCATGGGAACAGGGCTGACCAAACTACCAAGCCAATTCTTCACTGGAAAGGAAACAAGCTTCCGTTTTTTTTTACCGGTTTCTGGCATTACAGCTGTCTTCGGCCCGGCTTGCTTGAATCCTGATGGTGCAGTGAGCAAGGGACTCATGTCTGAGCATACCCTTCCACACTCATGGTGGCCAAAATAATTTCAAAAAGGGGGTGGTGATGGACAGAGTATCTGAGTTAATCAGAACACTCCTACCCAGTCAACAGATCAGGGCTTGATCCATCACCGTTTTTTAGCTCACTGCACCATCCCAGTTCAGAACCTGGCTATATGAAAATTAGTCTGTCCCTGGCCCAGTGCATCATGGGAACAGGGCAGACCAAACTACCAAGCCAATTCTTCACTGGAAAGGAAACAAGCTTCCGTTTTTTTTTTTTACCGGTTTCTGGCATTACAGCCGTCTTCGGCCCGGCTTGCTTGAATCCTGATGGTGCAGTGAGCAAGGGACTCATGTCTGAGCATACCCTTCCACACTCATGGTGGCCAAAATAATTTCAAAAAGGGGGTGGTGATGGACAGAGTATCTGAGTTAATCAGAACACTCCTACCCAGTCAACAGATCAGGGCTTGATCCATCACCGTTTTTTAGCTCACTGCACCATCCCAGTTCAGAACCTGGCTATATGCAAATTAGTCTGTCCCTGGCCCAGTGCATCATGGGAACAGGGCAGACCAAACTACCAAGCCAATTCTTCACTGGAAAGGAAACAAGCTTCCGGGCACATTTGAAATATTTATTTACTAATTCCGTTTTCTCAAACGCAGTATCTTAGATAATACAAGGAAACATATTATCAGAAGCAAAGTTATCAGCATAGTTACTAGTCCATAGAAAGCAAACGGTGACAGCATGTTAACATGCTGTAATGAATAAGAGTTAACAACACTTATTTCTCACCCTCCCTAACTCACATGTTATATTAATAGCTAAGAAGGTCTCTTTGGGTTTTAACAGGGCGGGCCCATACCTCAAGATCCTAGAATGAAGAGATCACATCAGCATACACCAGCTCTCTCTGCATGCGAACAGCATCAAGTGTGTATCTGTGCTTCAAGCAAAGCAATATAAAACCCGCCTAAAGCCTAAAGTTGGCAGAAGCTGCACTTATGTTATGTCTATGAAGGTGCGGAGATCAGACCTCATAACTATTCTGTATCGTGTTATTCCTGAAGCTTCAGCACTCTCTGTACAGACATAGTTTATTAAGCAAAGCTGATTTCAGAGCAATAACATATTATTCTCATGTAAACCACAACGGGCTACTAGGTTGAAAGCTAAATCAACAATTAAGTGTTGTGTGCAGAAGCAGCAAAAGGAAAAATGGCGTTTAAACATTGAATAAGCCTATGCTAACTTAGCACATTATAAGGATAAACAGTAGCTATATGACAGTATGTCGGCTATGTATGCATTGACCCTGTATACTGTTTATCTTCTTTTTTCCTATTTGCTAGGTGAATGATATGCTGCAACTCCTGTGATCTTTTTGCACTGACGTTAGCCTAAGTTGTTAACTGTTGAAACGAAAATGACAACATTCTTATCCTTTTTTACTGTATAGCACCACTGATACTGCAGATTTAATATCTTGTTTCAATGCATGTAACTATAATGTGAATGTGCTATTTACTACTGAACGTGCTTTAATAAAAACATTAAAAAAAAAAAAGGTGGAGGGAAACAAGGTGAAGCCCCGCCAGCTTGAGGATGGGGGTACCCTTCCAATCAGGGCTAGGTCTTTGCCCCCTCCAACAGGAAGGTGGCATAATAGAGCGGTAGTAGTCACCCTAGGCGAGGTGCCCATTGGCCCTACCTGCTACTCTCCTAAAAGAACTCCTAAATTTTGCATTTAAGTGGGTCCCGCAGACATGAACCCCAGATCTGCAATGACCTAGGAAAAAAGAAGACACCCTGTAGCAAAACCCAGACGACGATAACTGCCTTGGCCCCAGCCCTACCGAACTGTTTTCAGCTACGAGAAACCTGCGACCTGTCTGCAAACAATGACCTTCAAAACCTGTGGGAGGACTGCTGCCTTCAATAAAGACTTCAATCTCCCGAGGACATCGGACCAGTCCAGAAGAAACCGACTACAAAGACTCTGGATCCAGGCGGATCTGCGTCTCCAACCCACTCTGCACCCGACACCCACAGACCGAGTCTGAGTGGCTCACCTATGCAGTGGGATCTCCCAAGCGATCCTGACCTTGTGTCCAGCATTCGCTGACCTTTCCTGCCCTCCACGACAGCGCCTGCAGTGTGAATCCAAAGTCTCCCCCCGAACGCCAGAAGGGAATTCATCTTTATCATCGGGGCGCTTACCAAAAACCGAATTGACCATAACCATGACCTTAAACCGCCATGTTCCGTCTGAACAGCCGGACCCCCCGGGGGACCACCCGGGAGATGTCGACCTATGTATTGCACTAATGCACGAATCACGGCAATCGAAACAACATGAAGTCTACAATATCCGCTAGGGGACAAGCGCAGTGATTCGGGCGCCGTGATTCGGGTACGGGGTGAATCCACCCAATGCAGGCCAATTTGTGCCTGGAATGGACAAAGGACCCAACCTATTTTGGAAAAGGGGGGTGGTGATGGACAGAGTTTCTGAATGATGCAGAATACTCTTACCAAGTCAATAGATCATGGTTTTAATCCATCACCGTTTTTTAGCTCACTGCACCATCCCAGCTCAGAACCTGACTATATGCAAATTAGTCTGTTCCTGTCCCAGTGCATGATGGGAACAGGGCAAACCAAACTACCAAGCCAATTCTTATACTGGGAAGGAAACAAGCTTCCGGGGACCGGTTTCTGGCATTACAGCCTTCTTCGGCCCGGCTTGCTTGAATCCTGATGGTGCAATGAGCAAGGGACTCACGTCTGAGTATACCCTCCCACACATAGTGTGGATAAAACCGATTTTGGAAAAGGGGGGTGGTGATGGACAGAGTTTCTGAATGATGCAGAATACTCTTACCAAGTCAATAGATCATGGTTTTAATCCATCACCGTTTTTTAGCTCACTGCACCATCCCAGCTCAGAACCTGACTATATGCAAATTAGTCTGTTCCTGTCCCAGTGCATGATGGGAACAGGGCAAACCAAACTACCAAGCCAATTCTTATACTGGGAAGGAAACAAGCTTCCGGGGACCGGTTTCTGGCATTACAGCCTTCTTCGGCCCGGCTTGCTTGAATCCTGATGGTGCAATGAGCAAGGGACTCACGTCTGAGTATACCCTCCCACACATAGTGTGGATAAAACCGATTTTGGAAAAGGGGGGTGGTGATGGACAGAGTTTCTGAATGATGCAGAATACTCTTACCAAGTCAATAGATCATGGTTTTAATCCATCACCGTTTTTTAGCTCACTGCACCATCCCAGCTCAGAACCTGACTATATGCAAATTAGTCTGTTCCTGTCCCAGTGCATGATGGGAACAGGGCAAACCAAACTACCAAGCCAATTCTTATACTGGGAAGGAAACAAGCTTCCGGGGACCTGTTTTTGGCATTACAGCCTTCTTCGGCCCGGCTTGCTTGAATCCTGATGGTGCAATGAGCAAGGGACTCACGTCTGAGTATACCCTCCCACACATAGTGTGGATAAAACCGATTTTGGAAAAGGGGGGTGGTGATGGACAGAGTTTCTGAATGATGCAGAATACTCTTACCAAGTCAATAGATCATGGTTTTAATCCATCACCGTTTTTTAGCTCACTGCACCATCCCAGCTCAGAACCTGACTATATGCAAATTAGTCTGTTCCTGTCCCAGTGCATGATGGGAACAGGGCAAACCAAACTACCAAGCCAATTCTTATACTGGGAAGGAAACAAGCTTCCGGGGACCGGTTTCTGGCATTACAGCCTTCTTCGGCCCGGCTTGCTTGAATCCTGATGGTGCAATGAGCAAGGGACTCACGTCTGAGTATACCCTCCCACACATAGTGTGGATAAAACCGATTTTGGAAAAGGGGGGTGGTGATGGACAGAGTTTCTGAATGATGCAGAATACTCTTACCAAGTCAATAGATCATGGTTTTAATCCATCACCGTTTTTTAGCTCACTCGAAACCGGGCCGGTCCTTGGATGCTTGTTTCCCTTCTGGGAAGGACATGGCTTTTGTAGTTCGGACTGGACTGTTCCCATGGGGCACAGGGTCAGCGCTGATTTGCATATCGCCATTGTCTAACCCAGGGTGGTGTGGAGTGGAAAAACGATGGATTTGGGCCCAGATCTTTGGACTGGGGTGAATGTGTGACATTGATCCACATTCTGTCCATCATTGTTGTGTTTGCAGTTACCGCTCTAAGTGTACTGGGGATGCTCAGACGTGAGTCCCAGGCACTCCACACCACTGGAATCAAGCTAGCCGGGCTGAAGAGAGGTGTTACCTCGAAACCGGGCCGGTCCTTGGATGCTTGTTTCCATTCTGGGAAGGACATGGCTTTTGTAGTTCGGACTGGACTGTTCCCATGGGGCACAGGGTCAGCGCTGATTTGCATATCGCCATTGTCTAACCCAGGGTGGTGTGGAGTGGAAAAACGATGGATTTGGGCCCAGATCTTTGGACTGGGGTGAATGTGTGACATTGATCCACATTCTGTCCATCATTGTTGTGTTTGCAGTTACCGCTCTAAGTGTACTGGGGATGCTCAGACGTGAGTCCCAGGCACTCCACACCACTGGAATCAAGCTAGCCGGGCTGAAGAGAGGTGTTACCTCGAAACCGGGCCGGTCCTTGGATGCTTGTTTCCGTTCTGGGAAGGACATGGCTTTTGTAGTTCGGACTGGACTGTTCCCATGGGGCACAGGGTCAGCGCTGATTTGCATATCGCCATTGTCTAACCCAGGGTGGTGTGGAGTGGAAAAACGATGGATTTGGGCCCAGATCTTTGGACTGGGGTGAATGTGTGACATTGATCCACATTCTGTCCATCATTGTTGTGTTTGCAGTTACCGCTCTAAGTGTACTGGGGATGCTCAGACGTGAGTCCCAGGCACTCCACACCACTGGAATCAAGCTAGCCGGGCTGAAGAGAGGTGTTACCTCGAAACCGGGCCGGTCCTTGGATGCTTGTTTCCGTTCTGGGAAGGACATGGCTTTTGTAGTTCGGACTGGACTGTTCCCATGGGGCACAGGGTCAGCGCTGATTTGCATATCGCCATTGTCTAACCCAGGGTGGTGTGGAGTGGAAAAACGATGGATTTGGGCCCAGATCTTTGGACTGGGGTGAATGTGTGACATTGATCCACATTCTGTCCATCATTGTTGTGTTTGCAGTTACCGCTCAAAGGACCCAACCTCGCAGCGGACAAAGAGTGGGGTAGGGCGCCATCAAACCAAACTCGATGCTGCCAATGATCAATAGGTATTTCCAGTGCCCTGTACGGTGTATATTCAGCCGGTACAGGTGAGGGCGTGTAGGTGTGGAACACACCAGAATTTGCGTCTATTGCCGGAAACGTTACCCACGAATAAAACAGTTAGAAAGGGTACGCCGGATCTGCACACACCACTAAAATCACAGCTAAGCCATCCACAGGGACCTGGAAAGTCTGTAAATGGTTGCGCACCGCAATGCGACTATGCTGCGGGAACAGGGCAGACCAAACTACCAAGACAATTCTTCACTGGAAAGGAAACAAGCTTCCGGTTTTTTTTTTTACCGGTTTCTGGCATTACAGCCGTCTTCGGCCCGGCTTGCTTGAATCCTGATGGTGCAGTGAGCAAGGGACTCATGTCTGAGCATACCCTTCCACACTCATGGTGGCCAAAATAGTTTCAAAAAGGGGGTGGTGATGGACAGAGTATCTGAGTTGATCAGAACACTCCTACCCAGTCAACAGATCAGGGCTTGATCCATCACCGTTTTTTAGCTCACTGCACCATCCCAGTTCAGAACCTGGCTATATGAAAATTAGTCTGTCCCTGGCCCAGTGCATCATGGGAACAGGGCAGACCAAACTACCAAGCCAATTCTTCACTGGAAAGGAAACAAGCTTCCGTTTTTTTTTTACCGTTTTCTGGCATTACAGGCGCCTTCGGCCCGGCTTGCTTGAATCCTGATGGTGCAGTGAGCAAGGGACTCATGTCTGAGCATACCCTTCCACACTCATGGGGGCCAAAATAATTTCAAAAAGGGGGTGGTGATGGACAGAGTATCTGAGTAAATCAGAACACTCCTACCCAGTCAACAGATCAGGGCTTGATCCATCACCGTTTTTTAGCTCACTGCACCATCCCAGTTCAGAACCTGGCTATATGCAAATTAGTCTGTCCCTGGCCCAGTGCATCATGGGAACAGGGCAGACCAAACTACCAAGCCAATTCTTCGCTGGAAAGGAAACAAGCTTCCGGGCACATTTGAAATATTTATTTACTAATTCCGTTTTCTCAAACGCAGTATCTTAGATAATACAAGGAAACATATTATCAGAAGCAAAGTTATCAGCATAGTTACTAGTCCATAGAAAGCAAACGGTGACAGCATGTTAACATGCTGTAATGAATAAGAGTTAACAACACTTATTTCTCACCCTCCCTAACTCACATGTTATATTAATAGCTAAGAAGGTCTCTTTGGGTTTTAACAGGGCGGGCCCATACCTCAAGATCCTAGAATGAAGAGATCACATCAGCATACACCAGCTCTCTCTGCATGCGAACAGCATCAAGTGTGTATCTGTGCTTCAAGCAAAGCAATATAAAACCCGCCTAAAGCCTAAAGTTGGCAGAAGCTGCACTTATGTTATGTCTATGAAGGTGCGGAGATCAGACCTCATAACTATTCTGTATCGTGTTATTCCTGAAGCTTCAGCACTCTCTGTACAGACATAGTTTATTAAGCAAAGCTGATTTCAGAGCAATAACATATTATTCTCATGTAAACCACAACGGGCTACTAGGTTGAAAGCTAAATCAACAATTAAGTGTTGTGTGCAGAAGCAGCAAAAGGAAAAATGGCGTTTAAACATTGAATAAGCCTATGCTAACTTAGCACATTATAAGGATAAACAGTAGCTATATGACAGTATGTCGGCTATGTATGCATTGACCCTGTATACTGTTTATCTTCTTTTTTCCTATTTGCTAGGTGAATGATATGCTGCAACTCCTGTGATCTTTTTGCACTGACGTTAGCCTAAGTTGTTAACTGTTGAAACGAAAATGACAACATTCTTATCCTTTTTTACTGTATAGCACCACTGATACTGCAGATTTAATATCTTGTTTCAATGCATGTAACTATAATGTGAATGTGCTATTTACTACTGAACGTGCTTTAATAAAAACATTAAAAAAAAAAAAGGTGGAGGGAAACAAGGTGAAGCCCCGCCAGCTTGAGGATGGGGGTACCCTTCCAATCAGGGCTAGGTCTTTGCCCCCTCCAACAGGAAGGTGGCATAATAGAGCGGTAGTAGTCACCCTAGGCGAGGTGCCCATTGGCCCTACCTGCTACTCTCCTAAAAGAACTCCTAAATTTTGCATTTAAGTGGGTCCCGCAGACATGAACCCCAGATCTGCAATGACCTAGGAAAAAAGAAGACACCCTGTAGCAAAACCCAGACGACGATAACTGCCTTGGCCCCAGCCCTACCGAACTGTTTTCAGCTACGAGAAACCTGCGACCTGTCTGCAAACAATGACCTTCAAAACCTGTGGGAGGACTGCTGCCTTCAATAAAGACTTCAATCTCCCGAGGACATCGGACCAGTCCAGAAGAAACCGACTACAAAGACTCTGGATCCAGGCGGATCTGCGTCTCCAACCCACTCTGCACCCGACACCCACAGACCGAGTCTGAGTGGCTCACCTATGCAGTGGGATCTCCCAAGCGATCCTGACCTTGTGTCCAGCATTCGCTGACCTTTCCTGCCCTCCACGACAGCGCCTGCAGTGTGAATCCAAAGTCTCCCCCCGAACGCGACCAGTTCTGGTAAGAAGATTCTGACGTCCAAAGGCATCCCTGCACCCAAAGCCCCGGGCCTTGGTGAGGTGGGCCGCCGGTGCCTCTATGACACCCTACATCCCAATTTATCTCTACTGTTTGAGGTCTTCCTCCTGCAACCTCCGGTGCCACGCTGATCTCCAATTTGCACCCTGCACCAGTTCACCCCTGTGCTGCTGGTAGTGTATGTTTGGTGCTGTTTTGTGGCCCCGTGTGTCTGTTAACCCCCAAAACTTGAACCCTGAAACCGATGTACTTGCTTGCAAGCAGTGTGGCTCCAGGCACCCCCTGTCTTCATTGGAAAGAATTGGGTCGAACTCCAATTTTGACGTCTGCACCCGGCCGCCCCTGTGCTGCTCATGGTACAGATTTGGTACCTACCTAACCCCTGGACTTTGCTGACTTTTGGCTCCAAAGACTGAAATTGTAAGTTCGATGCTCACCTTTTTAACCTCAATATTGTTTTCCCCTTGGATAACACTGGACAGTGTGAAAATGTTTCTAATTGTCGATTTTTAAAAGTGAAAAGTATTTTAAATGAAAAATGTACTTAAGTTATTACGAAGACCTGGGTATTAAAATAAAGAACAAACAAAGTATACTTTTATAAAAATTGGTCTGGATCTCTTTTTTAAGTTGTGTGTCTTTTATTGATCATGTGTGTGCAATAAATGTCTTACACTCCTCTGCGTTAGGCCTAAGACTGCTTACCAACACTACCACTAATAGAGCCCTTTGGGTTTTGCATTGAGCCCTGTACACTTTTGGGGTACCCCTGGACTCTGTGCACAGTATTGCCACCTAGTGAAAATATCATAAACACAGCCAACTTCCTACACCCCGCATAGAGCAAACAAATATAAAAAATGAAACCTAGATCGTAAAAAGAAAAGGCAATAGATAACTAGATATTGCTATATGAAATAAGGACGTTTTATAAGATAGACTGGAAACCAAGAAGAAAAATCAAGCCCATAAAATCAATACAGTGAAGATTTCTCACAAAGACCTCTTCAGAAACCTAATAAATATAGCAGATGCAGATAACCATAAAACACGTTGAATACATCCATGCAAGATTACGTCCTTAATGAGATACTGAATATTAGAGCTAAATTTCAAAACTATAGAGACTCTATCCAAGTAACAATAACCAAGGTATATGGATTATTTATACCCAAGTGAAATACTTCACAGCTTTTCTTCTCAGAGTTTCCTCATTTGAAGGTCATCACAATTATAAATGGCCTCAGTCCCACCACTTGCCCAAAAAATCCTTGGCCTCACTGCTGTTCTTGCGCCCTTCGCAACACAATTTGTAAACCTTTTGTCCAAGACTGGAGTTACCAGTGTTAAATGAAGAGTAAATAATGCCCACGCTTATAAAACCATCTCTAAACTCCAACAACTTTCTCCCCATTATGAATGTACCCTTTCTTTTAAAGATCATTGAAAAAGACACTAAAATTCCACTTCAAGAACACGTTGAATCAGAGAATCGTCTGGGCTCCTGGCAATCAGTTTCTAGGCTAGGGAGAGGTACAGAGTCAGCTCTGGTGGATGTACAGTGATCTGTCCATGGCATCCGGGATCCAAGAGATTTTACTCCAGCCTTGCCCCTGGTCCTTTCTGTGGCCTTTACTACTCTTGACCAGGGGCAGAGAACGCAGGAGGTAGCAGGTCTCTGAACTAGCGATATAATGGTTCCAATCTTTTCTGGCTAATAGGTAGTCAAGACCATGTTGGCTAATGCTTCACTTACACCTAAGAAAACTCAGGATTGCATTTACGAGGTTTTGGTGCAGGGCAGCACCATAAGGAATCTTGCTGGCTGCCCTGTGTCAAAAGAAAAGGGCAGGAATGCTCCATAACTTTGAGATACGGCACATTCCTATCCTTTTCCCCAGCGCTGGCACACAACGGGCTGCCATGCTCCAACGCAGGTACCCTTGCGCCATGTTGCAAGGGTGTCTGCAATGTAGGGGTGATTGTTCTTGTGCAGGAAGGGACTACTTCCTGCCCAAAAACAATCACAAGAGGAGTTTTCCTCTATGTGTGCTGCACAATGCAGCACACAAAGAAAGAGGAAACAGTGAGGAGAAATAAAGATATTTATGCTCATTGTGCCTCTCCAATGCCACCACTGGGGTGGTGTTAGAATCAGACTCATTCCCAGACTTACGATTACTCGTAAATCTGTGGGTGCTTCAGATTCCATGGGTGTTGCTTGGGAACACCAATAGGAACACCCGTTTCACACAGTGTTCTGCAGGAAAGGGGAACATATAAAGTGGCTTTGCGTGGCCTTGTAAATATGCTACGGCACTTACGCCACTGGAGCATCAGAAAAGTGACGCTCTGGTGGTGCAAAAGTGCCGTTAGGGATCTCATAAATGAGGCCCTCAGTTTGGAGTTCCTCAGTTCAGGTCACCCGCCAGTCCCCCATATGGTTTAATATCTTCATAAAACTGCTACATGATCTGCTTTGCTACCAAAATATATCCTTTCATAACTATGCAGATGACACCGAGGTGATGTTCAATGTGTCCCACATTGAGGGTGGCTCCCATATTGAGTCTCATCCAGGAATGGACAGATTCCATCTTCTAAGTACTCCAAGAGTAAAAGCTGAGAGTCATAGTTATGACCATGCTGCATGGTGCAAGAGCGACGCAAACCTTAAGTCAGATTTCTAAAACGAAGCAAAGCCACTTTGCCTGGCTTTGAGTAACTCCAAAAATCTGAAGTAACCCAGTGTAATGCACTCGCACCTGAGAGGCATTTTCGTCTTCCAAAATAACCCTGAGAGGCATTCAGCAGCACACGTAGAAAGAGCAAATGACTCTCAGGATTGTTTTTGTGCAGGAATGTATGCCTTCCTGCACATAAACAACCCTGCATTCAACGCAGGCACCTTTGGGTACCTGCTTTGGCGCTAGGCTGCCAAAAGGGGGCCAGCTCAGGAGGAAAAGTCAGGAATGCACTGTATGCTTTAAATACAGCACATTTCTGCCCTTTCCCAGTTGCACAGCACGGTGAATCGCTGCGCTTCACCACTGTTCCATAAATATGCTGCTTAATTTCTTACGAATGATCCAAGATTTAGGAAAAATTGGAATCAAGGGCCCTCCCTCATCTTTAAGATCCGAATTTTTTAATATCATCCAAGAAAATGGTTACATTTTCATAGACAATCTTTGACAACAGAAGGTTGCTGGATCCATAAATGAACACAGCCATTACGTCCACTAGCTATCATCTACAACTGCTGAGATTATGTGAATCACTCCAGGAAGAAAAACCTAGAGCCGCCTAGCTAGGACAAACGTGGGCTCAATTTAGGAATTTCGAAACCTAACATCAAAGTACATGTTCTACTGAATACCAGGGCCAAGGCACAGAAAGACATGAATCTCAGCATCACACTAGTGCTGTAAGGAGCATTGGTCCCCCAGGAATAGCAATTTCTTTCTTTTGAACTCTTCAGATGGCCAAAGAGTTTGTTGGTGGAACCTGACCTTCTGATGAGTGTCTGTGGATGAGTGCCAAACGGTCTCAGGTGTAGCTTTCTGGCTCCAGGAACCAAACACCAGCTCCCCAAGGCACAGGAACATGTGTGAACATTATTAGAGAGTGGAGTTGCACCCTGTTCACAAGTCTGTCGCCGTCCTTCCTGGTGATTCAGCTGACTAAATTTATGTATGTCTTACTGGTTTTGTAGAGCATGCACATTAAATAATGCATTATATTAATCATAGACCTGGTGGCAACGAACTAGATTGTGAGTCCCTTCCTTATCAACATTACTTCCCAAGTCCCTATGTTTGCTATTTGCCAGCTGAGCACCCTAGGGAGGTGGTGAGTACTAGGAGTTCGGAATGGCTTCCTATCAGTCACGTAGGGGAGGTAGTGAGTACTAGAAGTTAGGAATGGCTTCCTAGCAATCATTGCAGTCATGTAGAGAGATGGTGAGTAGAAGGAGTTGCGAATGGCTTCCTTGGAGTCACATAGGAAGGTGGTGAGTACTACGAGTTGGGAATGGCTTCCCAGCAGGTACTTTGGGAGGTGGTGAGTACTAGGAGTTGGGAAAGGCTTCCTAGAAGTCATGTAGGGAGGTGGTGAGTACTAGGAGTTGGAAATGGCTACCTAGCAGTCACATAGGGAGGTGGTGAGTACTAGGAGTTGGGAATAACTTCCTAGCAGTCATGTATGGAGGTGGTGAGTACTAGAGGTCAGCAATGGCTGCCTAGTAGGTACGTAGGCAGATTGTGAGTACTAGGAGTTAGGAATCGCTTCCTTGCCGCCACATAGGGAGGTGGTGAGTACTAGGAGTTGGGAATGGCTTTCTAGCAGTTATGTAGGGAGGTGGAGAGTACTAGGAGTTGGGAATGGCTTCCTAGAAGTCACATAGGGAGGTGGCGAGTACCAGAAGTTGGGAATTAATTCCTAGGAGTCATGCATGGAGGCACTAGAGGTTAGGAATGGTTTCCTGGCAGTCACGTAGGTAGGTGGTGAGCTCTAGGAGTTGGGAATTGCGTCCTATCAGTCATCTAAGGAGGTGGTGAGTACTAGGAGATGTAAATGGCTTCCTAGCAGTCACATATGGAGGTGCTGAGTACTAGGAGTTAGGAATGGCTTTCTAACAGTCACGTGAAGAGGTGGTGAGCACTAGGAGTTAGGAATAGCTTTCTAGGAGTCACATAGGGAGGTGGTGAGTACTAGGAGTTGGAAATGGCTTCCTAGCAGTCACGTAGGGAGGTTGTGAGTACTATGACTTGGGAATGGCTTCCATGCAGCCATGTAGGGAGGTAGTGAGTACTAGGAGTTGGGAATGGCTTTCTAGCAGCCATGTAGGGATGTGGTGAGTACTAGGAGTTGGGAATGGTTTCCTAGCAGTCACTGAGGGAGGTGGTGAGTACTATGAGTTGGAAATGGCTTCCTAGCAGTCATTGCAGTCATGTGGAGAGGTGGTGAGTACTAGAAGTTAGGAATGGCTTCCTAGCAGTCACCCAGGGAGGGGGTGAGCTCTAGGAGTTGGGAATGACTTTCTAGCAGTCACGTAGGAAGGTGGTGAGTACTAGGAGTTGGGAATGGCTTCCTAGCAGTCACGTAGGAAGGTGGTGAGTACTAGGAGTTGGGAATGGCTTCCATGCAGTCACATAGGGAGGTGGTGAGTACTCAGAGTTGGGAGTGGCTTCCTGGCAGCCATGTAGGGAAGGTTGCTTTGGAATTTTAATCAGTATTGTGCCCAATGTTCTAGGACTCAAGAGGAAAAGACTTGATGTCTGTTTTTGTATGGACTCCACTAGACCATTCATTTTTGCTGATAACAATAATATTATTAACAATAACAATAAAATAATTAACAATAAAATTAAAATTAACAATAATAATAATAACACCTGGCGGCAATATAATTTACCCCCAGAAACGCTTCTTCTTCTTCATATTATTATTATTGTGATTATTATTATAGTGTTGTTATTATTATAATTACTTTTTGTTTTTATTATTATTTACATTAGTATTAGCATTATTATTATCATTATATTGTTGGTATTATTATTAGCATTACTGTTATTACTATCATCATTATTACTTAGCAGGAGCATGATCTCTTCACTGGTCACGCTTTTCTTGGCTTCAACGCATGCAGTGGTGTACCTAGACCTTTGCTGCCCGTGGTGGTCCCTGCATTTGCTGCCGTTTGACGGCCGCAGGTAAGAGCGAAGAGTGGGGGCAGGGTGGCGGGATGGTGGAGTGTAAAAGTGCCGCCGCTCCAAAACTCATGCCACCCGGGGTGGACCACCCTTCCCTTGCTACGCCACTGAGCACATGGCGTCTTGAAGGGAAATGAAGAGCATTGATCATGTTGTGCGGAGGAGGATCAGCCATTACTCATCCTTGCAAACTCAATTATACGACAATAGAGTCTGCTGTATTTGGTAATAACACAAATAGATCATGTCTTGAAACATATCACCTGAATAATGAAACAAAAGCACTCTATCGTGAGGCCCTAATCCGGCACATGAAGAGCTGCCCTATCATTGTCGAGGGGCATACATTGGTGAAGTTGCATGTAACAAGAACAGATGTGATGTAAATTACATTAGAGACAGCTGGGCGCCGCCCACCATGACACCAATCATGTTTCTCGTGCTGAGGGAACTGGTTGAAGATGCTGCGACTTCCGCAAGTCGCAGCACGCCCCAGTTCATAGAGAACTGGGATGGCCCCAATGATTAAGCATGTCACCGTGGGGAAACCCTGGTGAGTGAGGGGACTCAAGAAATACATTTTTCTTTCCTGATGGCGGTTTCTGGTCGCATTGATCGGATGCCCTACCCTTACCCTATGACTAGGTCCTCTAACCCGACATCTCGGGTTTCAGTTGAAGCATAAGAAAGGAGGGCGGACCTAGCTCTAAAAAACCTCTACCTCCCTCTTTCTTTTTTGATAAGTCTTAATTGAATACTCATAGTTTACAAATAGTGGTTAATAAAAGGCACAGATAAGCAGACTCTGAGAAGGTCAAAAGGGAAAAGAAAGGTGGGGAGAATTCGCAGAGATAAATCTACCTTCTCAGATCTCCACGCACATTGATTTATGCCTTTGCCTGAGCATACATTTTTGCCCAGATGTTACTCACAAGCTCCATGTGGGAATTGCACGTCTAGTAGTACGATTACTGTGTCCCCATCCGCTTTATACAAGGAGGCAGGGACAGGTAAATTTCTAAATTATTACTGCTCCCTTAACCTCTTCATCGGTACAGCTGCTCTGCTCATGTAGCTAGTTTTGCTCTCAATCAATCCACTTACATAGAACAACTGATAAATGCCTTTGTGAAGAGGGCTCCAGGCACCTGCAGCTATGGTAGGCAGTTCCACAGCTAAGGACATGCCTTTTTAAAGTGCCCCCCTCTGCTATGAAGAGCTGAGGAGACCTAATGTATGAAATATTTTAAATAAATGCAATTATTAATAAAGGTACATAGAATAGAACAAGCAATAATCTCCACACACCTCCTTTTACAAAGACCATCATGGGGAATAATTGTTGAGCACAGAAGACTAAAGCAGAAAGATAAATCACTCAGCGGTGGCCCATCACTTGGAATGAAGTCACGGAAATCACCACCACATGCCCCAACCTTGTGGAACTGTCTTTTTATGTCCACTGTTAACACCATAATTAGATATTTAGCTAGCAAGGTAACTTCACAATTTACTACAAAGACCCAGGCACCAACGCAAATATATACGCTTGCTGTTCTCATTTTCAATTATCTTCTCCATATGAGAATAATCTGGTTTGCAGTGAGCAGCATTGAAAAGCTGTTGTCTTTACACACTAAGGGCCCGATTCACAGAACTAACTTAAGACAAAATCCTAAACTTACTACTTTTGGTATTCACAGAAGTTACAATTTTGTCTTAAGTTTGTCTTAAGACAGACTTAAGACAAAATCCTAACTTAAGTCTGTCTTAAGCCAAACTTAAGTCAAAATCTTAACTTCTGTGAATACCAAAAGTAGTAAGTTTAGGATTTTGTCTTAAGTTAGTTTTGTGAATCGGGCCCTAAATAGTTAGTGATCTAAAATGGGAATGAGGTATCTCATTGGGTAATCAATCAGTAGATTTGTAGAGCGCTTCTTGTCAACCGTGAGGGTATCCTGGCACTGAATGAATGGCTGATATTTAGCGCAGGGAGCTTGTTCTGTGCTGTAAAATCAGCATGAACGTCACCTTGCAGGGTGTCAGAGGACGCTTTTCTTTCTGCCACTTGAGTAGATTTTCTATATTAACGGTAGTGACATGCCACATTGATAAATCTCACCGGGCGTCCTTATAATGGTCGATTTTCTTTCTGGAGCTGCCAACTTAACTTTGGCAAACCGCGAGCAAGAACAAACTTCGCCACACAATGGTTGGCAGAGCTTTTCCCGAGCTCCAAGCACGAGTGGGTCAAACTCTGTGAACTCCACCGGCAGAGCGGAGTTTTATATCCAGGGATTTTTTTAGATTTTTGTTGCATAAATTGCAATATCCTGTAGGGTATACAGACCGTTAGTGTCAATGCTTGTTTCACCCTTATACTAGATAAAGCTTGGACTTGCATTTGACTATGTTTTATGCAAAGGTTACCAACACTGACATAACAAACTGTTTTGGTCCTTTGTGGAAAAAAACTGTGTGGGGCAATGACCGCACAAATCAGTGTGCATGAACATATTCCTATTCATGGACAAGAGAAAACATGAGAATCTACGATAATATGAAATGTGTACTCTAGTAGATACTCAAGACATAAAAATTAAACTCTAAGTTTAAGGTCAAGATCCTGAGGAGCTGGGTAGATTCATGTCTGGTATAAAATACATTGAAATGGCTACATAACAAAGTATGTTGCTATTCCTTCAGTATTATGGTGGTAGAGTAATTCAGGGGCATATTACCAAGGGCCTTATCGCCGCTTTTTTTCCCCGCTAAAGCGGCGATAATTGTATCGCCCTATTACCTAGCTGTCGCTAACACCAGTTAGCGACAGCTAGTAGGAGATAGCAGGCATTTAGGTGCCCACTTTGCATGTCAGCGATATATATCGCTAATGACATGCAAAGTGGGCGTGCCAAGATGTTAGCAACTGGAAACAGTCGCTAACATCTCTATCTCCTATTACCAACTTTTGGAAATAATCGCGCTAAGCGCGATTATCTCCAAAAGCTAACGCCTGCGCAGAGCTGTTCTTAGCCATGTTATCCAATGGTAGGTGGATAACATGGCTGAGAGCATTTGCTCGGTAATGCATGAATATCGCTGACTTTACAGCGATATTCATGCATTTCGGCCGATTTTTATCGCTTAGGAGAGAAACCTTGATAGCAAGGCTCCTAAGCGATAAAAATCGGCGGAGCTCGGGGATATTAATATTGCCGCTAAACCAACATAGCGATAATCATCGCTAGTTGTTGGTAATATGCCCCTCAGTTCCTAAACTGTCATTATCGCTTTTCTTAAAAAAACTATGTAGGACAGTAATTACTTAATTACATAAAAACACATTTATGCCTATCAGGGATCCTTCTATGACTCAGTCAGTTAAACATGTATAAAGCATGGCAAATCACCCGTGAGAGTCTTGAAGTGGTACTGTCTTGTCACCAAGTGGGCGAGCAGGTGTTCAGGGCTTGAGTTCGTGGGTGTGAGCTGATTCATGCTGTTGGCGGCGGGGTTGGCATTCAAATTTTCTGTAGATGGCCCAGATCTTGTTGTGGAAGAAGTCAGAAAGGTTGTCATGCAATTCCTGGGAAGGTATTTTTCTGTGCCTACAGGATTGGTGAACTCATTGATGATGACAAAGAGTTCCTTGTTGTGGTTTGCGCTGGCTTCCATGCAGTTTACTAGGCTGTTCTTCTTGATTTTGTTCAGGAGGCAGTGGTTCTGGTTGCGAGTTGTCCTGAAGTCGGTGTGGTCTTCCATCTTTTTGCTGGTGCACCACTTCCTTTCTAGTTGCTGGCAGTCGCATTTGGTGGACTGTAGTTCCTCTGTGAACCAGCTTGCTGTTTTGAATGATCATTTGACCTTGGCTGTCGTTGTGGGGGAGCTGGTGTTGGCCCATTCTGTGAACCACTGTTATACATTTTTGCTACTTGCTTTCTACTTGTCGTGTGTAGAGTCTGGGCGGTGGGGCAGAGGGCGTTTTTCCACTTGTCTTCTGATGCATTGTCCAGTCTCTTGGCATGGATCTCGGGAGCAAGGTGCCGGGGTGGGTGTGTCCTGAGATAGTGAAGTGGATGCTTTAGTGGTCGGACCAGGTGAGTTCTGTGGTGTGGCTGTACCTGACTCTGTCGCAGGAGGTGAAGATGAGATCAAGTGTGTGTCCTGCGATGTGGGCAGGGTCGGTGAAAAGCTGCTTGAGGCTGATGGTGTTCATGCTCTCCAGGAGGTCGGTGGTGTTGGTGTTGCTGAGGTCATCAAGGTGAAATTCGAGGTCTTCGTGATAAGCACCTTATCAGCTGTAAATATATTTTTCTGGGTTTGTGAATTTGACTCCTTCGGCAGGAACATGTACAGAAATGAACCATGATTAAACTGGAAAGGGAAGAAAGAGAGCTGTTTTATTGCTGAATCCCCATTCCAGTGAACAGGAGGGCATATTTATCAAAACGTCATGTTGCAACAGTGCAAGAAAACTTGCTGCACTGTGTTGCAGGACAGCGAGAGAGCAACAACGTGCCTTATCTAGTATTTAATACACATTCCTGCTCTCTTCCTGCACTGGCACACTGAGTGCTGCGTAGTGCCAATGCAGGCACCCTTGCACCATGGAGCAAGGGTGCCTGTGCTACAGGCAGGATTGTTTTTGTGCTGGAAGGGGTGCATTCCTGCACAAAACAATCCTCTGAAACTTTTTACTCCTTCTGCGTGGGCTGCAAAATTAATCACATGTAGAAAGAGGCAATAACCAGTGGCGGCTCCTCCGCAATGGCGGACGAGCACCACCTCACTGGCTCAGAGCCTGCAGCTAAAAAATAAAGCAATATCTTACTATCGTTTTAATTTTTTAGCTGTGAGCTCTCAGCCAGTGTGTGCTGAGAGGGGTGGTGCCAGGGTATGTGAGGGTGGAGGAGGACTGGTTTGTTTACTTCTAAGTGCGCATGTGTGTTTGTCCAGCTGTTTCAGGCTGGCCAAACACACAGGGGCACTTAAGTTGCTCCAACCCGGCTGTATTGAACAGCCACGATCGAGAAACAGCTCAGACTCCCTGTCCTGAGCAGAGCATTTAAGTAGCCCACTCAGGCCAATCCCTGCACACTCTCATGCTTGAGAGCTGTGCAGGGATTGGATGGTAGTCGTGATGCTTTCCCAGGGACTGCAGCAAAGGAGCACAAGGCGGCCGGCAGCACCAGGTAAGCATTTTTAAAATCTTTATCCCCTGTCGCGTACTCCCCCCATGTGCTTCCCGCTGGCCCCCTCTTCCCGTCCACCTCCACCCGACTCACCAGTATTTTTCAGGGTTGGCCGCCACTGGAAATAACCATGAGAAATAAAGATATTTCTTCCCGTTGCGCCTCTGTTGGGAAAGCGTACCATTTTGACGCAATCCCAGGTTTACTACAAATCTGGAATCGAGTCAAAATCCATAGGTGCTCCACGCATGGAAGGCCTTCCGCTACTTTGCGTTACTTTGGATTTACTAAGCTATGCAGAGCCATGCAAGAAAAAGACAAATAACAGAAAAGATGCTCTAGGTTGAAGGCAGGTGTCTGAAGATTGGTGAGCAAGAGATCAATACACCTGACAACAGCATAAGGCAGAAGCAAGGCTGTGGACCGAAGGAAGAAAATTAAAGGATGAAATAGAAGTAATAAAGGTTTGAAGAACCCTACAAAAATACTCTATCTGCAAAGCATCACATGGAGAAGTGTGGCTCAATGGTTAGAGCGGCAGACCCTGATGCAGAGGTCTAGCCCGGGACCAGGGTTCAATTCCCCACCTCGGCGGGTCTTGGGCTCAAAATTCCACGGACCTGATAATTCTCGCCTCTGTGCCTATTCCAATCATGGAGTCCCACTCTGCAACTCTGGGCAATAGCTTGCTTAATCTCCACAACGGCCCCCACAAAGCTAAGGATGCCTGGCCTCCACCTTGGGGGTGTCCAGGAGTGGACTCCTCACAGGGAAAGCCAGGATGGGTTCCACAGCGGTATTCGTACAAGCGCCTTGAGACCCTTGCGGGTGAGTAGTGCGCTATACAAGTATCAATTTACATTTACACACTATCTCTGATTCAATGAGACCTTATTTAGTGGAGAAAGCAGAAGTAGAAAAGACACCAACAGAAAGAGAACATTACCTACCAAGTCTCTCTTCGCTTGGCAACACTGCTATGTCCAGTTCTCTGAGGTAAGTATGTAGTAGAAGAACAAGCAGAAGCTAGGATAAGAATTGACCTAGAGGAAGTGAGAGGTCCATTGACTTGGGAGGTTGTTGTACCAGTGCTGTGGAAGCATCTATCTTAGATATGCATGTTGGATCAGCAGTAAACCAGGACTGGAATCACCAGGTTGACAAAGCGCATGCAGGAGGTTGGGGAGATCTTGTCAGCACATTTAGGAGCTGAGGGAAGCTAACTTTGAGGGAAACTGCCTGGCCACCTTGGTTGCATGTACAGCTTTTATAATGCAAATTACTCTCTGCAATTTCTCAGTTTCTCCTCTGCCCCAACTACTATGCCACCCACAAGGCAAAATGTGCCTCCCAGAAGTGATCAATCCAGGGCGAACGCCTTTTGGCGTGATGGTCTGCAGGTCATTGTGCAGAGTCTTAATCACTGCAGCAATCATGGCCTTGGAATGGGACTATTGCAGTCATCCCTTTGTCTGTTCAGTTTTCCATGCATCAATTGCAACAGATTGAAAGGGCTGTGCAGACATGGGAAGAGAATTACAAACTTGAACACACATTCCTAGTCTTTTCTCAGATTCATTGTCTGACTACTGGCCAATAGGGCCAGTTCAGTGCACTCTGCATATGGTAATATGGCTACAATCCAAAATAAAATTCTCAACTAAGCACAAGCCGATCCTTAGCAATTCCTAGATGGTGACCACAACTTTTGGGACCAGGCACCTCAGAAGAGGACAAGGAAAATGAAAGGGTATGGCCTTAAATGCAAAATCAAGATTTCATAAATAGCAAAAACAGTTTTCATGCAGTAAAGCCTCTAATTAGTCCCATTCTTGGGGGCCTCCTGTGCTTTGCTCTTGTCCCACACTCATCTCATCAGATAAAAACCACAAAGTCTTCTTTGATAAAACTATATCCCTGTGTACTCAAATCAATTATGTACTCGCCACTTGCTTCACATTTCTAAGAATGCAGTGAGAAGTTCTCCTCTTGCTTCCTACTGCAATCTGTAAAACTGTCCTGCAAGCGCGTATCTCATCCAGAGTAGGCCTGGTTGAAATTTTAATGACACCTGGAGTAGTTTTGGTAATTTTGCATTATTCATCTGATGTGAAATTACCGAGAATTATGCGATTACTCCTAATTCAGAGTTATTTGGCCAAAAAACAACTGCAAAACACAGAAGAACAGTGTGTGAGCCAATGCTGGTTGGTGCTGTTGGGGTTCTGTTGCCCTTAGTGCTATTATCTTTTCCGCAATTGAGCTTTGGGTCCATTTTGGGAGCAAAGGTGCATTTTGTGCTAGGAAAATAGCTATGGATGCAGGGTTACACTCCATGCATAATGCTGCATAGTCTTGCATAATTTTGCTGTAATTTTGCATAATTGTACTACGACAGATTACCCAAGTTACACCCAATGTTAATCCAGTCTTGAATCTGGTAAAACTCTTTACCCATGTGCCCCACAATATTTACTGCAACACCTCCAAATCAGCTGCCTGTTTACTCCTGACCTTACACCTCTATTTCTTTCCATCTTGCCAATTTACACTGGTCACCCATCCGCAACTGGAACATTTTAAAAGCCCTATGCTTTACCTTTTAATCAATCAATAATGCTGGGCCTGTATATCTCAGGAAAAAAATTGTGCAATATCGCACCCCTCCGACTGCTTCGCCATGCCTTAATCTTCAAATGCACTGTCCCGCGTATAAAACGCTGTAGGGAAGGTGGGCTCTCTTTTTCGTACTTGGCTGCAGAGTCCTGGAACTCTTACCCGGTGGATATCAACGGCACTCTCATCCTCACTGTCTTCTGTAAAAGGCTACCACCATGGCTCTCTGAGCTGCATCTCCTCTCCTATTCTCTGGCTGAGTCTTGAGGTCAAGGAAGCCTTTGAGGAATAAGTCATGCTTTATAAGTCTAACCTTCATCATCATCACCATCATCATCGTCATCATCACCATCATCTATAAATTAGCTCTTTTATAATAAAGAAATTTCTCTGCAATATTCCATAGAACAGTGTAAGAGCTTTAAGAGCATTAAACTCATCCTAGACCAACATGTCTTAAAAGAAGGAGCGGCAGGAGGTTCTCAGGCGTTTCGTCCACGTGTGTTCTGCCAACATTTAAAAACAGACCTTCTCACATAACCACAGCAAAGATTATATGCTAACTCTTACCCAAAAAGCCACTCATGTTCTCATTCCAAGTGACCACAAATTCCAATGTGTCTGGTAAATTGAGGGAGGAGAGGAAATAATGGGGATTTCAACAGACGCTTGTGATGGAGGCCTAAGTGGTTTATGTTTGTACCCTGTAAAAATGCATACACTTGTCTCTTTTGTAAAGGATCCTGAATTGTATCCCAGGTTTCACTCCCACAGTTCAGAACCTCATTGATATCTGCCTAGGTTTGTGTGATATGATCCCAATGCAGATCACTGCACATTGTAATACATCTACTTGCTCCCATCTCTTTGACTTTATTCATATCATTCATGGCTCCTCTGCATAGTTTTTCCTCTTCTAATCACTGAACATAGATATTGGTTCAAGAACTCTCCATTTTAATGGACTATTAGTCTTGTCCTTTTTCACCTTCAATTTTCTGTCCCACATTCCCACTGCAGTGGCGGCTGGTGACATTTGAAAGTAGTGAGGCGTAAAAGATCAAGATGAGTGTCAGCAATTTTGTACTGTGTCTACGGTTTGAACTGACCACTCTATTGCCCTCCGTATTGGTTGGAAATGCCTACAGTCAATAGCACCCACCCTTAATCCTGCATACTAGACATGCGAGGCCAAGCACCCACTTAAATCTTTCTCATTAGATACTAGTGTCAGACAAATCAACTCATGAAAGCAACTCACATGAGTCCTCATATGTACCCACTTCCTAATACATGTCCGATATCACGAATAACGATGTACCAGGTCAATGTGAAACAAATCCAATAACAGCTGGTTAAACAGAAGCAAGAAACGATATGAAGCACCAAACAAGCCCTCTGTCATCGCAGTCAACTCCTACCCCTACCACTTCCCGCTGGCATGCAGAGACAGTCTGATGTGGATGCCAGCCAGAAGACCTATTTCTAAACTGCACCTTTATGTTGGTGGAGGAGGTTGCAATTCACTACAGCATAGATCTGCCCTGTTTTTGTTGTTGGGTATAGGTCATTGAAAATGAAATAAAAAGTTTTCACAGAAAAAAAAACCATACCCAGATCGATGCTCCTGGAAGAAGGAAAGTGATAGAACAAAGGCAGAACATCCAACAACATCTGCTCTCACAATCCTACATTAATGCACTCAGAGTCCCCTGATATTGATCAATAGTGCAACCTTACCTTACCCAGAGAGATCAGCGCGAGGTAAATTTCGTTCATCAAGTTCCCACACAGCTCCCTCAGCTGTCCTTTTAAACAATCCCAATCCTTCAAGCAGCCGTAACATCGCGTAAGGGAATCTGTGCCTGGAACCAATACCATTATTGGAGAAGTGTGGCTCAGGGGTTAGAGGCAGCAGACCCGGAAGCTGAGATCGGTCCTGGACCAGGGTTCAATTCCCCGCCTCGGCGGGTCTTGGGCTAAAATATTCCACGGACTCGATAATTCTCGCCCCGGTGCCTCCTCGACTCACGGGTTCACACTCTGCGACTCTGGGCAATAGCTTGCTTAATCTCCACAACGGCCCCTCGCGGCGGGATGCCTGACTTTCACCTTGTGGATACCCTGATATCTCACAGGGGAATACCAGGACGGGTTCCCTAAGCAAGCGCTGGGAAACCCACTGCGGGTAGCTGTGCGCTATATAAGCTCAACTACATTTACATTTACATTATGTGGCTATCTCGGCCTCTACACTCAGTGCACTTCTGCAGCGTCCAAAACTGGAGAAAACTGCCAACCTCTCAGGGCGCAGCAACAAAGCAACCCTGCCACGCCCTCTCACTTACTCCTGGCATAAGTGATAACAGGCATGCTGGCAGGAGACCCGCCACAGGGGAGCACCCGAGCAGGTAAACAGGAGCCAGATGACACCAAAGCCCCGAGCCCCCGGGGCCGCTGCAGTTTACTGCCTCACTTCAAGGCGGCCCAATCTTGTAGCAGTAGCCTGCTATACGGCCTACTCTGCTGGTACCCAAGCTGGAGGTCATGTCTCTAGTTTGCCACCAAACCGCTTGAGGGCCACTGCGGGAGGCCCATGGGTGATCTGGCAGAGCTGCGGAACCAACACCCCTCGTAGCATACAGCTGACTCTAGGACGGGTGGACTTCGGTAGTAGCACCAACAAGCATGTTTCTGCACATAGGAAACCCAGTGGAAAGTCCTGTGCCCTTTGACCCCCTGAGGCGTTCCAATGACTTCAATTACCTGCTGAAAAGGAAAAACACCCTTCCTGTGCTAAAAAGGAAACGTAGGCAGAGTGAGGGGATTAACATAAAAACATTTAACAACTCTTCACTCATCTTCAAGCAAACGATTTTACAGAAGAGATTTAACAATTGATTAATACACATTGTATTAGCCCTTTCCTTGCAGATTAAGGAAGATTCAGTGTTAAAAACGACCTATCAGATAATTTCTTCAAACAAACCAAATATCTACAGCTCCATAAATTGTGCGATAGCCGTGGTCCCAGACATTTTACGATTGCTATAATTTCATGTTTGTGCTAAACAGCATGCCAGCGACATTTTGATTGGCCAGTGTAGGTAGTGGGATTAAACGGTGCTAGGTGTGTGCCGAAGTGCTACAGCACCTTACGAGAAGGTTAAGAAGGCTTTGTCATTTTGCTGTAAAGTAAGACAATCGATGTCCACTGCCTCTAGTGGCTGCAGTAACAAGAAATCGAGCACGATAGAACAACCCGACAGTGCATGTGCAATGCAGCTCATAAACGCAAAACATAGCCTAGTTAGATCTGTTAATAAAAAAAAACACACGAGTTTTGAAAATCAACTAGCGCTGAACAATAATAACACCAATAAAACACGGAGGCACGAGGTGATCAGTAGGAAGCGGAGAGAGAGTGCTGCTAGATGGCATTTTCAAAATAGAACTACACTCCAGCACCACCCCAGCCGCAGCAGCAGGGAGCTCCTGGCCTGCGGCGAGTCTCGGACACTAGTAACGTCACTTTATCGCCAGTCTCCGAGCGGTCCACGCACCCCTGGATCTGCGCCTCAATAAATAAAGTAAACTGCATACATGATACATATTTTACATAATCCACCCAAAACACAGTCGCGCCTCGCAATACTCACGAGAGGAGAGGGGGAGGGGGTGGGGGTTAAAAATAAAGTAAAAATTAAACTTACCTGATCGGACGGGTCCTCGCCCCCTCTGCTGTCTGCTCCTGGGCCGGGGTCCGGTGCGTTGGCGCCTTCCACGTCTTCTGTGTGAGTGGCTGCCGGCTGGCAACCCCTCTCAGCAGCGCAAGGATTGGCTGAGGGCAGGTGTATTTCTGCCCATTAGGAGACCGGGGGCTGCGCATGAAGCAACCCTCGGTCTCTTACGGGGAAGGCTCAGTGCGCATGTTCGGGCTGACCATGAAAATGATCAGCCCAAAAATGAACGTGCGCATTAATGCACTGTGACTCAAGGAGAGTGCTGCGGTAGCCCCGCCCCCTTTCAGCATCTGTGTTCTACTTCTGACGCTAACTTCAATCAGGACTCGGAGTCCTGATTGCTGCAATTAGCGTCAGAAGTAGAACGATTTTGTGGCCATGTCATTAGTGGGGCAACGCCACAACGCCCCCAATGGACGCACCGCCACCACTGTTCATCTCAGTTCAAGTGTCAAAACCAAACCTATTCAGTCTCTTCAATTTTTACCAGCAAGAACATGATTCTCCCAAGGGATAATTGAATCATATCCCCAATTTAAAACTCTGAATGTCTCTCTTATCCAAGGCCTCATGGTACAAATAAACCTAGAATATGTTAAAACTTCCAATGAGTAGCCAGAATCAAGTCAATAGTTACCCCAAAAGGATTAGCCCTTATCTGGCCAAAGCCTTAAATTCTTCTTGGATATGGTCATGGTGTAATTACCTCAATATTGTAACCTGGTCAATGGAATGCAAACTTACCTGCTTCCACATGATGAATTCCCCGGCCTTCAGTCCCCAAGGTGTGTGCAGCCAGAGGCGAGGGTTTAAGAATATGAGACTCTGCGACTTCAATAAGTAAAGATTTGTAGGGTTCAAGTACTTTTAAAAATCTCATTTCATTTAGAGCAGCGGTTCTTAACCTGTAGTCCATGGAGGCCTGAGTGTCTGCAACACCTACTCAGAGGGCCCACGACTGTTTAGAAAAGTAAATAGTATTAGAAGATTAATAAAGTTATCCATACTAATATTATAAAGAGAGAGCCCAAACCTTTGAGGCAGGTAATCTCAGTAACCACAGCACCAATCACAACACCCAATACAGCGTTGGGAAGGGCAGTTGCAGCAGAAGGACATAGGCTATGCAGACGGCCACCATATACATTTAAAAGGTAAAAGAACTGTGCCAGCAAAGTAGTCCCTTGTGGGCGTGTCTGCGTTGTGCTGTGGGCGTGGGCTGGGGCCGTGACTAACGCTGGGGGCGTGTGGTACGGCCATCATATCATGGGCTGTGGGTGTGCGCTGGAGGAGTGACAAACGCTGGGGGCGTGACAAACGCTGGGGGGGGGTGTCCTCCCTTCATGCCATGTGAGTCGTACATACAAGCGCCAATTACGTTGCTGCGCAGCATCAAGGGGCACGCTTGGGGCGTGACACGCTGGGGGTGTGTGTCCGGCCTTCATGCCATGTGAACGCAATTGCGCTGCATCAAGGGGCACGCTGGGGGTGTGAGAAACGCTGGGGGCGTGTGCTACATTCCGCCCTTCATGCCATGTGGGTCGTACATTAATCAGAAGATCATCTGCTGTGGCCGTGTGCTGGGGGCCTGACAAACGCGCTCAGCTGGAGGCGTGATAAGTAACGTTACTGCAGCCTCTCCTGCGCGCTGTTACTGAACTCTCTCATTCAACGAAATTACACGTGCCTGCTACCATCAACAAGGGCTCTAGCTGGGCTCAGGCGGCGGATCAGTACACTAATTACACGTGCCTGATAACATCAACCAGGGTTGCCGCTGGGCCTCAAGCGGGGGAACACGCGCCTGCTAACATCAAACAGGCCTGCATCTCGGCCTCAAGCGGGGGAACACGCAAATGAGCGTGTCTGCGGGGACAATTACTGCAGCCTCTCCTACTTGCTGTCACTCAACTCTCTCATTAAACGAATTTACCCGCGGCTGATAACTCTCTCATTCAACAACATTACACGCGCCTTCGAACATCAACCAGCATTGTAGCCGGGCTCAGGCAGCGGATCTCTACACCAATTACACGTGCCTGCTAACATCAACCAGGGCTGCAGCTGGGCCTTCTCCGTCCCGATTCTAATGAAACAAAAAATGTTGTCTACCGCGAGATTTTAAAATAAATTGCCCTTGCCAAATAAACACATTATACACATTCCATTTCATACCTGGACAACGTCGGGACGGGCTGCTAGTATCAATATAAAATTTAACACTGTCTAACTGTGTAGGTATCTTAAACTGGAGCTAAAATGGAGTTTACTATCATTAGCTTCAGTCATAGGAGCAGCGCAAGTATAGCCATCAGAATCTCTTAGAGACAATTGTGAGCTCAACAGTAGCACTGATATGTGCCCACCAAAAAAAAGCATACATTAGTAGCAAAAGAAAAAAGAAAAAGTCATATACTATTGCTTCATCTTTCAGAAATGAAAACTAATTTTTAAAAAGCTTCAACATTCCCATTACAATTAACATCTCGATTTTTGTTTGTTGGTTCAATTAAATTAAATATTTTTTAATTTGTGTATTTGTTTAATGTATATTTGTTTCTGAATGTTTGTGTGTTGTTTTGAGGTTGTTCAAATGGTAGAAACTGCTTAGGTTGGGGCCCATGGCTTCTAATTAGGATTTAGTAGGGGGGGACAGAGACAAAAGGTTAGGAACCCTGATTTAGAGGATTGGCGCAAGGCATTGGAAGCAGTATTGGCAAGATCGTGCTTGAGTTGGGACCTGATTCCTACCCAGGCAATAATCTACAGCGTAATAGTACCAGCACCGGGAAGATGCTATGATGTGGCAGCGTTCTGACTCCAAAGTTCCAGACACTTGTTGAATTGTACTATATCACTGGAGTGGTTGAAGGTAAAAGGAGCATTGCAGTAAGATAAGCCTTGGGCTTTGGTACAAAGTATCTGCTTGTGCTTCATATTTACGCTCTAGCAGACTACAGGAGGAAGCCTGTTAACCCTAAAGAGACCAGGGCAAACATGTGTAACATACAACAGTGTCTCTAATGTGTTATTGAAAAGGCAGTTTTATAGGGGCACAATTGATTGCTAGGAAACCTGGAGGAAAAGCAGGGAGATAATAATTTACAAAGACAACCACAATTTGTTGTATGTATTTGTGCATATATTTAAGGACAGGAAAAGCACTGTGTTACATTCCATAACATGTAACCTGTGTTATACTGTGTACAAGTGCTTGTGAAAACGTGAATGGCGCAAGTGACACATGAGGAATGCTTATAATGTAGACGCACCAGTACAAAGGGCACTTGGACCTACTCTATGTTTCAAAAGTATTTTTTGCAAAGTCTCTCTAAATACCCAAGCATGTCCTCACCACAGCACTTAAAAACAGCATTTAGAAGTATTGTTTCCTCATTTGCCGCTCCTGACTGCTGTCCTTTTTTCCCGCCTCCTGTCTCGCCCCACCCATTGCCTCCTAGTGCACCTTCCTCCTACCAGGACCTATTTAATGGAGGCCCCAGCGCAGCCCATTGAGCAGCTCTCCTGTGTTACTGCACCGCTGATCTTCCTCCCCCCTTTTTCTGAGTCCTTTTCTCTCAATTTTTACTGCTTTCTCCTTCCTTTCTCCTGCTTTTGCTTAATTTTTACTGTTTTCCCCTTCCTCTCCCCTGTTTTTCTGAGTGCTTGCCCCTGTTTGTGCCTCATTCTTATTGCTTTCTCCGCCCTTTCCCCCCATTTTTCTGGCCGTTCGCTCCTGCTTTTGCTTAGTTTTTTACTGTTTTCTCCTCCCTCGCCCCTGTTTTTGTGAGTGCTTGCTCATGCTTGTGCCTCATTCTTATTGCTTTCTCCACCCTTTCCCCCCATTTTTCTGGGTGTTTGTTCTTACTGCTTTATGCTTCCTGTCCCCGTTTTTGTGAGTGCTTGCTCCTGATTGTGCCTCGTTCTTACTCCTTTCTCCTTCCTTCCCCTGTTTTTCTGAGTGCTTTCTCTTGCTTTTCCCTCGTTTTCCACTGCTTTCTCCTTCCTCCCCCCTGTTTTTCTGAGTGCTTTCTCTTGCTTTTCCCTCGTTTTCCACTGCTTTCTCCTTCCTCCCCCCTGTTTTTCTGAGTGCTTTCTCTTGCTTTTCCCTCGTTTTCCACTGCTTTCTCCTTCCTTCCCCTGTTTTTCTGAGTGCTTTCTCTTGCTTTTCCCTCGTTTTCCACTGATTTCTCCTTCCTCCCCTCTGTTTTTCTGAGTGCTTGCTCCTGCTTTTGCCTCGTTTTTCACTGCTTTCTCCTTCCTCCCCTCTGTTTTTCTGAGTGCTTGCTCCTGCTTTTGCCTCGTTTTTCACTGCTTTCTCCATGGAGCAGCTAGCAACTTCATGGCCTTGAGACCCTTACAGGTGATGTGCTGTGCTTTATAAATTCTGATTGATTGATTGAAAAGAGAGCAGCGCTGTCGAAAATGTCAGCTTCTCATGCGAAGATCTTCCTGTGCTTAGGTTGGTTGGTGGCCCACAGCCCCCATCAAGGACATTTAGTAATCGGTTTAATAAAAAAAGCTGTCCTTTTATTTGTCATTTTGGGGCAGGAAACCCTACTTCACACTTCATTAGCCTGCATAACTAAAAAAGAGGTGAAATCCTATTTACTACGGAAGTCACGCACGAATAGACTGCAAGTAACATCATGGGAGGGGCTGGGTATATGTGACAAGATCATGGCAAACGCTCCAATGTTGTGGTGCTCAGGGCTTTGTGATAAACAACAGAAATAACCAAATTCCCAGTAGGAAAAAACTGAGAGACACAAAAATATCACAAGAACTCTACTTCTTTTTCCAATAAAATATTATAATTTTAAATGTTTTCCTTTCCATTATCTATTTAACCTTTGTCTTTCATCTATTATTTCTTTTGTTTATTTTATAGAAAGATGTGTCTCGCACCATTTGTTTCACTTCTTTCTTGCTGTTTTCTCTTAAAATGAGATGCCACATACCAATTTTTTATTTATTTATTTAAACTTATAAGGCGCACAGCTACCCGCAGTGGGTTTCCTGGCGCCAATCGCCTGTCTCTGCTCTTTTGGTTTGCTTTTGTTCATACAATATTCTTTTTTATTTCAAAAGTTTTTTATTGATTGTTTCCAAATAAAACCATAGGTACAATACATCAAATGAGGGACATATGAAATAGACATACAAAAATAAACATAGAGAATAAAGCAATTATTACATGGTCAATAGAAGTCACTAGTAAACAAAATGGTATGGTGATACCTCACAGAATAAACACATGTAGTATCAGTGTATCGCTCCACAGGAGACTATCTCCGTTATCGCTATCATGAATGGTATCTAGTGAACATCAGGGAGAACTTTAGCACAAGGAACAGACCTTAGGAATAGGCCTCTTGTAGTGACATACGATCACAAGCATAGGAAAGGCGAACACTAGTATAAGAGATCGTGTAGAGGGGTAGTTACTACAAATGGTGACTTTCATGGCGGTTTGTGTGAGCTAAAGAAGAGGTCAAGAGTGTCCCACATGTGTCTGGCAGAAGATCTCCACGGTGAGTTCTGGAGAGTTATGTTATCAGCCCCTCTTAGGTTGGGGACCCAGTTTAGCCAGCACTTAAAGGAAGCTTTGTGTGTGTCTTTCCAGTTGCTGAGAATAATCTTGACCGCTGTTGTTAGGAGTAGGTCTATGAACGCCCTATCATTTTCATTGAATGACCCAGCTTTGAGGAAACCGAATAATTCATACAATATTCTAAAACTTATTTATACCTGTAGATACATTTTAAATTACAATGTGCTTTTTCCCTACTTTCTCCTTCTGTTCTCTTCCTTATTGTTATTCTTTATAATGATATACTTAATGATATACTTAATACTTCCTATAAACATCAGTTGTGTTTTTAAATGTGAAACAATTGCGTTTTTCCAATACCCTTATGTACAGAGAGCTTTTTCATAGATGGACAGACATATAATGCCTTCTGTGGCTGCCTGCAGTTCTGCAACAATACAAACATCAGCTTCCAAGGGTGATGTCAGCATACTGAAGTGTTAAAGGGAGGGGTTTCAGCGAGGAGTGATTTAATATTTGCTACATGGGTTCCTCACAGTAGCAAGATAATCTTTTTAAATATTTGTTTTTCTTTTCAGATGTAGTCATCCTTTTTAGACTTAATATATGCATGTCACTTGCTGATTTTTATATCTTGCATGCAAAAATCTTTCTAGCTGTCTGTTGGTGAAAGACCATACCAAGAGCCAGCCAATCACTTACCAATGATTGACTTACTTTTCACTCTTATATGCTTCCATCTTATTTGAAGGCTTTCCTTCTTTTAGTTGTGTTTGTCCCTCCCCTTGAGCATAGCTTTTGTACCATCCTTTTGATTTTGATGACTTGCATTTTTCCACTGCTCACATTCAGGTTACTACTTTTTTTCCCTTTAAGCTCTGCATGAGAGTGCATGTGTTTTCTTGCTCTGTATTTCATGTGCTGCTTACACTCTAAAATTCCTCCATTCAGCCGTGTTCTTCTTTCCTCTACCCAGCTTGTCCATTTCTCCCCATCACTCTCTGCTTTATGTCCTTTTTTAATAATTTTTTCCCACCGCTCCCCACCTCTAGCACCTCCATTTGTCCCTCACCTACTCCCAATTTCTCCTTGCTCTACCCTCCCATTATTTAAAAAAAAGTTGTTTATGTTTTTTATCCGAGGGGGGCGCTTAAGCTACCTGCTGGGCTGTTTTTTTTTTCAGATGCTCTTTTGTGCATATTTATATATTTTTTGTAATTTACAGATTCAAGATTACGTCCACCATGTATGTGTAGTAATCATCACACTTTTCTCTTTTTTGTTGTTTTGTGCCTGTAATGCATATCATTTCCAACAACATTCATGTTCTTTAATGAGTACAAAAAATAATTTTTTATACAGAGAACATTTCAGATCAATTTTACATAAATATCAATATTTTCATGACATCAAATATTCAATTGAATCAAAAATCAATCATAAATGACATCTTATAACATCGTTTCCATTTGTTGTTATTATATTTTTTTAAAGGACAGCCAAACCAGCCAACGTGTGCTCCTCTTGGTTTACATCAAAAGAAATTGCTTCTTCAGGGCTGCTTATTTCTTCACCATGGTCATGTGTAATTGGAAACTTGACATTTACACACCATCATCCAATCACAACTATATTTCCAATGAGATGTACATTCTTCACAGCACTCCTTTGATGTGTAGGAGCAGTGAATTCTTAGATAGTGTTAATCATTAGTAATCACAAATTTAGCAGAGAACACAAAGGTCTTAGAAGTAATATATACGGGATCTGAGACAAGTTTGGGTCAGCGATGACTTCCAGGTGGGGTACTACTTATGCAAATGGTACAAAATAAAAATGTAAACCCTCCTTCAAAACTTATCTGCATATTAAGCATCTATGCAACAGGCCATGCTGGGAATATAGTACTTTTTTTTACCATATTAATCAATCAATCAATCAATCAGGATTTGTAAATAGCAGCTAATCACTCGATAGGGTATCCAGATGCTTACTAGCTAGCTCAGTGTGTTAAGCACTTGCTGCTGATATTTGGTGAAGTTTGATGTTCCCATGTTGAGTTCAAGGGACAACTTGACATTTTTCATATTTATGGGCCTGAAACATTGAGTACTAATATAATGCCAGAGAGTAAAACATGTAATTTATAGTGCCTCATAACAGCAAAGAAGTGTGTTATTAAGCATTTTATAAAACACGTTAATAATAAATGCTTCTATTGTTTTTTCAAATTGCAGTAAGGTCTTTGTAGTGACTTGGACTAAATGTCTCACTCACCTATGGCTCTCCATTAGTTCAGACTTTCAGGTTTGACAATATTGATTCTGAAATTTCAAAAGTTTGCTCTCACTTGTTCAATTAACTAGAAAACTCTGAATTTCTAGGTAATATGTTAGTGTTAGAAATTGGGTTTCTGGTTGGCAGATGTATGCACCCTGTCCAAGCAGGAACCACATTCCTAGTCAGGGTAAGTCACAACACATCCTAAATTATCCTGTGCTCGCTCTCTGGTAGCTTCGCAGAGAGCAGTCAGCCTTAACTTAAGAGGCAATGGGAAAAGTATTTGTGCAACACTTCAAACAGTGACATAGTAAAAACACCTCAAAAACAAACCACACCAGGTTAAAAAAAAATAAAGAATGATTTTATAAATAACACAACGACAGAAAAACAACAAGTAGAAGCTGAGATATGAATTATCAATGAATAAATGTAAAATAGCAGTTAGAAGCAATAAGTGCTTACATGGGATATCTGGTCGCGCTGTACTGGGGCAAGGCCAAAAGTTCAGGCTGACCACTATGCAGCGCAAGCAGGATACAGGGACTCACTTGGGCTCACTGAACCAAGGTACCTTGATACAGGATGTGTCGCCATCGACGGAGAGGCGAGGTGTCAGCTGAAGAGATTTCTCATTGTCGACCACACAGTCAACAAGATGCGTTGATTTTCTCCACACAACTATGACGACGCATCGGTTCCAAGTGTGAGGCACTGGTTCTGAATGTTATGTGTGGCTGCTGCTCCCGCAGTAGGCGATGTGTCGATTCTGAAGGCGATGAGCTCATTCTGCAGGGGATGCGCTAGGTCAGAACCACACAACGACAAGAATGTGTTGGTTCCGACTTTTGCAAAGCTGAAGATGCTCCGGGTCCAATGAGGATATATGGGTCTTGCTGCTAGCGGCACCTTATACCCACTTCCAAGAGCCCAGAACTGCGCTGGCACCACTTGGTAGGGCAAGACATGCAGCAAGCAAAGTCCCTATGCTGTAGTAGGATGAGTTGAAGTCTTTAATGTCGTCGAGATATAGAACATGAGGCCAGCCATCAAGCCCTTGGAGTCACTCGGGTTCAAGTGGTGCATGTCCAGTCCTTCTCACTCAGGCAGGACAACAGCCGGCAGCAGGGCAGCTCAGCGAGGCAAGAGTACAAGCAAGGCAATAGTCCAGCAAAGCAGCAGTCAAGCAGAGTGGCAGTGCTTCCAGCAGCACAGCAGTTCTTCCCCCAGGCAGAGTGGTTATAGTTCCAGAAGTGTACTAAAGTCATGGTGTCAGAGGTCCAGTAATTAAACCCAGTTGTGCCTTTGATGTGGGGTATACTTCAAATAAAGCTTTGAAGTGCACAGTTCCCTTTCTGTCCTGGCTCCAGACTCACTACACAGGGGGTATTCAGTCCTTTGAGGGGTGCACAGGACATAGCCTCTTCAGGTGTGAGTGTGAGGCTGTGCCCAGTTCTTCCCTCCCATCTCCCAGGAAGGCTCATCAAGACACACCTAAGCCCAGCCGCGGCCCGTGAACGTAAGAGCAATGGGGAGGTGGGGCCGAGTGGGGGGGATTTCGACAGACGATGGCGAGGGAAAATTAATTATTTATTTAATTTTCCCTCGTGGTCGTCTGTTGCAATCTTCCCCACCCGGCCCCTCTGCCCCACCACTCTTACCTGCATGGGCCGCGGCTGCCTAAGCCCCCTTTGTGTGTGGCTGTCTAGACAAAGCCCAGCTGTCACCCAACACAGACAGAAAAGAGACGGGCAGCAGACACCAAATGGCTAAAGTAAGTAAATACCAACTTTCTAAAAGTGGCATTTGATCAACTGTAATTTAAAATCCAACTTCAATAAAACTTGTGATTTTAAATTGTGAGTCCAGTGACACCAAACTTGAAAAGTATATCTCTTCACAATTAAGAATTACACTTAACAGATGTAATAAGGTAACCCGAATGTTATCCTATTGGAGAGATGTGCCTTGTAGTAGTGAAAAAAGAAATTGGGAGTTTTACACTACCAAGATATGTAAAACTTAAAAGTACATGTCCTGTCGTTTAAGTACATTACACCCTGCCCTATGGGTTAGACAGTGCCTACCTTAAGGGGGTCGTATATGTATAAAAAGGGTAGGCTTATTCCAGGCAAGAGGGTTACCTTGCCAGGTCAAAGTGGCAGTATACAATCGCAGATACATGCTCTGCAATGGCAGGCCTGAGCCATGATCAGGGGGTTTCTTAAGTGGTTGGCACAATGAGTGCTGCATACCCACTAGTAGCATTTAATTTACAGGCCCTGGGCACATGTAGTGCACTTTAGTAAGGACTTATAGGTAAATTGAATATGCCAATTGGGATTAAGTCAAAGTTACCATGTTTAGGGGAGAGAGCACAAGCACTTTAGCACTAGTCCGCAGTGGTAAAGTGTGCAGAGTCTTAGAACCTGCAAAAACGAGGTCAGAAAATAGAGGTATGCTGGCAAAAAGTTGGGGGAAGACCACCCTAAGGCTGTCAGGTCTAACAGTTACATTCTTCAGAGATCTGAATCCTAATATAATGGTCTCTTCCTATTAGCTCTGGGTTCTTAGCATGTGTACACATGCTGTACTCATATTACATTCGCATGCCCAAGCATGTGTGCTGATCCAGATTTACCTTGTGTATCTGTGCTCATGTGAATGAGCTCGTCTGACTTTCCAATGAATGAGGACAATGGAAAACTGCATCGTAATTCCGCATCTCTAGAAGAAATCTTATTTTGTCGTTGTGCCAGGGTTGCAACAGCATCCCAGATTTTAGTCCTTTTTTCAGATGAATTGAATAGTAATATGGAATTGGTATATCTGCTAGTTTGTCCTTTTTTTGAATGATTTGAATAATATTTATGTATGTTTAGAACATGTGTGTAGTTGACACAATTGTAATTGTATTCCGATGACTGCACTGTTTTGGGGATGCTGAGAAGGACACACTGTCATATTCTAATGAGGCTTTAAAGCATAGATAATTAACAAAAACATGTTTGATTTTCCCCAGTGCTATCAGGGTAGGTCTCCGGCTGGGAAGGCTTTGGTGTGGCTGTGCCTTGCTGCAGTACTGGCTGCTTTTACTGCTGCAGAGGAATGATCCTGGCCCTCCTGTGCCAGGCTCGGCTGTTAAACGCTTCATTTTGACCTATTTTTGAGCTTGTCTGAATGAATGCCGCTTTGCTCGCTTGGTTCAATAAAGACTCGTATTATTAGATTTCCCAGTTCTGCTTTCGGCTCCTCATTCTTTGCTTCGATCAAAAGAAATTTGGAACATGAAGTGCATCCTAATGACCCTGGGCTGCAACCTGAATGTGATTATGTCCCTTGCTTGAGTGACTTTCTTTTTAAAAAAGAATATATTTTTCTAAGAATCACCTAAAAAATTCTAGCTGGTGTAGAACAGAGCAGCTTGAGCAATATATATGGCCTGAACCAAAAACTAATTTTTAGGATGCTCAGTGTGGTCCACGGAACATTCTAGACCAGTGGTCCTTAACCTTTCGAGTCTTTGACTCCCCACTTATGGCCTGATTATGAGTCGGGTGGTCACAGTGTCGCGGCGATGGCAGTCCAGCCACTGCCGTACCGGTGGTCCGACCACCCCATTACAAGTTGGGCGGTCAGACTGCCATTGCACCACCACAACCGCGGCAACTGCCAGGGATCAGAGATCTCTGGCGGTGGCGCGGCAGTCTTGAGGCCGCAATATGCTTGGCCGGACCTCCGCGGTCCTGCCAAGCATATTCCGAGTTTCCTCCCTGCCACAGTTTTCATGGCGGTTCCGCCTCCGTGAAAACGGTGGTGGAGAGGATACATAGGGGGTCTACACTGCTCCCTGTTGCCTCCGGGCCATGGGGTGCATGCAGGGGGGGCATATGCTGTGCCCTCCTGTGTGCATGCACCCCAGTACCTGCACGGCATGGACTGCACCAGTCCATGCCGTGCAAGGACTGCTTTTAACATTCCCAATGCGGTGCCTATTTCATAGCCACCACCGTGGTACTGCCAAAGAACTACCTGCCAGTGACTAAAAAAGTCATAATCTGTCAGGCAGCACGCACACAAGTTTGGTGGTGCAGAAGCGGGTTGGTGGTGTGGCAGTCCCGCTACCGCACCACCAAACTCGTAATCAGGCCCATAATCATTACTGGAATCTGGGAAGCCCCCCACTGAGTCATTAGTGGAATCCAGGGATTTAAACCTAAGGAATTTCGATGAACTGCAAAATAATGCACAAAAATACAGACACAAGTATTCATCAAACAAATACACAAAAGCTGAAACATTGTATTTAATTCATAAACAAATATACAAAATTTCAATGTTAATTTGAATGGGAAGGTAGGTAGGGGCTCTTCTAAAGTCAAATGAGGCCTCCCATCGTCCGTAATATATTCTGCTTGATGCACTTGCACTGTTCCCACACATCTATCTGAGGATACCAACTTAATTTTTAGCCTCCTTTTTCCATTCCTTCACATTTAACTACAGTTTTAAAATGTAATATTTTTCTTCTTTATTGATATATACTTCGTTAATATCTTAATATTATTCATTTTCTAAATAGTCATTGCCCACCCCCAGGGGTCCCTGGACCACAGTTTAAGAATGAAAGAGCAACGGCTAATGCTAGTTCCTTGGCTCCACCAGGAAATCAAGCAACTTGAAGGGGTCATCTGGAGAATGATGTCACAAGGTATCTCAAAACCACAGCTGACATCAGCACACCATCAGTCTGGAATGCTTGTTGTTGGTGATTGTTAGAGATGCAGGGCTGGGCAAAGAGAACTGTGTTTTTTCTCTACACTGGATGGCTTTGCATGGGAGTGCACTGGTTAAAGGTGAAGGAACACCAACTTGACCTTGAAGCTCATGTCCTGATTCTTAAAAAAATGTATTTGCTCCCATGGAGCAACTGCTATGTAAATTCACAATTTTTTTAGAATTCACAAATATTCCTGCACTACTCCATTGTCGCTGCCACAGTCATAGTTGCTCAAGAGGAGTTCTGTAATTGTTTTATTGAGTTCAGTGGCATAGCTAGATGTTGTGCACTGCGTTTGCAGCATATAAGAATGGGGGGTGCTGGCGATTACCTTGACGGTCGCCCCGCGCAGCCGCAGGTAAGAGCGGGGGGAGGCCGCCTCCCCCTAGCTGCGCCACTGTGCGGGAGTTCCTGTGTCAATGTATCCAGAGCACATTTAGGCATGCATAAATGTACTGCCCATGTGCAAGAGGGCTGGATATGATTTTACTTCTGCTCATGACAAGCAATTCTGAGCACATCCAGGGTGAGAATGTGCCCACCAAACGTTGGTGAACATGCACTAACTTGCGACTCTGTGGGTGTTCACCCTCTAGGGAAGTCATGCCTGCCTTGGAGCATCCATCACCCGCTCCTGTGAGACATATTTACCCACATATAATATTACACCAGGGTGCTGTTATATTATATGTGAGTAAATGTGCATATGAGTGCAGAGTCACATTTTCTAAATACCATACATGAATCAAACCTGGTGGTACAAACCATTTTCTGACTTTAGTTCAATAAATATGTGTGCATGACTTTATATATGGGGTCTTAAGAGAATAAAAGGGGCATCTATAGTTTGAAAAAACTATGGGAACAGGCAGTTTATAGCAAGAATTGGACTGGGAACTTTTTTCCGTGATATCTTCCATCTATGGGGCATATTATCAAGAACAGGCGATAAAATTATCGCCGCTATATCGGCAGGAAACTGCCGCTAAAGCGGCGATAATGGGCTTGATAATATGTCCTTGTGAATTCTCATAGCAGCCCAGTTTCTGGTGTTATCCTGGGCTGCTATGGGAATTCACAAGGGCATATTATCAAGCCCATTATAGCCTTTTTAGCGGCAGTTTCCTGCCGATTAAGCGGCGATAATTTTATCACCTGTTCTTGATAATATGCCCTCTATATTCTCTGTTGTATGTCCTGTTGTGTGTATCCTAAACAATATAGCACATAGCCCTGAAAGAAATTACCCATGGTGCTCTGAAACGATCTCAGTGGCAAACTATGCTTAGCAAAACCCAACTAACTAATCACATAATCATATTTTATATTTCTCGTGTCTACGGCTGAACTTGTCAACACACAGAGTAGTAAAATTTGGTGACGTTTTCAGAAAATCTACAATGAGTATACATGAGTATTAGAAATGTAGATAACATTAGGTAATTATATTGGAGGGTATGCACATGTGTGTTAGTTACTCTGAGAATCCAAGTGGATTTTACTATGTTGAAGTCCGAAGAGCACAGACTAAATTTTACGAACATACCCTTCATGGTTGTTTCTGTTCATTGTCGTGTGATAAAGATCTGTATAATGTGATGTATTCCTATAGGTTCTGTATCGATACCCCTATTCCTGACCCTATTCTGGTTAACAAGTTAACTAGCAGCCATCCCATGATGCAGAAAACCCCCATGATGCAGAAACCGTTATCTGATTAAGCCACACTACGGCACAGGAACGTGTTATCTGATTAGGTCATAACGCTTGCCATCTAATTAGACAAGCGATATTCCTCCAGCAACTGATAAGGCATACGGAGTTCTCAAAACAAATCAAACCTATGACAACCTGGGAAAAACCCTGCGGCCATTGTTTTGATTTCATTGAGAACTTCAGCAAAAGAATGTGCTAACGACCAGGTCGTATGACATCCTTATTGACATATCTATGTCCATCCTTACGTCAATCTCGGCACCTTAAAGGTATAAATATTACCGATATTGCCCTATGCAAACACACGCGGTGGTGACGAGATCGGAGCAGCCAGACTTGCCGAAGCCCAGAGCAGAGCAGACCCCGCTGGCGCAGCCCCGCCTTCCTGACGAGCTGAGAACGAGACGCTGCTTTCTCCTGCCGAGAAATCCAGCTCCGGCGCTTCCGGGTAGCCCTCGCAGGCAGCCTGGAATATCGAGACCAGAGACGAGAGATACCATCCCTCATTCATCCTAGATTCCAGGTACAGAACTGAATAACCCCTCGCAGAGAATTCTTTAGTCAGTCACTTGGCAAAACAAACTTAACTTAAACTGTAACTTTCTATCCCCGCCCACGTATTAGGCTTATGTCAGGTACATTGGGGTAGGCGTAGTTAGAAACACCAGTTGAGTACGATTAGTCAAATGTATATGTGTATATATTCATTTTATTCATTTTAAACCATCATATGGCTTAGAAACCATATCAATGTTTTTACAGTATTATTTTATACTTCTGCTTTTAATGTATGCACTTTACTTAACCATAAGTATTGCAATAATATCGATCCATTTCTCTTGTATGAGAAAAGAGACTGATCAATAAATACCATCTTTTATTGAACACGCCCGTCTCTTCCTTTTCTCTACAATCTGGTGAGACTAAGAATGCACGTACTGACTGAGTAAAATAAGTCGTCTTTTGTTTTCACACGACTCTAGAGATACACTCTTGATTAGGGGAGAGCAAAGTTGTCATGTTCTATGGTTGTCAGAAACTAAATCCCTTCTTGTCTATCCAGGGAGGTTCAACTCCTCCTTGCCTATTCGAGAAAGTTTCTAGTGAACTCTGAGCTAGCTGGCAAACCCAAAACTTTAAGTCTAATATCGACAGTAGTAGACCTAGTTAACGTCTGGTCTAGGCCTATACTATTGAAGGTATTATTCCAATGCGCAGAGCCTATTGGGATAATAGGAACTACACTACATGGCGCCCAACGCGTTTGGATTGGCGATAAAACTAACGCAAGACATTTAGAGTAACTCAGTCGTGCTTTTTCACTCAGACCCCTTTTTCCCATAATACTCCAAAGACGTCTGGAGTGGGTGAAAGGTCATATCCGCCAGACCTCGCAGGAGGAAACTCCTATGTATGGTTCTTGGTTTAGTCAACGTTGAAGGATACACTGTTCCAAAATATTGTGCATCTAATCTTTGTTTCCATAAGAAACCTGATCTGCAAACAAAAGAAATAACCTTCTGGACAGTACAATGTCAGACAGTGAAGGAGAAAGACAGGCAGTTAGAATAGCAACTGAACTCGCAGCAGCTGATACTGCTATGCAAGAAGCAGACCCGGGTATAATAATCATCCCGGTCAACACAAGAAAATCTATAACTTTAAAACTTATAGAAAATGGACTGACACCTAGAGGTGGCACAGTCATATTCGTAATTGAGGCACACGAATATCGGCAGACAGAGGTATTCTACACATGGATAAACATTCCAGCAGCAAATGCTGTAACAAAGTACTTCCACTATTACAAAACAGAGGAACCTCCTGGTGCGTACACTCCTTTCGAGGAGGTGGAAGTACCACTTAAATTTCAAGAACACCTGCTCTTATTTAATGGCGCCCTAAAACATAATAATCACATCACCAGGCTCGGTCCTTTAGGTAGACTAGGAGCAACGTGGCCGGTCCTAGCCGGATACACACCACATCCAGACATCGACGGGATGTCTGCAGCAGAGCTTTTAACACAGCTAAAACAATTAATAAAATTACATAGACAATTAGTCCAATATTTGATGCGGACTTCAACAATCCAACCAGCAATTAAAATTCCACAGCTGACCCCTCATCAGGGGAACACAAATAAAATTACACCACAGAACATACAGTCCTGCCTAGGTAAAGTACCAGCTAAACGGGAACAAATACCATTCTGGCTAGCACAAAAAATCACCCAAATAGAGGCGGTGTTTCCAGACACCACCCCGTTAGAAAAACACAGGATTCTGACTATCTGTCTTCCAATGGGAATCGCACCACACGTGGAGGACTGTGACACTTGGGGTACAGTCTTTGCTTCCATTTACACAAAAACGCATGGTGTTCCATCCATCTCGGTAATACCAGATGTGCTAAAACAAATTCAAGATGAATACGGTCCAGAACCCGCTTTAACTCTTGGTATGAAATTACTAAAAGACTTCAAGCAGGTCTCGGCTATATTATTAGCCAACATAAAGGGAGAAGCAGCAAACGTGGCGATCCGCCAGAGGTTAAAAGAGACAGATATAGCAGACCAACCAGCTGAAATTGCCAGAATCATAGAAAAATCCTATGAGGAACTAGGTAGAGATAGTTTAGGTGGAATACCAGTAAAACCACAACTGATTGAAAGTCCTGTAAAAATATTTTTTAATAATAATTCAACATCACAAAAAAAGAGCTGGGATGGAAACAAACAATCCAATCCTAAAGAAAAGAAATTCCAGTCCAGAGGAAGGTCTCCTCGGCGGAGAGAAAAATCTCCGAACCAAAGTCACAGGTCACCCCAAAGTGACCCCTCTGGGAAAAGATATAACCTTAGAAATAGGGATAATATAAAGAAGCCTGATAGATATCAAGATTTTGATACACGCCCCTCTCAATCTTTTCAGACTTCCTCGCAGAAATCGGAAAGAAGAGGACGATCAGAACAAAGAGAAGAGCACGCCAAGTCCAAAGACAAGGAACCTTCTCATCTAAAAAAGAAATTACAATTTCCAAAAAAGAAGGTAGCCAGCATTAAAATAGTTAACAATGCCGAGAATACTGAGGACACAACTGAAAAACGGAGAATGGGCTCAGACAATGCTAGACAGCGCAGCAGAAGTGAGTATAGCTCGCAAAGTCCTTATGAATCATCTGAAGACAGTGGACACGAATGAATATCTTCAAGTGGAAACTGCAGACACCAGAGTTAGCAAACCTCACAAAATATATGAAATAACTTTACGTATAGAAGGGGATAAGACTAGAAAAATAAGGGGACTATTTTGGGATAATCTCTCCAAGGGCTATGACATCCTTCTAACTGAAAAAGACTGGCCACCAGAGTTTGTCAGGGATTGCCCTCATGGCGAAGAAATAATTATGCCTGCCTTCTCAAATCATATCCCAATTCATAAAAAATACACACTTGCTAGAAAGTGGGCAGTAGCTCAAGCTCCTGCTTTATATAAAAATCATGTAGGATGGGATGAGGACTCTCCTCCTCACAAAATCCAGTTAAAATCACAACCTACTGCACAAAGGCAGTACCCAATTAAGCAAGAAGCTAAAAAACAGGTAAAAGAAATCCTAGATCAATTAGAATGCCAGGGGGTGATTGAAACTTGCACCTCACAAATGAACAACCCTTTGTTTCCGGTCTCCAAACCAGACAATTCATATCGTCTAGTTTTGGATTACCGACACCTTAACTCATGTTGCAAAACTTTTGCAGTGCAAAACTCGCATAGTGCTGCACTAATGAATAACATAGTGCGCAAAAAATACAAAACAACATTAGACATCTCTAATGGATTCTTTTGTCAAAATATAGCACCAGAGAGCAGATATTTGTCTGCGTTCTCAATAAATGGCACTCAAAAACAATTCTGTCGGTTAGCCCAGGGGTACAAGAACAGCCCAGGGGTATTCTCAGCGAGAGTAACAGAATTACTACAAACATATGATGACGAAGCATTATCTTATGTCGACGACATTTACTTAACAGATGATGACTTGGATACTCACTTGAAGAGAGTGAACACCATAATACTTGGGTTCGCAGCAGAGGGTTACAAATTCAACTTTAAAAAATCTAGAATTGCCCATCTAACAGTCCTGTTCTTAGGATATGAATTATCAAGTGAAAGCAAAAGCCTGGCTGACAATTTCCTAGAGAAATGTGCCGTACTCCAAGCACCTAGAACACTAAAAAACCTACAGTCAATTCTAGGCTTCCTAAATTTCGGAAGAACATACATTGCAAATTACGCAGAAAGGGTCAAACCCCTTTATGATCTAATAAAACCAGATTTTAAAAGAACCAATTGGACTCAAATACACACAGAAATTCTGAGATCCTTACAAACAGACATGTTAATTAAAACAAAATTAGAAACACGTGATAACACACGCAATCTTGTGATTCGAGTCATCCCAGGAAGATGCGGATTCACATACCTGACCTCTAATGAGGGAGAAAAGGTACCAATTGCATTCAAATCACACTTGTACACTAAGGCTGAAATTAAATTTAGCCCAACGGAAGAAATTCTAACTGCAACACAGACAGCTATAGCAAAAGAACGAGCCCTGGCACAAGGTAAACGAATAATAATCGTGACACCGATACCAGCCCTAGTAGCTGTAACAAAAGCAAGCATTCCGAATGCTAAAGCGCTCCATCCGAGATGGATACAATGGGCTAATTCTCTTGCTGCAACAGACGTGGCATACGAATTTGATCCTAACTTAAAAACACAAGAATTTCTCCAATATGAATTTGAATGTCCTCCGCCGACCGAAATCCTGCCTCTAGAACATTACGGCTGTATAATATATACAGACGGATCAGCACAACCCGCAGTGGGGGGTAAACAAGCTTACAGTGCTGCGTGCGCGATTGTTAAAGGTCACTGGCACGAAGGGAAATTTAAACCAGCGGTCACCAAAACACAATCTCTAGGAGATTGTACAGCTCAGCGAGCTGAACTACTGGCATTCAAAATGGCGCTTGAAAATACCGATCGAGAATTCCCCACACTCATAGTGTGCGATTCGTATTATTGCGTTCAGTCTTACAATGAATATTTGCAGATCTGGCTTCAGAATGGTTTTAAGGATGCAAAAGGAGGCACAATCAAGCATAAAATGCTTTGGGAACAAGTAGTTCTATTACAAAAAGAACTACCAAAGACTCACGTGATACATACACTGAGTCATCAACGTGATGGCGTTCACGTTGCAGGGAATTCATTGGCTGATGAGGCCGCGAAGGCAGCTGTGCAAACGGCTTCCGTAGCTGCCATCACACGGTCAAAAACAAAAATAGACAGCGAAATATTACAGGCTGTCAGCGCTACAGAAAAGGATACGATAGAAACACTCCAGAAAGGCTTTCCAGTAAAATACTCATACATAACTGATGCAAACAATGTTCCTTTTGCTCGAATCCCTGGAGTGGGGGATAGGGCAATTCCAAACATGGAACATAGGTTAGGACTGATAATAGCGGCACACGAAGGGCTTGCTTCTATACATGCTGGCGTCTCAGCCACAGTATCATTATTAAAACAGAGATACTGGTGGCCACAAATGAGAAGACAAACAAAGAACTATGTTTTAGAATGTGAAATATGTCAAAGAATGAAAGTATCAACGGTGAGACGACCAGCACAGACGCCCCTTCTAATCTCAGATAAACCATTAGCCTGTGTTTATCTGGACCACTGTGGTCCCTTACAAAGGGATGGTAACTATAAATATATCTTGGTCGCAGTGGATTCATGCACGAGATTCATATGGATGTGGCCCCAGCGATCGGCTGACGCCAGAACTGTTATAAAAGATTTGCGAGTCTTTATCGGCACATACGCAATTGGCATGCTGCATTCTGACCAGGGTCCTGCTTTTAGCTCTCGAGCTTATAAGGAGGCCATGACCAGCATGGGCATTGCATTGCGGTACTCTTGTCCATTTCACCCTGAGGGGAACGGAATTGTTGAAAGAAAAAACCGTGACATAAAGCAATCTATAACAGCAAAGGTATTAGGTTCGGGAGCTGGGTGGGTCAAACATCTAATAAGTGTCCAACGTAGTCTAAATAACCTGCCAAGAAATTCTCTGAAGGGATTCAGTCCGTACGAATTATTATTTGGAACTAGGATGTTAGTCTTAGACCTCGACAGTCAGACTTCAGTGGTGAAGGAAAAAAGCTTTGATATCAAAGACCGTTTGGCTATTTTACAGGACTTAAACGAAACAAGAAAAGACCTGAGCAACATAAAGTTGAAACAACAGCCAACAACCACTGAAGAACCACCACCTGTCCCAGCAAGACCTGTCTGGATTCCAAAAGTCGGGGATCTAGTCAGAGAAAAGATCGCGGTAAAGAAGGAATTTGGGCCTTCTTACAGAAAAGCAGTTCCTGTCTTGTCTATCAACGGGACAAGATCAGTTGTACTACCGCCGCTTGCTGGTAAAAAGGAGAACCGAGTTGTATCCATCGACCTGGTAAAACCACAATCATGTGGCCGATAACAAATAGTAGGCCAAGTGGACTCCCCATAAGTAGCAGAACACCAAGGTTTGCTACCAACACAGAGGTCCTAACTAAGAGGCTAATCACATTCGAAACGCCTACAGAACAACAACAAGGACTATGCAACAATGCAATGGAACTTAAACCTCTGAAAACCCAAATAAAAACATTTAGCAGAGACACACCAATCTACAATGAAGTACCAAACGAATATGCAAGAAACAGTAATCCTGAAGCAATTGGAACAATTGACAGAACTGCATCCGGCTACTTCATAAACTTCGATGATTCCTCTGAAGGCTTCAGTGAATCAAAAACACAGCCATCAACAAAAACCTTTAAAGATAAAGCTAAAGAGCTTTTGAAACAACTGAAAGAAACATATCTGATTTCTCCATGGATCGAATTTTGGGTGGGTTTTGGTGCATTTATCCTCATACTTTGGCTCATCATGGTACTAACTTTGGGACGCTTCATTGAGGGAAAATATGCTAAAATGGACACAGCAAGTCAGAAAATCAACTTGATCCTCAAACCACACACATCTTCACACGTCGAGAAAAGAGAACTTTCTTCAGTCAACTTCACAGCCAATCCTATACCGGGTGGGGTAGCATGGGACAACACTGACTACGAAATCTATGGTCCGGTTGAAATCCTGAAATATCCACACCAAATTAAGATCTCGTTGAGTGACTTTGTAAAACCAAGCTCATTTGCTGATGATTGGGACTTTGAAAGTATAAATAATATGATGTCTGACCTAGTGATGTCTGCTAAATTTAACAAACATGATAGTATGTACTGTTACAACCACTATGGTAACCATTTTCTACATAGATCTGCACAACCTAGAAATGTTTTCAATTATAATCAATGGGAACATTGTGCAACCCCTCCAAAAGGAAGCTCAAGAACCTTTTATGACAAATATTCATACTTTTCAGGTTTTAACACAAGTAATGCTGAAACATTTTATTTCAAATTGTCAAATAAGACAGGGACAAAGACCATGATAACAAACACGAAATTGATATATTCAGACTCATTTTTTGAACAAATGAATACTTTTGGTTTTGATTATTGGGACAAAAATGTTGAAGTAAAAAGTGTTTGGGGTACAAAAGAATGGCAAGTACAAGGTATAGAATCTTTGTTTAGAGCCTGCATGATCCCAGAACAAATTATATTTTTAAATGACACTGTTCAACAAACTACCTGTCTTGGCCTAGCCAAAATCAAAGACTTAAATAAACCGTCTATTCCAAAGCCAACAATGAACAGCAATAGCTCTACAGATGAGGAGATAGACGTAAATTATGTATTAAACCAAAACAGAACACATCCTGATTGGAAACAGTGGTTGATCTGGCCCACAGATACTAATAACTGTCAAGACAGATTCCTGAACAAAACACAGGGGTTCAAATTGACCAGGCCAGACCCTAGATATTCCCAAAGACAACACCCAGGGATAATAAGCACCTACAGTGTGGGCAAGTTATGCCTTCAATGGCTACAAACTTCCACACTGGCAGAAATTAAGCAACACCTAACTTTACTTACTGATGGTGCTGACTTGCGTGATTTCATTATGGGACCGCGCAAACAGCGTCAAAAACGTTTCATAGCAGCCTCTGTATATGCAGCATACAACGAGGCCTGGAAGGTGACTCAAATTGAAACAGCAGAAAGTATACGGGAAATTGACCGTATTCATTTGGAAAAATCACTTTCTGTAGTGGACAATGGGTTAATGACTCTGTCCTCCAGAATTTTTTCTTTGGACAGCATTGTGTCTTCAGCAATCGACATATTATCGCAAGACTTACTGTTGTTACAACACGGTCAGTCTCAATTGCGTTCTATTGTACAACTTGGCTGGACGTTACAAAATCTGCGTTCAGGCTATGTGCCTTGGCGTTTAATCAACACAACGTCACTATTCAATATCTTTAACCTTACTGATAAACAAATCAGTATGGCACAGAAGGGTGCTGATTATACAATCCTGAGCATTGAGAAACTCGAAAGATTACCAGTGACAATGTCAGAACGACCTGTCAGTGAATGGATAATACATGGGATAATTATTATTCCAATTTCAACCTTCAGGCTTCAATACTGCCAAAAATATATACAGGCTGGCATGTACGAAAAGCTGGGAAAGGGGTACATTAAAACAACATGGAACTTGCCCTACTCACATGCATGTGTCAGTAATAAAGGACAGAAAGTGTTTCTTAGTGGCAATAATTGTGCGATGTCACTAAGCGGTACACTTCTGTGTAATGGAATTAGTTTGCATGGAGCCTGTGAAGGGAATTCATATAACCTTTCATGTCACCAGCTAGGCGCACCTGCAACAGAGATAGAACCATTCTTTCAAAGACTCTATAATGGGAGTTACGTTCTAATTGTAGATCGCAGATGTTGTAGTCTTATGCCCGGGACGCCTTATCTCGTAACTACGACGGTCAAGTGCTGTGGATGCTCATTGTTCCCCAGCTCCTTTCCAGACAGGGAGGCAAGGGCATGGCCCAACCTGAAAATTACTTCTATTCGAATAGATACTTTAAGCAGAATGAAAACAGTGCTTCTTCAGACGCCGACCAGACTCACGTCATCAAAAGAAACGTATGATCTCCTAGTCGCAAGGACGACTGCAGAGATTCACTCTTTGTTATCAACTAATTCCCCCATACATTTCGCAGAAATCCTGAATGAAATCTTAAATATTTCTGATACCAGCGGAGTCTCAAAAGTATTTAAGACAGTATTTTCGATGGCATTAACACCATTCAAAGCCATACTGGGTATTTTTCCAGATTTCGTCCATTCGATTTTTGGCGGACTTCCCCTCATTTTGGGACTAATTGCAGGAATCCTATTCTTAGTCCTTATATTTCGTTATGGCAAACCATGTCACAGACAAAACACCTGCGACAAGGGAAGAAACAATCTGAGCCATTGGATACCGGGACCGGATATCAAAAATCCTGGGACTATCCCGGCTTAGAGACCTGAACATGACTTGGTTTCTTTCATTTCGACCAATGTGGCATCGATGTGTTTTACCTGTATTAAGGTGCTTGCTATGCGGAGAAGAATGCGTGTTAAACACCTGTCTGACGCTACAATCGGATGCGCCAATGGATGCAGAAACATTGTTGAGTCCAATGAAGGCTAATGCTTTGTGCTGCCCTCAACGGCTACCAATCCTGATGACGGCATTCGTGGAAGCTTCACCACTACGATTAAGGGGTAGTGAAGTTCAAGATGAAAGCAGCATCGATCAGGTACGACCTTCTGTCAGCAATACTAATCAAAACGTCAATGGAGACAATCATGCGCACGAATGCATGGTTACACCTTTTTCCGAGTTAGTGGAACTCTCCCAGGAAGCTGTTGACAGCTTTTTCGACAGTCTAAATGATATGATGTTCCCACCAGAGCAGAAATAGAGACTTTTGAGCAAGCTCGCACACGGCGTTCCCTGAATTTGGCCTTCAACTAGAATAGCAAAATACCATGAACAATTTTCCCTCCAGTTCACGGACAGCGATTTTTTCAGCAGCCCCAAAATATTTTTACAATTTTTCGGGACACTTATTTTCTGCTTAAAGTAAGAACTATTCTTAGAGAACTAAAATTTCTAATTTTAGATACTTTATAGACATTAGCTGCCCGCTGGTATGTTCATAATTATTCTTATTCTGTGATGAAATGGTCTCGAACCTTTTTTCTGTATTAAGAGCCATTTCATGTGTAAATTCTCATATACAAATTAGTGATAATGTATAGATATGCGTGATTACTTTAGCATTATTCTACAGCTTGAGTGCATATAATACATGTGACTGCCTTTTTCCGTATATTAGATAATTTCAAAATGCATTTATGTATTTTGGGGTGGTAAGGTATACACAATACTCTACAGTATGTTTTACTATGCCTAGATTAGTAAATATGTCCATAGTTAGCGTGGAGTGGGTGTGATGTATTCCTATAGGTTCTGTATCGATACCCCTATTCCTGACCCTATTCTGGTTAACAAGTTAACTAGCAGCCATCCCATGATGCAGAAAACCCCCATGATGCAGAAACCGTTATCTGATTAAGCCGCACTACGGCACAGGAACGTGTTATCTGATTAGGTCATAACGCTTGCCATCTAATTAGACAAGCAATATTCCTCCAGCCCCTGATAAGGCATACGGAGTTCTCAAAACAAATCAAACCTATGACAACCTGGGAAAAACCCTGCGGCCATTGTTTTGATTTCATCGAGAACTTCAGCAAAAGAATGTGCTAACGACCAGGTCGTATGACATCCTTATTGACGTATCTATGTCCATCCCCACGTCAATCTCGGCACCTTAAAGGTATAAATATTACCGATATTGCCCTATGCAAACACACGCGGTGGTGACGAGATCGGAGCAGCCAGACTTGCCGAAGCCCAGAGCAGAGCAGACCCCGCTGGCGCAGCCCCGCCATCCTGACGCGCTGAGAACGAGACGCTGCTTTCTCCTGCCGAGAAATCCAGCTCCGGCGCTTCCGGGTAGCCCTCGCAGGCAGCCTGGAATATCGAGACCAGAGACGAGAGATACCATCCCTCATTCATCCTAGATTCCAGGTACAGAACTGAATAACCCCTCGCAGAGAATTCTTTAGTCAGTCACTTGGCAAAACAAACTTAACTTAAACTGTAACTTTCTATCCCCGCCCACGTATTAGGCTTATGTCAGGTACATTGGGGTAGGCGTAGTTAGAAACACCAGTTGAGTACGATTAGTCAAATGTATATGTGTATGTATTAATTTTATTCATTTTAAACCATCATATGGCTTAGAAACCATATCAATGTTTTTACAGTATTATTTTATACTTCTGCTTTTAATGTATGCACTTTACTTAACCATAAGTATTGCAATAATATCGATCCATTTCTCTTGTATGAGAAAAGAGACTGATCAATAAATACCATCTTTTATTGAACACGCCCGTCTCTTCCTTTTCTCTACAATCTGGTGAGACTAAGAATGCACGTACTGACTGAGTAAAATAAGTCGTCTTTTGTTTTCACACGACTCTAGAGATACACTCTTGATTAGGGGAGAGCAAAGTTGTCATGTTCTATGGTTGTCAGAAACTAAATCCCTTCTTGTCTATCCAGGGAGGTTCAACTCCTCCTTGCCTATTCGAGAAAGTTTCTAGTGAACTCTGAGCTAGCCGGCAAACCCAAAACTTTAAGTCTAATATCGACAGTAGTAGACCTAGTTAACGTCTGGTCTAGGCCTATACTATTGAAGGTATTATTCCAATGCGCAGAGCCTATTGGGATAATAGGAACTACACTACAATAATTTCCCGGCAAGATTTTGTAAGTGCTTTCTCTTTTTAGTGCTAACAACTGCATCACATCCGGTGCTTTCTTAGGACCATAAGATTTACGGAAGGTAGATAAGCTCATCATCTGCAAACAATCTCAACATCTCTAGTGGTTCTCAGCACTCCCGCAGCCAGGACACCTCCACCCTGCAGACTAAGGGCCCCATTTCAATGTGGTTAAGAAAGTATTCCCACCTAGGGCCCGATTACGATGCGGTTAGGAAGGCCTCCTAACGGCATTTGCTCCTTCCAAATCAGATTGGGGACGTGTCTTCCCAACCGAGGACCAGATTACGATGCGGTTAGGAACATAGGCTCCCATAGAAGTCAATAGGAGTTCAACCGAATCGCATCTGGAAGCATCCGGATGCATCATACTCAGTTGGTACGACTCTCCCGATCCGAGTTGGTCGGAAACCAATTCCAAATCTATTCAATCTGGAAGATTTCCTAACCGCATCAGAATCGGGCCCATTGAAGTGTAAAAAAGAAAAATCAAGGCAGAAGACCTTTTCCATGGATGCACCCAGGATCTAGAAAAACACCCACTCATCCATCATCCATCAGGGCCACTTCAACATGATCCAGTTTAGGAAAGGGTTGAAGACTCAACTCTTTAAAGAACACTTCATAATAATGCGTCGACCATACACCACTCAGCTTCTTCTCTTATTATTCACAAACTTTAGGTTTGCTTTTGAGCATGTGCAGCATCTGCTGCTTTTTGGCTAGTTTCCCTCTAACGAAATACAATATACATACAGACATACATATCTGTAGGTTTATTATCTAAATATTGTTTTCTGTGATAATTAGTTGTACTTTTATGGCACAAGTACAAAGGGTGCATGGCTTAGCTCCATTTTAATATGATATACAATTTAAGTTTGTGTACCTCTATCTCTCAATCCTCTGCCTACTTATCACTCATGTGCAACTGTCCTCGTCTATACATGAACTCACATGGGCATCGATTCACCAAAATGCCAGGGCTTGCAGGAGTAACATCATAAACTCATTGACCCCTGATGGCATCCCAAACTAAACCTTGGTTCCACTCTAAGCTCATCATCAGCATGTTGTATGCTGCTTAGAGGCCAAGGGAAATGCAGGGAGTGGAAACTACAGTAGTAAATATGACTAACCCCCTTACCTTCCGACTAACCCATTCACCTTCTGACTAACCCATATACCTTCCGACTGACCCATTTACCTTCCGACTACCCATTTACCTACTTACTAACCCGTTCACCTTCTGACTAACCCATTTACCTTCCGACTAACCCATTTACCTTCCGACTAACCCATTTACCTTCCGAATAACCTATTTACCTTCTGCTACCACCAATGCCTTCTGGGCCCTGTGAACATGATAACTTGTGATGATTGTGTCTTTTGGATGTGAAAACACTTTTCTTATGTTATGGTGCATCTTTTATGTTTTATAGGAACTGGGACGTATCCCATGTGGACCCCATATGAGGGCTCTGAGGACATGGAGCTTCAGCACCATCTTTAGAGGTAGGAAGATTGATATTTTGTTGAATTGCAGACTTTGGGAGGTGGCACTTGTCTCTAAAGAAGGCCTCTATGTCCTTCCTGGTTCCATTGCAAGATGAGGGCCTGGAGTAAAAAAGGGCAAGCAAGGGGTAACAGGTGGAGCTCCTTGTTTCCCCTCTTTGACCTTCAGAGAAGCATAGTGCAGTATTTGTTAATGATTGAAACAGATAGGTTCTTCTCTAGAGCTAATCCCTCACTCTGGCTCTCTCAGGAGATGCCGAAGTCTCTGACACTTCTCCTATCTTTTGAGACATACTGTGAAGTATTTGAATCCAGTGCTAGGAAATGCAGCTATGAACACAATGCAAGCTAGTGCAGCAAAGCAAGCTTGGAAAGTGTCACTCCAAACCTAGAAGAACATGATATCGGTCACATTGCATCCAAACCTCTCCTTTGTCCCATCAACGTATGACGCCATCAAGGAAACTAACTTCCAGCTAATGATGCAATGGAGGGCGGTAGCACTTCTCGAGAGCAATCTAGAACAACTATTATGTGGAGTGCCGACACAGTCTCAGGCAACTGTTAGGCCATATTTGAAGAAGAGTTCAAGTCAACTCGCCAGGCTCTGCGTAACGATGAAGAAATGAAACCAGACCGCTCTGAAAAACCTTCATTGGCCCTGTGAGAAAAAGAGAATAAAATTCAACCTCTGTGAACTATTCACCAACCAATTAGTGCCACAGTACACACAAGTGTGAGCCCCTCAATCACTACACCAACTCTGGATCCCTCAGATCTAGAAGGTCCATCAAAATTGATGAAAATAAGCTTAATAATCATGGAAACACATCTCTTTGGTACATGTGGCATTCCCTGAGCCATGATCTTGGAACGCTGCCCAACAGCTGATGTGTGTGAAGAGCATTTAAAAGTGGCCCTTTACAGGGAGGTCTTCCCCTCCTCTGATGACCTGTTTCTAATATTTCTTCTGGACTTCCCAAAGTTTGTTCTCGCTTATTCAATGAATTAGAAAACTATGAACTTCTAGGAAATATGTTAAATTCTTCAGAAAATGCTTATCCTAATACAATGTTATCCTCTTGTTAGCTCTAAGGTTATTGGCATGTCTACACTATGCTGTACCACTTTTATTTCGTGTGTGCGTGCCCATGCACTGAGAGGAACTGTGCTGTTCCAGATATAACGCAGTGTGGTGGAACTTCTAGTGACAGCAATACCACAAAGTGACTGGAAAAAATCACAGAACATTGTATGAAAAGAACAACAATCTGAATTAATATATAAAACAAGCATTTGGAATGCCAATAGATCTGGCTTTAAAGGAATATTGTATGGTAATGTGAAGCACTTCAATTAAATAGCATTGAGATAAATATGTATTTCTGGGGCAGCAAAGAAATTTTGAATAATATTAGTGTAGGTTAAAAGGGCAGGTGGCAGTTACACTACCGAGCCAGTCCTAAACTAACATGTAGGTTATTGACTGCCCTCTCCCATCTGTGTTGCTGACAGAGAAAAACACCATAAATGATCTAGTTTTTTCACACACAATTTAATAGCATTATAATGTCATGTGTGTGCAGCTAACAGTTCAAGCTCAGGCAGCAGGATCAATAAGCAAAATGATCACAGTTGTGTGGAGGGCAAGCAAGCAAGCACTTCTTTTTGGAAGCACACAACTTCTTACCAATCAAAAAATGTATTCCAGACTCCCAACATGTGGGCGGAGCCAAAGCCCCTCTCTAGTGATGCTCACGCAATTGTCTGGTGACACCTGTTCTGTCAAGTCAGATCATAAAGAAATTGCCCTGATAAACGGTGTATATGAATCAAACAGAATACCTTCTACTGCGATGGCTGAGAATCTGGAACAAGATCCAGTCCAGCTCCTACAAGCTTCCTCTCTGCACATCTTCCACACATAATAGGAAAACACTTATCAGCACATAGCATCTCACTGCACCCTAATATTTCCAGTTTAACCACCCCCTCTATAAGCAAAATGTATAGAACCCCCTTCTCCCCTGTACTCTGCCCTCCTTTTATGACTGCTTATTTTGAAACCTTTGAATTTTTGTTATAAGGTGCTCCAATGTTTTGTAGTTAGAGTGAATCTCTGTAAATCTCATGTATGCTACACAGACTATGATACATTTTGTTGTGGACCAAGGTAGACAAACCCCATACGTAGTCTGGTGCACACTCACCTGTACTGTTTGTATTCATCTTTTAAAAATACTCTTTTTTGGCTTTCATAAAGTATCAAGTTACATTTGCATCATTACTGTTTTATACATTACATTTTGTATGCAGGCATTCAATAGTAACATTGTCTAAATTAAATCATATATTATATTCACAATGAATTTTCTTCACATGATTGTGTCTTACCATCCAGGAGAGCTTCTCATTTGACCATTCCCTAATGTCTGTGTTTGCCTTCCACAACAGAACATTGTTACCAACAAAGATAATGGTCAAGGGATCCAATAGTTTGTGCTTTGGTTTGGTGAGGTCTGGCAGGGCAGTCCATCATGGATTATCAACCCTACTTTGTAAGGACTTCTATCATGCTTTAACCCCTTCGACGCTCATGAGGAGCTCAGCTCGTCATGAGGTACACCTCTCGTACACTCATGACGAGCTGAGCTCGTCATGTAACGCGGGTTTTCGAAATCTTCAGCGCACCACGGTAAATCGTACCGCGGTTAAGGTGTTAAGAAAGGGGGTTACGGGGGAGACATGAGTTTCTCAAAACAATGGCAGTGACTACTCTTTAACCCTCTCTGTGCTCGGCTGATGGGAGCACTACCTGGCTGGTGCTGCGAACGACCGCTGGCCATCGCAGCCCCGCCCGTTTCTTCGAACGTTCCGCACTGGCACGGAACGTTCAAAGCAATTATAGAGTTAAAGTCACCTTATACACAATCCATATACAGGTCTAATACAGACTCCATCAGTAAGGGCGACCACGCTACAAAGGGTTGACTGACTGTCTTGGATCGAACAATAGGAGGGAATGTAGGCCTGGCCTTCACAACCTAGCTCCTCCTATCCATTCAGACCCCTGACCCTCTATCGAGCAAACCTACCAGATACACAACCTCCGAAAGATGCTTCTCCGTGACAGGCTTCATCCTGTGTAAGAAGAATGCTCAACAGTCTCCTACATTCGACTTCGTATGGCACCCATTAGTCGCACAACTGAGGGGCCCCTCACAAACGACTTCCGCAGTCATGGTAGTGGCAATGTAGTCATGGCAGGAGCCCCGCAATTGGTGAATGCAGTACAGAGGTCCCGGTACGACTAAGTGGCAGCCGGCACAAGTGCGGAGGCCCTTTGTAAATCGGGCCCTTAGTCTCTGTGAGGGCAAATAGACCCTTAGACGTATAGTACATGATTTCACTTATACTGGAAAACTGAAGACAATTGAGAAGTAGACCGGATCTGTTCTACACACCTGGTACCTGGGATGCGGCATAAGGAACATGCACAAGAAGTGATGAACCACAGGGGGATACAAACTGGTTTTGATAAGTTCACAAAAGGAGGCATGGGTACTTGGGAGTGAAGGCAGATCCCTAACAGCAGGCAAGCCCTTGAGCAAAAAAATAAAAAATGCATTCTCTTCCATCACAAATTTGAATTTTAAAAGATTTGTTAAATTCATTATAGTTATATGGTGCATGCTGTACTGTAAAATAAACTACCTCTAGGGATCCAGCAGCTGTAATAAAAGTGTACTACAACAGTGGTGTCATTGCACAACAGGTTTTCATATTCGGAAAAGGACACTTTTATGGATTTGTAAAATGAAAGAAGATCTATGAGAAATCTGGTTTTCAGGGGGGAACTAGCAAAGCGTAGGGGCAATCAATACAGCAGAGATACTTGGTGCCAGAATCTGAGTGAAGCACAAGGATGACTTTGTCACTGAGTTATGGTGGAACTCTATTATATGGCGAATAATGGTCCTGAAAAGTTCCATGAAATTAAGAGGGCCATTTAGCAATTGGCAGGAGAGACTACCATTGTAAATTGGGGATGCTCGCGGTACAACAAACTCATGGGAATAGGAGGGCTTCTTACACCGGAGCCTCAGCTGGCTAACACCAATGAACCGATGGTCAGAATACCACAGGGCTGCCAGGTCACAATGACACTCACCCCACCCTAAAGGACAGCCATCATCACTAAATGTACATGCCTAGTGCTGCCTTATAAGGTATGGTGGTCCCGAATGGGGCAATCAAACAATGACCTCAACGTGCAAGGAGAAAACTCCCTGTGCATTATACCCATTTTTTCCCCATGAAATAAAAACACCTGCTTTGGGGGGTTGTTTCTGGAAAACAAAAAAAACCTTTGTTGTGTGTGGGCAACAAACATGGCGACCACTCTGCAAAATTCAATGCCTTCCGTGGAGCCGCTGCACTGGTGATTTAGCTGAAGTCTCCCTGGTGGGATTTCTAAATCTGGTGGGCTGTTCCCCACTAGGAACGGAGACATGGTCTCTCCAGGCCTGGAGGCCACCGGCATATAAAATAACCTGTCACACTTTATAACCGGGGTTCCAATGCAATTGTTAAATTCCTTGCGTAATCTGGTATAGCTTCTTGATTTTCAAGATCAACTGTGTGCACCATTTTGAATATTCTGATGCCCTTACCCTAGATAGGTTGATTCCCACTTACTAGATCCATTATGGGATAAGGACAATCCATCAGGCAGGGCTTTGACACAGTCTAATTTTGGGTAGATCAAAGATTCAACCACTGGACTATCATTCGTGTAATTAATGAGAGGGGGTACCTGTTTCACCTGCTGCAACCAAGAAATGTCAGGACTCAGCGCAGAGAAGTACCAGGATCAGAGACCTCCATAGTTAGGATCTTTTTTAAGTTATAAAAAGACTTTATTGATCATAGTTAGATTCAATATTTGATATTTACCATTCTGTAATGAACAACAGAATTGTGCTTTAACATAGAAGATAATGCAAAAAAGTACATTGTATCTAGAATAGTACAGTAGACACCTGGGAATGATTCAAAACAGTAACAAAAGAAATGTATACAAAAACCAATGTATGATCAATAAGGAGTTTAGAAAGAGAAAGTAAAAAGGGAAGAAAAAGAAAGTGAAAAGGGACTGAATAGTGGGAAATTAATTAAAAGTCAGAACTTTTAAGATATATAGTAGCGTTCTATGTTTCATATTAAAGCTATGAAGCAATTTTGTGTGGATTACAATTTCTTGAATGCAATGAGATTGTAATTGAAACTGCAATTAGTTTGAGGCCATTCGGATAGACCTGCATTTTCTTGAATTCCAAATCTTGGTAAAATCAGGTAGTTTCCCTTTGTCTAAAAGACCTCTTCTACTTACAGTTGTTCTTTGCTTTGCTCCCCTTTGGTTCTCAGCCCTCACCTTATTTTATCTGCAAGTAAATGTCTTTCCAAATTAAGAAGGTTCACATTTTTAATGCTCTTTACACACCTCTTGTCCATTGAATGCCCTTTTCAAATACATATGTTTTAGAACTAATTGATTCACATTATAATTGTATTCCTCACATGTTCTTGGCCAAATGTTTGTGCCAAATACATATTCTCTTGTTTACTTAGACCTTTGCTCTAGTGCTAAAACTAGGACACACAGCATTTGCACCCATTTTAGCATTTGTGCACATTTGGAAATGAGAACAAATTGTGCTCAGTCGTGGCATATGCTTGCATTTACTACCATTATGTGCTTAGTGATAAGTGTAAGCTAAAACCAGAAAAATATGGAAATACTGTTTGCAAAACAAGTGCAACTGTGAGTTGCATGAGATGGTCTCCATCAATGAATCAGTAGATTTGTAGAGTGCTTCTTGTAAACCGTGAGAGCAGCAGCGGCCCGTGGAGGGAGTTTCGGTGGGGCAGAGAGGCGGGGTGGGGGGTGCTAAAAGCCGGAGTATGAATAATTGAAGGTAAGTAAACAATTTAATTAATAAAACGAATTTCGTAGCGTGCCCTGCATCGCAAAATGTGATGCAGGGTGCGCTACGAAATTCGTTTTATTTATTAAATTGTTTACTTACCTTCAATTATCCATACTCCGGTTTTTAGCACCCACCACCCTGCCCATCCCCCGTCCCGCCTCTCCGCCCCACCGAAACTCCCTCCACGGGCCGTGGCTGCGTGAGAGTATCCTGGTGCTGCCAGGGTACAGTTGAATAGTCAGGTCTTCAGGGACTTTCGGAACTCTGAAAGAGATGAGGGGGATCCGTAGATGGAAGGGAAGCTCGTTTCATGTCTTTGCCGCTAGGTTGGAGAAGGAGCGACCTCCGCATCTGTTACGTCGGATGCAGGGGTGATGGTTGGAGAAAGGCACTCCAAGCGGAGGTGTCTAGTGGGCTGATGTAAGTTCAGGCGGTGGTTCAAGTAGCTGGGTCTGCAGTCGTGTAAGGCCTTGTATGCATGGGGCAGGAGCTTGTATTGGCATCTTTTCTGTACAAGAAGCCAGTGGAGATTCCTGAGGTAGGGGGTGATGTGGGTTCTTCTAGGAAGATCCAGGATGAGTCTGGCTGTGGCATTCTGTATGCTCCATATTTGAGGAGATGTAAACATTGAGGACAAAACACAGAAAACCCCTTGTGCTACTGTTACTGGCACCTGGAGGTTCTTATGCCTGGTTTTTGCAGCATACTTTAAATGGTTCATTGCTGTCATCCACATGTGTATAAGAGTCAATTGACAAGAGGTGTCACACACATGTTAATTGCACAGAGGAGTTCCCGATGCTCACTGAAAAGAGATTGTGAAAAAGATTTAGGTGAAGTAGCTTAGTTAGATTAGATTTCAGTGAAATCGTAAGCAACCAGAATAGAAGGAGGAACATTATTTGGCCTGACATGGGCAATTAGTTAGTCATCTGAAACTCAGGCCATATGCCTGCTGCACCTAGTAATTGTTTTAGACTTTTTGGAATGTCAAATGGTCTTGTAGCACATGGAGAGGGGATGAAATGGAGTATGTGGAACCCCATCCTCTTCCACTACCAGTGGCTTGCCACCCCCTAACATGTAAGAACTGAGTGCCAGTCCTCACTCCCCCAGTTTTTCATGGCCTGGTAGAGTTAAAGATGCTGGTGGGCTGGTGGTGGTGGTTTCATTCTCAGAGCTGCCCAGGGTAGGATCCCTGAAACCCAGCAATAGGGAAATAGCTCACAACAATCCTGCAAACTAAGGCACCTTGGTAATTTTTCCTTCCCGAGGTGTGTAAGCACCTACTGGGTCTCCTTCACAGCACCAGCAATGGAATCCCAGGATTTTCCATTCCCCGAGGAGTGCGTGCAAACTCCAGAAGTATTCCTGAGCCTTACCATGGTTCCTGGAGGCTCTCGGGCCCCGGCCCAAACTTCCACTAGTGCCTGAGAGTGATTCCTCGGCAACCAGGGATCTCTTTCTGGTGCTGTTTTCTGGCCGGTGTCGCTGAAGGATCATCCGGTTGAGCAGAGTACCAGTCCCATCATTCTTACAACACAGCCAGGCCGCCCCTGTAATGATGTCCTAAAGCTCTAGGATGTTGTGTTGGGGAAATGGCAGAGTGGTGTGGAGTTTAGAACCTAGCAGAGGCGGTCCCTTCACCCTGATCTAAATTGGGGTCTCAGGGTCCAAAAACAGTAGATGCAATTCTCTGAAGCCTCGTAAAGTGTTTGGAAGGATCGTGGCTGGTGAGCTTTGAAAGTGGTGCGGTGTAATTTTTGCAACAAGTTCATGCAGTTTTTTCAAATGTTGCCTTTGGTGTTCCCAATATGTTAAGAATTGCCTCCAGTATGCCAATGCCATCATTTTGTCATGCCTGTCCATTATGGCAAAAATAATATGCAATATGTCAGCACCAGACTTTTGCCATTGATTCGGCCCTTTAGCTGTAGGTGAGCTAAATGTCAAAATGTCCCTCCAGTATGTCAGGGCCAGCATTCTACTGTGGTTATTTTCCTCATCCGACCCTTAGCCACAGTGTGCCCTAGCTGCCGTCTGTGAGGCCAACAACTACCTCAAGTATGCCAGCACCAGCATTTTGCAATAGTTGTCCCATATGCCAATTATTACTTTCAGTATTTCAGGGTCTATATTTTGCCATTGGTGCCCTTCATCATGCCAAGAATTACCTTCAAAGTGCCAGTGCCAGCATTTTGCCACAGGTGACCCATGGCAAGAATTTCCTCCAGTATCGCTGTGCCAGCATATTTCCATGGGTGCCCTTATTCCAAGAATTACTTCCAGTTTCACACTCACTAACTCTCACTCACAACTCCTGATGTAAAGGGTCTCTGCTTTAATAAATAGGATTCAGTGGCCCACTTAAGCCTTTGGGCCCTGGTGCAACTGTACCTGATGTTGATAGCTATCCCCTTTACTCATTTCCACTCCATTTGTCAATCTCCCCTACCTCTCTCCTCTGTTTCACTCAAATGTCTTCACTCACTCTCTTGCACTCACTTTCTCTTATTCATACTCCTGTACTCTCCCTCCCAATGATACTGACTAATTTTGCACTTGCATTGACACTCTCAAACACACTAAAACACACTCACTCTTACTCAGCTTCGATCACCCTTAATCTTTCACAACCACACACTTACACATGCACCGCGAAACAACAGTTCTTAAAAATGACCTTACCTCCATTGCTGGCATCTCTGAAGCTTCATGGCAGCAGCAGGGCAGGCATCCAGCTCTGGGGATCAGACCCAGGAAGGTCTGATTCCAAACGAGGAGACAGACAGAGCAGCAGGCAAGGATGACAAAGGGGGAGACCCGCCTCCATCCATCTCCCAGCTTCCTGATCGAACTGGAAGCGCAGATCAATCAGTGCATGAGATCCTGCCCCTGCTGCTCTGTTCCAATCCTCATTGGCCACAGGGATGCATCCATGTGTACCCTTACAGACACATTTTAGCAGTATAAGGTCAGTGGTTAATTTGTAAAAAGATAAGGGGGCTCTCATCATGAGCCAGCTTGCACCAGCCCATTTCTCCTGTTAGCGCCACCTAAAACAGAACCAACTACTAACCATGAAAGTGGGGAGAGGATGTGGCGTAATGTTCAGAGCTGTCGACTTCGGTCCTGTGTAAACAGGGCCAAGTCGAGGCGTCGGCTCAACATCCTGTGATTCTGGGCAGATCCCTTAATCTCCCGGTAAAGGAACGTGTCCTTAAATTGGTGCTTATGAAAAGCGCCGGCGTTGATGATTAAATGCCAGTACTGAGCACCGGAAAGCACCGGCTCAAATTAAGCACTGTAATACTGTGCTGCCTGAGGCATGAACAATATTTCTGCTAAATAAAATGGATTTTGCTTTTGTGAGGGGATTGTAGTTGAATTGCACGATGCAGACGTCCAACTACAGAGTGCTGTGGATGGATCGCGGCTCAGAACACTCAGCCACCCTCATCTGCCCATCATCGGGAGCTTAGAGATGAAACAGAGAGGGCTGATCTGTGCACTGGCAGTGCTCATGAAATCACAAAAGTGGTACTTTCAGAAAGAATGCTATCATAAATTATTAGCACTTGTGAGGAGAGGTAAGAGGCAGTAAGTAGAGGCTCACAGGAGACAGGCCTGCGCCCTGAAGCCACTAATAAGGAGCTTACGTTAAAAAGAAACCCTGTATCAGAAGCCACCTCTATGGCTAACGATATTTAGTATAAAACAAAGGCAAGTAATGGCTGATGCGACACAGACAATGTTCTCAGAGCTTTGTATTAAACACGACTTTAAAATGCAGCCACTGCCTTGTGAAAGGGACCAGTTCTGAATTCTTCACTGCTTCCTGTCACTTCCAACACTGCTTTCCCTGCAAGATGTCCTTTGACTGTTCGTCTACGACACATATAACACAAAAGCACTTAAGAAAGATGCTCAGCGCATGCCAGCTGTGATGATTGCTCGCTGCCACCCTGCAGCAGTCCGGGGGACGTGTGTGTCAGCAGGCACTTGTCAGACCCTTTTGTGCACATACATTCGAAATGGTGGGTGATGAGGTTTTGCTGTACGTAAGTTACCCGTGAGCGGGAGAGCGGCACGTGTGAAGAAAAGGAAGGGGAAAATATGGATAATGGGAACATCTGAACCCTTTGGGGTACACCCACCACAGGGGGGAGCTGCAGTGTTTCTTTGCCCCAGGGCTCTAGGTATTTTAAGGCCCAACACTCCTATTATAACATGTTTTAATAGTGATAAATAGAGTGTTTTCACTTTCCCTAGAGTAGATAGATGCCTTCTTACTTACAAACTGCTTCCTGGATCAGAAACTCAACCGAGGCCGTGCAAAGGTTCCCCCCAACACCCCCCCTGCCCACCCAAAGCTTTTCAAATGCCTGTTGCAAATCAATGGTATGCACAAAGAGAGACACTGGGTTAGACAGCTTCACTCAGGGCTGGACTTGGAATCCAAAGCAGCTCAGGCATATTTGTGGGACCAGCACCCGGATGTATGACGTTACAACGCATACATTTACAGTGCATTTCTTTACAACGCAGTGTTTACATCCCAACATCCTTTACGACGCATTCTTTAACATTGCATGCCATTACATTGCATTTTCAGAAACTACCTTTACAACGCATTCCATTACATCGCATCATACCTTTACAATGCATACCAATACATTGCATTTAAGGTAAGTTGGATAGTATAGGGGTAATAATTACTATTCTAACTCCAGTTAGTGCAACAGTGGGGTAAGTGTTGGATAATGTGGGGGTAAAAATTACTATTCTAACTCCAGTGAGTGCATCAGTAGGATAAGTGTTGGATAATGTAAGGGTACTATGCGTTGGATTGGTATGCATTGTAATGACTTGCGATGCAATTTCTGTGTTTTAGTGACATGCGTTGTAATGACATGCGTTGTAGTGACATGCAGTGTAATGGCTGTGCTGTAATGACATGCTATGTAAAGCATGTTGCGATGTAATGACTGCTATGTAAAGGTAGTGCGATGTAATGACTGCGTTGCGAAGGTTGTTTACCCCCAGCACCCCCGCCCCCCAGTGCGGGGATAGGGGATGTGCAAGTGTAAAGCACTGCGCTTTTGTTACTGGGAGGCGAAACTGCTGCACCCCAGTAACAAAAAAACAGTCTCTCCTGCCTCAAAACTGGCCCCCCACACTTACAGCCTCCGAGAAAAATGCCGATGCAACTACAGCCAGTCCGGCCCTGGCTACATTTCCTACCGACCTATGAACACCGTGAATTAGTCACTAGGAAGTAGGGCAAGTGTCAAATACACTGCACTCCGGATCCCGTTTGCTCCCCACAAGTACTCAGACAGCTAGGCATTCAATCCTACAGCCTACATACAGTACAGAGCATGAAACTTGTGACCCTTGCAAAGCATTCGTCAGCTCTGGGCTAACATGAAAGCATCCAGAGTCAGTTCTGCACTTCTCCTGAGAAAAGTTCAAGGACAGTTTCATTAAATCCATGGTGCTGCCATTTGCAGGGAGTATCAACGTTTGTTTCCCTTCCACAAAGTTCAAAACTAGATCTGAAAAATATATTTGTAGGTCTCAAAACTCTCATGCCACACACAGCATCCAACAGATGGCCTTGAGTTGAAAATCATTAAAATTCCCTTTTCATTTTCATCTTTAAAATCATACAGCAAACAATCATCGTTGCATTCTTTGTTTTCCCTGGCGACACGTGTTTTGGTCCCAGCGTGGCCCTTCTTCAAGGTCGCATGGCAATGCAGGTAATAAAGAAATGGCATGCTGTATTTGAAGTGAAGGTTTCATACAATGGGCCACGTCTTCAGGCCTGCATTCAAAGATACATTCACCTGGTCTCAAACAATGCCAACCAGGTAGTGTCTCTCAACTTTGTATGCTGTAAGATTACACCTAAAACAGGGCCCCACATCTCCGCATACTCCTGCCACGGATGTATGACGTTACAACGCACACTTTTACAACGCATTTTTTACAACGCAACATCCATTACAACGCATTCCATTACAACGCATGCCATTACAACTAAATTTTAAAAACTACATTTACAACGCATTCCATTACAACGCATAATACCTTTACAACGCATACCATTACAACGCATTACATTACATTGCATGTTTGGTAAGTATTGGATACTGTAGGGGTAAAATTTACTATTCTAACTCCAGGGGGTGCAACAGTAGGGTAAGTTTTGGATAGTGTAGGGGTAAAAATTACTATTCTAATTCCAGGGGGTGCATCAGTAGGGTAAGTTTTGGATAGTGTAGGGGTAAAAATTACTATTCTAACTCCAGGTGGTGCAACAGTAGGGTAAGTGTTGGATGGTAATGTTATGCGTTGTAATGGTATGCATTGTAATGACTAAGTTGTAATGGCATGCGTTGTAGTGGTGTGCGTTGTGGTGTCATGCGTTGTAATGGTTGCGTTGTAAATGCATGCATTGTAATGGATGTTGCGTTGTAAAAGTTTTGTTGTAATGGTAGTGCGTTGTAAAAGTTGCATTGTAAAGGTTGTTTCCCTCATGCCACAGAGAGGCTCAAGTCAACTCAGCTGACCACATCTGCAAACATAATCTGACCAATGCAAACCTATGTATAAAACTTCATGAATGTGTAGCTTTACTCCGTCTCTTCACACCTGCAACCCTAAACCCTGCTCCAATCTGTGTGTCAGGACCCCCCCTTCAGAACCACATGCACAACTTGTAACTTGAGCGGTCAAATTACAACCAGAATGCTGTATAAATCACCCTTTCTGATACAACAAACACCCAACAAATAAAAACATTTCACAGGACTATGCCAGGTACACGGTTTATGCTGAGTATTTTTCACCAAATGCTGTTGGTTTTTAGAGCATTATTTCCGCAGCAACATTCATGCTACATAATAAATTCTAAGTCGATATTGATGACCTTATTTGTAAATTTACGATAGAAAACCCTCACCAAATACTGATTTTCTAGAGGATTATTCCAAACAAAACATTTATGCTGGAACATTTGCATCATACTGCCAAGAGAAATATCTGATTTTGTGAGGCTTATTCAAACAACAAAATTAGTGCACTTAAATTTTCAGCAACTATTGATTTCTGAGAGGATTATTTCTAACACAATGTTAATGCTGAATTGTTTTCAGTAAATAGCGTTTTTTATGGTCTGGCTTGACAGACAATTATGTGAGCATCACTATCGAGGGGCTTGGCTCCTTCCACAGTGTTGGAGCTGGGAGTACATGTTTTGATTGGGCAGAAGTTGTGTGCTTCCACAAAAAAGGCCTTGCCCTCCACACAGCTGTGATAATTTTGCTTATTTATGCAGCTGCCTGTGCTTGGACTGTTATTGGCAGACCCATGACATTTGTAATACAATTAAATTGTCTTAGATAACTAGATAATTTATGGTGTTTTTCTCTGACAGCAACACAGATAGGAGGAGGGCGGTCATTAACCTACCTGTTAGCTTAGGGCTGGCTTGAGAGTGTAACTGCCACCTGACCTTTTAATCTACACCAATATTATTTTACATTTCTTTGCTTCAACACAAATACATATCTATTTCCAATCTACTTACTTGCAATGCTTCTCATTAGCATACAACATTCCTTTAAAGCCAGATCTATTGGCATTACCAATGTTTGTTCATTTGATTATTTCGAATTCAACTGTTTATGCAGCAAACCACCCCGCAAACACTAAACCACTGTTCCAACTTTTTTTCTGCACATTGGGTTGGTGGATTTTGTTTACAGCAGATCCTTATTTTGCAAGTTTATTTCCAAGCAAACTTTAAAAAGCAATGTTATAAAATTGGTTAAAATGTACGAGTTCCTCAATAAATAGACTGAGAGGAAATTCCAAAATGGGAGCACCCCTATTGTGATAAATTGGTGCAACCCCATTACATGCTCTTGCTCAAGATTCCAGGCAAACTCTGGCTTTGCCATTCCTTGTGGGTTATTTATCACTTGCCTGAAAATAAAGATTTGCTACCAGTAAGCGCTGCCATGCCTTCGAGCCAGTTAACCAGAAAAGTATGCAAGTGAACAGCCCACCAACCCCACCAATGGATCCCCTCCTGGGAGTGGTCTGTGGACTCTATAACAACAAGTCCTGTGCACACGTATATATGTATTTACAACATTAAAGGTAATCGTAGTTTAAACAAATAATGACAACGTTTTCTTACTTCAGGTGTAGATTTAATTGTGTGTTGCTTCACAGGCCAGCCAACACGTGTTTCGTCCTCGGGTGTATAACCCTTGTCTTATTCAAGGCTCAAGTAGAGTATGATAAGTCTTTGGACCTCTCAACTGGTCATAATTCCATGCACAGGACTTGTTGTTATATGTATATGGACCTGTGTCCATAATAGAGGGCTTAGGGGTTTTCCCTCACCTCTTGCACCGCATCGACAACCCTCCTATTATTATACTTGTGACACTTGACAATCGCTGTATCGTACCCTGTGATAATTAATACCCCGCTTTCGTCTTGTGGTCTGTGGACTCTCCCAGCACAGGGCGGGGTGGTAAGTCAGGATAAATAGTATTTGTTGTGCCCCCCTCAAAAAAAGATCATGGGCTAATGGAGGTGCCTTGTGAACGTAGATGGACTCATTGAGGGGAAAAGAAGGTACACGGCACTGGCATGGGCGTGAACAAGGCACAAAACCGAGATGGCCTTGTGCTTTCCTCTTGTGCAGTCTTCCTTCTCTTCCAAGCTCTAGTCTGTAACTCTTCTTTGACACCAGCAAGGAGTGGGGAATGGGAGGTGGGCAGGGCGACTGAGCGGATGTATGTGTTGTGTTGTCTGCATGTGTGTGGCACTCTTCTACCATTAGTATGACCACAAGGCAATACTGGCTGTTTAGTATCTATACTGTGTAAGATTTAGGTTTCACCCAGTGTGCCCATGCTTGCAGGGTCCTTTGCTGTGATACACACCCCCCTATTGTCTTTGCTGTATCACGATTCTTGTTGAGCATGTGGCATAGACGGAGAAGTTTCCTATAACCTTGTATACATGTATTTTACTGTACCGTTTGATAACTATTTGGTTTACTCCAATTTTATTTCCCAGTTTTTATTGCATATGAAATTTATTGTTTTAAACCTCCAGTGATATGTCCTGAATTTATGTACACTTTTATGGTCCATTGACCGAAACAAAGTTATCTAAATGCATCTATATTTCTACATGGTCCTTGGCTTCCATGCAGACTAGAATCTGTTATCCTATGATGAGTTATTTCTGATATTCTGTTCTTTTGCGTTATTATGACTGAGATGTATTTAATGCAATAGTATAAAAAAGAGTTACTGCCCTCACATGTGGCCAATTATGTTTGTTAAATACATGCCAAGTCTGGTGACTCAGTAGACTAATCCATCCACTCCAGGAATCTGTGTTTTATCCACATGGTTATAGGCTTGAATCCCAACAGGTCCACTCAGTCTTTTATCTTTCTGATGTTCATAAAATAGTGCCATTTAGCTGGGCAATGATAGATGTCTGTTAGTCAGCACTAAGGTGCCCAGTGGGATGAATGAGTACCTTACAAATTCACGTTATGTCATGTGCAAGCTTCCAAGTTGTGAAATACAAGCAGACAAGAGCCAGTGAAACCCCCAGATATCAATAGAGCAGTCATATCCTATTGACTCTATGATCGCGAGGGGGTCATGAGCAAAAGTTATTCCCTCCAACACAGATCTCTCTTTTCTCCCTCTCTGATCATTTTCTCTGCCCTTCCCTCCTCCTTCCACTCCTTCTCTGTCCCTTGGATCCACCCCCTGCCTGTGCAGTTAACCTGGGGAGCTGGGTAAAGTGACAGAGGCACAAGGAGTGTCCCATTGCTTACAAAAGTAGCCTCGAGGGCTCCAGCCCACCGGGGAAATGCCGGTGGAATAACAGGCCAGTCTGGTCCTGGCTTAAGTTGATTGTTGAAGCATTGGATAAATCCAGCACATGGTGGCCCGATGTTTAAAATGGCTTCTTACCCCTGCAGTGACGCATCGAGTGTCTCCGGGTGAGCAGGTGGCAAGGCAAGCTGCTCTCCCTTCACAGCCAGCTCCACTCCTTGATTGAGGGGAAAGAAAGGCTGGATTACACAGAGGCATAGGAAAAAGGACAAAAAGTGAGCAAATCATTTATTTTGTTTTATTTTTGTGTTGCGGTATTAGTTTACACTCCCCCTCAGCTATTTCTGACATCTGGCCACGGTGTGTTGGATTCTTCCTCAGTGGTTGTATGTCAGGACGATGCATGCCTTTCCCACGCATGCCTTTACGATGCCGGCAATACATCAAACGTGCCATTACCACGTGCTCCTATAGCACGCAAGTCATTACATCAACCTCCCTTAGAGAAGCGCTGGACTTTGGAATAATATAATTTACTATTCCAACTCCGGTCTGTGTACGGGAAGTTTATATCCAACACCAGTCCAACAATGCCCTCCCTAAAGTCGATGTAACGACTGGCATGATAACGGAACGCTTGGTAACGTCGCATTCGATGTAGTGCCCGGGTTGTAAAGGCACTTTGTGGTTTACACTGCAAGGTAAAGGGTGTTTCCCTCCTCGGTGAATGAGCCCCTGGACCCATAGGCATATCATAAAATGATGGGGCCCACCAGCAGAATGGGATGAGGGGCCCTCGAGACTCCCATACCTCACAGAAATGGATAGAACTTTAGGTTGAATAGGAGACCCTTGGAGGGTGGGGGCTCCCCGGTGCCACAGCTGCTGCAGGTTACACCCACTGCCTGTTCTGTCAGGCTATGGCAAGGGGCTGATAATATTAGTGAGCTTGGTCAGAGTGGCTTATGGGGAAATCTGGCAGTGCCCGAAGGGCTGGACTGGCTGGTCAGTGTATGGGTTGTTAATTGGATGTTTGTGAGACGGTTTTAGGGTCCGATGGGCCAGGTTTAACAGTTGTTACTCTTATATTGTAACAAACAATGCCTGCAGCCAGCACAAACACATCCAGTGATCAATACCTTGCACGTAACAGCCAGAGCTGACGACTTTGGGACTGGCCAACTAGGTTCGAGTCTCTGCGTCGGCTCAACATCCTGTGATTCTGGGCAAGTCACTTAATCTCCCCGTGCCTACCAAAAAGTGAATGTGTCTTTGTGTAATGTAAGTGGTTCTCGTGTAAAGCGCTCCAACACCTTCAGTTCTAGTTCGGGCTCTACAAAACTGCGAGAAAAAAAACCTATACCAATTATATTTCAAAGTTCAATGCTTCCTTAATTTGCAAATTTGGGTCACTTTTTTAGCCATTTAATTTGCCAGTGGGGTCACTTTTAATTTGATGTTAGGGCCTATTTTCTGTCCCTGTTCCACCCTGTCGGTGGGACAATAATGGCTGTTTATTACCTGGTGTTTGGTGCTCTGAAGAGTTTGTGGTGCAGTTTGTGGTGCAGTCTGAACCTACAGCCTGTACACCCCCTTCACCCCACCTCTACCCTGCCTCTGAGTATTTACAGTAGAAGGGTACATTCTTAACTTTTCCTGCATGCCTATGTGGCTAAACATTCACTCCAGGACAGTTGCATTTGCCTGTGGTGTCTGCATGTTCTATTTTAGGGGATGTGACAGCTGACTCTAACCCCATGTTCCTCTTCGAGCTGCTGGATCAGCTTGAAACACTTTCAGACAAAGTCCTGATCAGAAACCATAGCACAAAGGAAAGGAAATAGAGGGGAAACATCCATCACAACGCAACTTTTACGACGCACTACCATTACAACGCAGGATTTACAACGCAAGTCATTACAACGACTTGCGCTGGAGGGCGCTGGAGCATAGGGAATAGTTTAATTTACTATCCAAAACCTTCCCTAGTGTCCACGGGGACTGGAGTTGGAATAGTAAATTAAACTATTCCACTATCCAGCGCCCCCCAACGCAAGTCGTTGTAACGACTTGCGTTGTAAAACCTGCGTTGTAAAGGCATGCGTTGTAAAAGCATGCATTGTGATGACATACATCCAAATAGAGTCCTAGGGCTGGAGAGGAGGACACACCGAAGAGAAAAACTGCTAAGAAATGAGGAGGGAACTGGGGAAAAGGACAAGAAGGAGGAGGGAAAATTAACGGGAGAAAGAATGAAGGAATAAAAGATGGAAGAAAGAAAAGACAATAAAGATTGGTGAAAGGGGAGGGAGGAAATGATGAAGGAAGGAGGAAAGCGAGGGAGGAAGAACGAAGACGAATGGAAGGAAATAAAAAAAAAGGGACAGGAGAAGGAACGAATGATCAAACGAATTAAAGATATAATGGAATAAAGGCAAATGCATGACAGGAGGGTGGAAGGAGAAAAGGGAAGGACGATTGAAGGGTAGAAGAGACCTTTGACAGTGTAGACTGAGGAATCTTAATAAATCTAGCTAATGCTCAACATTTTGCTTAATAAGGGCAGCGGTTATCACATCTCATTTTCACGGAAAGTCAGTTCTATATTTCCCTGAATTACATTCAACATGGAATGCAACACATTGTTCACTGGTAAAAGAAAAATGCAAATCTTTTCATAGCAGCAGCGAGCTAATATTTGGTGAAAACACATCTACGCTAATTATGCTGCAAAGACAACTGACATTTCATTATTTACATGTCTATTCATGGGTCCATTTCATTTGAAATATTGTGAATGTAAATTTTTCGCAGCTCCTCTCTGAATGTCATGGCTCCCTCCTGTTCTATAATTAGCATGGGCAGCATTAAAGGAAGGAATGCAGCCTAGCAGCCCCAAACAAGGGGGGGGGCTCATTGCAAACTTGAGATCTGCAGGACAACTTGAAGCCCTCCAGGTTCAATGTTACAAATGAGAGGGGGTTATGATCTGTCAATCAAGGCTGCCCCTCCCTTCAGCATCTGGGCTTCAAGACCTCTGGTCATGGGGTAGCTAAAGATCAAAGCTGTTGTCCTCGGCCTGCCATGGTTAGTTCCTTCTGCATCTGTCAATCAATCAGTCAGTACTTGTAGAGCGCTGCTTATCACCTACGAGAGCATCCAGTCGCTGGGTTACTGAGCTTAGTCAAACAGCCAGGTCTTGAGTCTCTCCCTAAAGTCCGTCAGCGAGGGTGATGTTCGTAGCGGGAGAGGTCAGGCGCTCCAGGGGCATATTATCAACAACTAGCGATATTTATCGCCAAATGGGCTTAGCCCATCGCTGGATTTCATCGCAGAGATAACGTGCTATTAGCAACGTTTATCTCAAAAGCGATAAAAAATCCGGCGATAGCAGCGAAATGCGTGAATATCGCTGGGAATCCTTCGATATTTCCAGGTATTAACGCCAATAGGGTCTTAGCCTGCATATCCACCTCCCATTGGATATACCAGCTAAGAAGTGATCTGAGCAGGCGTTAGGTTTTGGCGATATTCGCACTTAGCGCGAATATTTCCATTGCTACGCCAGCGTTGATAATAGGCGATAGCGATGTTAGCGACTGCTTTCAGTCGCTAACAGGTTGGGTACGCCCACTTTGCATGTCATTAGCGATAAATATCGCTGACATGCAAAGCGGGCCCCAAACCGCTCGCTATCGCCTACTAGCGACAGCAAGTCACTCTGCAAGGTCAAGGGGCATCTGCTGTCCCTTCAGCTACCCCTGACTGATTTTCAATTGATGGCCAATGTAAGCTGTTGTCCTCAAAATGTGATTACTGCCCCTCTTCATCAAATGTATGACGTTACAGCGCATACATTTACAAAGCATGCACTTACAACGCAGTTTTTACATCGCAACATCCACTACAACGCATTCCATTACAACGCATTCCATTACATCGCATACTACCTTTATAACGCATACCATTACAACGCATACCATTACACTGAATTTAAGGTAAGTGTTGGATAGGAGAGGGGTAAAAATTACTATTCTAACTCCAGGGGGTGCAACAGTAGGGTAACTGTTGGATAGTGTAGCAGTTAAAATTACTATTCTAACTCCAGGGGGTGCAACGGTAGGGTAAGTTTTGGATAGTGTAGGGGTACTATGCGTTGTAATGGTATGCATTGTAATGCCTGCGTAGTAGTGACATGCAATGTAGTGTCATGCATTGTAATGGTATGCGTTGTAATGCCTGCATTGTAGTGACATCCGTTGTAAAGGATGTTGCGATGTAATGACTAAGTTGTAAGTGTAGTGCAATGTAATAACTGCGTTGTAAAGGTTGTTTCCCTCTTCATCAGACCCATGGAGAGGAGAGTGGGCTCAGAGCTTAGTGAAAACTAAGGCCACAACGAAGCCTACAACTTCCTGGATTGACTCAGTGTACTTTATTCAAATTTACCCACCCGCTCAAAGGCATGGTCAAAAACATGCTAAAAGATGGTCGTTCATTAACGGAAATCAGCCTCATTTAAGGTTGGTTACATGAGCAAATATGTGGAGATCTACTGATATCAATAGGCCGGTACCCTACCGAGGTGGCTCGTCTGAGCTAATGCATATTGAATAACAGGCCAGCCAGCGGATGTAAAAACAGCAAAAGTCCCACCACCCAGTGCTTCCATACATTATCCGATGAAAATAGTACCAGACGTGGATGGTCCTATCATAATGGGTGTGAACAGGCCAAAACTGTGACCATGCAGAGTCATTGTACTGTAAATATCTTCTTCACATGGCAAAGTTTCATCCTTTTCCTGTCCTAAACCATAGCCCTGCCTGAAATTAGATGTACCATTTTTAAAAGTATCCGTGCGGAGTGGCTGAATGGTGGGACTCCTGCAGTTTGCCAACAATTCTGGGGTTTTCTGACACAGATAAGTGAAGACATTGTGATTTGTTTTATCATACTTTGACATCTGCAGGGTATTCTGGGTAATCAACCATGCTGGGATCCATTCAGTCACATCACCTTGACTTCTCCTAGACCTCTAGTTTTTAGAAATGCCTGGGTTGATAGGTTTGCCTGTGTGCCGGCTGAACCTGACCCCGATGGGAGCTCCTCCATCGAAAACATGCCGTACGGCATGGACTGCTGCTCAAACCCTTTGAAAGATCATGCCGGTAGGACCGTGGTAGGACCGCAATTTTAGATCTTGCCTAATGGAATTGGCAGCAATGTTGGACGCAAGATGCCTTAGACTGAATGCTGATAAGATGGTGGTCGAAAGCAGTACTCGATGTGGCCTTCAGCCTGGTGGCCCTCTGAGCTGGGCCCCACGCCGATCCCCAAACAAAGTAAAGAACTTGGGTGTTACTTTCGAGGCAGCACTAACTTTCGACAAGCAGATCTCGACTATAGTCGGTACCTGCTTTGCTGTATTAAAATGGTACGAAAAATCCTGGGACTACTACCGGAATCTTCCAAGAAAGCGGTTATCCAGGCTTTGGTGGTATCCCGCCTAGACTATTGTAATGTACTCTACCTGGGTGCCTCCAAAGGCAGGCTGAGGATGCTTCAAAGAGGACAAAACACTGCTACTCCTGAGCATCCCAAAACGATCCTCCCTAGGCACGGGACTAGCCAAACTTTACTGACTCACCAGGATTTCTTTCAAAGCACTGTGCTTTGTGCTCGGATACTTAACCAGAAGGGCCCTGGTTACCTGTTCCCACTGATTCGAGCTTACGTTCCTAGCAGACACCTTAGGTCTTCTGGAGTGCACTGACGGTAGTTCCTAGAGTGAACAGAATGGACTTGGCGGGTAGATCTTTTAGCCTCCTAGCAGCCAAGCTGTGGTACTCTGTGCCCAGGGTCCTGAGAGCGGAGCCAACTGAAGCTCGTTTTGGGAAAACACTCAAGACTTGGCTCTTCAGAAAATAGCGCAGTTCGGTTCTGCCTCGTGGTAAACTTGACTCTCTGATACGCGGAGCATGAGCAGCTAATCCCAGCGCGGGGACACTCAGGTTGAAGTAACCAGGCGCTCTGTACATTTCTTAACATAGCACATAACATAACCTGCATTGCATGTCCAGTGGGCCCCACTCAGGAAACCAGAGGGAACCTATATGTGGATCAAGACTTGGCAATGATATCTTTGTGTGTCAGGAAACTAGGGGAAATTACCAAGTTTTAGGAAAACAATTACTGAAAACCTGATGCAGGTCAAGTTCAAAGCATTGAGCAAGCCATGAAATCAGAGCGAGGAAGTTTTGATAACCAGCAATAGAAACTTTAAGATAGGCAGATGTTAAAAAAATATGGTTGTGGTATGTTTTTGTAAAACTTAGGTGTGATACCTGGACTAAAAGACAGAGTTTTGCCTGGTCCTATTGGCATCTTAAAACTTCACTATAGGGTGTAGTGGCAGAGCATAGACATCTAAAAAGGCTACTTTAGTGTCTGGCACAATGAGTGCTGCAGGCCCACTAGTAGCATTTCTTTTACAGGCCCTGAGTACATGTATTACCACTCTGCTAGGGATTTACAAGTCAATTAAATATGCCAATTTGATATGTCAATTCTACCATGTTGTAAGAAGAGGGCACACGCATTTTAGCACTGGCTAGCAGCGGTAAAGTGCACAGAGTCCTAAAAGCCAACAAAAGAAGGGAGTGGAGGCAAAAGGTTTGGGGAGACTCTGCAGAGAGAGCCAAGTCTAGCTGTCACATTCTGCCCATTCCTCATAAAACCTACATATAGCATTGGCAGGATCCAGAATTTCAGGGTATCATTTCCTTGCTTAGCGTAGCAGGATTTATGTTTGTCCATTTGAGAAATGCAATAACATTTAGAGCAAATTTGTTAACAAATGAAACTATCTCTGCATTTTTCATTACAACTTCAAGCTGAAAAGAGATATTGAAGCAAAATGTACCTCAATACATAGCCCCAAATCTCTGAAAAACACATAGCATGCATGTGTGCACATTATGAACATACTTCATGATTTTAAAAAACTTAATACTGATGCGGAACTAGCTCCTGCAGGGGGTTAGCAAACACCTGGCATTGAAAGGGCTAAGCACATTGCCTGGTGCTAGTACAGAGATCAGATTTGAATAGAATAGTAGCTGCAGAGAGAGATTGTACTAACAATAAAATATGAAAAGAGGCCACCACAGGTATAGTGTGCTGGAGGAACTAACACCAGTGAACTCAACTTTGGAGTCAGCATTTCCTCCACAAATGGAATGGTTTTGCATTCCCACCGAGCACAGAGTCAAGCCCCAAAGGCCATAAGGTCAGACGCATTAAGCCAGCCTGTACAAGCAGATGTCAGACAGTAATTAAATCCGTAATCCCAGCAGATTGTGTATTTTACTAGTAATATGATGAGTCACAATAATGGGAGGGAATTCCTTCCATGCTGTGGGCGCTGGCAAAATGTGCCCGCTCAGTGCAGCTGAATGCAAAGGTAAATGAATGACATATCTCCTTTGTTGTGTCTTTTAAAGTGTGTTGTTCTTCTCACATAGTGTGAGATGCATGTGTGGATAGTTACAGCAAGCTGGCTGATTTCACTAATCATGCAGAAAACACAACTGTGCTGTGCCCACCACAACGTTTGCAAAATATTCTATGAAGCACTTGCTTCACTAGACCTCATGCACTTAACGCACGTGTGAAGGTGAATAGTCAGTTCACAGAGAACAGCAACATAAGGACCAGCAGACACTTGAGTGGATACAAATTAACTGTAAGCAACTTTCAGTTGGCTAACACATGTTTCAGTTTGCAAACTCCCTTGGCAAATAGATCTATTCTTCGGATGATTGGTTGTGAAGAACCTGGAGAGACCCACCAGGCTTTGAAAGCTGAGAAACTGAAATATGTGCTACAGGACCATTGTGTCAACACAAGTATAGTGCTCCAGGAAATGGCATTACACGCATTCACATCACGTGCACACACAATACATGCACTCACATTACATACACTCACATCACATGCACTCACATCACATGCTGACCCATTACATCCACTCACATCACATGCACTCCCATCATATGCAAACATGGCATGCTCATATATGACATGCACTCACATTACATGCACTCACATCACATGCACTCACATCACATGCACACACATTAAATGCACTCACATGAAATGCACACACATCACATGCACTCACATCATATGTGAACGCATCACATGCTCACACATTACATGTACTAACATCACATGCACTTACATCACAAGCACACACATCACATGCACTCACATCACATGCACTCCCATTGTATGCAAACCCATCACATGCCCACACATGACATGCACTCACATTACATGCACCCACATCACATGTGCTCACATCACATGTACACATATTAAATGCACTCACACCACATGCCCACACATCACATGCACTCATATCACATGCACTCACATCACATGTACACACATTACATGCACTCACATCACATGCACACTCAGTAACACCGATAACATGATGTGGTGATGTGTGTTATCGCAACGTTGTGATTGGTCTGAATGCCATGGTTTCAGCACTCAGAGAGGGACTGGAAGAATGTGCATGTTCTCCACCCATGCAGTGCATGACAGCCTGGTGGAAAACATGCAAAGTGCGCATGACTGTTAGGCCAGCCCAAGAGAGCTGGCCAAACCGTCATGCACACTTAGGAAGTGCAAACCACTACTCCCTCTGCTCTGGCTAGCCCGGCCCCGCCCTGCCCTAACCTGGCTCCGAGTCCTCAGTGAAAAATAAAATTATATTAACGTCATGTTATTATCTTTTTATTTAATTTTTTTGCACTATTCAAAGAGCAGTGGGGCGACACTCCTCCACACTCATGGCTGAGGACCCACATTTTGCGGTGGAGGCCCTGCACTCGTGGTGGGATCTTCGCACTGCAATTACTCATTGGCGAGGTCCCAGGATGTGTACAGGGCCCCCGCCATGAGTACTGGTCCCTCCACCACGACTGCAGGGCCTCTGACACGAGTGCGGGCCCCTCCGCCATCACTGCGGGCCTCCACCATGAGTGTGGAGGCCCTTTGTGAATCGGCCCCTGAATGTTTCCTAGAGATATAATATTGATTGTCAAGCTGCTGTTTCCATAGTTACACTGCTGCTTGTACAGTGATGCTTGATGTCTCTGCAGCTATAGAGCCCTTACTGCGACTGCGCAGGGCAATAATTCATGGGAAAAGGGAACTCTTTATATGTGCGTCCTCTATATTTGGTTTTCGACTCTACTGGTTTCAGTGAATGTTGTTTTGTTTTCGGGTCATTGTTATCAAAAAGGCCTCATTTGGTAAGGTCACATTTAGGGATGACGCATAATACTCATAGGGGTGCATAAGATGCCAAACATCCATCAAAAAGCTGCAGAGGACCCTTGTTTACAGTGCATTGATACTTAAACATTCCACAGAGAGTGGTCAGGACATCCTACAAACTCTACACCAGTCCCATTGTGGCTAGAATACTTAGCTGCAGTAACTTACCACCCGAAGGAGATATAAGTGCCTAAAGGTTCACTTTGGTTTTGTTTTTATCTATTTTATTTTGTATTATCAAAACACATGGTTGATAGTTGGTTTATGCATATAGCAATATGCATATTTGCACATTTGTATATAAAACATATACATTACATCATCTTGTCTTGGAATGTTACCATGCAGAATTAGCTGCACGTTTTTTCTCTTCATTTCTTTCCTATTCCTGCAACAATTACAAACCCTACTGAGAGTCAAACTCCTACATGAGGGATGGTTGTCCATATGGCTGCTCTGAAGGGCTCAGTCTAATACAGGATCAGACAGAGTTATACTCAGGACCATCTGATGGAGATACGTCAGAAGCCAGGAAGCCAGAAACAAACATCACAGGAAGTGGTTACACAAGCACAAGCCCTCTGAACCCTGAAGGCAGTGGCACCCCATTAAGTGGCATCACATCACCCCGAACACCTCCCAGTGGGTGACTTTAGAAACATGTAAATCCAATGATATTATAGAAGAGAAATGAACACCCTTCAGGGATTTTAAACCAAATAAATAATTTCAAACTCTAACAGAAGAAGGTAGAAGACAGCCAGAGGAGTCTCAATGGATGGCATATTTTTGTTGCAGTTGCAATCAGTTGATATGCAAATCACTTTTTGCCATACACCCCCCCCCCCCAAAAGGGTCCGGCATTTGTGCCCAAAACAGGGCTCGTCCAAAAGCCCACGTTATCAAATGTGACTGCGAGACTAGGGGTAAAATGTATACCTTGCTCTGGTGTCCCTTGTGTTATGGCATGTGAATGACACACAGTTGTTAGTGTGGATTGGTGGAGATATTGTGCGGGCTCAGAAAACCATTCCATATTATAAATTGTGCCCCATGGGGAGCAGCAGGCATTTGTGCTGACTGTGTGCGCTCCAGGGTCACAATGGTATTACAGAAGGTGCCGTAGACGCTTGTGCATCCCCTCCTGTAATATTGATAGCACTGGCGCCAGCGCTATCACAAGAGGGCATTACCTACTCACAGCCGCGGTCGGTAGTGGGTGTACCTGCAGGGCGCTGACGTGGGGAGGGGGAGGGGCAGGGTGGGGGGTGGTAATGTATGGATTACGGAGCTTTACAGGTAAGTAAACATATAAATAAATAAAACGAATTTCGTTGCGTGCACTGCATCCCCAAATGCGATGCAGTGCGCGCAATGAAATTCGTTTTATTTATTTAAATGTTTACATACCTGTAAAGCTCCGTAATCCATACATTACTACCCCCCACACTGCCCCTCCCCTCCCCACGTCACCGCCCTGCAGGTACACCCACCACCGACCGCGGCTGCCTAATCACTGTATGTCTCCACCCGCGACGTATTACGGACACAGGTGCAAAGGCAAACACGCCCGTTGGAGGCGCACTAAAGGCAGCCCTCTGTGGGTTAGGTGTGGGTCGCATTGACCCCCCAGATACCCACCTGCTAGAGGTCTCTCTCCCCTCTTGAGAGTTCAGGCAGCATACCCCCTGCACTGTGGAACAAGGAGCAGCTTTGAAGCAGCGGCTCCATATTTCACTTGAATGTGCTGCCCCCAGGGCAGTGCAAGTCCATGGGGGCCCTAGGAGCAATGCATTCTTAACAATGAGGCACACTTTCCCTGTTTGAACCCAGCACACCTTTTGAAAGGTGCGATGTTGTGCAAACAGGTAAAGTGTGCCATATATATAAATATAATACGGCCATAGGGCTGCTTGACTGCAGTGGTGGGCTGGAAGAGGGAACATGAACTACAGGTAAGCACTGTGAAAACAAACTGAATTTGTAGTGGTAGGCAATAACTTTTGTAATTGTAATTGTAATTGCATTTGTATAGTGCTGATTACCCCAAACAAGGCATCAAAGAGCTTTTTTCAGCGAGTGGCACTCAACCTCAGAACTCAAAAAGGATTAGTAGTGAATTAGTATAGTGAAATATGAAATTAATTTGAGCAGTGGACATGTTAGTATGTTATTTGGATTGAAAAGGATAGTGGGGGGATAAAAGAGGGACAGGTTTGCATTTACATAGTGCTTGCTATCCTTGATGAGGTGTTGAAGCGCTTTTCAACGAGTAGCACGCTACTAAGGCATATGGTCAAACTCACAGTTTCCAGATAATATGGGACAAACTCCCATTCTTCTGTACTCATATTTTACTCCTAGCAGTCATTGGTGCCCCAGACCACTAATGTTTTATGCTTCTTAATATTCTCAGAATAAAATAACTTTATTACCCATCAATTGTAGGAAAACCATGAAGGTAACCTATAGTAACATCATGCTTTGAATATTGCGATCATTACATGTGGGCTTACCTACATTATTGCTAGCTAGACTCAAGATTCAATGAATCTGAACCTGGCGACAAGGTTTATTTCTGGACATAGCAGGAAGGGACCAATTACTCATCGTCAGGAAGTCAACATTCATTTTCAGTTTGGAAATGTGTCTCCAGTTTGGGAACGTGTCTGGATCAAGTGTTCTTGCATGGAACTCAGGGAATTCTATGATCAAGGGCCAATTTTCCTACAGGGAAAATATGTAAACAATCTCCCTTACAACCAGCTAATATGTAACTCTATGGGCATATCCTCCATGGGGTACTTGGGGTGTGACACCCTCCAAATAAATGCATTTGTGGCGTGGCAGTTGGATCTGGGGGGAGCTCTGAGTCGGGTCTGCTACCTATGTGCCAGTTTTTCTTGTCCTGCAACAAAAATGAAAGGCAAAACCGTGACCATTGGGATAAACAGACGGAAATGGGACTTCTAGCATGAAAATAAAAGTGCGCTTTGGGTTCTTCTGCGCAGTTGCAAGCAGCTTATTATTAAGGAGCTGAGGGCATTAGGCAGAAATAATCAGGATGTTACATGCTGGATTCCCCGAAAATAAAGAATTCTGTGGAATTGCCTGCAGTGTAGTGCGTCCTCATATCAGGACAAACATGGGAGCACATATATATATATATATATGTATATATATATATATATATATATATATATATATATATATATATATATATATATATATATATATATATATATATATATATATATATATTTATATATATATATATATATTTATATATATACATATATATATACATATATATATATATATATATGATATATGTATGCAAAAAAGAAGGAGAGAACTCTGGGTAGTTTCCAAGTTTAGGTGGAAAGCAGCTCCTGTTAGAGCACTCTCAACACCAGCAACACTCTAGATCTGCTCACCTTAAATGTCTGTTTTTCTATCAAAGTCTTTAAGCATAGGATAATATATACATATATATATATATATATATATATATATATATATATATATATATATATATATATATATATGTGTGTAAAAAAATATGTATGTGTATATATATATATATATATATATATATTACCTACTGGCGGTCGCCAGTAGGTATATATAGTTAGGATTTTTTCTCTATGGGTTTTTTGAAAATTCTATGTCTAATAACTTTGGCGTTTGTGGACGGAATTGGCTGAAATTTTCAGGAAAATGGCACATTTTGTTTCTGAGCAGCCCTTGAAAATTTGGGGGGGGTTCGTCCAGGGGGGGCCGAGAAAAAAGGGGGGTCCCAAAACGTGTTTTTAACATTGAGTTTTCCATAGGGCGGTTGGCCTCACTTTTAGCCCGAACGGCTGAATGGATTTGCACGAAACTTGGCAAAATTGTAGGGACTGGTAGCCCGATGTGCCTTTTGTAGGTCTCAATATATGTGCTCCAGTGGATTTTGAGAAATTAACGTTTAAAAAAAGATATATATCTGTAAGCGCGGACCAGGCAGCGCTCTGGTTCGCGGACTTTTCGCGCAACGGAGCTTTGTGAAGCGAAGCTGATTGGTTCTCCGGCGTCTGTCAACATTCCAAACAGTCCGTAGCGGCCGCCATCTTGTCTCTCGGTAGGATCGAGAGACAAGAGGAGGTCAAAACAAAGGGGGAAATAACTATAAGGGGGCATAGTAGATCCTCGCTGACCCCCTAGGTTTGATGTGGAGGTTTTAAAAGGGCCCCGCGGGGCAAAAAAAAAAAAAAATAATAATAATTGAACGGCTGAATGGATTTGCACGAAACTTGGCAAAATATTAGGGACTGGTAGCCCGATGTGCCTTTGCTAGGTCTCAATATATGTGCTCCAGTGGATTTTGAGAAATTAACGTTCAAAAAAAGATATATATCTGTAACAGCGCTCCGCTTCGCGTAACGGAGGTTTGCGAAGCTGATTGGTCATTCTGTCACTGGGCTATAGTTGGGCTACATCTGGCTGATATTTGGGCTACATTTGTTTTTTTGTGTGTCTGGCGGCCATCTTTGGGCTACATTGGGCTACATTGGGCTTCATTGGGCTACATTCGGCTAATTAGCAAATAGCTCATCGCAAACTAGGAATGGTAAAGAATCGCTATTTATTCCTTAAAGTTCGCTATTTAGGAAATGCAAATAACTTTGATGATACATATGGCGGTTCATCTCTAACAAGATAAGAAGCATAGGGATAGATTTATGATGACTGGCGCATCACCAGGGATGTGTTAGTCATTCTGTGCCGCTGTTCCGTCACCTATGGTGTGCTGCATTTACAATGCGGCGCATCATGGGGCAAAAACAGCACAGATGCGTGATGTATCTGTGCCGTAAAGGTGGCGCATTGCTGGAGTTGTATCGCAAGTGTGATGAAGCTCCAGCAAGGGTCGGGGGTGCCCCTGTCGCAGGGTTTCTGTTCTCACACAGAACTGTGGACAGAGGATTGGAACCTCGGCGAATTAGGGTGTCCCAAAACTCACGTTAGTAATCAAAAACTATTTAGCAAGCTAGGTACAGTGTCACATTGGATATAACAAACTCTCAATGTTTAGACAATCCAGAATATGAACTTATAGTACCTCAGGATACGTGGAACTCATGAACAGTCGGTCGTTATAGATTTCTTAGAAACCAGAACATGGAGTTAAGAAGAACAGATGTGTATTTGAAATGTTTATTTACTAATGCCGTCTTCTCAGGCGTAGTACCTTAGATAATAAAAGTACACATATTATCAGTAGCAAAATTACCAGCATAGTTACTAGTACATAAAAAGTGAATGGTGATAGTATGTTAACATGCTGTAAATGAATAAGAGTTAGCAACACTTATAAGCAGCCGCGGGCCGTGGAGGGAGTTACGGTGAGGCAGGGAGGCGGGGAGGGGGAGAAGCAGGGTGGAGAATACAAGTACACATATTATCAGTAGCAAAATTACCAGCATAGTTACTAGTACATAAAAAGCGAATGGTGACAGTATGTTAACATGCTGTAAATGAATAAGAGTTAGCAACACTTATAAGCAGCCGCGGGCCGTGGAGGGAGTTACGGTGGGGCAGGGAGGCGGGGAGGGGGAGGGGCAAGGTAGAGAGGGCTCCACCCTGCTTCTCCCCCTCCCCGCCTCCCTGCCCCATCGTAACTCCCTCCACGGCCCGCGGCTGCTTATATCTCACCCTCCCTAATACACATATTATATTATTTGCTAAGAAGGTCTCTTTGTGTTGGTTTAGGGCGTGCCCATACTTTAGTGTCTTAGATTTGAAGGAATCACATCAGCATACACCAGCTCTCTCTTCATGTGAACCGCATCAACTGTTGTGTATGTGTGTTCGGCAAAGCAATATAAAACCCGCCTCATGCCCAGAATTGGCAGAAGTTGCACTTATGTTATGAGTATGAAGTCGTGGAGATCAGACCTCATAACAATTCTGTATCGTGTTGTTCTTGAAACTTTAGCACTCGCTGTACAGATATAGTTTAACAAGTAAAGCAGATAGTAGACCAATAACATATTATTCTCATGTAAACCACGATGAACTACTAGGTGGAAAGCTAAAGCAACAACTAAGTGTCGTGTGCAGAAGTTGCAAAAAAGGAAAAATGGCGTTTAAACCGGTAATGAGCCCATGCTAACTTAACACGGTGTAAAGATATCCAGGACCTAGATGACACCTCCTCATGATCCGGAAACGAACTGAATAAGATAATAGAAGTGCCATCTCATGAGAGCAGATTGCAAGTTTATATGTGGACGGTCCGCAAGGTAAAGCATTAAAAACTAGGAAAATTCAATGCTAAAGAAAAATAAAACAGCCAAGTACTTTATCGAGTCTTAAGCCAATAGGCAAGGTAAATAATAAAAACTTGACAAATAAGTCAATGAATTGTCAATGAAATGCTAGTACTCAGCATATCAAACATGAAAAAGGTCTATGACATAACTGTGTATGCAAAATAAGCTGCAACAGCCTCCAATAGGAAGTCACCGTCTTCATCCGAAAACAGTTCAGCCATCCAATTTAAAAGCGGAAAAGAACATACGTGCTCTCCCAGCACCGGATCCTCTATCACCATCAGAGGACAGCTCGGTGGGTTTTCAAGAAAGCTGTGTTCCAAGAAAGACTGTGCTGCCGCCAGTAAATTCCAGGGACCAAGTAGTCCATGCATCAATGCCACAGCCATAATCCTTTCGCCAGGACAAATCAACTCGTGAGTAATGATAGGAGTCATCAGCTGATTAAAGTCGACGTCAGGAGAAACCGGTCCGCAGAGACACAAATCAATGGCCCAATCGAAATCACAGGTCAGGCAGTGAAATACAGGCTGGACACAGGTGAAGTAGGAGAACCGAAAAGATAATCCATATGCCGTGCTTAATATCGCCAACGGCATTGTGCCATAATATTCTAGCATGCGATTGCGGAACAGTGTCAGCAGCTGCAGGGTCGGAGGTTGCATAGGAGGGACATCCATATTTAAAAATGTAAAAAAGCACAAGAGCGTCCGCTGGTAATGCAAGTAAAAATGCCAATCCACGAACCAGAGTGCAGAAAATACAATGAAAGGGAGCAGGGATGACTCCAAAGATTTTCTCAAATGAAGTCACGAGACCACTGGTAACAACTTTAAAAAAGTGTGCCAGGGATTTTGTGGAGGATGCGTTAAAGATAGTCGGAAACATGTTGCTGAAATTGAAAGGCAAACCTGTGTACGGGTGTTCGCTATGTGAAGTACGAAAGTTTCACGGGCCGAACTCAAGGCCACCTCTCTCTGAGACAAAAGAGCTCTTATTCTTGCCATGCCGTTGAAACGTGTCCCAAGGTTGGTATTTGTGGCCAGATTGAAAACTCCCTATGTTCATGTGTGGGAGGAAATAGAACATTTCTGCAGCAAATAACCCGTTCACTTACTGTTACGATAAAAGGAATACTTTTAATTAACTCAGAACAATCTTCATTATTGAGCATCAAATAACTACCATTTTCCAACAACTTGAACGTGGGGATGATAGCAGGAACTGGCGTGCCTTGCAACACGCAAGCCATATTTGGTCGGTGTTTGTTGCATGAATCGTGTAACTGTATGTGCCTACACATTAGTGAATGATCTGGCGTCTCAGTGCATTCCTCTCCATTCAGATAAACTTCTTGATCATCTTTGAAACATCTGTATGTGTATGGAAGCGACCAGACCTCATGAACAAAAGCACTACCTAAAGGTTCATAAAGACCTATTGGTATATATTTCATACAATTTGAAAACTTATATAAAGCAAAAGGCAGCGTTATTAAACCGTGGATAAGGCATGTTGCCAAAAAACCCGCAATCCTCTGCTGATGATGTCACTGAGCATGTCATGAATGATGTAATATGTGACATCATCAGCAGTGGATTATGGGTAATAGTATCTCTAGTTTACTCCCCTATAGCTGTCTTTCTTTTAACATAAGTGTGTGTTTCCTTCCCTTATACTTACTGTTTTTGGTTCGCTTCCAGTTCGCGTACCAGCGAGCGAACTAGGAAGCGAACTAAGAGAAATAGAGGTTGGCACAGTTCCAAATATTGTACCAATTTTTTAATAACGGGGAGGTAGTTCTGAAAAGAACTTTTTTTTTTATTTTTCTGAACATTTTTTTACTGTTTTTGAATTTTTCGGAACAGTTTTATATTTTTTTGGGTTTTTCTTGGAGGGGGCAATGAAAACGATTCATTGTAAAGGGCTCAACAGGAGCAACAAAACAAAAAAAAGAAGTATTTATTATTTTGGGCGTTTCGGACAAACTTGCATATGATAGTCAATAGCTCTGTTGATCAGAGTGATGCTTCTTTCTCCGTAGGAAATGAATCCATCGCAAAATACGCAGGTGTGTTTTACTTCACCAAATCTCATTTGTATATTTGGCACCATCTCCCTGCCCTCTGGTCCCGTTACTTCCGGTACAACAGATCTTCTGGCCATAATAGGGAGATTATCTAGGTCGTTCCGAAACTGTGCAGCACTGTAGTTGTTAGGATGCCACCTAGTCATATGGCGATGCATTGTGTAGTTTCCGAAACTGTATTTTTTGTCGGTCCCTCTGGACAGTCTATCTTGACATATAAGGCAAGTTACGTATCTTGCATTTACTTTTTTCTGACCTTTGGGAATTTTAAAAAATTGCCAAATGAAGTTTTCTTTCCGGTGAGACGTCTTGGGCTGCTCAGGCAAAAACTGCCTCTCTTCGTGCTCGTCCTCCTGTTCCTCTTCATCTTCTTCTTGTTGAATTACAACTTGAGCAGGTGGTCCACTCTTCCTTGGATGTGGTGGAGGTGGTGGGGAAGCACCAGCTGAAGCTACTAAAGAAGCCATTGCTCAGTGATCACAAAGGGTCTTTCTCTCACAATGATGAAAGTCAGAGTGAGGAAAGAAGGAGGGATTTTCATCATTTGGGAAAAACAAGAGTTCTCAACCAATCAAAAGTGTTCATTTTAGATTATATGACCTAGTCTTACATCATTAGGAAACCAAAAGTGAAATGAACCAATGAAAAGTGTTATTACCAAGTCACATGACTTGCTGTGTTTACGTTAAGCGCTTTGCAGGGCCTCCCGGTTTGCTTCCAGAAACCTGCGCTTTGGCACTCGCTTCGCGTACCAGTTCGCTAACGTAGCACGTCATATGACGTATCACGCGACAACGTGAAACGTCATGCGGACGGGAGGCGTCACGATGTTGTTTTCTAACGCGGCACTTGCGGTAAAGAAACGTTTACCGGCTCGCGGTCTATTTCGCGGCATCAAGGTCAGCTAACGGGAAGCTTCCCGATTCGCGAAGCGGGAACGAAGAAAAAAAAATATTTAAAAAAAAAATTATTCATAAACATATAAAATATATTTTTGGATTTAAAGAAGAATACATTTTACAGCTACAGATATTAGCTGTTAAAAAACCAATGAAATTCACAGAAAAAACCATAGGTTATAGACCATATATAGTTAGGAATTAGCATTTACAAAACCTTGAAAATTCACTGAAAAAACCATAGGTTATAGACCATATATAGTTAGGAATTAGCATTTAGAAAACCTTATTTTACTCACACAAAACCATTGAAATTCCATATATAGTTAGTTGCACTAACTATATATCGCGCACCCGCAATCCACTGCTGATGATGTCACATATTACATCATTCATGACATGGTCAGTGACATCACTGATGACATCACTGATGACATCTCAAATGACATCACTGATGACAACATCCAGTGACTGTATGTTTCTGTAAAGTTAAAATATGTCTTAGATATTGAAGAATGAGTGGATGTATAAGTGTCTGGATGAAGGATTTAGTAGGTGCGTGACTGACTGTATGAGTGAGTGATTAAATGTGTCTCACTGAATGCATGGGTTAGTGACTAAACTGTCTTAATTTGTGCATCATTATGTCTGTTGTGATGTAAACTGCTGCATGTGTTGATCATTAGCTATACGAGAGGCTATATGTGTTATTAATTGGTTGCCCAAGTATTTCTATGGGAGATTGAGTTTGTGTGGGGGTGGCTGGGAGGTGTGTGACTCTGTGCATAGATGTGTGAGCAGTTGATTCACTAGGTGTATGAGTTCAAGAGTGCATGTGGAAAAAGCTACATGGGCGGTTGACTGTGTGCATGAGTGTATTGATGAGTGAATGGATATCTCAATGCTACATGTCATAGTAAGTACATATGTAAAACACAGTACATGTGAGAGTTGGCATATATAAATAACTGTGCATGAGAGCCACTGAATGTGTGAGTGGCTGTATGGATCATTGTGAACTTGTATCAGGGATTGTATAAGAGAGTAAATATGTGTTAGTATATGTTTGAATAAGTAAGGTGTGTATAACTGTATAGTTGAGGAAATGGAGGTGAGATTGTTTCTTTGCATGACTGACTAGGTGTGTGAGTAACTCCATGGATGAGTGACAGTGTGTGAGTGTCTGTATACACTGAGTGTATCTAAGGTTATATTAGAGTCTGAAGAGGTTTATCGTATTAGCACAAGAATGATGTCAAATGAGATGTCATCAGTGATGTCATCAGTGATGTCATTTGAGATGTCATCAGTGATGTCATCAGTGATGTCACTGACCATGTCATGAATGATGTAATATGTGACATCATCAGCAGTGGATTGCGGGTGCGCGATATATAGTTAGTGCAACTAACTATATATGGAATTTCAATGGTTTTGTGTGAGTAAAATAAGGTTTTCTAAATGCTAATTCCTAACTATATATGGTCTATAACCTATGGTTTTTTCAGTGAATTTTCAAGGTTTTGTAAATGCTAATTCCTAACTATATATGGTCTATAACCTATGGTTTTTTCTGTGAATATATATATATATATATACTGTCTTCCTCTGCGTGCTCAAATTGTGTGGTCTAAACACATTTTGTTTTTCACAGAGCCTCCATGTTCTTTAATATCACATATGGGCGCACTTTTAAGTACTTGAGTTCAGGGTGTGTCCTTATGTTTGATTTAATAGAGTATAATGTCGCTCCATCTCTAATAAGGATCTAGCTCATGACTACTAACTTGACTCTTAAGTCACTAATGGCATTGTCGTTTTGAGGTGAGCCGTGAATGTGTCTAAAAACTGTAACTTTTAATTAATGGCCAACTATGCAGTGATGTACTCTGATGTACTAAGGTGAAATGTTTGCTCATATTAAAGAAATACACTTTTTTGAACTTAGAAGAGATTGTTTCATAGTTTACCTTTGTTGCAGGATAACCAGGGCGAATGTTTTCATGGCTTGGCTTGTGCATGTACTCTTAGAGACGAGCCAGATCAGTTGTTCTGCTTTGCTTCGGCTTTGCCTCGGCTTGCCCTATTAAATTGCCTTAGCACCTTGCTCCATTGGGCTTAGCACATGGGGCTGTGAGTCACTCGATAAAATGATTTGTGAAAGGCAAGGACTAGAAGCATGGAGCCATGCCCGCAGCCACCGATTTGACAACTCTACCATCAAGGTTTCTTATAGCAGAGACGAAAAAGAGTGCATGCAGTAAACATTTAAGATAAGTGATCCCAGGGCAGGTACCGCAGGCCTTTGTGTTGTATATGACCGTAGTCATGAATTCCCAAGAAGAACTACCATTTCCAGGTGACACAGTTATGGGTGTAGCTTCAGCAGCGGTGTTCGGTGTGCGACACCCCTTAAATCCAAGCTTGGTTTGGAAGCTGGTCTTGTGTCCATGAGTTGTGTATAGTAAGTATGTGTCTCTTTTTCTCGTTGTTCTCATTTCACTGACAGTTTTAACCCGTTTTACGTGGAGCGAATTTCGCCGCGATGCGGGTGAAATACAGGGTGGGCGGCTCCCAGCCGTGCTCCACACACGCCCACCGCTGGCCGTCAGATGCACCGAAAGGGTTGAACTTGATCATTGTGTGGATCAGGAGCTTCAATATGTATTTGACCTGTTTACCAAAAAAGTCGTAAATCTGTACCCATAGAAGTTCTCCTTGAATGGGTGCAAATGTATTACTTTTTGAAATTCACAAACATTGTTAGCAGCAGGGATTGAAAGCTGCTCCAAGCCCAAATTTCCAGGCCTACGACCGGTAATCAAACACTACTCAAAAGGTGATGGGACGAATGCTTGCAAATAGCCTAACCAGTGGCGATCGCTCGGGGTAGCATTTCAATCTATTGTTTTTCACTCACTTGTGCCATTCTAGACAGAGGCCCACCTGATGCAAATCAGTACTGACCCTGCTCATGGGGACAGCCAACCTTGGTCACCTCCCCATTCACCCTGCAGGCCACTGCTTATTTAGTTAGAAAATTTGAGATTCACCCCTACCTCGCCCGCATCTCACTGAGGGGCATATTTGCAAGCACCTATCACCATCACAACGTCAATGCACATAACATTCTTCCCCTCAACACAGGCACCCTTGCACTATGGTGCAAGGGTGCCTGCGTTGGCGCTAGGCAGCTAAAGTTAGCGCCACCACAGGGGGAAACACAGGGCTGCACCATATTGTTGTAAATATGGTGCAGCCCTGTGTTTATAAAGTGACGAAGTGTGTTAGCATTCTTGGACAACACGCTTTACCACTTTATTATGCATATGCCCCTGAGAATATTACGCCCCTGGGTAACTATGCACTACTCATGAAAATACGAAAAGCCAGGAAGGCATGAGCAGGTGGAAGAGCCCTGTCAATCAATACAGCGAAACTCTGGAATCAATTTCCAGTCCAGATAAAACAAGCATTGTCAGAGCCAAACAATGATGTCCTTGGCATGCTGGTGCTATGATTATTATTTTGTATGTTTCACTGCAAGCTTATGCCATAAAAAGAAAAAGAAAAGCCCATACGGCAACCTAAACATGGCTGCCATATATTTTTGAAATACAAATTGCTAATTTAAAAACATCTTTCACTGGTGTAGCTGTTTTACGAGTGAAGTTTTTTTGACTTTACAAGTCTTTCATTTGGGCCGCCCATTTTATTATTATTTTTGTGAAAGAGACAGGAAAAAATAAAGACCCAACCAAGCACTCAAATGACAGCCTGCCAATGTTACATTGTACTTACACTTTTTAACAGCAACTTTAAAATTGAGAAATGAAATCCCCATTTGAGTGGGCACCCAAAGTGTAGGCAAAATATATAGTGCATATTTAAAGATACAAAGAAAAGTAAATGAATAAGCAAATCCCACTTTGAACCAGGTGTATCGCGGAAGAGAAAGGACTACTTTTAGGTGGATGTGAGCAATGTACGCAGGTTTTGTGCAGTAACTCAGAGAAACGGGGGGCAATGGTAAAGTGGGCGGATCCCCTGCCCCATGCAGTATAGTGGTGGTTGGCCTAAGCAAAGTGGGAGTGTCAATTTAACCGACCAATTGATGAAGCCGAATGGCCAAAAACCCTTCTATGAATATTATGTATGATTTATTTGGAAAAACAATAGTGACAAAACAGCTAAAGTTTTCTAAAAGGCCAGACCTAAAAAGAACCGAACCATCTCAATCTCCAAATACTCTTGGAAACGTGGCTGTATTGTAATCATCTGGCACTATAATACATTATGGTTCTTTGTCCTGTGGTCAGGGTTCACCTGGCATGAACCAGTAAAACAGTCAGGCAGGCGCAGGGTCACCGCGGGGTCGCTGTTACACTTTATAAATCCTCAAAATAATTGAAACCAAATCAAATAAAGTTCCTGGTGAAATATAGGGAAAGTTGGAAATAACATTACCAGCAGCCATTTTCAGCATATTTCAAACTTCTGCTAGAATTTTGTCAAATAACCAGTGAACCCTAGACTCCTCCAGCAGCAAAAGGCTGCTGGAAACGGAAGTATTTTCTGACAATTAAAGGGGAGGGGTTTGTTTTGGTGCTCTACTCTGTGTCTCTGGCTAACATAAGGTGTGCTCTTGTGCAGATTTGTGCAGGAAACCTGCAAACACACCTCAATATAATAGAATAAGATACTCATATAGGAGCACCTTTTAACATAAATCACTGTGTTTTTCAGAGTTCCTTGCACCAATAAAATTAAGCTAAAATTGTGGTTTACAAAATGTGATATGCACGCCCCCTCCCCTCAGTAAAGGTGATTGAATTGCGTTAGTTATTTTAGCATGTGGTATACTGTAATTGAGTTTCATGTTTTGTATGTTTTCTGTTGTAAAACCGAATAAAGTTCATTTGATTTGATTTGATTTGGATTGTCTTAGTGTCCAGGTGATGTATGAGCTGGGGGTGGAAGAAAATGTAAGTGGTGGGATGATCTCCTACTGTCCTCTTCAGAAGGTCTTCACAGTTTAGGACTTATTCCAAGTTCCTCAGGAATACCATATTGGTTTTCCAATTCTTGAGGTTTCCGAAACCACCTGAGAACTGAGAAACTATTACTGGAATCTGCATTACTGTGTGCACATTCCACAGTAGTTCCTTGTTTTCTGCCCCATTCGTCCCATTCCTGCTTGGAGATTCCCCAAGTTTAGACATGAAGAAAGTTCCGGGGTGGGGGCAATCTCCAGATATGTGGTAATCCGGCGTTTCAGTTCCTGATTTGTCCTGGACAGAAGCAGTGTTTCCATGACAACGGGGAATTGCACTTGTAATGGAGGCCTATTGTCAGCCCTGTGTGATTTCAGGAAATATGCATTAGAAGTGGGATACTTGCACCGGATCACACTGAGCCACTGAGGGCAGAAGGGATCTTTCACATCGAGGTTTTTAAGTAAGAGAAGGATGGAAATGAAATGTTGAGGCTTTTGTAAGCAGCCCTAGGAACATGGGAAAGCTTTTCTTGCCTGATGGATAAAATGTGATTTATAATGATCCCCGTTTGAAAGGATGTGGTATCTTTATAAGATGACCTGGTGTTTACCGCTTTGATCACAATTCTTTTGGGGGTATATCTGACGTACCTATACATAGGATTTCAATTTAGCTACAGGTTGTTTGCGTCACTGGATCATTAGAGGACTTCGAGTCATCAAGGACACCATGCTCCAGTCCTGAGGTTTCATGTAACACCGAGGTGCATTTTGGGTATAGTAGTCCAAGTACTTTATGATCCTGAGCTATGGGGTTGCTGCATGTATAACTTGAGTGATGACTGAGGGTTGTGTTTTGACATCCTGTACCTTTACAGATATGGAATCTACAATAAGATGGTGGGAGGGTAACTGGTCCGGTGAGGCATAGGAGGCCTGAGCTATTGATACAAAGGGGAGCAAAGGTCACAATAAGTGCTTCCGGAGTAGTTAGCATCCTGTGCCCTCCATCTCGAGGCTCAGAACCTGTGAGTGCGGCACGGGGACCTGGCAGGGCGCCTGCAAAGGAGGAGAGATGGGCACAAACTGGCAATACACAAACAACATTCCGCATCAGTGACAACAATGTCTTTTTATAGAGCGCTTCTGCCGTGGTCAACAACAGATGTCACTGTTATCACTCATAACACACAACTTACCAGTAGCGGCCCGTGGAGGGAGTTCCGTGGGGCGGTGAGGCGGGGCTGGGGAGGGGCAGGGTGGTGGGTAGTAAACACCGGAATATGGATGAATGGAGCTCCCTCCACGGGTCGCTATTGAACTTACCTACTCCAGAAGGATGGAGCGCAGAGACAGCCTGGTAAATGTTTGTTGCTAAAGCAATGGCATAAACACCCTGTAGGTATTATCAGGCGTTCTAGTATCATAAAGATAAAAATTCTGCCCACATTTTTTATCTATTTAGATCTTTTCCTTTGCAGGTTCCACATTTATTTATTTTTAAATTAGAGGGTGTTTTGGGTAGCTTCATTTGGGGCTATAGGAGAGCCCGGAGAGCTTTTGATTTGTTAAAGTTTCCATATGATCAGGAGGGTCTTGACTTTCCTGATTTAAAAAAATATTTCTGGGCTGCCTTCACTGAGCGTTTTGGTAGCCTCTTCAATCCTGAGTCTAAAATTTCTTCTCACCACTTTATACTGGGAAAGGATACTAACATGTATTTATATAGGACCAGTGGCCCGAATTATTTCAAAAGAGTTAAGTTCAAGACTATAAGAGATAGTACATTTATATGGCGTGCTATATCTGCTAGATGTAATCTGTTATTTTATCATGATAAATTACCCTTATGGGTAATCCGATATTCCCGGGTATGTTTCAGGATGCTGCTAGCAAAAGGGCTGGATATGGGATTACCTGCTTAGAAGATTTCTAAGATCTAATGGCTTTGCTTCTTTTAAGAATCTACAGAGGCAGTATAAATTGCCCGATGATATGTTTTTGAAATATTTATAAATTAGGGACTATTTGGTGAGACATTTAAAGCTGACAACACCATCTAGCCCAGAAATTTGGAATTGTTTGTACAGCGGAAATACGCAATCTATGATAAATTACATGTATAAATGTATTCAAAGTCCTAAAGAGAATGCTTTTGAAAGATTGGCGACACGTTGGGGCGAGGCTCTGGGGATAGAGGTAACAGCTAGTGTCATCGAACACGCATTCATTACTATAGGGGAGTCAGTCCATTCTGTTAACTTGCGATTGCAACAACTTCGTACTATTTGCTTGCTGTATTATACGTCTGATAGCATCTCTAAATGGTCTAGGTCTGGTTTGGATGGGGATCGTACAAGATGTCCGAGGTGTGATTTATATGCGGCCAACATCACGCATATGTTTGAAACCTGTCTAGAACTAGATATATGTATTGGCAGAAGATTGGCCAAGTGCTTTCTCAGAGGTTGGGGATAGGGACACCACTGGCGGTCACAGAAATTATGATGGGTTTTAAGATAGCGGATCATCAACCCACTCGGTTAGCATCAATACTGCTAGTTGATGCTAGATTGGCAATTGCTTTGGTATGGATTGCGACAAAACCGCCTACTATAAATGATTAGTGGTTATTGGTTAAGGAAACATATGAGATGGGAAAAAGCCCTAGCTAAGGCAAGGGGTACTCGCTCTCCGAAGAAACTAGATGCAGCATGGGGGCTCTTATTTTAGGAATTCTTGATTGTTTTTTCTTTCTATTGACAATTGCAATGTTTTTGATGATTTTCCTGACATGATGTCTATCTTTGTTTGCGCTCAGTTATTTAATTTTGTTTTGCTGTTGCTTTTCTATTATGTTTATGTTATATTCTGTTAGTTGGTATCCCACTTGTTGACAATAAATTTGTATTTTTTTTTAAAAACAAAGGGTAAACGTTCAGCTCACTGAGCTGGCTCTGACTGTGTGTATGGCATGCTCTCCTGCACCCATGGAGAGTTTGTTCCTTGACCAGATTAGCTAACTTCGTTGATAGCATGGGCCGTATAAGTGGCAGACGGTCAAAATTATCAGCTCTTCACAGGCAATTTTGTTATAAGCGTATTTGAATGTCTGGTACGCTCTCGCCCAGACGTCTATAAATTATTTTTCCTCATTTTCTGGTCAGTTTATCAAACACTATTATACAAATTTAGACCAAATCACAATAGGCCCTGGGAAGGCAGTCGCCCGAAGTCTGATTTTGAACCTGTGTTTCTCTATCCTTGGCTAAATCTTCCCTAGGATAACTAAAAATAGAAAAGCAGATCTGGATTTTTCCTAAGTCTGGCCAGCCCAACCAGTCTGACTGAAACGTTCTAGTCTGAACAACAAATTGCTTATAATTTTTTTTTTAAGTTTTTGAAGTTTCACCTCTCAGACATTAAGTTATTAGGGAAGTAAAGACGTCAGTTTCAAATGGATTACCCATCTCAACGAGACGTAGGTAAGGAGGGTGGAATAAAACTGTCGCATTTTACATGTCATGAGACATATACACCTGCAAAACATTGCAAGGATATTACCCAGGTTATGAACCAGGAGGAATTCTATGGTGAATTTCGAAGTAGCAACAATTTCCTCTGCGGACCGATATTTCCACATAGAATTCTTGTATTACATATATAATAAACTCTTCGGAATAGGGAATAATATTGCAGACCAGGGATTACCAAGAAGACTTCCACATTATAGTCCAAATTCTGGGTAGAGAGGAGTTGGCACAGATGTAGAGATATACCACCTGCCTTAAGCAGGTGATACATATATGCAGGCTCTCAGTGTGGGCGGGTGAGGTGGGCGAAAGTGATGGAGGTGAGGGGAAATATCGCTTAGTGGGAGGGAGTTCACCCCTCCCCACCGTGCCTTGGCTGAAGTTCAGGTGGGGGCCGGGAAGCATGCATGGGTCTCAATGCACCACTTTCCCAAAGTGATTTTTAAATTGGGTCAGTTGTTTCTACTCGCGGATTTACCAATAACAAAAACTGATAAGAGCATAGAGCAGAATTCCACATTTGAAATCCACCCCACACTATTTGTAATCCTGGACTATGTGTTTATAATGAGAGTTCCCTCTCTGAAGAGTTGTCTTTTAACTAATCTTCAAGGAAGTGGTGACCTGTGCAACTTTTTCAGTTTGACCTGCAGACATCTTTAACCACTCTTAAGTAATAAAAAAACACAAATAATGAATACATACATATACTCACAGATAGGTACTTTGGATACATCATTTTGCCTGTCATGCACATTATACATCAGCCCACCACAGCATACAGCTTCAGCCAATGGGTCAGCCCACTTCAGCCATTGGTTCTTGCACTGTGAGTGACAGCATTTTACTAATAACATCTGCACTGTCAGGGCTGGTGAGCAAATACTATACTGTGGATGCTTTATTATTTCCCTTCTTTATTTTCCTCAGATGTACTTTACAATTCTAAAGAGTTTGTATACCTATTTTAAGTACACCTTTCTGCTGGAAGGCAGTGGAACTGTTCCATTAACCTTATATGAAAAGCTTATTTTTTTATTATAAGCACATGGCCACCACATTTAGACGGCATGTTTTCTTCCCTTTTCATTGTGGCATATGATTGCAATAACATATCAACCAATGCATCACATTGCCAACACCAGACCTACTGGCTTTGCCAATGCTTGTTTTAAATAATGTATTCTCCATAGCAATACTCAGAGCCTGTCCTGATATATTTCCAAAAATGTGAATAGCAGAAAAAACCCATTGGTGCCTGCATTTTCTGCTCCACTCACGCCATTAATTTCCATTCCTTGGTCTTGCATAAGTGAAAGAAAAGACAAGAGCCATTGATGTCAACTCTTGCCTAAGTGTAAATTCTGGATAATTAAGCATTTGGGGAACAATTAGAAGGTATGGATCACTAGTGACCACAATGGTACTTCCAGCCCTTAAATCTGTTGATGAGAGCCATCATTTGTCAGGACTCTCTACTATTTCTATTAAAACCCTAGTACTCTTCAATATCAGTCCTTTCTAGGAATATGAAATGTCGATGGTTGCTCCCGGGTTAACTCTTCGCACTGAAGCATCTATCCTGTGACACTGACTGAAGCTCTTTCCTTTGGTAGATCATCACTCCTTCTCTCTGTTACCATGTGAACAAGTAGATTCTCCAGGGTAATCACCTCCCTCATCAGCTACTTTTACATGACATCAAAAGATCCACAGGTGGCTGAACCATCTCTCATAACTCACAGCTCCTGTTCCTTAAGAATTCTCATGGCTGGTCCTCGGTTCTAATCAACATCCCTTTCATATGTTTCACCAACCCTGAGAGCAATGTCCTACCTGAGGACTTCTGGGGCATCTTAAAGGTTCCACTTTCATCTCTTCCCGGAAACCATCCCAACTTGGAATTATGAGACAGTGAATATATACTTTTGCAGTAAATAAAATAAAGTAAAATCAAAATGCGGATTTTATTTTTAATTTGTTATCATAAACTAAAAAAGTTAACTACGTCAACATTTGAGGATGTAGGTTGGGGTTAGGTTTTTATGCAGAGTTAGGGTTATGTTCCACTTTAGAGATACAATCAGGGTTGATGTTTAGTGAAAGGATAGGATTAGGATTAGAGTATTTAGGGTTTCTCAGTTAGCGACAAGATTGAGGTTATAGTAAATTTTAAGGGTAAGATAAGGTGGAGGACTATTTTTAAACATCCCACAGGGGCGGAGATCTCCCCATGGTAAATGTATTAAACTTTCAAAAAAGAATTGTACACTATTTTATAGGTTAAATATTATTAAAAATAATTTAATATATTTATTGTAAATCAATTACAAAATATAAAACTGTTACAGCAGTAATAAGATTATTTTGAATTCAATATTTAAATAATTAATATATATTACGTTAAATAAAAAGATAATTTTCAAGATTTATTAAAAAACCGACCTAAAGTAAAATGTTTATCTTTATATGTTATGTAAAAAATCACAAAAAGTTATGTATTATACAGATTTGTTTTTATTTACTAGATTACATTAATGTTAAAAGTTACATTTAAATATAAATGTGTTAACATTAAATTACACACACACACACATATATATATATATATATACCTATACATATACACACATATATATATATTTACATATATATATTTATTGAGAGGTGTTTTAACATCTCTTTTCTTATGAGAGGTATGACATGTTTCTTTTATACACGCTTTTTAGATCCGGCATTTTTACCTATTAAGGGTTTTACATTTGACATGTATTCTGTATTTATTTTTATGCCCCTTATCATGTATATTGCAGGTAGTAACGTGTCAACCTCCATGAATCTCTCTAGGTTTACATTAGTCACGGTATTATTGTGCCTAGGTATAGAGTTGACAATTTACAAAACCTCTGTTAACCAGTTCTATTGCCTATGGGTGTTGTCCCAATTTCGATTTTTGAAGGGTGTGTCTTTTATCACTATTTAATTGCATTGGTTCCACCAGTGTGTCATGTGATCAAGACCGTGGAAACACGGTCAAAACGCGTCATGCTGGGCACTGGCCAGTATCAGTCTTGAATGCTGCTGAATTCTTTTCTGCAAATAAAGCACCGCATATTCAATCAACAAGCTGAGGTCCGTACCTGTTTTCCTAGTTTTGGCAGTTACAGTGGAGCAGGAGTACAACTTATATATATATATATATATATATATATATATATATATATATATATATATATATATATATATATACATACATACACACAGTCACACTTCAAACAATGGAAGACGCACACTCCAGTGCAACAAGAAGGACTAACAAGCAATCAGTAGAATTGCAAAAGTTTTAATCCAGTGTGAATACCAAACACAAAACAACCCAATGCATTTCGGCATCTTGCATCCCTTGGTCATGCAGTGAGGATATTGTGATTTTGTGATTTTCAAAAGGTTTAAAACATGATTTATGAACCCGTGACCAAGGCGTGTGAGATGCCGAAATGCGTTATGTTGTTTTGTGTTTGGTGTGCACACTGGATTGAAACATTTGCAATTCTACTGATTGCTTGTTAGTCCTTCTTGCTGCACTGGAAAGCTCGTCTTCAATCCTTTGAAGTGTGACTGGTTATTTTTCGGACGCCTCTCCCGTACATGCTTCGGAGGCAGAGGTTCCCAGTACAGAGGACCGGGAACTTTTTATATATATATATATATATATATATATATACATATATATATATATATATATGGGATTTTGTAGGGAGATACGAGTAAGGGGGAATCGCAACTTGTACCCGCCTGCAAAAGGATCTGTAATCTCCATTAAAAGTGCAGGACGTGGAGGTGGAGCTACGCTAGCAACTAAGATGGCCGCTTAGGCTCCCGGCTCCGCCGACCTCCGTATCCTGCCAGATGATCCTGTCGACAATCCTGATTTTACGCCCGACCTCCGTGTAGATGAACCGATGCACACTCCGATGGTGCAATTCCGAAAACCTAATCTGCTTGGTTGACGGAGCTGCGTCGAGTTGAAGTTTGCGGGCTAATCCAGCAGGAGAGCCGGGGCCTCGAGTTTGATCAGGCCGTGTCGTAGTTGAACAACATCGGCCGTGAGAACCAATCAGGGTCCGGTCTACTGCAGTGGAGGTTTTTCTTTGCCCGATCTTGACGGCGCTCATTTTGATTGACCATTATCGAGGGAGGAGTGACGTGTTATGACAGTGACCGGGAGTGGAGCTCCATGAAGCGCGGACCCGGTTTGGCCCCGCCGGGTTTCGGTGAGTCGGGGTCTTCGCTCGCGGAAGCGGGATACAGATTGTTGCCGCAGAAACCGATTAATCACCCTCAGACGCCGTCTGTTCCGCTCCTGACTGTTCCGCCCAGAGAACCGGGCTCTCTAGGTGAACATGATCGGTGCTGAGCGTGGAGAAATGGACCGGACGGAGCGTGAGCCGTTGCTGAAGACAGTATTGGCAGCCATCGGGGCATTTCATTCACATGTGGATGCCCTGGTTCACAAAATGATGACGGGCTTTTTGGAGATGGAGTGCGTGGAACCGGACCCTGTTACATCTCAGGTATTGCAACCAGCTACGATTTCCACGACGACCATCTTGATTCTGGACGAGGACCCCGTGCGACAAGAGGTGCTGCAGCCCTCGGTTGGTTTCCTGGAGAATCCCGAACCCAGTGTTTTGAACATATTAACACACCTACCATCATCGCTGACTTTGGGAGAATCGATTTGCGCTCCCGTCCCGGAGAATCCTGTGGGTGATTATTCTTGGACTTCTGTTACATCCTTTTCCTCTTTAGTGACTTTACGATCTTGGAGGACACTACATTGGGACTATCCGTCCATGAGGGAGCGTTCCTGTGCTGCTGAAGTTCTTGAGAAATTGCTGACTTTGAATTGTTTTGTACTGAATTTACTCAGACTCTTTTTGCACTTTGATTCTCCTGCAGAAGTAATGGTCCCACCGGGAGGGGTACACATAATGGTTCGGAAAGGCCAGGGCTGAGATTGATTGACTGTAGTTGGTACTGTGGCCTTAATGGATGTAGAGTTCGTGGCTGTTGGTCTCACGGGAGGTTGGGCGGTGCATCACGGCTCCCCCTAATTTATTTTTCAGTGATCTCAGATACTATTGACTTTTCATCATAGGGGGTGCTGCTCTCTGGCGGTGGGAAGGGGACGGGAGCCCATACGGAAATGCCCTCCCCCACTTTTTCTCTTTTCTACTTTTAGAACCTAGTTAGTTGGGGCGACAGGCACACTGCTAGTTGGGGTTAGGCGATAGCCATATGCAGGGGTGCAGGGTGGGGGGATGGGTTTATTGTTTTATTTCTGTTTTCGCTCTTATGGGTTTCTTTTTTCAATCTCTGTTTAGTTTTTTCCTTTACTAGTAATATTGGCGAAATATCCTGATTTTGTTTTTTAAATTCTAGTGTCTGGTTGCCATGATTCTTCTGATGTTTTGATTTTATGGGTGGGAGGGCCTTGAGGGACCGCGTTTAAACTGTTTATCGATTGTAATGTTGCACGTCCTACTTCGTACTCATTAGCGCGGGCCTCTCAGTGATTCTTCTGTTGCTCCACGTCTATTCTGTTATTATACCTGTTCACCCTATTATCAATGTATGTATGTATGGCACCGGATATGTCTATTCCTTTTCCCTGTTAAAATAATAAAAAGATTTTTTTTTAAATCAAAGTGCAGGACGTTTGTCTGTGAAAACATGAAGCAGCTTCAAAGCAACCACTCCCTTTTTCACATGAATGCGCTGTCCCCGGTGCAGTGTGAGTTTGCTGCTGCCCTGGGGGCATAGCATTCACCTTTTGAAAGATGCTAGGTAATGTGGGGCATAGATAATAGGGCCCCATGTGTTCAAAGAATCAAGGAGGGTCCTAGACTATAGGAAGGCCTCAAGAACCCACATAATGCACCTTCAAACAGTTAAAAGTATCCTCTTAAGAGGAAAAGCACCTTGGGCCTGATTCACAAAGAGCCTTGAGTGTGGAGGCCCTCTGTGAATCAGTTGAGGCCCTGTGAGAATCGGTGAACAGCCTTTACAACGAAACGTTTACAACGCACTACCATTACGACTCAACTTTTACAGCGCAAACTATTACAACGCATAGCGCTGGGGGGCGCTCTAGGATAGGGAATAGGTTTAATGTACTATCCAACACCTTCCCTACTATCCACGGGGACTGGAGTTGGAATAGTAAATTAAACTATTCACTATCCAGCGCCCAAAAGCATTATGCGTTGTAATGGTATGCGTTGTAAAAAATGCGATGTAAAGGTAGGCGTTGTAAAAGTATGCGTTGTAACGTCATACATCCGTGATAATCATTTGCGGCTCTTTGTGAATCAGTTGAGGCTCTTTGTGAATCAGTTCCCTTGTGTGTCAAAGAAGAACCCTTGCCTGTGTGGGGTCAACTCCATCTATAGGTGTGTGAGTCTCAAACAAGAACTTTATCTCTCATGATGAAAAGATATTTGAAATAAGTCACACTTCCAAACACTGAATGAAGCTATTTGTGGACATGAAGGAGGCAGGTAATGATGTTTCATTGAAAAAGGAAATATAAGATTTGGAATCCTGTAAATAAAATATGTAGTTGTTGGATATTAACTTCACTAACTTCGTTTACTGTGACATAACTATTGTACCCACATGTATTTACCTAAAACCTGTTTTAAGTGCTCCGCTGATGGATAGATTCAAATATTATTTATATTGTGGCTTGCGAGAAATTCAGTGAGGATTTTTCCCAGGATCCTCTAGTATGTAGGTCTCAAAGTGTAATATATAAACTTGCTATATCTAAATGTAAAATTTCTAATATTGTCTTAATGAAGTCACTGTGTCAAGGAGGCAGAACGTTGAGTTGTAGGAATCCTAATAGGTTTAAAAATAATTTATGTGGAATTAGAAAAAAATGACATTGAAATAGAAAACTAAATAACACCAAAGTAAACCCTCACAACTACTGACAAGTTGTGTAATGTTGTGATGCCATTCCATGCTCTGGTATTATGTCAATATGTATTGTATTGTAATTCCATTTAAATAGCGGATACTGCCCCTGACAAGGCGTTGGTGAACTTTTTCGGTGTGTAGAACGCGACTCCAGAACCCATAAAGTATTAGTGTTGAATTAGTATAGTGAAATATGAAAGCCATTTGAGTGGTGGATATTTAGATTGAGAAGGATAGTGGAGGGATAGAAGAGGGAAAATGGTTTGCATTTATACAGCGCTTGCTACCCTTGATGGGGTGTTGAAGCGCCTTTTCACGTGCAGCACGCTACTTCGAACCCAGAAAGGAGTAGTGGTGAATTAGTACAGTGGAAATATGAAAGTAATTTGAGTGGTGGATATGTTAGTCAGTTATTTGGAACGAGAAGGATAGTGGAGGGATAGAGAAGTGAAAAAAGGTTTTAATTTATATAGCGCTTGCTACCCCTTATGGGCGTTTAAGTGCTTTTTTCTGCGAGTAGCATGCTACTCTGGAACCAATACAGTGTTAGTGGTGAATTAGTATAGTGAAATATGAAAGTAATTTGAGTGGTGGATATTTTAGTCAGTTATTTGGATTGAGAGGGACGGTGAAAGGGTAGAAGAGGTAAACATGTTTGCATTTGTATAGCGCTTGCTACCCCTGATGAGGTGTTGAAGTGCTTTTTCGTCGAGTAGCACACTACTCATGAACCCATAAGGATTACTGGTGAAGTAGTATAGAGAAATATGAAATTAATTTGAGTGGAGGACATGTTAGTCTGTTAAATGGATTGAAAAGGATATTGGAGGGATAGAAGGGAAGGATTGTTTTCTTTTGGAGCTCATAGCAGTAGGAAGAGGTTTGGGATGAGTAAAAGGGTGGTGGAGTGGGTCGAGTAAAATGGAGGTGGAGGGAGGGTTTAGAAAGGCTTGTTTTGGGGATCAGAATAGTAAAAAGAGGTATGAGATGATGCAAGGAGGGGTGGAGTAGGGAAGAGTTTTGAAAGGGTCATTTTGGGGATCACAGTAGTGGTTTGGGGTTTGGGATGAAATAGAGAGTGGAGGTAATGGATATATTGATAGAGCTATAGGGGGAGAAATAGGCTAGTGCATTGGAAAGAGTAGTAGAAAGAGGTTTGAGGTGAGTCAGAGTTAAGCTAGAGGACATATTGAGTGTGGTATAGGATGAAAATAGGGTAGTGCATTGGATATGCTGAATTAGAAGAAAAGTAATAGAGGAGTCAAAGTAATAATTATATAGATCCAAAAGTAATAAAGATATAGATCCATAAGTGTATGGAAGGTATATAAAGGAAGGTAGTAAATATAGATTAAAGATGCATTAAATAAACTCTGGCTTTCAAGTGTTGTACTTTAAATTGTTTTTATTTATTTTTATATATTTTTTTGTAGATCGATAGTGAAGCATTTGTAGATAAATAGGTATGATAAAAAGATTTACTTATATATGCAGTCACTTATATACATGTTAAAAACATAGAATAATGTAACTATCAGTAATCTGTACATTTGTAAAGCAGAACTAATGAATATCTATATATATTTTTTTAACAAAATTATTCTATACATTTATACATAGCAATACACATATATAGGTAAATTTATATAGTACAAATACATGATTATATAAATGGAGAGATATGCTGAATAATTCTATCTCTTTGTGTATGGTGGTTATGTGGTGAAGAGCCAATTCTTGAGTTTTCTGAAGATAAGGTGGTTATCATGGATCTTATGTTAGGGTGAAAGAGTTCCATAGTTTGGCAGCTTGAACAGAGAATGATGTGCCTCTCATTGTTTTTTTCTTGTATGGTGGGATTTTGAGGCGAGGTGCCACTCTAGAGCAGAGGTTCCTTTGTTGAATGTGTTTGGTGATTTTATTCCTGATGAAGAGGGGTCCTGTTTCATGTATTGCTTTGTGGGTGATACAAGTTTATGAAAAAACAAGGGGGACCCTTAAGGTAGCTGTGGACCAAGGGTGTAAATTACTTATTTTAAGAGAACAGCGGTCCAAAGCAATTTAGAAAAATATATAAACCAATAATAGACAGACCATAATAGGCTGTTATAGATTTATCCAAGTCCAGCCGGACAGGGAATTTAATTAATGAATAAACAATGAAGTTAATTACATCTCAGTACATGAGCAGCGTTTCAGTGTATTGGGGCACAGTCCTGTGCCATACTCAGAACAAAAGAAACACAGTGGAGAGATAGAGAGTAGTTTTGTGAGCAAGGAAGAAAGTAGAGACATTTTCAGGCAAAAGAAAAGTGAGCTAGCGGAACACTTTTTAGATCAGTGTTACAAGTGTTTCCGAGAATAGTACATACAGAAAGTAATACACAATGGTTTCACTGTATGACTATTTAAAAAGGTCGACGTTTCGATCCCGCGCTCTGAAATACATAGGGATCATCATCAGGACATTACATTTTTACTTTGCCTGCATGAACCAAAATTTGTGGGTGATACAAAGCAGCTTGAATGTGGAGCTTCTGGCAACCATTAACCACTGCAGGGCTTTCAAGGCAGGGGAGATGTGGTCTTGTGGTTTGATATGCAAGAGTAGTCTGGCAGCCAAGTTCTGAATCCGTTGTAATCTTTTCATGGTTGTTCAAGGTGATCCTTGGTAGAGGCTATTGGCGTAATCGAGTTTGGACAAAACAAGGGAGATGGTAGCCTGGACTTTGTGTGTAAATCATGTTATTATGTTACGTTGTTTAAGCAATGTTCTCAGGGCCGGACTGGCTACCGGGCGTTTTGCTGTGCTGCCAAGCTGGGGGCTGATTTCACTGCGGTGGGGGCTGATTTCGTTGATGGGGACCTGCATGTGCTTCTAAATAAACAAAGCAAAACAAATGTTTTTCAGCACACGCAGGTCCCCATCAACTAAATCAGGCCCCAGCTTGGCAGCACACCAAAACGCCTGGTAGCCAGTCGGCCCTGAATGTTGTGCTATGTTATGTTATCTTAAGTCATGTTATGTTATAGTAATATGTTAATATGTTGAGTTATGTTGTTTAAGTTGCTATGTTATGTTATCTTATGCTATGTAATGTATGCTATGATATTTATTATGTTCATATGTGATTAAGTTATTTTGTTTAGGTTGTTATGTTATGTTATGCTATGCTATGTTATGTTGCATTAATATCAGCATTTATCTTCCATCCATGATGTAACTCCTATGTAGTCTTTGCACTGTTTACAGACCTTGGATTCTTGTTGGCCATCACTTAGGTGGTCTGTTGTCACTATATTTGGATGGACAGACAGTGTCAGTTCTATGAATTGCTTTTAAAGGTCTGTTGAATAACAGACGGAGCCAGAAGCTGACAGGCTTGTCAGGGGTCTTTGCAGTGTATCACATGCATGAACGTGTGCCCCCTGAAGGACCTTTGCTGCTGAATTTCTTTTGCTTGAGTGCACAATTGTATATCGCTCTGCAATAGAAGGCTCTTCAGTTCTGTTCAGAGGCAACTTTAGAACAAATGCAGCTTCAGCACAATGTGTGTGGGTGGTGTGACGTGTCTGAGCTACCCTTGCTCTGTGTGGGTCTGCTATGTGCCTTTCTCAGAGGATGGTGGTGTGCTGGTGAGGGTATAACACTTGTCCAGCTCTATGGCTTTGCTGCTGTGCAGAGGATGGTGCAGGAGGGTCTTGCTTGTTCTGTTGATATGGACGCGGCTTAATATATATTTTCAATTAGAGTGATTTTGGAAGTATTATGCCTTAGCTACTCTGCTCTCTATGGTCCTAAGCATTTAATATAGTGTGAGGGGAGAGACGTACCACATTGGTATGGTTGTATTTAGCCACACGTATGGCTTTTGTATGTGGCACCTCCAGCGTTTGACTAGGAGCTAAGAAACAAATAACTAGTGCCAAGAGAATGCTTATCCACAGACTATTAACATAGCACTACATAACAAATCACCAGGTTCCAAAACACCATATGTTATGCAGAGTGCAGATGCAATAAATTAAATGGCAGGGGTTGTATAATCTTCACTTTAAGGAAACCCCTTGTCCAAATTTTTTGCAACTAAAAGAGATTTTGGAATGGGAGAGTGGTGAGCCCGGTTTCATGGCGCATTAAACCATGTAAAGCTGAAGCAAGAACAAGTATTGGCAAAGCTAATAGCTCTCAACTTTGGGATGTTTAGCAATGCTCTACAGTATTGGGGGGCATATTACCTAGCAATAGCGATATTTATTGCTAAGCAGGGGTAGCGCTACGACGATTTTTATCGCTGAGATACCTTGCTATCCACAAGGTTTATCTCAGAAACGATAAAAATAATTTGAAATGCATGAATATCGCTGGAAATACAGCGATATTCACACATTATCGTGACAATGCTCTTAGCCATGTTATCAACCTCCCATTGGATAACATGGCTAAGAACTGTTCTGGGCAGGTGTTAGCTTTTGGAGATATTCGCGCTTAGCGCGAATATTTCCAAAACTACGCCTTTGTACGTAATAGGAGATAGCGATGTTAGCGACTGTTTTCAGTCGCTAACATCTTGGCACGCCCACTTTGCATGTCATTAGCGATAAATATCGCTGACATGCAAAGCGGGCCCCAGCATGCTCGCTATCGCCTATTAGCTATCGCTAACTGGTGTTAGCGACAGCTTGGTAATAGGGCGATCAAATTATCGCCGCTGTAGCGGGAAAAAGTCCCGCTAAAGCGGTGATAAGGGCCCTTGGTAATATGCCCCTGGGTTCTTTTGCGTCTCTATGCAGCATTGTGAATAAATAAATAAATAAGGCTCAATGATGCAACCACTGCTGATGGACACACATTCCACTGGATGTGAAAAGCACTGCACCAGGGAGAGAGCAACTCGGGGGGCAGTGTGAGAAGCACACAAGGAGAGAAAAACACAGATTGTCAGGGCAAGGGGAGAAGAACATGGGTTGAGGGCAGAAGCACAGAAGAGAGACAGAAGCCCACAAAAGTGACAGCAACATTGAAAGCAGGGGTTGAGCAGATGAGGGGGAGAACAACATGGAGTGTGAGTCAGAGTGGGGAAGAAATAAATGAGCGAGAAACATGAAGCATGAGGGTCGGGGATATGTCAGAGGCTCATGTGGAGAGAAAGAGAGAGCTAGAAATACATGCGCTTTCATGCAGTGCATAACCAAAAGGGAAATAAAGTGAGCAGTGGAAAGAAAGAAGCCAGTCAGTCAGAGAGACGGTAAAAAGGCTATGCTCCAGGGGAGGGATAAACACAAGATGTACAAGCTTGGACAAGGAAAGTCATCAAATAAGAAGTAAGCAAATTAGAGTGACAATAAGGCCCACTAATGGCAAGCAACTGGTGAGCTGAAACTCCTTGTAAGATCTTTTTTAAGTTTTAAAAGTCAAGTTTATTAAGTTGAAAAAAGGATATAAGACAGCAGGTTCGCCAATTAATATATTACCAATGTACTGAAAACATTTGAATAATAATAAGATAGAACAAGAAAATATTTGCACATATATGTAGAAAACAGGGGGTGGAAAAAGAAAATCTAAAAGGCAAAAATTAAAGCACTACTAATGTGATGAAATTAGCATCGTTTTAAACAGTAGTGGAATTGCAAAAATCACAGAGAACATATTATCGGGGAAACAAAACATATTACTATTAGAATGGAAGCTCTAATAAGCATAACAATTTATTCAAAGAGGTTTAGATACTTTATCAGTGAAGGGTTGATGTATAAAAGTCTTTAAAACTATGGAATCTAGAAAAATGTTTACTGGAGACAAGAGAGATTTCATTCAATACTTAGAAACATTGGGACAGTATACACTACATCTAGTCTATGATTACAACAAACACCATACCACCATGCTTGAAAAGAGATATGTAGAGCATTCTTCCAATTTTTAGTAATCTATTGAAATGTGACAGCAATTATAAGTCTACAATTTGTTCATTAAAAGTACAACAATGCCAATCATCAGAAAGACTACTTAAAACGTAATTAATAAAGGAGAATGATTTATGTGTATGAATAATAGAGTTAATTTATATCCATACTTATAACCAAAATTGATAGGTGGTGGGACATTCAAATAAAATATGTTTAATATCAGAAATTGATGCAGAACAGGACCAAGACGATGGAGTGGTGCTATCAGATTTATGTAAAGAAGCAGGAGTGATTAGAAGTGTGTTATAAATAAAAATAGAGTGTTTGAGTTGTGTTGGCAGCATGTGATGTCTTGCAAATTTTAAGCCATAATTTGTTCTACAAGGGAATAGGAAAGGAGGTGTGCTTTGGTATGCAAACATATGTGGCATAAAAAATGAATAGTTTTCTTTATCAACTCTTTCTCAATAAGATCTGAGATGCATTTGCATACTTTTCTTTATCTTATTTCAAGTAAACTTTCTTAAATGTATCCTTTTGTTGCTTTGAATGTAAACATTTATATTTTAAGGTGCATATGGGGCTTTGAATGATTCAGCTGCTCCCAACTCATGCCACAAATACAATAAAGTAGCTGACATTGTTCTCACGATGAATGTTGAGTTGCTGACAGTCAGTGCAAAGAATATGCGCACCTCAATAGACTACATATCCCAGCTGCCACTGCACCCACAAAGTAGAGTGTGCAAAGACCCCCAGTGCGATGTTACACACAACTGCATCCTGGGAAATGTTCGTCAGCTTGGCTAAAATCACAATTCTAAATTCAGCCTTCAAGGAGGAACGGATCCCAGTAGTCGCAGTTTATATGAGAAGGGATGACTATATGTTAAGCCGGAAGAGGTGGCAACATCTGCACTATGCTGTGGGTATGTTTTTTGCATATCCTTTTCTGTGATGTGCTCAACACCCTGAAAGAACTGCGGGGCATATTACCAACGATTAGCGATATTTATCGCTAACTAGGCTTAGCAACGATTTTTTTATCGCTAAGCATCGCCGGAAATATTTGATGACATAACGTGCTATTAGCAACGTTTATCTCCAAAGCGATAATTTTTCCGGTGATAGCGTGAATATCGCTGAGAATACAGCGATATTTACGCATTAGCGACTAAATGTTCTTAGCCATGTTATCCACCTCCCATTGGATAACATGGCTAAGAACTGGTCTGGGCAGGTGTTAGTTTTTGGCGATATTCGCACTTAGCGCGAATATTTCCATCGTTAAGCCTGCCTTGCTAATAGGCATTAGCGACGTTAGCGACAGCTTTCAGTCGCTAACGGGTTGGGAACGCCCACTTTGCATGTCATTAGCGATAATTATCGCTAACATGCAAAGCGGGCCCCAAACCGCTCGCTATCGCCTACAAGCTGTCGCTAACTGCTGTTAGCGACAGCTTGCTAATAGGGTGATAGGATTTTCGCCGCTTAGCGGCTGAAAACGGCCGCTAAAGCGGCGAAAATTGCCTATCGCCACCCTTGATAATATGCCCCTGCATTCCATAGGCATCTTCCCTCTGCCTTCTGCGCTCTGTGTGACACTTTCCTCAAACTTGGGCCCAGATTTACTGATGTTTCAAGCAGTGCAGGACAGCAGGCATAGTTGTGTGAATTGGAGAAAGCACATATGCACCATATCCACTAGCATGTGGCTCATTTCTGCTTCCTTCTAGCGCTGGGGCACTACAGTGCAAGGGTGCCTGTGTTACAGGTAGGAACATTTTTGTGCAGGAAGTGATACTTTCCTAATCAAAAACAATACAAAAAGGATTTTTTCTCTTTCTATGCATGATGTAGAATGCATCATGCATAGGAAGAGAAAATAACGAGGAGAAAAAAAAATGTTTACCCTTGTTACACCCCCTCTACGAGGTGTACTGATTTGACGCAATTCCATGTTGACAAACTCTTGTAAATCTGGAATTGCATTAAATCTATGGGTGGATGCACGGGAACACTCATGTTCCACCCATGAGCACAAGCTACTGTGTTGCATTACATTTGTGTTTACAAAGCCATGCAAGGAACTGCAAATCGCCACTTGGGTAGCTTTGTAAATCCCAGCCTATTACTTGCTTTGCATTGCGGTGTCTTGCGTCATGCAAGGACAAGGGGAAACAACCTTTACAACGCACTACCATTGCAATGAAACTTTTACAACGCAACATCCATTACAACGCATGCATTTACAACGCAACCATTACAACGCATGACACTACAATGCACACCACTACAACGCATGCCATTACAACTCAGTCATTACAACGCATACCATTACAATGCATAACATTACCATCCAACACTTACCCTACTGTTGCACCCCCTGGAGTTAGAATAGTAATTTTTACCCCTACACTATCCAACACTTACCCTACTGTTGCACCCCCTGGAGTTAGAATAGTAATTTTTACCCCTATACTATCCAACACTTACCCTACTGTTGCACCCCCTGGAGTTAGAATAGTAAATTTTACCCGTACGATATCCAATACTTACCAAACATGCAATGTAATGTAATGCATTGTAATGGTATGCGTTGTAAATTTAGTTTTTTAAATTTCGTTGTAATGGCATGCGTTGTAATGGAATGCGTTGTAATGGATGTTGCGTTGTAAAAAATGTGTTGTAAAGGTATGCGTTGTAAAAGTGTGCGTTGTAACGTCATACATCCAAGGACAAGGCGAGCCCTTACTAAATCTGGGGTTCAGTGTGCAGCGGCTGGAGTAGGGTGACCAACCGTCCGTAAATTTCACAGACAGTCCGTAATTTCGGCCGTTTGTCCGTTGTCCGTGAAGGATTCTTTAACGGACGCCATTTGTCCTTAATTTTAACCGGGCACCGGTCCCGCCACCCTAACGCCGGCACAGCTTGCCCCTACCTCCCTTCTTCACTCCGATGCTGCACCAAAGCTCCTCAGATACCCCGCAGCATTGGAGAGGCACAGCGGGATGGCAACCCTCACACCTCCAGCCCTTGATGACCTGTTAAGAGGTGCTTCGAAGGTGACTGAGAGGGAGGGGCTGCAGCTTCAGGAGCAGCAACATCTATTCACATGCAAACAGCCCTGAATGCGGCATGTCTCTGCTATTTAGAGGGGGGCTCACACATTCCATTTCTGCCCCGGGCCCCAAACATCCTAGACTCGGCCAGATTACACCCCTGATTACACCGAGGCAGCACGTGGTTCTGAACGTAATTACTGTCACTAAATTGTAAGCAAACCTCGGTTCTTCAAACATGCAGTCTATAATGTAAGAAAATAAAGAAATGGCACAATCGCACCCACACTGATTAACGAAGTGTGGAGGACAACCAGTTAAATCAGTTCTCTTAGAGTATCTCCTGTAAGTACTGTACAGCACAGTGGGGGATGGCATTGTGGACAGAGAGCCTGTCTTCTCGTTGTCTTGTGCAGGAGGGGGCGAGGAGCCCAAGATGATACTAGAATACTGCATGCCCACCCCTGTGCCCACCCTGGTGGATCCTGTTCCCTCTCCTGTGATGGCTCCTGCCTTCCCCTCAGTGATGGCTCCTGTCCCCCCATGTATTGGCTCCAGTCCACCCCCCGCCTGTGATGGCTCTTGTCCCCCCCCTGTGGTGGATCCTGTCTCCGCCCTGGGTGGCTTCTGTCCCAGTCCTGGATTGGCTCCTGCAGCGAGGGTGGAGTTCTTGATGGGCCTCTTATCAAAAGGGCTCAGCTCAAAATTAATATGAAAAGGTGGGCGAGTGAGTAAGTGAAGGGATGGGTGAATGGCTGGATGAATTAGTGAAAGGGTGAATGGATGAATGAAAGATTGAATAAATGGACAATGAGAGAGGATGGATGGATTGATGAGTGAGGGGAAGGATGGATGAGAGAAAATGTAAATAGCTGGATGTATGAGTGGAAGGGTACCTGGATGATGGATGAGGGGAAAGGTGGATGAGGGGAAGGATGGATGGATGAGGCGAAGGATGGATGGATGAGGGGAAGGATGGATGGATGATGAGGGGAAGGAAGGATGGATGGATGGATAGATGATTAGGGGGTGGGTGAAAGGATGGATGATGAGGGGAAGGGTGATTGGATGGATGATGAGGGGTTGGGTGAAAGGATGGATGGATGATGAGGGGATGGATGGATGGATGGATGATGAGGGAATGGATGGATGATGAGGGGGTGGGTGAAAGGATGGATGGATGGATGATGAGGGGAAGGATGGATGGATGATGAGGGGAAGGATGGATGGATGATGAGGGGAAGGATGGATGGATGATGAGGGGAAGGATGAATGATGAGGGGAAGGATGGATGGATGATGGGTGGGTGGATGGATGGATGGATCGATGCTGAGTGGGTGGGTGAAAGGATGGATGGTTGATGAGTGGGTGGGTGAAAGGATGGATGGATGAGTGGGTGGGTGGGTGAAAGGATGGATGAGTGGATTGGATGGTGGGTGGGTGAAAGGATGGATGAGTGGGTGGGTGGATGATGGGTGGGTGGGTGGATGAGTGAAATGATGGATGGATTGATAAGTGCAAGGGTGAATGAATGGACGTATGAGTGAAAGGGTGTATATAAGGACGGATGAGTGAGTGAAAGGGAGGGTAGATGGACAAAAGGATGAATAGATGTGTGAAGGAGTGAAATGATAGATGGATGAGTGATAGGGTCAATGGATGGATTCATGAGTGGATGAGTAGATGGATGGATGGGTGGGTGGATGGATGGATGGAAGGTAGGAAGGATGGCTAAGTGAAAGGGTCGATGGAGAGCGAAAGGGAGGATGGATGGATGGATGGATGACTAAAAGAGTGGATGGGTGGAAGGATTAGTAAGTGAAAGGATGGCTGGATTGGTGAAAGGGTAAATGGCTGGATGGATGAGTGAATGGATGGATGGGATGAAGAGTGGATGGATAAGTGTAGAGATGGATAGGGTGAAAGGGTGGAAGGATGGATGGATAATGGAGGATGAGTGAAAGGATGGATGAAGGGATGGATGAGTGAAATGATAGATGGAAGGATACATGATGGATATGTTTGCAAATGGTTGAATATGTTTGGAAATGGCTGGGCTTACTTATATACTATTGCGCGACCTCTGATGTGTCTGTAAAACTTACCTATTGTCCTGAATTTGTGTCCTGAATTTTGACCCTTTGTCCTGAATTTTTACACTCACTGTCCTGAATTTGCACCAATGCCAGTTGGTCACCCTAGGCTGGAGGTGCATGGATGTCTGTACTCCTGGGACCCACACATGTCAACACAGGTGGCTCCCTCAAACTTTCATCTTTCTTAGCTCCCCATCTCCTGCTCCAAACAGTCAAGTCAGGCAATATTCTGATATGAGAATTACCTGTTTCTGATAGTATTAATAAAAGGTGCGCACCTTTTTATGCTCCGTCCACCCTGAACTGAAGTCTGCTTTTGTTTTCCTCAACCTCATTCTGTTTTCCTTCCATCTGTTTTTCCTACATGCAGGCTGCTTTGAGTGGTGTGCCACCGGCAAACTACAAAACAAAATGTATGTTTCTCTGTCGCCTACATTCTCTGATAATGATCAATCTTCTGGGAGTTAGACAACTGCCTTCATGTCATTTAAACAGGGCTAAATATAAAGCAGAACTCCTGCAGAAATATAAAGCAGAACTCCTGCAGAACGAATGGTGGGTGACGAGAGCTGCCCCCGGCGTTGTTCACATACAGGGGGGCCTAGAGGCGTGCCACTAAACAGCAGGTGGCAATCACAGTGATGTCATGTATTAACAGGATTGTGAAGGTGCCCTGTGCCACCTTGAAAACTGTTACTAATGTCTGATAGTAAATACCACAATTTTTATTTAAAATGTCATGGTTAAAATGTCAGCTCTGAGGTGGAAATACAACCCTCCCCCTTTAGAGCTTTTATTTTAGCATTTTAAGTGTAGTCACCACAGTTCACAAACATTTAAATTTTTATGAGTAGTGCAGGCAGTGAAATGATGTTGAAAACTGAAACTTGCTGATCTTCATCTGTGCTGCAGATAATCTCCTGTCTGTGGTTTCAGCAATGCTAACGCGGGATTACTGGTTACTAATTATCTTACCAAATCCCATTTCCTGTCGACTGAATCGTTGGTACCTGTCTTGAGTAAAAGGTAATCTCGCAGTAAACAATCAATTTAAGAACTTACACCACTCTAAATGACCACTGACCAAAATTAAGTTTTAAAGATTTAATATAAAGTCAAAGATAACTGAAGATACAAACTTCTCAAAATGAGATTCAAGAGGTAGATCGGTATCACTATGAACATGAACTTTTTGAATAGTCTGAGTCTGAAAAACAGAATAATAAGTACAAGTTCGAAAACCATCAGGGTTGCTAAAATGGATACAAGTTGCAACCTCAAAGTCATTACAGAAAAGAAAATTAAGGTTAGTCTGTCCCTACACTACACTAAATGACATCCCTACTTAGCAAGATCTTAACCCTCTAGGTGTCAGCCGTGGTGACTTCCTAAGAAGATCACGCACTTCTCTTTGTCTCTTCTCTGATAATGGGTCTCTCCTGATCAGCCTATCTGCCTACCCATCCGCTTCCTTAGGCTCCCAAAATCATCTGCTCTGCTCTCCTCCCGGGTCACTTTCCCTAATACCAAATCACATTTCCAATAGAAACGCCCCTTGGGACGCCCCTCACGTGGTACATCTTTGCGCGGTAAACTCCATGATGGTACTCTTGAAGACCCTCGTTATAGTTGACCTTGGTTCCCAGGCTCCTTCTTCCGTGCGCTGATACCCCCTGAAATTCCTGGAAACTCCTACAGGCCTGCGCAAGGCGCCACTGAACAAGGTCCCTTTCATTCGAGCTGATTAGGACCCTCACACCTGCATACAGCTCGTCCTGCAGTGGGCCTCAAATTCCAGACTTCACCATATCTTAGGCCATAAAACACTCTCAGAGCTCCATACTGGACACCTCACGACCTCTCCTCTAACGAGCACATGACGATTTAAACTACATGACATTATCTGTTCTGGCCTACTTGATTTACATGCAGCAGGTTCCTGCACTCTTAAAACGTTAACTTGATTTAAACAGCAAACATTCTTAACTAGCATACGTTTCTAAAATAACACATCTATAAAGCATATACTTTTAACCCTAAGTTCAATAGTACATTTTGAAAGAACCATGTCAACTTTATCTCACATTATTTTAGCAGCACGTTCAGGTTTGCTGTGAATTGCCCTAAGGCCTACACATAATACTGGAATCCAAAGTTACATTTAATTCGGACATGACTCTTTTAACATGAGAGAACCATGAGGTTTTCACATATACTCCAACATTTCTACATTTAATCTCACACCGTTATAATTATAGTTACTCTACTTAACATTCTATACGTTTCGCTATTGAATATAAAACACTCGTGTGCAAAACATGTTTAAACTAACTACGTGCTTGTAAATATGGCGTACTTATACATTTTTTTCAAACTTGTGCTCTCTCAGTCCCCCCTTTGATGACCTTTAGGGGTCATCATTACCATGACACTAAAATGTAGAACCTTTAAAGTGAAGACAGGGTAGTACCACTTCTTTTCATACTCTCTAATGCTTTCAGACTCTTATATTGAGTGTCCTGCATCGCTGTCAACTCTTCTTCCTGTTTCTTCATAGCTCTCTGTAACCTATTTGCTCTATACCATTGATACAAACGCACCAATCCCCACAAAGTGATTACACAAATCATTACTATGATGATGGGCTTCAATATGTACCAAACGATACCCTTTCCTAAGTTGGCAAACCAACTTCCAACTTTACCCATTCCATGACCTACTTTTTCCCACACATTTACCTTTGCCAGGTCCTCAATTTCGTAGTGTATGGCAGTGATGTTTTGTATATACTTCTCTAGAGGCTTTGAATTGTCTGGAATGTAAGTACAGCATTCCTGTACCTTCAAGGCCCTACAGACTCCTCCCTCTTTTGCTAACAGAACATCTAAAGCAAGTCGGTTCTGAAGAACCATTGCCCTAATCGATTGCATCTCCCCCTCTATCAGCATCAAGGATCTTGCAGTACTGGCAGACAGTCTATCTACGACTGTAGCTAACCTCCTGATCTTAATGTCATTCATTATCAATCCTAAGAAAGGGAATGCAGCACCTATTACATCTCCAACTACTTCTGCTGCACCCAGCCCTCGCTTCCATCTCGTTGATATTTCTTTCTTAGGCGTGTCTAAATTCTCAACATGATATATTTTAGGGAAGACAACAGCCAGATAGCATGATCCGTACCAATTATCTGGTAACTTCACATAGGCATATCTTCCACATACAAAATATACATTTGGTATTGCTTGCATCCCTTTCATGAAGTTCTTAGAGTAGTACTCCAATTGAAAGGCATGTTCACAATTTACTTGTCCTACATAAACGTTTTCATAATAGGAGTAACTCCTGTGAATGCACAGTTTCCCCCGTTTCTCCTTATCCAAAGCAATTGGACCAATACTACCTTTTCGTTGTTGTGCCCTTTCCTCCTTGGTCCAATCTGTTTCCCCTTGTCCTGATGCCTTCAATATCTTCTGCCTCCTGTATCTAGTATCTACCTGAGCTATAAACTTTTTCTCAACTTCTGATATTTGACAAGTCAGATTGTTGATTCGAGCATGTGAAGTATCTAACGTTCTCCATGGAATAAACCATTTGTGTAACCTGTCTTCGCTTTTGTAGTAGTCCCATTTGTTCAAATGCTTGAAATTCGGAACCTCTGGCAATGTCGAGTCGAAATTCGAGAAGTAATACTCAAATCCGTCTCGTCCATAAAACATACTTAACAATAAACTGCACGTTATCCCATAGGTCAACGGGAGATGATGGTATTTGATACCCTCCTCCACCGAAATTGGTAATTGCATACAGACATAACAATCCTTTACTTCCATGGCATCAACATATTCATAAAGCAACTTAGCATAAGCATTTGACTTGTAATTCCCCTGTGACTCATCCATGTGTAACCTTTTTACTTCTGCATCTAACAACGCTTTGTCTTTCTCATTGATGTTTCCCTTCTCCTTAATAATGGTAGTTCTCGGTGTTGACACTCCCTTATCCTCCTTAACTGTGGTTCCATCCCCTTCGTGTCCCGCTAGGAATGAAACAGTTACCACTAAAATTATAAGAGAAACCACTACTCCTAAAAATGTAACAGCTATACATTTTGCCCTGCGGTTCGGGTTGCCAGCCTCCATGTTCTCAAACAGTGTAGTTTTCGACTATCTTCCAGCATTCACTTCCTCTTCTTTTCAAACAAAGTCTTTCGCTCTTGCAATGTCTTTCTTGGAACACTTGGAAGCTTGACAATTTATTTCCGCAAAACAATTCAAAGTCCAGTAAAATAGACAACCCTAGCCCTTCTCCATCCGCTAAAAGGAAACCCCTACCATTTTTTTTTTCTTCTTCCACTCGGCGCTAGGTTATCTTGCAACAATTTACAATTTCTTTTCAAAAGTCTTATTTTCGTCTGAAGTTATGTATGACTCAAGGAGTGACACTACTTCTTCATAAACGTCCATCCGAAGTATCATTCCCTCAGGTTCTGGACAGTTCGTACCACACCATGGAAAGTCAACTTTTTCTAGGATTATTCTCCTTATTTCGCTCAAGACAAGTGGACGGACGAAATTGAGAGTTAGCGTTTTTTCAATTTCCAATCCTGGTACTATCAGTTCTATATCCACAATTACAAAGGGGTTCGTTCTAATCAAGATCACTTTCTTCACTTTTCCAGATCTGCACCCCCTTAAAGCCATTCGCAATATGATATTAGTCCACAACAATAAGTGCTCCTAACATTTCTACTACTCGCTCAAGCATTTCCAAACGAAGAAGAGTTCCCTCCAATATTGGATATCGTGAACAGCAAACTGGAAACTCAACTGTTTCTAAAAGCAATTTTCTTATTCCACTCAGAAGAGCAGGATGAACGATGTTGAGTGTCAGCAACCTTTCGGTCTCCGCTCCTGGCAGTAGAAACTTTATTTGCACTGTGATGATCGGGTCAGTTCTGATCAGTTCCACTTCCCTGATCCTCCCTGTTCTGTGTCTCCCAGACATCTGCAACGAGGTAGGTCCAATCGGGAGTAGAGTATCTTCTGCTAGGCACTCGCACCCTACTTGATCTTCTAAGACCCTCCTCGGCTTGATCCTGGATATCTTCTTCTGGATCTGAGTCTTCGGATATAGGAGTAAGCGTTTCTTCTTGGGCCGACCTCAAACTTAGCCTTCTTCTCCTTGTTGGCCAAGTGGCAGCTCCAAGCCTTATTCTCCTATTTCTTGTCCTCCCACTTGGTTCTTGGTCGCTCCGATACGGATCTGAGTCTGAGTCGTATTCACTTCTGCTCTCTCCTTCAGTTGCGTCTTCTGTCTCACTGCCGTCCTGCCTTCGCTCTTCTTCTGAATCCGATGCGTTCCCAACTTCCTCCGACACCTCCTCAGCTGCCCCAATCCCTTCTTGCGACTCTTCTTCCACTTCCGGGCTTTCGTCTGGGATGGGAGCTGTTCCTTCTAGAGGTGCTGGAACTCTTCGAGTATGGGATGCATGAATCCAATTTGGCAGCCCCCCGCACTTCACCGCGGTGTTCGTTATCAGGATTACCTGAAAGGGCCCACGCCAGCGAACATCTAGGCAGTTCTTCCGGACGTGCTTTTTAACCAGGACCCAGTCCCCTGGGTTCAGGTCATGACACAGGTTCCTCGCTGCTGGAACTTCAGCCGCATGCACCTGAAGGGACACAGAATGGATGGCGTCAGACAGTCCTTTACAATAATCCAAGATCAGATCATCTGTAATATTCAATAGAGCAGTAGTTGGAACTGTAGGAAGTCTCATGGCCCTCCCCATCAGGATCTCGTGGGGAGAGAGACCTGTCCTCCTATCAGGTGTGCTGCGCATGCTCATGAGCACCAATGGAAGAGCATCTGGCCAACTCAAAGATGTGGATGCCACTACTTTAGCCAATCTATTCTTCAACGTGCCATTCACTTGTTCCACAATTCCTGAAGCTTCTGGTCGATAACTACAATGCAGCTTTTGATCGATATTCAGTGTGGAGCACAACATCTTCACTATTTCGCTGTTAAAATGTTTTCCTCTGTCCGATTCCAAAGAGGCAGGCACCCCGAAGCGCGGTATCAACTCCCTGAGCAACAATTTAGCCACTGTGAGTGTATCGCACCTACGTGTAGGGTACGCTTCAACCCATCTGGAAAATACGCATACAATCACCAACACATACCGAAGGCGATTGACTCTTGGCATCTCGATGAAGTCTAGTTGCATTCTATTGAAAGGCCCCCCCGACCTCCCAATGTGACTCAGTGTGACTGGTGTTCGTTTGCCTACGTTCAGTTGTTGGCAGGTAACACATCGCTTACATACTGATTCTGCTGCTATTCTGAATTTCGGGCAATACCAAGTCTGCCTAAAAACTCTCATCATAGCATCCCTTCCTAGATGTACTGGACCATGTATTTCTCTCGCCATGGGATTAGCTAATTCTTCAGGTAACACAGCTCTCCCATCTGCTGAAACCCAGAAATCCATTTCACTTCGCACACAACCTGCTATTTCCCATGCCTTTTTCTCTGTTTCAGGTGCGTTCTCCTGCATTATCCTTAAATCCTCCCAAGTGTCTACAGTTTCTAACATCATACTTAATTCAGTCTTTTCTTCTGCACCTTCTATTTCCACCTTTGAGAAAGAATAACTTTGTTCCGCACAATAGCGTGCGACTTCATCAGCATATCTATTACCTTGTGACACAAAATCTGTATTCTTAGTATGAGCTACACACTTCACTACTGCAATGTCAACAGGACCTTGTAATGCTTCTATCAGCAATCGCACAAATTCTCCATTTCGAATGGGCGAACCAGAGGAGGTCATGTAACCCCTCTGAGACCACAACTGCCCGAAATCATGAACCACACCGAAACCATATTGGCTGTCCGTGTAGATGGTGACTCTCTTTCCATTTCCTGCTATGCAGGCACGAGTTAGGGCAATAATCTCTGCTACCTGTGCGGAATGTACTCCTTCCAGGCAAGCGGCTTCTACAACTCCAGTAATGGTACAAACAGCATAAGCTGCTCTCAACCGACCAGTATCGTCTCTTAAACATGAGCCATCAACAAAGTAAATTTCATCGGGGTCAGACAACGGCTCATCCACAATATCTGGTCTGGGTTTCGTGCATAGTTCAGTCACATCAAGGCAATCGTGGTCTTCACATCCTTCGCCTTCTATTACAGTAGGTAATGGCATCAAAGTAGCAGGATTCAAGACAGAGCATCTCCTGAGAGTCACGTTTTCTGCGGCAAGTATAACTTGCTCATAACGCGTGAGCCTGCTGTTGGTCAGATGCTGCGTCTTCGTCCTGGTCATTAACAATTCAACTGAATGCGGTACATACACCACCACTGGATGTCCCATTACAATACTTTCGCTCCTTTCAATGCTGACACCCGTTGCAGCAACGGATTTGAGACATCCGGGCAACGCTGCGGCTACTGGATCTAATGTAGCCGAAAAATATGCAACTGGTCTACGGGCATTACCGTGGGTCTGTGCCAAGACTGACAAAGCACATCCCTCTCTCTCACAGCAATAGAGTGAAAATGACTTTTCGTAATCTGGCATTCCCAGAGCCGGAGCACGACATAAATCGTCTCTCAGCTGTAAAAACGCCACCAGACATTCTTCATCCCATGGTACCGGATCACTCACCTCCTTGTGCGTCAGTTTCTGTAAGGGCTTTGCTTTCAGTGAAAAGTTAACTATCCACTGTCGGCAGTAACCCACCATTCCTAAGAACATTCTAACTTCTCTCTGTGTTGTAGGCGCATTCATTTTCATTATCGCCTCAATCCTCTCTGGGGACACCTTACGTTTCCCTTTTTCCAACCTGTGCCCTAGATACTGTACCTCTGTCAGACAATACTGCAACTTGCTCGGAGATACCTTATGTCCATTTTCAGCTAAATGATTCAGTAAGGCAATTGAATCTACTTTACAAGCTTCCTCTGTTTCTGACGCAACAAGTAGGTCATCTATGTACTGTACCAGAACCGAGTTCTGTGGCAGTACTAGATTCTCAAGATTCTTTTTCAACAACTGATTAAAGATGGATGGACTGTCTGTGAATCCTTGTGGGATTCGACACCATGTTAAAACGCGATCTTCCATTTTAAACGCAAAAAGGTACCTGCTCTCTTCATCCAATGGGATTGAAAAGAAAGCCTGACAAAGATCTATCACTGTGAACCATTCTGCTTGACATGGTATTTGAAACAATATTACTGATGGATTCGGTACCACGGGACAACATGAAACGACTATGTTGTTAATTTTTCGTAAATCCTGAACTATCCTAAACTTCCCGCTAGGTTTCTGCAAACCCATAATCGGGGAGTTACAAGGACTGCCCACGATTTCCTTCAGTATTCCCTGCTGTATCATTGACTCGATCATAGGCTTTATTCCCGCAATCGTTTCCTGGGACAATTTGTATTGAGGCGTTCTTGGAAACTCAACATTTGGTTTTACCAGAATTTTTACCGGTTCTACCCCTTTAATCAATCCTATATCTTCTCCTGTGAAATCCCACACCTCTGACGCCACTGCATCTCTTAAGTCTTGTGGAAGATCTTCTACAGTCAGAGTAGGATATAGTTCTACACAGAATTTTGAATTGGCCACCTTAAAGGTAGCATCATCGTCGGTAGTCTGTACCTCCACTCCTTGTGGGGTGCAGTATATGGTGCAATTCAATTTGCATAACAAATCCCTACCTAACAGACATACCGGACTCGAGTCACAAACCACAAACTGATGTTCGTTCATGTGGCTTCCAATTTTCACAGACACTGGTTCTGTCAAGGGACTAGTCATTCTTTTATTAGCGACTCCTACCACTTGAATTGTTTCCCCTGACATTGGCAAGTCTGGAACTACCGCTGATCTCAGAGTCGAACGAGTAGCCCCAGTGTCCACTAAGAACGTAGTGGGACACCCTGCCACTTCTGCCTCAACAAATGGCCCTCTCTGATCCACTTCTAGAACTGCCCCGAGGGTACAGTCTTCTTCACTGCTCACCCGTTGTCCTGTCAATGGATCAATGTAATAACATTTTTCTTCCTCGATAAACAGAGGCATTTGTTTAAAGACCTTTCCTCCAGCTGCTATCTTCGGTGGCTGTGGGAATTGGGCCCGTGGAGCCGAAGTCCCCCCTTTGGCCACCTTACTGCTTGGGACTGTCACTTTTTGCACTGGGTCTTCTTGGACCTGCTCTTCTACTTCTAGCTCTCCGTTTTCAGGGTTAAAGGGACACTCGCGTCTCCAATGCCCCACCTGATGACACAGATGACACTTTGTCGTTTTCTTTAAAGTGGCAAAGTCTATCCTAGGTCTCTGCCCTTCTTCATTATCTTTGTTCTGATCATTTGGTTTTCGTCCCATCCCCTGCTTCTGCTGGCCACCCTTCCCAGCGGACTGCATTTGCACCACCATCAATTTCTCCTTTAGATTCTTGGCTTTAGAATCTATCTCGTCACTGCAGTACCTCGCATATCGTAAAATCTCATCTAGTGGTTTGTTCTGCCAACAGATTAAATGTTGCTGTATCATCAAACAAATATCAGGTCTCAACCCCAAGACAAACTTTGACACGAACTGCCCTATGTCTTTGGGATCCATTACATCTAGTCCACTGTATTGCTTGAATGTTTTCAACAATCTTTCATAAAACTCGTGAACTGTCTCCTTGGGTTCCTGCCTTGTTCGGTCTATTTTTACCCAATCTATATCCTGTGGTGGTACCTTATCTTTCAGCCATGCTATTACCCTTTCATACTTTCGCATGACAATCTCAGATGGTCCATTTGTTCGAGCATCCCTCAATGGTTCAGCATTTGGCCATTCGACACTAGTCTTACAAGGGGTCCATAGATCAGATGGGACCACGATGTCAAACAACGTGTTCAAGTCTATCCACAGTACTTTCGAGATTTTAACGAACCTCTCTACCTGCTTATACCATTCGACTGGATTGTCCCGCAACTTCGGAAATGAGTTGGTAAATGCGGCTAAGTCTCCTCTACTCCAGGGCACATGTACATAATTTCCATTTGATATTTCTCGCAAAGGGAATGCCTCCATCTGCATTACCCTTCCCTCAGGGGTCATCACATTTGTACTTCGCCTAACTGTGCCCTTTTTCGACCACCTTTCTTCCCATTTATCCAGTTCTCTCCACACTCTTATCCCTGTTACCAACTCTCTTATGTGTGTTTTTAATCCAGTAGTTCTCTTCTCATCTAGATCTTGGTCTGCGTACTGTAATCTGTGGTTGCTCTGCAATGCCCTTGTCCTAGACAAATCCACGGCATACTTGTCTGCCAAATCAGTCAGTTTTTCATGAAACGCTCTAGCTTTCCTAGTAATATCCTTTGCCATGAACAATAACTCATCCTGTTCATACAATTCTATCCTTTCCAAAGGCAATGTTCCATCTATTATCTCATCAACATCTGATTTTAAACTGGTAACATCAAGCCTTTTTGCCTTTATTTCAGCTTTCAAGACACTCAATTTAGCTCCTCCATCCGCATCTCTCCCATCCCAGCTCCGAGATCTACGTTTAGGTATTGGTGAATTATAGGGAGTCCTCCCCTGTTCCCATCTCTCTAGATCCCATGCCTTTCCGTCTTCTCGGGGTGGGTGGTGAAACACTCCTTCATGCCTCATAGCCCCTCTCTCCCCCTCCGGGCTAGTTTCACGGGATGCAGGGTAAGATGTTCCATTACTCCCTCTTTCTTCCCTACTTCCCTGTGATTCCTGATTATTCGAGGCGTGGCGAGACCTGTCACTGTTCTCTCTTTGCCAATGCTGTATATTCTCCCCAGGTGCGTGTGAGTGATGAGTGCACCTAAACCTATCTCTGTACTCTTGCGTTCTTTGGTCTCCCTCTGATTGCGTGAGGCGAGACACATCCTCACACTCCATACTCCTGGTATTTTGCTCCTGCCGTTCTCTCTGATTTATAGGACATGCATCCCCTTTATTCTCTTGACTTTGGCCTTCCCGGCCCTGACTACTCTCGCTGGCCCCACAATGAGATACTGTCCCGTTTCCCCTGCTTTCCCACTCTGGTTCCGTTCTTGTCCTGTTACTCGGAGATACTATGGACCCGTCCCATTCCCTCAAATCAGCTCTTAACTCTGAAAAAGATCTTGGCCGCGGTCCCCTTAGATCCATTGGTCCTCTCGGACCTCCCTGTTCTGAATTGGGACCGACAGTTGTGTCTAATGGGGTGTTCCACGTTACCGAACCTGGTAATTGTTTCCATGCATTCGTCACATTATTCCTCCTTTCCATCTCAATCCTTTCCCTATCCAATTGCCTTTGTTGTTCCCCTCTATCTCTCTCAGAATTATAGATCGAAACTATGGGTCCTATGGTAACAGGCACTTGAAGAGCGTCTGGCAATCCCACAGACTCAACCCTTTCTGTGGTTGGCGTTTTCTGCACCACAAACCTTCCCACTACACTCTGTACAGTGTTGTTTGGAGGTGTTTCTCCGCCTTTGCTAGGTGTCCATTCCGATATAGGGAGTGGTGTATATCCCTCTATCTCATTCCCATCTTCCCTTGCGAGCCCTCTATCTTCTATCAATCCCACTCTCGGAGGTGGTCTATCCATTAACAATCTGTTTATCAGATTGTCCTCCGACTCGCTTTCCTCGTCTTCTTCCATGAGGTTTCCTCCTCCTGACACCTCCCTCATCGGATACATTTTCTCCACCTCAATAGTCTGGACCCTCCAACGCTTTTCCTCCTCATCCCATTTGGAATCTCGCACTGCCCTTACCGATCGCGTCAGCCTTTGTTGACGCCTGTTCAAATTTCGGTCGTGTGCAGCCTTAATCCATGCATTAAGAGCCTCAAACTGTGTTGGTCTGGGCGAGGGTTTCAATGAGGACATGGTTGCTTTTAGCCGATGTAACACCTCTAACTTAAACGTTCCATACTTCGGGAACTGCATTTCCTCATTTCCTTCCGTAAGCTTATTCCAAGCCCCAATCCACAATATCGTATGCAGCCCCACATTCGTTGCCATATAATGAGCTGGCGTACCCTCTGGGGGAGCCTCTTCCCCGTAATAATGTTCACTTCGTTTACGTTTAAAAATCCCTTTCAAACACTTAAAACACTTCATGATTTCTCTTTCCTCCGCGTTTGTTTACTTCCTGATGATATTCCACCAATCTCGGCGCCGTTCTCACTAACTGGCCTATCCGTACGCGACTTTCCTCCGACGTCACTCTAGCCGCCCAACCAGAGCGCGGCTCTAGCTAACGTCACACCAACCGCTCAATCACAGCGCGGCTCTAGCCGACGTCACCCGTCCCCCTTCGCAGCAGTTCCCCTCCTTTCTCAGCTCGTCTCCTCGGTCATGCACGCATCCCATTCATACTCTGAAAAATGATTACTTCCGTCCAAGCGATCACCTTTCTTTGACTGTACGCCCACAGTCTTTCTGTAGTTGTCACCCTAACTTGGCGAAATGTCTTTCCGTTTACTTCCAGACAATCGCCTTCTCCGATAGGTTACTCACACGCAGTAACTTTCGACCAGCGTCCGTTACTCATACACTCACTCTTACACTCCCCCTATCTTGGATCCACGGCGGTCAATGGTACCTCGTGACCTCCGTACTATGGTCGACAACTACCCTGGATGTTCGATACACCCAAAACCACTTAAGCTCTGGCCTGAACTTAAGATTTCACCAGTTCACCCGTTTACCAGGTTACCAGTTTACCAGGTTGCGCGCGCTCACAACCTTCTCTCTTTCACACTACAGGCATTCAACTCCGCAAGACATTACAATACAAATACAACACAAAACACCGCAATCTGTTCACGCATGACCCTTTTTATACTCACTCTCCGATACTGCTGCTTTTCTCGCACCGTCTGCACCTTTCGGCACACGATTCTTCCGCTGCTCGTCTCTCGACGTCTCGGGCCTTGGGGTAAACTAACCTCTCTAGATTACCTTCCTCAAGAAGATAACCATCCTCACTCTGCTACCAACTGCTAACGCGGGATTACTGGTTACTAATTATCTTACCAAATCCCATTTCCTGTCGACTGAATCGTTGGTACCTGTCTTGAGTAAAAGGTAATCTCGCAGTAAACAATCAATTTAAGAACTTACACCACTCTAAATGACCACTGACCAAAATTAAGTTTTAAAGATTTAATATAAAGTCAAAGATAACTGAAGATACAAACTTCTCAAAATGAGATTCAAGAGGTAGATCGGTATCACTATGAACATGAACTTTTTGAATAGTCTGAGTCTGAAAAACAGAATAATAAGTACAAGTTCGAAAACCATCAGGGTTGCTAAAATGGATACAAGTTGCAACCTCAAAGTCATTACAGAAAAGAAAATTAAGGTTAGTCTGTCCCTACACTACACTAAATGACATCCCTACTTAGCAAGATCTTAACCCTCTAGGTGTCAGCCGTGGTGACTTCCTAAGAAGATCACGCACTTCTCTTTGTCTCTTCTCTGATAATGGGTCTCTCCTGATCAGCCTATCTGCCTACCCATCCGCTTCCTTAGGCTCCCAAAATCATCTGCTCTGCTCTCCTCCCGGGTCACTTTCCCTAATACCAAATCACATTTCCAATAGAAACGCCCCTTGGGACGCCCCTCACGTGGTACATCTTTGCGCGGTAAACTCCATGATGGTACTCTTGAAGACCCTCGTTATAGTTGACCTTGGTTCCCAGGCTCCTTCTTCCGTGCGCTGATACCCCCTGAAATTCCTGGAAACTCCTACAGGCCTGCGCAAGGCGCCACTGAACAAGGTCCCTTTCATTCGAGCTGATTAGGACCCTCGCACCTGCATACAGCTCGTCCTGCAGTGGGCCTCAAATTCCAGACTTCACCATATCTTAGGCCATAAAACACTCTCAGAGCTCCATACTGGACACCTCACGACCTCTCCTCTAACGAGCACATGACGATTTAAACTACATGACATTATCTGTTCTGGCCTACTTGATTTACATGCAGCAGGTTCCTGCACTCTTAAAACGTTAACTTGATTTAAACAGCAAACATTCTTAACTAGCATACGTTTCTAAAATAACACATCTATAAAGCATATACTTTTAACCCTAAGTTCAATAGTACATTTTGAAAGAACCATGTCAACTTTATCTCACATTATTTTAGCAGCACGTTCAGGTTTGCTGTGAATTGCCCTAAGGCCTACACATAATACTGGAATCCAAAGTTACATTTAATTCGGACATGACTCTTTTAACATGAGAGAACCATGAGGTTTTCACATATACTCCAACATTTCTACATTTAATCTCACACCGTTATAATTATAGTTACTCTACTTAACATTCTATACGTTTCGCTATTGAATATAAAACACTCGTGTGCAAAACATGTTTAAACTAACTACGTGCTTGTAAATATGGCGTACTTATACATTTTTTTCAAACTTGTGCTCTCTCAGCAATGACAAGTGTGACTATTGGTACCTCCAGGGGACATAACATGTCTATCAATCAATCAGGGATTTATATAGCGAGCTACTCACCCGTGAGGGTTTCAAGGCGCGGGGGGGGAGGGTGGTAGCAGTTCCGGATTAGTTGAAGAGCCAGGTCTTGAGGACCTTCCTGAACGTGTGCAGGGTCGGGGAGCATCTGATGTTCACAGGGAGCTTGTTCCAGGTCTTGGCTGCGATGTGGGAGAAGGCTCTCCCACCTGTTCTGTTTCTGCAGATGCGGGGGACCTCTGACAGGGCGAGGTCGGCGGATCGGAAGTTCCTCTTGGATAATCTTGGATAATCTTTTGTTGAGGCATTTGGGTCCGATGTTGTTGAGTGATTTGTAGGCGTGGGTGAGGAGTTTGAAGGTGATCCTCTTCTCGACGGGGAGCCAGTGGAGGTCTCGTAGGTGTTGGGTCATGTGTTCGTGACGTGGTGTCCCAAGGATGAGTCTGGCTGTGGTGTTCTGGATGATTTGGAGTTTGTGTAGAAGGGTTCTGTTGATACCGGCGCATAGGGCATTGCCGTAGTCCAGTCTGCTGGTCACGAGTGCGTGGGTGATGGTTCTCCTGCAGACGGGGGGATCCATTTGAAAATCTTGCGGAGGACGCGTAGGAAGTTGAAACAGGTGGAGGCAACGGCGTTGATCTGGCGGTTCATGGAGAGGGAGGAGTCTAGGATGATGCCGAGGTTTCATGCGTGGTCTATGGGGGTGGGCAGGCTCCCAAGGGTGGTGGGCCACCAGGTGTTGTCTCAGGCGGAGATGCAGCTTCCGAGGATGAGGACCTCGGTTTTCTCAGAGTTGAGCTACAAACACCTGTCTTTCATCCAGGCTGCCACTTTCTTCATTTCTTCCTGGAAACAGAGTCTGGTGTCTTCAGGCTTCTTCATTAGTTAGAGGATGAGCTGGGTGTAATCGGTGTAGGATATAATGCTGAGCCCATGCCGTCTGACGATGGCGGTGAGGGGGCCATGTAGATGTTGAAGAGCGTGGGGCTGAGCGATGATCCTCGGGAAACTCCACAGTTGGTATTGGTAGGTTCGGAGAGGAAGGGAGAGAGTCTGATCCTCTGGGTTTGGCCAGGGAGGATGGATTGTATCCAGTCGAGGGGGGTTCTTTAAATCCCTGCGTTGGGAAGTCTGGCTGTGAGTGTGCAGTGTGAAACTGTGTCGAAGGCTGCGGAGAGGTCCAGGAAGATGAGAGCAGCAGTATGTCCCTCGTCGAGTAGCATGCGTATGTCGTCAGTGGCAGCGAGGAGGGCGGTCTTGGTGCTGTGGATGCTGCGGAATCAGATTGGGAGGTGTCCAGGATGGAGTTCTCTTAGATGAAGGTGGTCAGTTGGGTGTTTACGAGACTCTAGGTGACTTTGGCAATGAATCAATCAATGACATTTATATAGCGCGCTACATACCCGTAGGGTCTCAAGGCGCTGGGGGAGGGGGGGTGCTGCTACTGCTCGAACAGCCAGGTCTTCAGCTTCTTCCTGAAGGAGAGGTGGTCTCGGGTCAGGCGCAGGTCGGTCGGGAGGGAGTTCCAGGTCTTGGCGGCCAGGTAGGAGAAGGACCTTCCTCCTGTAGTCGCTCTTCGGATGCGGGGGACGGCGGCGAGGGCGTGGTTGGCTGATCGGAGGTGGCGTTTGGGAGCGTAGAAGTTGATCCGGCTGTTGAGGTAGCTCGGGCCTTGGTCGTGTAGGGCTTTGTGTGCGTGGGCGAGGAGGCGGAAGGTGATTCTTTTGTTGACGGGGAGCCAGTGAAGGTCTCTCAGATGTCCGGAGATGTGGCTGGTTCGTGGGATGTCGAGGATGAGTCTGGCTGAGGCGTTCTGGATCCGCTGGAGTCTCTTCTGGAGCTTGGCGGTGGTACCGGCGTAGAGGGCGTTGCCGTAGTCCAGTCGGCTGGTGACGAGGGCCTGGGTGACGGTCTTCCTGGTCTCGGTGGGGATCCACCAGAAGATCTTCCGTAGCATGCGTAGGATGTTGAAGCAAGCCGAGGAGACGTTGTTGACTTGTCTGGTCATGGAGAGGGAGGAGTCCAGGATGAAGCCCAGGTTGCGTGCATGGTCTGTCGGTTTGGGTGCGGTGCCCAGGGCGGGGGGCCACCAGGAGTCGTCCCAGGCGGAGGGTGAAGAGCCCAGGATGAGGACCTCCGTCTTGTCAGAGTTCAGTTTCAGGCGGCTGGTCGTCATCCACTCGGCTACTTCTTTCATCCCTTCGTGCAGGTTGGCTCTGGCGGCGGCGGGGTCGTTGGTCAGGGAGAGGATCAGCTGGGTGTCGTCGGCGTAGGAGATTATACTGAGGTTGTGTTGGCGTGCGATGGCCGCGAGGGGGCTCATGTAGACGTTGAAGAGGGTGGGGCTCAGCGAGGATCCTTGAGGGACGCCGCAGATGACTTCGGAGGCCTCTGACTTGTACGGTGGTAGGCGGACTCTCTGTGTTCTGCCGTCGAGGAAGGAGATGATCCATTCCAGCGCCTTGTCCTGGATTCCGACGTTGCTGAGGCGCTGTACTAGGGTGTGGTGGCAGACAGTGTCGAATGCCGCGGAAAGGTCTAGGAGGATGAGGGCCGCCGTTTCTCCGTTGTCCATCAGGGCTCGGATGTCATCGGTGGCGGCGAGGAGGGCGGTCTCGGTGCTGTGATTGGCTCGGAAGCCGGACTGTGAGGGGTCGAGGGATCCATTCGTCTCGAGGAAGGCGGCCATCTGCTTGTTGACGGTCTTCTCGATGACTTTGGCGGGAAACGGGAGGAGCGAGATGGGGCGGTAATTCTTGAGTTCGGTGGGGTCCGCTGTGGGTTTCTTGAGTAGGGGTGAAGAGAGATGGGCTGGTAGTTTTTCAGGTCCTTTGGGTTGTCCGATGGTTTCATGAGGAAGGCTTTGATATCCGCCTATTTCCAGTCATCTGGGAAGATGCCAAACCTGAAGGAAGCATTGATGGTCCGTCTTAGTTCAGGTGCGATGGCAGTGGCGCCCCTGTGAAATATGTGCAGTGGGCAGGGGTCCAATGGGGCTCCTGAGTAGGTTTTCTTCATGATCGCAGTGATGTGTTCTATGGTGGCGGGATTCCAGGCCATGATCGAAGGCTTATTGGTGGCGAGGGGGGTGGTCTCCGACGTCTGTTCGTTGAAGTTGTCGTAGAGAACCTTGATCTTCAGATGGAAGTAGGAGCTGAGCTTGTCGCAGAGTTCTTGGGAGGGTGTGATGTCCGTGGCTTCGCTGGGTGGTTTAGCGAAATGCTGAATGACATTGAACAGTTCCTTGGCGCTGGTAGCGTTGGTCTGGACTTTGTCTCTGACGAAGGTTCGTTTGGTGTCTCTTATGCGCTGGTGGTATTCCTTCATGGCGCTCCTGCTATTGTTCCGTGCTTCCGTGGTTTTCTAGTTTCGCCAGGTTTTCTCTAGGTGTCTGTAGGAGCATCTGGCTCTTGGAGTTCTGTGGTGAACCAGGTGGCCTTCAGGGAGCATTGTCTGGTGGGGTGGCGGAGAGGTGTGAGCTTGTCGGCGCAGCAGGAGATCCAGCTGTGAAATTCCTTGGCTGCAGAGTTGGTGTTGGTCGTGGCGCTGGGGGGGTCTTGGAGGAGGGTGCTGATGACCTTGCTTTAGTTCCTTCGTGGCGGGCAAGGGCGGGCTTGGGTGCGGTGGTGGTGTTGAAGGTGAAATGGACGCAGTGGTGGTCAGTCCAGAGGGGCTGTGTGGTGTGGCTGAAGCGGATGTTGGTCCCACCCCCGAAGATAGGGTCGAGGGCGTGTCCAGCCTTATGCGTGGGCATGTTGACCAGCTGCTTCAGTCTGAGGTTTGTCTATAATATACAAGGATTGCCACATGAAATGGGGCTGACTTTAATGTGGTCAGTAAGCAAACAGCATTTGTTTTCTGCCTTTATTTGCACGTTAACTCATTTAAATCACACCAATTGACTTTACCAATACTTGTTTCATCTCCTTTGCTTTCTGGTGGAGGGAAGTGTCTCCTGGAGCCTGCTCACTCATGTTACTCTGATCCTCTTGTCTCCTTTCTTTCCCTCCTACTTCATACCAATTCACCTTCCACCTGCTTCTCTGACTTTTTGTAGTTTTCCCATGTCCCCACCCACCCTCAAGCCACACCCTCTCTCCACCCTGACCCCCATTTCCTGTTTCTAATTATCTGTCATCCTCTGTATGTATGTATTTAGGCATGTATGTATATATTTATGTCTGTATGTATATGATATTTCTATAGCGCAACCCTAACCAAAAGGCATAAGAATGCTGTACAGGAGCAAAGACATACACAGGATCAACAAATGAGCAGAGACATATATGGTTTGTGGACAGTTAATACATTATTTGCAGCATTATTAAAAGAGATGCATCTTCAACGCTTTCCTAAATTGGAGCAGCGTTGAGTGTTCCTGATACATATGGGGATGTTGCTCCAAAACTTGGGTGCACAGTTGGAAAAGATCTTCTGCCTTGTTTTCTTTTCTTTTTGACACTTCTTAGTCTGCAGTCTGACTGTGTCCAGTCCATTGGAGTGCCAAGAGGTGATGAGCTTGTCTGTTAGATAGGGAGGAGAGTGGGTGCGGGTTGTTGTGGATTTTTAAATGAGACTACTGATTTTGAAAATGGTGTGAGCTGGAAAGGGGAGCCAATGGCATTCCATCAGGATGGAGTTGATGTGATCATGTTTCTTCAGGCCCTGGATAAGATGTGCTGAGAAGGTTAGGATGCATTTAAGGGGACAAGCGAGTAGACTGTTAACACCATCCGGATGCAAGAGTATGAGGGCCTGAACAGCAGTTCTGAAGTCGTTTTCTGGGGAAATGGTTTCACTTCCTTTAGAAGACAGAGTTGGTACCAAGCCCTTTTTATATTTTTTGTAAATGTGTTCCTCGCGGGTGAGGTTGGTGTCCAGGGTGAATCCTAGTGACTTGGCATTTGGTTAATGTTAGGGCTCAAAGCTGGCTAAATGTTTGCTATTAAGGCAGGTTTTGAGTATTTCTTGTTTGTTGTTCTTGCACATAAGATGAATTCTGTCTTGGTTGGGGTGAGCCTCAGGTAGGTGCTTGACATTCAAGTCTGGATGATGTGCAGGCAGTGATGGAGGTATTGGATTTTGGAAGCAGAGGAGAATTCGAAGCCCTCTGTGCTGTCTTCCTAGCTCCTACTTTCTGATTCGGTGTCCACTCCCACTTCCTTTTCCTCTGCGAGTCAGGGTGGACATAAAAGAGATGCTTCAGTATCCCATCTGAACCCCCTTCCTGTTCCTCTTCAAAACAATTAATTATTGTTACAGTTCCTAAATTTTAGCAATTCTAGAAAGTGTTTTTTTGCTTCGCTGTTCCTTTTGTACCCGGGCAGGGTTCAATAAGAAGGACTGTTATATTTCATTGTAAATAATCATTAGATGTTCTTCAAAAAACCTTCCCATCATTTTTCAATATCACCCAATCTTGCAGCCTAGCTTGGTATGCTATATAGCCCTTTGGTACATATGAGCACCATGGAAGAAGTTTATGAAATCCAGGCGATTTACGAACTTCTGCCTCTAATGCTGCTTTCTGGAGAACCACCTTCCTCCCATACATTTTGACTCTCCAACACTCTATACTCATTGGAGGGCAGCCAGCACTAGACTTCCCTATGTCACTGTCAGTGGCATGATCCTATGGTATGCTGTGGTCTCTGGTAACCTCAGCCATGCAGCCAAGCCCAATGTCGTCGCAGCATCACCGGGCTGGTGTTATTTGCAAATGGACATAGAGAAAGAGGAACTTATCAAGCACCGAGTGCTGGGTTTCAGGTTCCTCATTCCCCCCCCCCCCCCCCCCACAGCAGATAGTTTAAAAAAAACAAGTTTGCAAAGTGGTCGAGTCTGTCAATGTACCTTCCTGCAAAAGTCTGTCTGTAACCTGTGCATCACAATATGCTCCAGAATCAGAGGGGCATACTAAGCCTTTTATCCCTCAGAGATGCTTAAAATTAGTTTTTTATATTGGGTAATAATGCCTCTTTTCATAAATACGAGACTTGGATCAGTTGCTGCTGTAGTCATTTGCATAATCCCTGATTTTGTTACCACACATTTAGTGTAACTTAGCTAAAAGGTTCACCTGTTGATAAAATGAGATTTTCCTCCTAGTTTACAGATACAAAAATCTGCAAATACTAATGTACAAGAACAAATGGCTTTCAAATGTAGTATTGAGAAAATAGCCTCTTGTGCTATTCATCTTGTGGTCAATTTGTCTTGCAAATGCGATTGTAAAATAAGGAATTGTGCAGAATGTTATGGAAGGAATATAATGTTATAGAAGCATCTTGAAGGTATGGGTAGAAATTAAGGATGACCCCTTAGGCAGTGAGAAGTGAGAAGCATAGAAACACACCTATGCACAATGAAAAAGAAGGTCATGCGCTCCTGTCGAATGCTAAGGCTTAAATACCACAGAAACATCCAAGCAGAAAAACAACTCCCTGACATCAGCAGATGAACAGTACACTCACCCAAAACAAAATGAGGGTGAAACCAAAATGCTCCTAGGTGGTAAACACAACAATAGGGAGAAAAGCCAATGAATCAGGAGTAGAGAATTGAAATAGACAAGAAATCCACCCAATTATAAACAAAGGGCAAGATCAAAGCCTATTCTGAGAATGTGGTAAAGCATTGTCTACAATGGGGTCTGTGATGGAAAGCTAGAGCTATCAGAAACAATTGGTTACCTTGCTGGGTCTCCCACTCAGCACACAAAGAGGGCCAGCTTCAAGCCTTTCATATCTTTCAATCTCAAGCATCGGCAAAGCCAAAAGCCATTGCTATGAGACCTATCGGCCCTACCAATGACTTTTCTTTATGCTGTATGCACAGTGTTGTCATAAATTATGTCATTTCAGATGTCATCAGTGATGTTATCAATGCTGCCATTGCACATGTCATCTGTGATGAAATATGTGAGGGTATAATCTGTGCATGGTGAGAGTGCAGGTTATAGTTACTTCAGGGCTCAAATTATAGTTACTTAAGTTATAACTGGGGAATGTCAGTGCTTTTTTTTTGTTTAAAATGTAATGTCCTGACTGGCATTTTCACCTAACTATAATGTCAATTTCTTCAGTGAATTTTAAAGGTTTTTTGAATACTTAACTATATCTGTAACTTCAACGATTGTTTTTTTTTTCTGTGAATTCCTAATTTTGTGTGTGTACGTCACTCTCCATAAATAAAATGGTTTTGTCAATGAATCATTGCAGTGTCTGTCAATCAACATTTAAATAAAACATTTGGAATCAAAACAATATTATTAAAGTGTGAGACTTTTTCTTGCTCATTTTTCAAGCCACATAATGCACACATAAGCACAACCACAAGGAGTCCCAGCATTAGCCATCTGAACTTAAAGGTCCAGCTTGGGAATGCTTAAAAAATTATCAATTTTTCCTGGGGTCAAGTTATATAGACCCCAAGAAACATAGTGTTAATATTTTTAAGTATTTTGGGGAGGCTGATGTACTTTCTGCAGAGCCCCACAACACTTAAAAATGTTGCTGGTGCCCCCGTCTAGCTTAGGGCACCACTGTGCATGAAAATCATTTTAAATTACCCCGTGAAGGGCATTATAGGGGGAGACTAAAGGTGTTTTTAGTGTTGCTGGGGGCTGCTGCACTCCCTGCAACCCCAATACCATTAAAATAAGGTTGCTGGTACCCCGGTCTCTTCTAGGGGCACCAACAAAAGAATGAAACAAATTTTAAGAAGCTCTAGGGCATTATGGGACACTCCTTACAAGAGTAGTAAAAAATAAATGAGCATCTCTAGCCGCTCCTTTATTATTCCTTGTCCATATATATTTGTAATAATTTTTGTGGGTCTCCTGGACCCACCTTGGACACCCATAACTTTTGTTTTGTTTGGGGCCACAGGCGGAGCCCCGGGACTCCACAGCCTCTGCCAGCTCCATGGCCAGCAACAACTGTGGGTGGCAGCAAGAGAAGGATACTTTGTCTCTTGGAGGGTGCCTGTATGCCCACCTGGACACCCACATCTTTTAACTCCTTCCGTGCGGGGCATATTCCCCCGCTGTGCTGGGGAGAGAAAGGCGCGCACAGCACCCCGGTGCTCATGACGAGCTCAGCTCAGCTCGTCATGCAGCACAGTGCTCGTGTGCTCATGACGAGCTGAGCTCGTCATGACCACACCCGTTTTCATAGAACGCTCGCACAGCAGGGGAATTTGCCCAGCGTGCGAGCGTTCTAACGGCCATGACGAGCTCAGCTCGTCATGAGCACACGAGCGCCGTGGCTCATGACGAGCTGAGTTCGTCATGAGCATTCAAGGGGTTAAGTAACTTGGGGGTTGCGAGTGGAGCCCCAGGGTCCCCACAGCCCCTGATAGCTCCCCTCGCAGGATCCGGCCACTTTGTTTTTTGGAGGGTGCCCTCCCGGGGCACCCACATATGCTAAATCTATTGTGAGTTGCAGGGGGAACCCCAGGGCCACTGTGGCCTCTGTCAGCTTCCTTTGCCAACACCCATTGTAGGTCCTGCCGCGAGCCAGCAACATGCATGACCCTTCCATGCAGAAGCGGATTGTTACACTGCTCCTGCAATAGGAGCAAACATTCTTCCCTGCCTGCAATTGCAGACAGGAAACAAAGCCTAAAGTTTGCGACTGCGAAGCCTCCTAACGAACTACAAAACATTCTACAAAGGGTAAGGTAAACCTATACTTATGTGTGTCGAGTTCTCCGCCTGACTATAAGTATAGGTTTCAGTAGTAAATGTGGAAATGATACAGGAGAGTGGGTGGGAAAAGGAGCCGATGTACTCCTAAAGTGGGTGGGATTAGGGAAAAGTAAGGGGGAGGGGGGTTTAGGGAGGTCCAGGGAGAGGTTTGGAGAGAGACATCACCCACCAACACAAGAGTAAGCCAATTGCTTTACTCCGTGAGTGGAGACATATAACGTAAACTTTCTAATAAGTTTACACTCTGAGTTTGAGGATGCTGAAAGTGGTAATCTTATTTTTGAAGTGTTAACTTACTCAAAAGTGTGAGTTACTTTTGTGAATCAGGCCCTCTGTCTTTAATTGTTTGGAGCGCTTCTTGAGCTGATTTCTACAATCTGTATATCAATCACACAGCTGTGTCTTGAACTACCTTGAGCATGTAAGTCAATCTGTCTCACCGCTACCTTCACATGACTGGCACTGGCAACGTCCATACAAAATAAAATTATAACCTCCATAAATGAGGCTATTATTTTCAAGTTGAAAAATGGCGGACTATTTATTACCAGTTTGGACTGGAAATGTCTTGAACGTCCTAACGGGACAAAACGAGTTGATGGTCAATATGAGCTCTCAATCATTTACTGTGAAGCTGGTTCATGATGCTGCCTTAAGGAGCTCTGGTTCAGAAAACAGAGGTGAGGATGGAAGAGATTTTGTGATAAAAAAAATTCTGCCACTGAGAGCTACTTTTCTTATTCTCATCCACACATTCAGTTGGTCTTTGCCTTTTTTATTTCGCTTCCAACAGCTCTTACTCTAAGACTGTGGGTACCTCCTGAGTCAGAACTAGAGGCAGCACCAAGCCTCAGAATTATGGCTGTCAAATGTTCGCCTTTTGCGACTGCTTCTTTGTATGTGCCACTATTGATGGGATGTATGTCATCACAACGCATGCTTTTGCTACGCATGCCTTTACAACGCAGGTTTTACAACGCAAGTCGTTACAACGACTTGAGTTGGGGGCTGCTGGATAGTGGAATAGTTTGATTTACTATTCCAACTCCAGTCCCCGTGGATAGTAGAGAAGGTTTAGGATAGTAAATTAAACTATTCCCTATCCTACAGCGCCCTCCAGCGCAAGTCGTTGTAATGACTTGCGTTGTAAATCCTGCGTTGTAAAATGGTAGTGCGTCGTAAAAGTTGCGTTGTGATGGATGTTTCCCCTATGGATGGGTGTGGAGTAGGTAATCAGGTAATCAGCAGTAGAGTTGATTAGCCATAGGCTTGGCAGAAGTGACAAAGAAACCAGGAGCAGAGAGTGATGTACTCCGAATGGAATGCTGATCTCTGCCTTGTAATAATGGTGTCCATCTGGCTAGTGGAACAACCTCTAGCATGCAACCTAAAGTCCCACCCTTACTAGTGGATATAGTAGCATTCCCCCAATGTTTTGCTTCCACTAGGCCAGTATACATGCAGAAAGAAACAAACATTACAAACAGACCCTTTGAAGTGGATCACACTGGTTAAGAAGCAAAGCAAGGGGGAAGAGAGGCATTAGGAAAAAACAAATACAATAGGAGTGAATAGGATCATGCATGCGTTCAGCTACTATTGAGAAACCAGTACTACTGCATCATGGAAAATAATACAATTCATCGAAATAATCCAAGTAAAGTCTGTCTTGAAAATTGCTGGTTCAGCATCCGTAAATGAACAGAGGATAGGTTAGGGGCTGGGCATCCAAAGCAGTGTTTCCAGTGCCTTGATGGTTTCTGGAGAGATACTGGGCCAGTCACTGACTGAAATAGATGATTTTTAATATTCATGCAATAGAAGCAGTGTAACCCAATGGATCTTTGCTGCCTTGAAGGCCATGGCTTTGTTGTGTCAGTCTGAGTCGTATTCACCTAGGTCACAGCTCAGTAGCCTGAACCCAGAGCCTGTGGCAATCAGTAACCTAGGGGTTAGTCCTTCTGTGTGAGATCTTGGCCTGTACGTTTAATGTCACCTGACCGGTGGCACATGAGTCTGGTTTAGAACTTGAAGATCTGTGTAGCCTCAGACTGGCTTTGATTCAAGGTCTGAGGCCTGAACTGCAAGTCTCTGTGTGTTGGAGTTGTGAGGGTCCTAGGGAAGGTAGGGGAATTTGAAGATCTGTGTAGCCTGGGAATATTTCTGATTCAAGGTCTGATGCCAGAACGTCAAGCCTCTGGATGTTGCAGCTGTGAAAGTCCTTGTGAAGGGAGAACTTGAAGATCTGTGTCACCTGGGATTGGCTCTACTTGAAGGTCTGATACCTGGAGTGCCAGTCTCTGCATGTTGTGCGGCTGTGAGAGTCCCTGTGAAGGTCGAAAGTGAGGGAAAAGGATTGCATGTGGGTGTGAGAGGGGCCAGTTCACTGCACCTTGCACGGTTGCCCCCTAAGGTTTGTTACGTTACGCCACTGGGCTGAGTTCATATTATTGGGGCAGATGTTGATGAAAACTTGCATTGGACACCTATTGAACCTATGTAATTTGCATATTTTGGTGCACAACTGTCTTTTCTGACACTCACATGAGTGTCCCTGTGAAAGCGAGTGGTGTCCAGCTTTTTGCATTGTGACGTCATATGGCAGCAAACGGCAGAAGGGACTCCCTTGGTGACATGCATGGAAAGTGAGATGCTTCTGGTTGCAGCATGGCATGATTTCATCAATCATTTTGTACTATACAATGTCTTGTGCTTTTGAGGGCAGTGGCGCATCTGCTGCAGTGACTGCCCACCTACCAGTAGGCAGGCAGCACCACTGGGAACTGCCCACCCTGCTGTTCAGCCTGCAGCAACACCACAGCAGTATTTTTATGCTGAACTGTAGCACAAAACGTGGTGCTAAAAAGGTACATGCTTGGGGCCTATACCCTGTAGTTATACTCTTCACAACACTCATGCAGCAGGTGTGCACAGCAGCACCTGCTGAAAATAACACGTGGGCTTATGACACCATCTTGACAGTGTGGTGCTGCCCATTTCTCTCTCTGATGTTTCACAAGATCAGTCTTCTTCGTAAGTGAACCTGAACTAAGAGGCAGAAATGGGCAGTGCATAACTGCCCAGGTGGTCACCCATTGAATGATGAGCTGCCCTCAGCATTGGCGGCCACAAGTGCCAGCTTTGGTCGCGATGTGCCCACTGACAAACTAATGCAGAAATGCACTCAGCAAGGAAGATGTGCAAATGTGCAAGCATTGGCAAAACCAGATTGGGTTTAATCTGTTAACTCATGCAGGGTTAGCACATTAGAGCAAGTGATGGGAGGGAGACAGCAGGACCAGACAGAGAAGAGTGTATAGTGAAGTAGTCCCTCATGCAGTACAATGCAAACAGTTAGTGCAGGAGGAAGGATATTATCAAACACCCTATAACATCAGGTGAGAGGTGAATGCTCCAGGTGGCTAACAACGTCTCAAGCCAGTGGCTGAAAGAGGCTGGTCAAAGAAAGCCAATGGTTCAAAGGGGCGGATCCAAAGCCAACTGTATGTGAAACGTTAGCATCAGGTCGGATAATAAAGCTCCACTGCCAAAATCCAGACCTAAAAACATATTAGGACCAGCCAAATTAAGGTGAGCGTGTGAGTGGATCTCAGTGTGATAAATGTGCCTGGTTATAAAACTGCCCACGTCATAGTCACCAAGAGAGATCTAATTGGCTGTAAGTGCTGGGTGAGGGTAGTGTTGTGGAACAGACAAATTTCCCTTTCATAAAATCACTGGTGCGTCCTTGAAGCTTTCTCAGAACATGGCCTTAGCCGCAGCACTGTTTGAAATTAATGCCTGCACTGAGAGTGAAATATTTGAGAAAGGCGGCTTCTGTTTTGTTACTGCGCCCTTTAATGATTTGTAGGGCATGGGGGATGAAATGAAAGTGGTTTGCCTAAGCTGGCAGCAGAGGAGCCTATAGCTGGCCATCAGGTTGATTCTGGCCGATAGCCTATAGCTCACCTCATGCAATAGCCATGCTAGAGTTCAGAAGGGGAATGAGCAATTAAGATACCTTTACATTTTGTTTGTATCTTGTGGCATTTAAAATGCGTTCAAAGACAGGGGTCAAATCTTAGGGGAAACACCGTTTACAACGGGGTGTTTACACCGCACTACCTTTACAACGATACCATTACAACGCAAGTCGTTTCTACGACTTCCGCTGGATGGCGCTGTTGGATAAGGAATATTGTAATTTTATATTCCAACACCTTCCCTACTGTTACGTGGGCTGGTGGTGGAATATAAAATTATAATAATCCTCAATCCGCGCACACCAACGCAAGTCGCTGTAACGACTTGCGTTGTAATGGCAGCGTTGTAAAGTACCGCGATCTAAAAGGTCGCGTTGTACTGAGGTACATCCAATCTTAGGCTATGTCTTCTGAAATATTTCAAAATATAGCAGCAAGTAAAGCTTGTAAGCCACTACATTTTCAATCGAAATGCCTGCTAAATTTGCACAGACATACCGTTTTTCTGATAAAATGTTTGCGCATCACCAAATAAATTGTCTTAGTTCGAGTTAATCCTGGAATGTTTGTATCAATCACACTTCAGAACTACGAAAAACTGTCCTTCATTTCTGTTTTACTTGCCTTTGATATATTTTGAAATAATTTCAGATTTCATGTACCTTGGAAAGATTGTCACGTAGTTCACTTTACAAAATCCTCTCACTTTGCAGTCAGAAAAATTTGTCAGAAGACGTAGCCTGAGCTTTTACCCCTGTCTTTGAACTCATTGCAAATGCCCCAAGATAAAAATAAAAGGTAAATGGTGCGGATGTATGACGTTACAACGCAGGCTATTACAACGCCTGCCTTTACAATGCGGTTTTTACATCGCATACCATTACAACGCATAGCGCTTTTGGGTGTTGGATAGTGAATAGTTTAATTTACTATTCCAACTCCAGTCCCCGTCGACACTAGGGAAGGTTATTGGATAGGAAATTAACCTATTCCCTATCCTAGAGCGCCCCCCAGCGCAATGCGTTGTAATAGTTTGCGTTGTAATTACCGCGTTGTAATGGTAGTGCGTTGTAAAAGTTTCGTTGTAAGTGATGTTTACCAAATTGTGCATATTGCTCATTCACTTTCTGAACTCTAGCCTGATTATTCCATGAAATACAGACAGAACATGTCAGACATGATGAGCAGGGAGTTCCTCTCTGTGTTTCCGATGTGTGCTGTCTAAGGTTCATGCATTGACATATATATGAACTTTGGACACCCCAGCTGCAAAAAGCAAGGGCTCGCCTCTATGATGAGCCAGTGCACCTGTTCATGACACAGCCTCAAAGATGCACTATAGCTAGGTGCACAGGTGCAGAGGTAAACGCCTGTACTTATGCACTTGCACTGCCTAACTTGCATTCACATAACCTGATATTTATTTGAGTTAGAGCATGTTCAACTTGGCCCTTTCTGCAGGGTCACTCCCAAACTTTTTGATTCACTAATCCTATTTTTGCTAAATTTGTTTTTGTTGGCCTTAGGAAAGTGCATGTGCCCTCCTCTTAATACATGGTAACATTGGCTTATCTCTAATTGCCATATTTAATGTACTTATAAGTCCCTAGTAAAGTGGTAGTACATGTACCCAGGGCTGTAAATTAAATGATACTAGTGGGTCTGCAGCACTGCCTGTGCCACCCACTTAGGTTACCCTTAAAGCATGTCTTCGACCTGCCATTGAAGTCTGTGTGTGTAGTTTTAAAATGACATTACAAACTGGCAAAAATATTGCCAGGTCCAAAACTTCTTTTTTAATACATATAAGTCACCCTTAGGTAAGGCCCTGGACAGCAAAAAGTGCAGAATGTAGTGAAATTAAAATGTTGGCCATGTATTTTTAAGTTTAACATGTTTTGGTAGTGAAAAACTCTGACATTGGTTTTTCACTACTGCAAGACCTACTTCTCCCTTAGGATAACATTGAAGTTACCTAATAACATTTAATATGCTGTAATTTCTACATGGGAGCAGGTAACCAGTTAATTGTTGGTGTCTTTGGATTTGTAAATAAAAATACTGTCATGGTAGAGTCTGGTTTTAAATTACAATTACACCTCGAAACTGATGCATAGCTTCGATTGCACGAAGCATCTTCATCACGGATCCTTGCAACGCTCCTCAAACCAGAATTTAAAGTACTTTGTTCAGTGGGCTTAACGGGGTCCATGTAGCCTGCCCATGCTCCATTGCGGTCGGCCTGAACCTGTGTCTTTGTACCGGTCTGGCGTGACAAGATATCCACAGTTGGTGCTTTGTGCTTTTTGGCACTATTTTTACTAAGATCTTTAAAAATGAATATCTCTACTTCTACTGATTGCATTTTTGTCACTTTGGTCTTGTTTTATTTAGCAAAAATCACTCTAGTTTTCTAAATCTAAATCTGTTGCAAGATCCTTTTGTGGTATGTTTTTATTGTGTTAATATTTGGAAGTGTTGTACAAATACTTTGCACATTTGCTCTGACTGATCTGTGCCAAGCTACCAGGCGTTGAGCACAGGTTAATTAGGGTTTGCTCTTGACTTCACTCAGAGAAGAATTGTGGCTCCTGCTTGACTAGGGTTTCACCTCCTTCAAACAGTTACCCAATTTGTTACAGAGCATGATTATCAGACAGTTTGGAAACAGTGAGCATGCTTTGCCTTTCGAAAATAGTGCACTAAATTGGAAAAACTTTAACGCACTTTAGACAGTGCAAGTGCATGAAAATAGATGCACGGCTCTGCAGCAGCGCAGCTGCTCATGATGGGGCCCAAGCTCTCTTTCTTCAGGAACGACAGGGGAAGATCAAAGAGCGAAGCATCATGGGCGCAGGCTTTGGTGGTCCGCAAAGTGATGGCTTAGGTGGCTTAGCGCAAGCAGCTGTTATGCACCCTCAGAGTCTAAAGTGAGTTTATATAATCTGACCATTAGGGATTGTTTTTTAGGCTGTACAGCTCGGAACCAGTAAGCCGGGTTTGCCTCTCTGTTTCAGATGCGCGCAATCTGAAATAATGCACTAACTCAGGGAAATATCGGGTTAAACAAATTCACTTTCCACACTACAGCATTCATTAAGACAGGCTCCTGGCTCTGACCTGAGCCAGCACAACCCATCATAATATGGCCCCTGATCTCCCCAACATCAGACCACTAAGTGCTTATTCTGCTGAGCTACCTCCCAGCCTGACTGCTGCACAGTGCGCAATCAAAAGGACAAATATCTGGTGCAATGGTTTCTTAAATTCTGTGCAGGCCCGTCAATCAGGGCGTTTTGGATTTGGCCAAGGACAGAAATAGAGGCCACTGGCCCGACTCAACTATAGCTTTGTTGCTAAAAGTTTTATTTTTGATTTGTCATCGTCAGGGCCGGACTGGTAATAGTGGGCACCAGGCATTTCCCCGGTGGGCCGCCCGCTAGGGTGGGGGACGATTTTGGGCCCCTGGGGGCCGTTTTTGTTACAGAGCCGTTTTTGCAGATTAGCTGCAATATCGACCCTTGTAACAAATCAGCCGAAACCGGCCTTGGCAAACAGCTCGGCCGCTCCCCTAACCCCCGGGGAGGGTAAGGGGGGGAGGGGGCCGAGCACTTTGCCAGGGCTGGTATTGGTCCCCAGTCCGGCCCTGGTCATCGTGACGTTGTAAAATTGGCTGCATATTACCGCTATGTACTGTGGTCATTGTAGCTGATTACTCTGTTTGGAGCTTCGAGGATATCATCTAAAGGCACTTGGGCCCACATGCATCAAGCATTTTTGTAGTCGCAAACGGTGCGATTCCTTAAAATCGGCCGTTTGCGAATGCAAAAGTGCTTTTTGGGATGCATGAAGCAATTTTAGAATTCGTAACATTGTTGCGAGTTCTAAAATTGCGGGTGCTTTTAAGAAGTCGCATATGTGCGATTTCTTAAAAGCAATGCATCATTACTTTTACAAGTGGAAATTCGCAATTAGGGTGCCAAATTTACCGAGTGGTTGAACCACTCGGTAAATTTGGAAAAAGTGTTTAAAATGGTGAAAATGGTTTTTTTTCAACATTCATGTTTCACACACACATGTCCTTAGGACATGTGTGTGTGAAACATGATGCGAAAAATACATTTCAGGGGTGCATGGGGGGGTCCATTGGACCCCCCCCTGCACCCATGAAATTTTCTAAGTGCCACTCGCAATTTGCTGATGCCTTCCCATTGACTCCTATGGGCCTTTTGGCCCATAGGAATCAATAGGAATTGCGAAAATTTACTTAAGAATTCGGTATTCATTTGGGATTCGGTAAAAATTGCGATTTTTACCGAATCCCAAATGAATACCGAAAATAATGATGCATAGCATTTTGCACTTCTTAATTTGCGATTCCTTATTTTTCGCAAATTAGGAAGTGCAAAATGTAACAATGATGCATGTGGGCCTTGGCGCTTTATTAAAGAAATAATATCTCCAGCACTTTCGGCTGCCAAACAACCATCCCACAGTCATGCCAGTCTGGATTTCTAATAGTTACTGCTATTTGAGGCACATTGTTGTACATGAATACAACCAGCTTCGCCTGCACCACTGGCCACTTTGACAGGAGCACTATTGCACTTACACTACTGTGCACTGTGCACTTTCTCATATTTCCAACTCTGTCACTAATTGCAACTTTATTGGCATAATGTATACATTAGGTTCTGCTGAAGCATTTTATTGCTTTAGAAATGTTTAACCGGCAACTGATGAAAGCCTTATAGTACTTAATGACAACTCACCCTCGGATTTATGATATTAACCCACTGCACTACTTTATGATGAGTCAAAACTGCCACTAGACAAAACTCTGATCTCTCACTCTAGCAGGAACATTCATCACAAGAGTTATCTTGACCTTTTTATTGCTGCCTGAAATCTGGACGCACAAGGAACTCGGCAGCAGGTGCTTTTAAATGTTAAGTTATTGATGAACACAGCGCCCCCTGAGGTCAGTGCCCGCTTCCAGGGCAGCACCCCGAGCAGCCGCACCGGCCACACTGCCCTAAAGCCCGCCCTGCATCCAGGTAGCGAGCATCCTCATCGCCCACTCAGCCTCAGTGTAGTGCAGCTGGTCACCACTGCAGCATCATCTGTGCAGGGACAGAAACGAGGCCGGCCAGCGGCCCTCGTTAGCAAATCAGCTAGGTAAAGAAGTGGCCCACATTTACAACCTGGTGCTGTTTTGAACTATTAAAGACACGCCGTATAAGTGTCTTGCAAGGGATGGAAGACTTTATGGATTTGTTCTTGCTGCAGGAAATGTTTGTGGTAATATCAGGGAAATCAACAGTAAAAACCGACCCAAAAGACCATAAAACAATCCCCAAAACAGCCAAAAAAGGATGGTAAATGCTGTCCTTTCCGACCAGCCCTAAAGGCGCTGCCTGATGGTCCTATTGACAGGTCAAACCGCGCATCAATGGAGGGATGATGTCACCACACCAATGCACCCTCCACCAATGGGACTGGCCATCATCCCCAACCTTCAGGCTCAAGCACCCTGCACTGGAGTAAGGTTCTAGGCACTAATGGGTTAAGAGGAATATTTCTGGACCATCTGGAACAATATTTTCCTTTAACACACCAAGCTCCTCTATAGAAAATCTAAGTCATGGGTAAAATCTTTCTGGCCTTGGTTGCTAATGGCTGCAATGTACATGGTGTTGTCGTTTTCACGGAACAATGCAGGGATCACGTCTGTTTCTAGGAAAAATACCAAGGCGGAAACATTGTGCTCCAGACCTAGCTTCTCATCAAATTCCTTATTGTAACGCAATTGTATTGCACGTTGTACGACCAAATTAATTTTAAAGTGCAGCTTAGGAATCAAATAATTGCAGACATAAAAACATTTCTTTAGAAAAGATTTAAGATATCAAGGAATGCAAAGGCAGTGAGAAGAGATGTCAATGGTAATGATTCCTTCTTGGTTGTAGTGCTTGTGCTATAGTTGTTGCAATTAAAAGAATCCTAATTTCTTGGTGTTCAATGGAAATAGAGGTCAATGCAGACATGAAGGTGTTTAGAAGTTAAGAGAGTGGGTTTGGGGAGGAGCAAGGAGTTTGCTATTATGTGTTTATCACATGGGGGTGCACTAGTTTTGTGCATCAGACAGCTAAAAAGTAGCCCATGTTCGCAAACTGGGACAGTTCTAAACTTGTAAAGACAGAGGGCCCGATTCACAGAACTAACTTCAGACAACATCCTAAACTTACTACTTTTGGTATTCACAGAAGTTAGGATTTTGTCTTAAGTTTGTCTTAAGACAAACTTAAGACAGACTTAAGACAGACTTAAGACAAACTTAAGACAGACTTAAGACAAACTTAAGACAGACTTAAGACAAACTTAAGACAGACCTAAGACAGACTTAAGACAGACTTAAGTTAGGATTTTGTCTTAAGTTTGTTTTAAGTCTGTCTTAAGTCTATTTTAAGTCTGTCTTAAGTCTGCATTAAGTTTGTCTTAAGTCTGTCTTAAGTCTGTCTTAAATCTGTCTTAAGTCTGTCTCAAGTTTGTCTTAAGACAAACTTAAGACAAAATCCTAACTTCTGTGAATTCCAAAAGAAGTAAGTTTAGGATTTTGTCTTAAGTTAGTTCTGTGAATCGGCCCCTCTCTGTATAAGTGATTTGCAAGGTATGGGAGATTTGAGTTTTCTGCAGGAAATGCTTGTTTTAATATCAAGGAAATCAGCAGTAAAACCAGGCCCAGCAGGTCATAAACCAGGTCCACAAAGAGCAGCCCACTTTCTGAGCTGTCAGACCAGCCCTCGCAGGCATTGCTTGGTTGCCCTCGAGGCCAGTCCAAAGATGCCCCTGATTTATTCATATTGGTGGCAGCTGGGCACTACAAGAGAGATCTATGGTACATCTGCACCCTCCAAGATCAAAATATAGATTTTCCGGTGTGTGATTTACAAACTACACAAAATATCTACAGCTTAAAAAAAGATGTCCATATGAAAAAATAATATTAACATGGAAAAGTGTAAAAATGTATTTACTCCTAACTTTCCAACGTATATAATGATGCTAACACCTACTGCGGCCCGCTGAAGGCTCTTGAGATATGACATCCAACAATACTTTGAAGCCTTGCCACGGTGCGATCACACCTTGGCGACGAAGATTTTTTTTTTTTAATTAAAGTTTTATCATATAACAAAAAAAAGCAACAAAATTCACAGCGATTACATTGACATGCAGTACAGGTGAGCATGTTTACAAGCACACACACAATGCTAATGACATGTCTCCGACAATCAATTGTTGGTGGTATAATGTATACAGGATCAATTACCAAATTCAGGGGGCGAGGACCTTCTCTCAGTCTGGTGGGGGTGAGGTTGCGGCAGTCATGTTTCCATTGGTATCTCAAGCACGCCCCTTGATTGACGCGGACTGACATGAGTCGCTGAGGGTTGCGTGATGATCCAAGAAGTATTCACCCTACTTCAGGTTGTGTTAATATGTATGTAATTTACCCACTACACATACACCAGAGAGGAAGGACACTTTACCCCGGTGCATTGCTGCCAGTCACCACCCCGGAAGTTAAGCCCCTCCCTTTAGCACACGCAAAAAAAACACAACCCTACCAGAAACTCATCTTGAATATGACCATATAGTAATCTTCCTGTCAATGGCTCTGAACTTGATAAGTGATTGCCTATATACCTATGTGTGTGTTTGACTATTTTGACAGTGTGAACTTTGCCATGAAGAAATGAAGCCCTGAGCATAGGGTGAGACACTGGGGTAAGATTTATGGAGGTTACGGGGAGGCAGGAGTAAGGTAAGATCCCACTCTAGGGGGCATGATCCTTGAAGAGGTGAAACTAACACTTCTTTCTGCATTTCAAGAGAGTAGGAATTAGGAATAGCTCTGCTTTCGCCAAGGATTCCTCCAGTTGGAAGCGAGGACGAGGAAGGACTGCTTTCGGTTTTTCATTTCTTGCACTTTTTTTGTCACCACTGTGAAGAAGTCCTAGGGCCATATGTATCAAGCAAATTCGCATTCGCAAAGGCCAAAATTCGCATAATTTCGGCCTTTGCGAATGCGAATTTGCTAAATGTTATGTGTAAAGCAAAATCTGGTGCAAAACAAGGAATAGCAAAATTTGCGATTCCTTATTTTGCAATTGTATTTAAGGAATCGCAAATTTTGCGATTCCTTAAATGCAATGTATGAAGCTAAAAAAATTTGCAAAATGTCCTTAAGGAATCGCAAATTACCACCAACTTCTAGTTGGTGGTAAGTTGCGAATTCCTTGAAAAATGCACATTTTTGCATTTTTCAAAGTGCCATGTGACGCACATCAATGCCCTTAGGGCATGTATGTGCGCCACATGTGCACCCATGCATATTTCAGGGGTGCAACAGGGTGTCCTATGGACACCCCTGCACCCTTGAAATTATTCTCAATTTGCGATTAGCAAATTGCGAATCGCAAATTGAGAATAACTTCCCATTCATTCGTATGGGCCTCCTGGCCCATAGAAATGAATGGGAAAGTATTCCTTAATTGCGATTCGCAATTTGGTAATCGCAATTAAGGAATTTTAAGAAATCGCTAAAAAAATGCGATTTTGTACATACATACCTATTTGCGATTCTCAAATAGCGATTTCTTAAAAATCGCTGTTTGAGAATCGCAAATCAGGTTGATGGTACATATGGCCCCTTGTTCCTTGTGAAATGCTGCCTGTCTGAGAAGGTTCTACTCTTGGTCAAGTGTGTTAGATTGTTATTTCTCATGGACATGTAGGTGATTTAGCTGGTCTGGAAGAAGATGCAAGCCTGGAGGGGGAATCAATGGAGATTCTTCAGTTGTAGGGTGACATGGTCAAATTTCTTCAAGTCCCTGATTGGATGTTGCGTGGCATAGCCGGTTAGTGGAGTCAGTGGGGCATTAAGCAGTGCATTTCTTATCCCCAGGTGCCAGAAGACCGTGGCTTCTACTGTTAAAAAAAATATCTTTATGGAGTAAGGGTGTGGCTATTTTTCAGGATGAAGTGTTTGTAACCGTGAGGCATATTTACAAGCCCCTAAGGTAAGCACCACCGGCGCGTCACTTTTGATTAATGATCTGGTGGCGTTGCGCCATTCCTCATATTTACACGGTGGCACTAAGCCACTTAAGTTGACTTAACGCCAACTTGTAAATATGCCCCTCCCCTCCGCAGTCTGCTGCAGCAAAGGGGTGGGCAATGGGTATTGCTGTGGGCATTCCACCACAACAGCATTGCTTTTTGACGCTGCCTCAGGTTTACAAGGATCTGTATTTATGAGGCAGTGCCAAAAACGAATGCCAGGGAACTCCTTGTCCTAGCCTGGCTCCTCGTTTTTGCTATGCAGCACACATTGAAAGAGCCAATCGCCATTATTGATTGTTTATGTACAGGAAGGTGTCCCTTGCAGCGCCGGCATCCTTGCAACATGGCACAAGCGTGCATGAGCTTACGCTAGGCATCTTTTTAGCGCCAGCCCTAGGGGAAACGCAGGGGTGAGACATATTTTTTGTAAATATGGGGCATCCCTGCATTTTGAAAATGTCGGTGCGTGGCTTATGGCAAATTTGGCATAACACCATGCTCCAACATTTTCTTGTAAATATCTGCCAAGCTGTCTTAGCTTTTCCTGGAGATGGCTTCTTTGAAGATGAAGTCTGTGTCAAGTATGAGTCACTTTAATTATGCATGATCTGTCTGCTGAAGGGATAAACCAGGCTTAGATGTGTGGTTGTTTGCAGCTGCTGGCAAACAGGAGGAATTCTGTCCTTGCTTCATCCTGTGAGAGTACTTCATATTCTATTCTGAATTAATTGAGGAAGGCTTTAGGTCGATGAATGTGATTGTGCTGCTTACACCCCTTTTGGCGGGGTACACCTGGTTTGATTTCTTAGCACCCAGAGTTTTGGATAAAGCTATCCTTCTGCAGAAAACGAGAAAACAGATACATATTCCATACCCCTCCCTGTAGGGTGTACACATGTGTAGCAAATGCAGTTGGAGGACAACAGACCTGCCAAAGAACTTGCAGTTTTTATTCTGGGACTTACTCACCTCCTATTCCTTTACCAGATCCATGCGTGCACACATTAGATTTTATTTGTGTGCACTTACTGTACCCGAATGTATTGTAGAATATATGGATCAGAATGTTCATGATCATTCTACAAATACCCGCAAAAAAGAACAAAATCACTGAGAATAAAACAAACAAAAACACTCAATATAATGGTTAAATATGTAAATCCTAAGTTACATTTCTTCTCAGATCTGCCACGCTATGTAAGACTTTCCTCTGGGAAACATCCTTTACAACGCAACTTTTACCACGCAGTGCCTTTACGACGCAACTTTTACAACACAAACCATTACAACGCATTGCGCTGGGGGGCGCTCTAGGATAGGGAATACATTTAATTTACTATCCAACACCTTCCCTAGTGTCCACAGGGACTGGAGTTGGAATAGTAAATTAAACTATTCACTATCCAGACCCCAAAGCGCCATGCGTTGTAAAGGTTTGCGTTGTAAAAACCGCGTTGTAAAGGCATGCGTGGTAAAAGCATGCGTTGTAATGTCATACATCCCTTTCCTCTCATACCTTAGAACAGCACAAAGGATTGGGTCACTAGATTAACAGCGGGTGGTCATGGCTCATAGGCCCACAGGCCCACAAAGATGGTTCTCCCCCCTCATGGAGAAATGTGGTTGTGCAGAATTGTGCCGGTTTGCACTGGTTGCTAAACATAAATGGTATGGCAACTAATTGCAGCGTGTGGTGGTATAAAGGTCTGTTGCTTGGCGAGGGCACATATAGTAATCTTGGATTTTGTCTTCTTGAGACCTTTCGATAAGCATGGTGGCATGCAACCACTGAGTGGTGGACAGTTCACACAAAAGAACCTTGTAAACACCGGTTAATAACTCACATGCCATCCATGCTCACTGGTATTATGGTTAGGGGTAAATTACATAAGTGTTTGCAAAGCACATGTTCACCTGAGGGTATCTTGGCACCGAATAGCAGATGTTTATTGTTACTCAAAGGTACTCATTGTATGGACCTCAGAAGGATGAAAGGATGAGTGGACCAGCCTGGATTTGAACCTGTGACCAAGATGTCGAGCACAGGCCCTTACAGTGGGCGCCTTACTCCACTCAGTCACTTCTTTTTAACATACACACCACTCCCTTGATTTAGTTCGCTGAAGAGCCTGGAGCCAAAATTATTGTATACACTGATGACACCCAGCTTCTGTTTACTTGGGGAAAATCCAAGGGCAAAAAACTGTCTGTCAGCAGTCTTTCAAAGGCTTTCCTCTGCACAATTAAAATGCTTCGAGGACTTATCAGAAATCCTCCTTTTTGGGAGTACCCCTCCCCTCCCCCAGTTTAGGGAAGCACTCTGGCCTGCTGAATATCCCATGCCTGCCTCAACGGGGCAACCCGCTAAGAATCTTGGGATTTGGTTTGAAGAGAACTTGTCTTTTTCCACTCAGATCAAGAAGCTTGCTGGGAACTGCTTTGGAATACTCCATCAGAAAATGTCTCCCGCTCCTCCCTAGGGCAGCCAAGGAAATGGTTATTCGCACCCTGATACTCTCGCGTATCGACTACGGCAACGCCTTGTATGTTGGCTTGCCGGGCTATCTCCTCAACAGACTGCAGGAAGTCCAGAACGCAGCGGCCAGGCTTCTTTTTAACATCCCAATCAGAAACAGTGTAAGACAACATCTGCGCATACTTCACTGGCTGCCGGTGGCCGAAAGAGTTAAGTTTAAAGCCCCAGCCCTGGCGTATCTTGCCCTGTATGGTTCCGGTCCAATCTATTTAAGGAAATGCTTCAGGTTCTATGCTTCGCTAGACAACTTTGTTCAGCCTCTCAGCTCCTAGCCCACATACCTCAGTTTCGCCTTAAGAGAATGGGTGGAAGCTCTCTTGCTTTCAGGGCTGCCTCAGCCTGGATTTCACTTCCATTTGCCCTTCACAGCATCCAAGACCCCACTCTCTTCGAAAAAAGACTGAACAAGTTTCTTTTTATTTAAATTGGCCCTTCTTCCCCTCACAAGGCTTGCGCCGGGACACTCCTTGGAGTTTCCGTTCGCGTTACAAGCTCGAATAACATAACATAACATAAACCCAGCTCAATGGTGTGATAATCAGGGGGGCACACACCCACCAGCAGAGTTTATGGAGTCACCAGGTATGGGGAGGGAATTACTAAAGGTCATTTCCCTGGATGTACGACATTACAACGCATGCTTTTACCACGCATGCTTTTACATCGCGAGCTTTACAACGCATACCATTACAACGCATAGTGCTTTGGGGCGCTGGATAGTGAATAGTTTAATTTATTATTCCAACTCCAGTCCCCGTGGATAGTAGGGAAGGTGTTGGATAGTACATTAAACCTATTCCCTATCCTAGAGTGCCCCCCAGCGCAATGCGTTGTAATGGTTTGCGTTGTAAAAGTTGCGTCGTAAAAGCACTGCGTGGTAAAAGTTACGTTGTAAAGGATGTTTCCCCATTTCCCTAGCTTATGAATGTGGCAGGGAAGTGCGACCTTGTTTGTTTGGTGTGTTTCCAACTGTCTTCAGCATCTCATTCTCACTGATGGGAGGGTAGTGCAGTAGTCTGCTGCCCCATGAGGCGGGCACAGGTGCCCACCCAGAGCAGCGCTGCCCATTGTCCTGGGGGGTGTTAATGTCGGCTGATGGGAGCGGGGCAAATTGTAAGGTAAGAGGACGAGGTGTGGGCTTGCTGTGATATTTTACAAATAGGGAGAGGAGGCTTCCTCATGGGGCCTTTTAACAACTGCCCAGGCAACAGTGCAAGGAGGGGTCACCACTGTAGTGCTTAATAAAATAATATGAAGTCCTCCCTCCTGGGGCCTCACACTGGTGGAATAGTGGATGAGGGCAAACTCCTGCCTGCTGCAGCATGTCAGCTCACCTTGGACCAGTGAAGAGAGGCAGGCTGTACTGAGGAAAATGTTTTAAAGAACAAAGGGCCATATGTATCAAGATACCCATTTGCGATTCTCAAATAGCGATTTTTAAGAAATCGCTATTTGAGAATCGCAAATGGGTATGTATGTACAAAATTGCATTTTTTTACGATTCCTTAGAATTCCTTAATTGCGATTAGAAAATTGCGAATCGCAATTAAGGAATACTTTCCCATTCATTTCTATGGGCCAGGAGGCCCATAGGAATGAATGGGAAGTTATTCTCAATTTGCGATTCGCAATTTGCTAATCGCAAATTGAGAATAATTTCAAGGGTGCAGGGGTGTCCAAAGGACACCCTGTTGCACCCCTGAAATATGCATGGGTGCACATGTGGCGCACATACATGCCCTAAGGGCATGTATGTGCGTCACATGGCACTTTGAAAATTGCAAAAATTTGCTTTTTTCAAGGAATTCGCAACTTACCACCAACTAGAAGTTGGTGGTAATTTGCGATTCCTTAAGGGCATTTTGCTAAAAAAAATTGCTAAATACATTGCATTTAAGGAATCACAAAATTTGCGCGCAAATTTTGCGATTCCTTATTTTGCACCAGTTTTGCTTCAGACATTCCATTTAGCAAATTCGCATTCGCAAAGGCCAAAATTCTGCGAATTTTGGCCTTTGCGAATGCGATTTTGCATGATACATATGGCCCTGAGAGACCCTAAAATAAAACACATCTCAAAGCTAGAAGGCCTCAAAAGAAGCGCATCTCAAAGCCAGAAGGCCTCAAAAGAAGCGCATCTCAAAGCCAGAAGGCCTCAAAAGAAGCGCATCTCAAAGCCAGAAGGCCTCAAAAGAAGCGCATCTCAAAGCCAGAAGACCTCAAAGTCTCAAAGCTGCTGCAGCCTGAATGGCCAGAAGCAGCAGACCTGAGGTTTGTTTCTTTACCAAGGGCTCTGTTGCTCCTGGATACCGTATCGGGTGATTAGTCATGCTTTGCCAATCCTGATCGATTGATTGTTTGCAATGCTTTCCTCAATGAAGTGTTGGAAACATACTGAAAATTCTGTGAAATAGAAAGCACTTGGTAAAGAAAAGCAGTTCTGAAATCTGATTTTGTTTTGTCTGCCAATGAATGCCGCCTCTGTTGCAACGGGACAGAGAGCATCATTTGTTTATCTCATTTCACTCTCTTTAGGAGGAGTCACCTTCAATGGACTCACCACCCTCCAAACCAGGGGCATGTCTTCCATTGACTTCAATGGCTTAATTCACCCTGAAAACCTCCCTTATCTTCCCAAAAACGCATTTCCATTGATTTAAATGGGATCACCGCTCAGCATCCCTGAATCTCACTCTCCTAGGATACTTAAAAGAATGAGAGATGTGCATCATGCCTTAGTTTTCAAAACAAATTCTTTTTAGGTGCCTCTGTTTGCTTTATTAGTGGCTTAGGGATAGGTTAGATACCACTGAAATACAAGAAGGAAATCACATCAGACGATTCTGCTAGAGTGTATATTCCAAGATGAAAACATATTGGCGTTGGAGATTGTCTCCCTTTCTTCCAGCCTGCATGTCATTCATTAAGCCTCATCCTGTCGTTTCCCTTACCCTTATTCCTGGTAACGCCAAATTCGGACCTTGCCTTATCTTCCACATTAAGCGTGATGGTCTTTTATTTTCCTACTGAAAGTTGTTGAGGAAAATACACGTATCAAGATTATACATACAATGCAGTCATGCTTTAAAGACCACAAACTCCGAAATCCAGTTTATGGATTTTATTATAAGGCCAAAAATAGTTGGATACACACACACCGGAGTATCAATGAATATAGGTACAGGAACATTAAACAGAACCAAATCTACGCATATAACGGATTCGGCATAAATTCAGCATTTGACACGGTCAAGCATGAGAATTTGCTGGAGCTGCTAAGTACTAGAATGGGGCTATCGGGAACTGTTCTCAAGTGGTTTTCGTCCTTCCTTCACAACCGGTCTCAGAGGTTCAAGATCGACAATGTGCTATCTACACCTGTGCCTGCAGATCTAGGTGTCCCACAAGGATCCTCCCTCTCCCCCACACTGTTCAACCTCGTTATGGAACCGCTCGCCACCTTGCTTCAAGCATCCAATGTTCAATTTCATATGTACGCTGATGACACACAACTCTATCTAAAGTTACAATCCCCGGAAGATATCAAACATCTGAACTCCACGCTTATCAACACCCAATCCTGGCTGGCCGTTAATCACCTCAAACTAAATGCCCTGAAAACTGAGTTCCTACTCATCTCACCTCCGGCGAAAATCTCCACCACCCAGACCTGGCTCAACAACCTAACAGCACTCAATGTCCAACCTACCATCGTGGACTCGGCGAAATCCCTAGGCATCACACTCGACGCCAGGCTCAACATGCAGCAGCACGTCAGCAATGCCACAAAAGCAGCTAATTTCCAAATTAACACGCTGAGGAAAATTAAACCTTTCCTCCCGGCCAAAGACTTCCAAACGGCGGTACAGGCTTTAGTCATCCCTCGAATAGACTATGGAATTGCGGCCCTCAGCGGTCTCCCGCTATCCACAACAGCACCCTTAAGAGCCTCCCTGAACGCTGCCGCGAGACTCATTACTGGATCTAGAAAGCATTCGCACATATCCCCAGACTTAAAGTCTCTAAAATGGCTGCCTTTTGAAGCCAGAATACAGCTAAAAATTGCAGTGATGACACACGCGGCCGTACACCACAAGGCACCCAACTACCTCGCCCAAAAGCTGTCTATATCAGGAGGTTCGAGATCCAATAGGAGTACAAAAAATCTACTCCTGAAACCTCGTAGATTCCGGAAAGTGAAAACTTACAAGCGCTCCTTCTCAGGAATGGCACCCAGGATCTGGAATGCGCTCCCGCCTGAAACAAGGCTGATCTCCTCCACTGCACTCTTCAAGAAAGAGGTGAAAACAATCCTTCTGGCCAAGATCTCCTGATCGTTATAGAGGTTGGTTCAGAGACTCTGCATTGGCTCATGTCACTGCTCACCCTATCCCTTGGCACTATACGCTACTTGTTGGGGGCATTACTACGCTACTCTCTTACTACCGACCAAGACCGGATACACGTTGGTTTACTGATCCTCCTAAACACCTCTGTAGTGGGATCAATGACTTGTGCTGTCCTATATTACTTCCTTAATTGATTGTATTTGGATTGGTTTTATGTATGTTTTTATTATCCATGTTATTACCATGTTATGGACTATTATACTGTTCCCATTATCTCTACTGCCCCTACCCTGTCTTTGTGAAGCGCTCTGATATCTGTAAGGATCCTGTTCGCGCTATATAAAACTTTGAATAAATAAATAAATAAATAAAAGACACAGAGTAATAAACTCCAAGATTAGTACACAACCCAAGATGGAGGCAAAGTCCAAATCCCTTTTCATTAGGAAGGAAAGCATAAATAATCTTTCCCTCCACTACTGTCATTTCTGATGTCTCTAGTTGGTTCCCCAATCTCTTTCTCAAAAGGTGTCAGCACGTGCAAACTTCTTAGAAGTACTCACGACAAATGAGTCAGAATAGCTTAAGGCTATGGAGCTTGTTCTCAAGATGCTCCTTTTCCTCCGAAAATCTAGAAGTCTGATTTTTCTGTCACTGCGCACAATACAAAAGGATGAATTCAGCCTCCTCCCATAGGTATCACGTGACATTTTGTTTCATTTCTCCAAAGATTCTGTGTTTTTCCGTGATTTCTTTAATTAAATCTTCTTTGCTTCTTGTGACCTTGGAGTGTAGATAGGCCAGGCATGGAAGATATCCTCCCCTCTCGCTTCTCAGGCTGTTTAAAGACATTTCAGTTATCTCCCTAACTAAAATAACAATGTTAAATTGCTTATACCTGCAATGGGAGGACAGCACACTGTTCTGGCACATCCAAAAATGCATTCAATTAATTCTTCAGTAGCTAGGAACAAAAATCGTAAACAACCTGCAGCTTTAGGCCTAAACTTCAGGCAACTTTCACACACACGTCTATATTTATGTCAATATACTATTAAATTGCACACTTATACATGTCGAATCAAAGATGTCTTCCAGACTATGCACAATCTTTTTAAAGTGCACATTACATTTCTTAATTATCATGTAGAATAAATGCATTTTATAAACATAATACATTGTGACACTATGATTATATACGGGTGCATCGTAATCATGAGTATAGTGCACCCCCACAAGTTAGCGTGCTATGTGCGCTCTATCATTCCCATAAAGGTTTGAATGGATGTCTAACATGAAAACATTTGGATCATGGAGGGCTTAGAAGAAGAAAGTTTGAAGACCTCTGTTCTACATATGAAGGTGATGTGGAGAGAGGTTGGCTCTCCAGGGGACTATAAAGGAGACAGAAGGTCTTGTTTATGTTTTAGTGAAAGGGGAGGAAGTGGCAGTCCTCCTGCCCTGCCAAACCCACTATTATCCATATTAAGGGACAGCCAACCGGACACAAAACCAACAGTCAAAGTCGCTCCGCCTTACCGAGGGGAGGGAGGCGGCCGACAAAGAGTTTCCCTGCATGTTTCTGCCAGACCATGCTTTTGGAAATGGACATGGAACATGAAGAAGGACTTCAACACACAGGGAAAAACAATACTGTGTGTGGGCCTTTGCTATATTTTAAAAGAAATCTCCATGCTCATCCAAGGAAAGAAGCCCAAGAAAAGACAAGGCTGAGATTGCATTCAAAGCACAAACAGTGATGGACACACAGATGTACAGTAGGGTGTCTGACGTGTCTTACTTAATCGTGTAGATATCTGGGAAGACTTTTTTAACCAGTATGATTTGGTTTGCAGTTCACTCTACTAGGGTGGTGACATTTTGTGGGGTTTTGTGTTTCTCTCTGTTTTGTGAGTACCCTCTCTTCTTACCCCTTACTCTTCATACCCCATTAATAGGCTTCAAAAGATTATTTTGGACCCTCTATTTTGCTTAAAACTATAGGTGTATCACTTATGTTATGGATGCATACATGTTATCGCTCCTTTCCCTTTAGAGGGTTTTATTATTAACCAAAACTATGCAATTTTCCCCATCATTGTATTAAAGCAGGGAAGAGTTATAAATTCCATCCCCGGCTCACAGTCTATTATTTTTGTCAGACCAGTTGCGATTGAGCTTTTAAGGACAGAATGAACGTTCTCATATTTTATTTGAGACCGCCTTACCGACCCTGCATTAGTACTTTTTCCAGGGCTATTAGACAGAGTAGATTCTTGGTATGTGCAGACTTTGCCTTCGTACCATCTATTGAAACAGCCGCAGACCGTGCAGGTAAAACCAGTGAGGTGGGGGGGAGGTTTCCACAAATGACCAAGAGGGAAAATTAAATAAATAATTAATGTTCACTCGTTGTCGTCTGTTGAAATCCCCCAGGCCCCACCACTCTTACCTACACAGCCCACGGCTGTTTTGAAATATACCCAAGTAAAGGATCATACTTTCTTCCAAATCAAGGGCTTATTTTCCAGTTGATCACTCTGTGCAAAGCCTCAACATTGATCAGCACGTGATAAAACTAGCAGTCGGGGCAGGTGTCGGGCAAAAAAACATGGCGGGTGGGGGAGAGGGAAGACAAAACAAAAAACAAAAGTAAAAAAAAAAACAAGCTTTGGAAATGCAGTAGGTCTCGGATTTATTTGAGTTAGAGCTAATGGCATTGTAAATGGCAATGTCTTTTAGCCATGTGTTATGGAGTGTATGCATGTGGTGTTTAGTGGAGTTATGTGGGTTGGATTGGAATTGTAGCAATGGTGGCATGCTGCGCTTTAGATGAATATGTTTAAAAGTAAAGTGCACCATACTGCGATTGCTACAATAGTTAATTGTGGATGCGTTAACAATTGATGTGTGCACTGACGGCCACAGACCCCGCAGACACTGGGAGATGCAGGCACATGGGAGAGGCAGACACATGGGAGAGAGAGACAGACACATGGGAGAGGCAGACACATGGGAGAGAGACAGACACATGGGAGAGGCAGACACTGGGATACACAGGCAGCGTGTCACAGAGACACAGCGATGGACCACCGACCTCGCAGACACTAGGAGAGCCAGACCTTGGCAGATGCAGACACATGGGAGAGAGACAGACACATGGGAGAGGCAGATACATGGGTATCACATACACTGTCACAGAGACAGCCACTGTGTAACAGAGACACAGTGATGGACCACAGAACCTGCAGACACTGGGCGATACACACCTTGGCAGATGTAACACAGGGAGTATCAGACACATGGGAGAGGCAGACAGAGTGACTCACAGACACTGGGAGACACAAACACTAAGAGACAGACGGACCACAGAGCCTGCAGACACTAGAAGAGACAGACTTTGCGAGATGCAACATGCAACACAGGGAGACTCACACATATGGGAGAGGCAGACAGAGTGACTCAGACACCAAGAGAAAGAGACATTAAGAAACAGAGAAAAAGAGATGGGCCGCAGACACTGGGTGATACAGACTTTTGGAGATGTAACAAAGAGAGAATCAGACAAATGGGAGAGGCAGACACAGAGCTTAATTTGAGCCAGTAGTTTCCAATGCTCAGCACCGACACTTAATTGTCAACACTGGTACTTATGACAGCTGCCACAAGGTGGCGCTGTTTGTGAAATTTAAAGTTAAGCAGAACAACATTTGTTTATTAATTCAATATGCATTAAAAACAACTGAAACCTGCCTCCCAAGCCATTCTTATAGATTTGGATGCCTGGAATAGTCTGATTTGTCACACTTGTAGGAGCGAGATGGTTGGTAGTTGTGTGGGTACTGTCGTTGGCAGGGCTGGCTGTTGCAGTGGGCGGTGGAAGCTACGGTGGTCTCCTGGTGAGGGCCCTGGCACTAGATTTTGTTTTTTTAACACAAATTAAGCACTCTGACACTGGGAGACACGGACACTAAGAGACAGATGGACAACAGAGCCTGCAGACACTAGAAGACAAGAGCTGCACACCTAGAATGACGGACACAGAGAGACACAGAGAGACTAAGAGACACAAAGACAGCAACCACAGAAGCCGCAGACACTGGGGGAGAGAGACAGAGAAACCCTGCACACTTTTTATTTTTTTACAGTTTTATATAGCGTGAACTTGACCCGCATCGGGTATCAAAGCGCTTTACATAGCGCCAGTTGCATTACATGAGGACACATTCATTTTTGTTAGGCATGGGGAGGTTAAGTGATTTGCTCAGAATCACAGGATGTTCAGCATCATAGCCGAGACTGGAACCCAGTTCCCCAGATTCGAGGTCAACCGCCCTAGCCGTTAGGCCAACTTCTCTCCCCAAACACCTTGTGTGATGAACGCTGAGAGACTGAGCCATGGACACTAAGACAATGGGGTTCAGAGACATTTGGGCGACGCGAACAATGGAGGACACAGGGAGAGCAATGGACCCCGAGAGATGCAGATAGGATGACAATAGAGAGTCTCGGACATCGGGGAGATGTGCACACTGGGGGGTTGGGCGCGTGCTTATGGAGGAGCAAACATATGGGGTGACACAGAAAGATAATGGGGTGTCTGGGATACTGGGAGACAGAGCCGGACACAAGGAAGTCTGCGACACAGAGACAGAGCCGGACACAAGGGAGTCTGAGACACTGGGAGAGAGCCGGACACAGGGGAGTCTGGGACACTGGGAGAGAGAGCCGGACACAGGGGAGTCTCAGACATTGGGAGAGAGAGCCGGACACAGGGGAGTCTCACACACTGGGTAAGGATGAGTCCTCACGGAAACTGACGTGTCGCGGACACCCAGAAGTCCTGGTCCGTGGGTGACTGGGAAGACACTGACATGAACCCAGAGAGACAGTACAATGAAAAGACACGCGAAGCCGAGGGCACAGCGTCTGAGCTGAGCGCACACTGCTAACAGAAAGAAACTCGAGACATATCTTGCCTTCTGACCTCCCAGCTGAGGAATGTTAGGGGTCTTATCATTTTGAACCTATAGTTTTTTTCTTATTCTATTTCCAGGACACTTTGTGCCCTGCAGTACCTGTAAAAAGTATCACTTTTCAGCGGTCTATACGTTTTCAATCCTATCAAAAAGATTAATCCGGGGTGTACAGAGGAAGTGTTATTGAACCTGTATGTGGTAAGGTAAGCTTAGGGTGTACTGGGTAAAGTAGACTGAGTGTGTGTGGAATGAGGCAGGCTGTGTGTGGGAGGGGGTGAGGCAGGCAGATGGTGTATGTGTGTGGGGGGAGAGGGTGTAGGGGTGAGGTGATGCCCATGCCGTCACATAGGCAAAAGTATGTGGTTGTGGAGAAGAATTTTCTCGAATTCACCAGTGCTTCCCCTGAAGGCAATGCCATGTGTTTACTTGCGTCCTCAATCTACGACCCTTCTCACGGCTGGAGCCTACGTTTTTCCGGTTCGTTGATGGTTACAAGGGAGTCCTTCCTTCGACTGGATAATGGGGGCATTCGTTTTTCTGCCCTTAGTTGCCAGGGCCCTGCTTCCTTCTGGTTTCCTGAGCCCCGCCCTTTGCTACGACTGCGCTTTCCTTGGCTACCAGGCCATGCCTCCAGGCGCTATTGTTTTCTCCGTCGCTATAGAGACTGGGCTGGGTCTATCAACGGTGACAGAGTCCAGGAGGGTGTTGAGGACAGGCTGGGTAGGAAAAGCTGGAGGCAGGATAGATCGGTCAGGCACTCATGACTTAGCAAGGGGCAGGCGTCTGTGGGGCAGTTGCTGATGGTGTGTGCCCAGAAAAGGGCAGGTGTTGTGCATGCGGCTGCCATACCGTCAGAGCACCGGGTGTCTGGGGACGTGGACGCTGTATCAAAACGCTGCGTCATACAAGGGCATTTGTTGAGAGCCCTGAAAGGTTTATATTTCAATGCGTGGCCCAACATGCAGATGCCCCCCGAGAGGGCGATGGGTGTGGGAGAGGGGTAAGCCTAGCTGTGCACTACATTTTCTGTATCCACACACTCATTTCCCCTTCTAACCAGTTCTGTAACCGAAATGTTATCAGGAAGGGACTCACCTCACGGACTTGCTGCTCTTCCGGTTTATCGGCGCCGGTTTCTCCCACTCCTCCAGGGAAAACTCCTAAACGAGAAATTCCAGAAACATGAAAACAAGGAGATGAGAAATGAAAGCGATCGAAAGCGATCGCGAACTACAATTTTTTTTAAAAAAGCCGCAAGTGGTGCGCGTGCGCCACTGCGAGCATAATGGCCTCTGGTGCGCGTAACAGACACCAACAGGCCATGGGCGGAGCTACGCGACCGCCCATGGCCTATTGCGTGCTCTGTTAAAAAACAGCACGACGCGAAGGCCAGTGAAAATGGACCTTGGAAATAACACGCACGAACTTTTGGGAATTTCCAGGTCCATTTTCAAATCCCCGGGAAAAGGACTCTTGCTGCGCGACACTGCATGCGCAGTGTAGGGCAGGCCCGAGCCCTAAAAACTAACCTGAATACCCCCCCACATCGCTGTTCTTCTGGCTCCACTGCAGGCACAGGCTCCCAGACTGGCTTGCGCCCAATCCTAACGGTGCTCTCACAGCATGAGAGCAGCGGCAGGATTGGCCTGAGTGCTGAGGATTTGCGCTGTGCCTGCTCTCTCCAAATTGGTAATGCCGCTGGGGTTGGAGAGAGCTTCAGGGCGCATGACGGTTTGGCTGGCCTGAGACTGCCAGCCAAACTATCATATGCACTGATGACAGTGCCCACTACTCCCCCCACAGTGCCTGTCATCCCCTGGCCCCGCCCCCAAGGCTTTACGATAGGAGAAAAATAAAACAATAATAAACATGGTTTATTATAGCTTCATTTTTGTTGCTGTTGCTGCTGGTGGCGGGGGGGGGGGACGCTCCGCCGCCATAGTGGATAACCCGCCGCTTTCTTTGCACTTCTCCCTGAATGTACAATTTGTCGGACTATCTGGCTTGATGTGACTGTTTAAAAATCTCCCGCCCGTGCTCAGCAATAAAATGGAGAAGCTTCTACATCCTGTGGTTCTCTGTTCAACCGGAATGATCAGAGTCAGCCTTCATCACACATGTTATTAGGATATTGTGAATACGTTTGAGGAGAACACAAATGAACATGAGTATATACATGAGAATATTATAATGTAGTATGTAATCCATTATTACGATCTTCCAAAAGTGAAACACAGATGCTTGCATGGTGAGGATCTATCTAGTAGGGCTACACAATAACACAACAGAGCAGGCAATAATAGATTCAACACATTATTGGGTGTCAAGGGCCAGAGAAAGGAAAGGTTGTGGCAGAAGTTGAAGGGACGGTCAAATGATATACAGAGTGTAGGTCAGGCTTCTCTAACGAGTAGCTCAAGAGCTTCTGGTAGCTCTCCAGCTACAAACAACACAAGAAAAAACTGGTGGTCTAACAAGAAAAAAAGGAAAAAACAAAGGTCACAGAACACAGGTAGTGGCAAATCATATGCTTATATGACAGCTAATCGTTGTGTGATGATCCTGACATAAGAACAACTTCATGACAGAAGAAACCCTGAGGAGGGGAGACAGAAAGTAGAGGATTTCCATCAACTGCCCTTCGTGGCCAGTGTCATCATTTGGAACTCCAGAAGTGCCCCTGTCACCTCAGCTCTTCTGGCAGCAAGCCAAACGCTAGTGAACTAGGCGTGATGTAATGCCAATGATAGACAAATGACAGGCTGAGTATCTCAGAGAAGTATACTGACCAGACTAGTCAACAGAAGCAGTGCAAAGATAGAATTGTGAATATAAGTGAATTAAAAAAGTCCAACAGTAGTCCAGAATAAATTTATTAGTGACCACTGGTGAGCTTGTTAAAAAACACAGTGTCGGTTTTGAATTTATCTACCGAAACAATGGTCTACTAGTTTCAGCCGTGATGAGCATAAGGACCCCGACTTTCTTCAGGATCTAGTTATAAAAGCTACTGCATTAAAGTGCAAGTTTTGAAACAGTAAAAACAAAACAACAACAGGAAAACCACAATGTAATTACAAGTGATCAGTCACAATACCTCTACGCCGGATGATAGGTTATTCATACCTGTAGAGATAAAACAAACATCAAACCTACAGGAAAGAGCACTTGCATACCATGTCAATCGCTCACACTTAATCTGTTGTTCACCTACCTATCCAATGTGAGGTAACAAACCTCACCTCACCTGGCACTGACTCAGGTCAAAGGGAGGCACCGCCCTGCAAAATAGGATTTTTAAAAAATATATATATATATATGTATATATATACACATATCAGCCATCGGTCCTGTCCATGTATATGAGGACAGGATGCCCTTGTGTGTGCTGGCTGATACTTAAAATGAAAAGATGAAAATACCATTTGTCCCCAATAATAAACGTATGGATTGTTAGCCAAAACAACAGAAACAGCTTCCTCGTAATAGCATGGGGATCCTTTCCAAGGAATTTAACTCAGTAAGGATATTTAAAAATCTGAAAGTGTGCCAATTGTCACTTCCACGAAGAGTCATGAGGGACATAAGTTTGTAATATCCACCAAGGAGGAAGACAGGCTAAATGTCGATCTATCTGACCTGATTCTGGCCCAGGGACTAAGGTTATGTCTTCTCTCAAAGAAGACCGAGTAGTTCCCTTCAAGGACCTGCCATGCAGAGGAAATGGAATTCTGATGGCAAATATACAGAAAAACGACCTCCTCAATGTCAAAGCAAAGCGCGCTGTAAAAGCGTCTCTGCTAAATGCAGAGAGATAGTTACAAAATCAAAAACGCTCACCTCTCCGTCGATACCTCGGGAAAAGTCCTGAGGCAGGGGGAGGTGGCGTTTCCTCATCAACAGCCGCCATTCGAGGTCCCCGGGCCGAGTCATGTGACGTGTGACGTCACAGGGGACCATCCAATGGGGAGTTAGAACTACAGAAATACGTCATCGGGCTGGGAAATGTAGTCCGGAACAGACCTCAAACCGCTATACTAGCGTAAAGTGACCTAATGCCTGTGGGATTTGAAAGCTCCATGATGGCAGCCTTTCAAAGTGCTTTTACACATTATTGTATAACAATCAATGTGTTTAAAAAGGTATAATCAGTGTGTTTAAAACAGCATAGATCTCCATGATATATGTGTTGAAAAACTCGTGTATCTATATGCCCTCGCATCTGTATATGCTACCCTCAGTTGCTTAATTCCTATGTATAGTCAGCAGGGAATATCACTTTTAATCAACATATTGGACAGCCAAAAGATATTAATAGTAAGTCCATATGTCCTATGAGTGCACATTAGGCGAGACCCAAGAGACATCCACTTATCATAAAAGGGTCCAAGGGATGTCATCATTGAGACCCTGTGCATCACTTTTGAGTTTGAACACCCATCTCTGCTCTTTTTGAAAAAGATATTTAGTCTTGTCACTCACATGGGGAGGTATGGCTGGTTTCTCCAGAACTTTCCAGAAAAAATCTTCAGGCTTGTGTTTATGCTCCAAAAAGTGTCTCGTCAGCTTGGTGTTGGATTTGCCACACCGAAAGGTACTTTTATGTTCTAGCATTCGTAGTCGTACTTTTCTTGTGGTCATGCCCACATATCATTCCTTGCACGGACATTCAATTAAATAGATCAGGTGGTCACTATTACAGTTGGAAAAATGTGCCTGAATCCAGGGTCTTTGAGTGCCTATGTCTATTGTTTTAGTTTGTTTGGTTTGAGGGCATATCGAGCAATTTCCACAACGGAAATGGCCTTGGACCGGAGGTAAGTCCCATAAGGTGTTACTAGTGCTAGGTTTCATCCTTGGTCTTGTATGTACCAGAACATCCCGCAAATTACTTCCTCTCTTGAATGCAAAAAGGGGCAAGGGGATTCGTTCGTTTATGGTATTAAGGAAACGCCAAATTTTCGGATGCATTTCTGTAAGGAATTGCTCATGGTGCTAAAGGTATTGACAAATGTCAAACGCTCCAAAGGAGGTTTTGAAATTTTTGGTTCCAGTAAAGCTTCTCTATGGTTGTTGGAAGCCCTCTTGCAGGCCATTCTGACCACGCGTCGGGGATACATCTTGTCTTGTAACTGTTTGGACAGATTATTCGCATGATGTTTATAAGACTCTGATGTAGAGCAATTGCACCTAAGGCGCAAAAACTGGCCAAAGGGCAGATTTTCCCTTAACGATCTTGGATGCTGGCTGTCAAACCTCAATAGAGAGTTACATGCCATTGGTTTGCGATAAAGTTCACTTGATAGACCAGTCGAGGTAGCATATATTGAGAGGTCTAAAAACGAAATTCTGTCTCTGCTCATTTCCAGTGTAAACTTCAGGTAGCGATTTTGTGTGTTTAGCCAAGCGTGGAAAGCTCGAACTGACTCCTCGTCACCCCGCCAGACTACCAGGATATCGTCAATGTAGCGCTTCCAAAGTCTAATCGAATCTTGGAAGGGGTTGGCGGTGGTAAGGAAGTGCATTTCTTCGAACCTGTGTACGTACAAATTCGCCAGGCTCTGCGCATAGACGCTGCCCATGCTTGTGCCCGATACCTGTAAATAATAGGGCTCTTCAAACTGAAAGAAATTTTCTTTCATGGCCAGATAGGCCAGGGTCATGATGAAATTGACTGGAGTGATAGAGTGAAGTTCAGTTTGACTTAGGATCTCTGAGATGGTCTCTAGGGTCTCGTCCTGCGGTATTGAGGTGTATAAAGATTCGACATCCAGGGATACCAGGATGTCGAGGTCGGGGTTGAAATCCACCGTTGGCAGGAGTCTAAGGACGTCTTTTGTATCCTGTAAGTCGGTTGGCATTCTTTGTACAATCGGACGAAGAAAAAAATCCACAAATGTAGATAGTGGTTCCAAACAGGACCCAATTCCTGAAATAATAGGTCTCCCTGGTGGCGGCCTCTGGACTTTATGTATTTTGGGGAGGATGTAAAAGTAAGGCATGACAGGGTGGCTTGTCTGGAGATATGTTGATTCCTGATTTGTAATCCATCCCTCTGTCAATGCCTCCTCCACTGCTTCCTTAATGATACTGCTCACACGTGGTGAGGGTCTTCTTTCAAGGGGCAAAAGCAATTTCTGTCACCTAATAGGCGAATACATTCGGCTCGATAATTATCTGAGTCCATAAGAACCGTCGCTCCACCCTTATCGGCCGGCTTAATCGTAATCGACTGGTCATTCGTCAGTGCTGAAAGTGCCTGTAACTCCTTTGTCGGGATGTTACGGTATGTACTTCCCTTGTTGTTCTCACATAAAAAATTGACTTCCTCAAGAACTGCTCTTTCAAAAGCAAGGACCTGGGGGGTACTAAATGTGAAGGAGGATTGAAAGTGGACCGATTCTTAAGGCCCGTGTTCGTGTTGTCAATTTGTGTCTCAGATGGTGTTTTGTCTTTAAAGAAATGATGCAGCCGCACCTTTTGGAAAAACTGAGATAACTCGCGATGCACTGTGAAGTCATCACCCTTATTTGGAGTGACAAAACCCAAACCCCTGTTTAAGACTGACACCTCATCTTGTGTCAATACTTTGGAGGTAAGGTTGACTATTAAGTCTTGTTTCAAAGTCCCCCTCTCGTCTGGCCCTGGTTCAGCCCCTGGTTGATTTTGGACCGAGTCCCGATCTGATTCGGGGTGTTCGATGCTAGGTTCCCATGTGTTTGTGTCAGTGCTTGCTGAAACTGAGGGTTCCGTCGTCGCCCACGAGACCTCCCTTGGCCTCCCCCTAAAAAAGACTGCTGGGGAAAATGAGGTTGAAAAGATTGAAAAGATTGCCAAGGATTGGGTGGCTGGAACTGGGGAGGAGGAAATCCCCATGGGGTAGGAGGCCACCACTGCTGGAATGGGGGGCCATTGTACCCTCTCCTGGACGATCTCCTACCTCTACCTCTTTGTTGGTATTGTCCCTGATCATTAGGGTCTGACCCATCTGAATCGGCATCTGAGCTGCTACCGGAGTAGGTGGATCCAGCTACGTCTAAGTAGCTCACTTCTGTACAGCCGACCTTATTAAATAAGAAGAGTTTACCTGGTTGAATTAATATACATACACCAAAATTGAGATTTTGTTTTCAAGTTGAAAATGTGTTTATTTTCAGAACTCTCAAGCTAATATTTGTAACAAATTTGCTGAATTTCCGAAGTATATGTAATGCTGATATTAGAGTGATAAATCATGTGCCATTGAGGAGAATTTTTATAAATGTTATTACCTTGGTACAAGATGCATTGCAGCTACGGCTGTATTGCCCATGTAGAGGCATTCCACATGGAAAAAGCCTTTATTACATAAATGCTGGCAACCATGCCTGATGCACTGAAATTATTGCAAGTAGCAACCTTGCATATAGTGACCACCAAAGTAATCTTTTAACATAAGTAGCTATCAGGACAGAAACGCTTGGCGACCCCTGCTTTAGGTGAACACGCACTAGGTCTGTCTAGGGAACCCTGAAGAAGAGAAGAATGGAAGCATGGATTCTTTTCTTGCTCTGAGATTTCTTTCTTTGCCTAGGTGCCACACAGGGACATATTGGTGTTCTTTACTCTTTGTTAAAGGAATGTTAAGGCAAAGCCGGGACTTGCTATTGACTATACACAAACCATTGCAATTTATTGATGTCTGTTTGTGAGAAATGTAAGAATTCTAGGGTGCTGAAATAAATATTTAGTGTATTAGGAGCTTTAATAGGCAGATCATAACTAGAAATTAAATGTAGGGTGACGTGGTCCGCTTTCTTGGCACTCATGACAATGTGCGCTGTTGAGGAGCGAAGTATGTGTTTGAGAGGTAAGTGAATGGTCTATTGATGCCATCGACATGAGGGAGTCTTAGCACTGGTGCCCCTTAGAAGTTGATCAGAGGCACGAGTTGCCAATGTCTTGTGTCAAATGGGTTTCTAGCGCGAAGCCAAGAGATCCAATCCCGTTGTGATGCCCAGTGGTGACCCATTTGGGGTGTAACTTGTGTTTGGCGGGAGACGAAGAGTAACATCGAAATATACCAGTTATTGTAAGATTTAGGTTGAGATGGAAAGAAGGCATCCAGCCAAGCACAGTCAAGGGAAAGCTTGAACTGACAGATGTGGTCCAGAGATGGCACTGTCCAGCCAAGTTGGGTGCTATCAAACTGCTTATCAGTGGCAACATCTAGCCCAACAGCAGATGTTTGAGAAGCTCCATGAGGATAGGGTCTTTGCCAGGTGGACGTCTTGAAGTGCTAGCACAATGGATAGTCCAACCAGAATAAAAAAATATCTATCAAGAGATGAGGGAGCTGGGAAAAGATGAGGTTAAGATAACCCTGAGGCTACATCCTCGTCTGAAGATACAAAGTGATGAAACAAAATGTAATGCATGGAGGGTGAGCTATATTGAGGGAAGAATGCCAAACAAACCTGCAATGAATGAACTGGCATTTAGTGAAAGCTGAGATGAACGTATTGTCTTCAGATGTTTGGGTAATGTAAAGATAGAGGAAGGACTTGAGTGTCAACACTAGGGGGCTTATTTACGAGAGAAGTGGCAGACGTGGGGTTAGTCTCCTTGGCCTAATGCCACGCTCCCCCACTTCTGAAACGCAGGGCTGCACTGTATTTACAAAAATACGGTGCAGCCTTGCGTTTCCCCCTCGCTGGTGTTAATTTTGCTGCATATCGCCAAGGTAGGCACCCTTGCACCATAGTGCATTGTTTATGTGCAGGAAGGTGTCCCTTCCTGCACATAAACAATCAGTAATGGCTCTTTGTAACTTCTGTGTGTGCTGCCTAATGCACCACACATAGAAGTTGCAAACTGTCATTTTTTTTCCAATTATTGTTTTTGTGCAGGCAGGGACACCTTCCTGCACATAAACACAATGGCGTTTTGCTGTTTCTATGTGTGCTGCACAACGCAGCACACATAACAAGGAGAAATAAAGCATTTCTTCTCATTTTGCTTGTTTAAGACCAGGTTTTGCCTGGTCTTAATTTTGGTGGAGCCTCCTACTATCAAAATCAATGGGTGTTGCGGTGGAACGCCCACCGCAACACCCATTGTGCTCCTCTTTCACACTAAATACAGCATGAAAGAATGTATGACATTACAACGCATACATTTACAACGGCTGCCTTTACAACGCAGTTTTTACATCGCAACATCCTTTACAACGCATTGCATTACATTGCATTACACTACGTCGCAATTTAAGAAACTACCTTTACAACGTATTACATTGCATCGCATACTACCTTTACAACGCATTCCATTACAACATATACCATTACATTGCATTTAAGGTAAGTATTTGATAGTATAGGGGTAAAAATTACTATTCTAACTCCAGGGGGTGCAACAGTAGGGTAAGTGTTGGATAGTGTAGTTGTTAAAAATTACTATTCTAACTCCAGGGGGTGCAACAGTAGGGTAAGTGTTGGATAGTGTAGTGGTTAAAAATTACTATTCCAACTCCAGGGGGTGCAACGGTAGGGTAAGTTTTGGATAGTGTAGGGGTACTATGCATTGTAATGGTATGCGTTGTAATGCATGCGTTGTAGTGACATGCGATGTAGTGTCATGTGTTGTAATGGTATGCGTTGCAATGCCTGCATTGCAGTGACATGCGTTGTAAAGGATTTTGCGATGTAATGACTGTGTTATACGTGTAGTGTGATGTAATGACCACGTTGTAAAGGCTGTTTCCCGTCAGTCCTTATTCAGCCTTAAGGGTTGTCCACCAAAATAGGGGATTGTGCGATTTGTGCCTATTATACACAGACAATGTTGTAATTGTTGATCTCGCTCCTAAGGCCCTACAACATCGTTTGACCTGTCTTCATGCAGAATGAGGTTCATCATTCATTAAAAATTAGTACAACAAAAAGTAAAGTATTGATATGGAAAGGCAAAAGATTCAGGGAAGGAAATTAATTTAAAATGGAAGTTAAATAAGAGAAATTTTGGAGTCATAAAAACAGATTCTTATTTTGGGAAAACGTTTTCCTGAAACTTAAATAAAAAATAATTTCTGTGCAACATATTTCCAGTAAGGTGATATCCCATGCTAACAGACTAAGAGCATTTTTTTAAAGCTTTTAGACGTAGGCATTTCATCCATTTACCATTGGTATATCGTCTAAAAGTTCCTCCAACAAATACTCCTTAAACTGTGAAATTTGATCACACTTGCTGCTACCCAGGCCAGTAGGTTGAATCTTGGATGAATTAGTACTGTTGTGCGTGCTCTGGTTGCAATGCTTCACTGGGGTTACCAGTTACCTAAGAGTGAAGAGAACTTCCTAAGGAAATTCATGTGTTTGGAAATAGTTTATCAACAGAGGGAAAATAGTGTTCTTTTCAGAAATGTTGTCAATGCACTCAGGTTGTTGCAGAAAGAACAGTATTTTTGGGAGTGTAGGATTGTGCTGCTATTAAAACTTCTGCTATACCAGCTGCCATGCAGCATTAGCTTTGGGTTATAGACTGGCTGCTGTAAAAAAAAAGAAAAAATACACGGTAATTAATGCTTTCCTGTATTATGAAAAGAACACAACCATTTTTTATGTCGACTCGAGCACGGAAACTAGTTTTTTCCATTTTGTTAAGAATGAATGTATAACCATTGCAATGTTTAATGTGTGCCTGGCAAAATGTGGCCTTTTAGAAAAAAATTGGATTTAAATCATGTAAGCTTTGTATGCTCTGCACTGTACTTTCCTCATCGTCAATGTTGAAAGCCCCTTATTTTATGAAATCTAATGCACGTTCCATTAATGAAACTCAACAATAAGTATTTGCCTCATAAGATGAAATGTACTGTTTACATTTTTTTTTCTCTTTTAAAACATTTTTTTTACATTTGTATTGAAGTATATTGAGAGGTTTGTTTGTGATAAACACTTTGTGGACCTCTTTGGAGATCCAAAATTTATCTTTAAAAAACTTGAACTTGTCAGTCAGTCTGAGGCATAATTATGGGGTTTGATAAAAGACGAAAACAAGTAAAAGACACAAGTAGTTTCTTGCTGTGAGCCATGAAAGGGAACTAGTCATCCAATCAAAAGAATGGTATGAAGCTGTTGGCCAGTGGAGGGACAAACGCAAGAAGGAAAGCGATCAAATAAAAAGCAAGCAAATGCCACTCAGAAGAAAGTCAACACACGGCAATCAGTCAGTTGGCTGCTCAAAGCTCACTTTAATTTCTGGAAGTGTTCACAACAGTTCTTCAACAGACAACTAAAAGCTGCCTTAATGGGAGGTATAAAAACTCGGAATATCAATCGCTAAACTACTATAACATTTTATCATTCTAATTTTTAAATCCAGGGCACGGAGATGCTATAAACTTTAATCCACTAAATCTATCCATCTATATATGGTAAGAATCCATGATTTCAGTGCCGAATCAATCTTCTAAAATCCCACGTCCTTTTCAGTAGTTATTCGCATGTAAACCCATCCTTGCTGGCTCAAGGGGGCCATTTTCAGAAGACGCGTCGTTAGTCTCCAGGAAGGCAGCTTTTTTTGTCATCGGGCCAACTTCCTGTCATGTCAGATATCTCAAACGATTTTCATTCGCATTGCATTTGCTTTAATAAAATACCAATATTTGTTCTGCTCCTGAAACTGCTGTAAGCGCATCTGGGCGCCTTCCCCGCCAGCTGCCGGCCTCCTTCGCTGGTACGCTCTGATAATGGAGCTCACTTGATATCGCGAATCATGTCGAAGGAGGTGTAGGGCGCACGTTTCATTAGATAATGAATCAGTTTGGAAATTGGATCCGGGGATCACATTGATTATTCCTGACATTTCCATTATCAAAGTCATCGGTAAACACGAGCTCTTCATTTTCTGTCCTATCTCCCCCCCGTGATTGACTTTGGTTAAAGGGCTTTTTGGTAAGATTCAGTGGTGCAGCAGGATCTTCAGTTCTTCCCTGGCCGCAATGGTCTACAATGGGTCTACCTTCACCGACTAAGGGCTTCATTTTAATCTCTAAGAGATTCACGATTCAAGTACAAGCAAGATTTTCTGCTCAAATTAGTATTCTTAATTTTGCAGTAATTACCACACACGCCTAGTTTTTTCCCTGCTTGATTTTCACCAAGTAATTCCAGGCAAAACTCATGTGGGGAGAAAGAAAACAAACTTGTTCTGAGTTTTTGCAACTCCTAAGTCGAGGAAAATATGTTTACCCTGTTATCCCCCAATACAATATGCATACAACACAATGATCCCGCAATAATACATTCTGTAAATATTGCACTACAGGTTATTAATGTGAACAGGTACATCATTACCTCTAGAAATTATGGGGCAATTTTTCCGAGGCTCTCAGGGACACATTTACTAAAAAAAAAACACAGTCAGATGGTGAATGCCCTTCTCAAGTAAATCAGGCTATTTATTTTACTTAAAAACTCTGGGGCATATTTACAAGCAAAAACACAAGCCCCTATCGTCACAGGAACATCACTAGGCAGCTAAATTTAGCACCAGAACAGGGAGAACTGCAGGCCTGCACCTTATTGTTGTAAATACCGTGCATCTCGGTGTTTATAAAGTGAGGGAGCGTGGCATTCACTTTGTTGGCTTAACGCAGCACTCCGACACTTTAGTTGTAAATATTCCCCTGTGTCTCTCCCCTTAAAAGAGCTCAGTGGTGTTTAAAAGCTAAATAAAATGTTGTATACCAAAGTGCACAGCTGGAAACACTAATGTTCATGGAAACTAGTGATTAATGTGAATTTTTAATGACACAGACTTATCATAAACACTTTATTGTAAACTATTACAGTGCTTCACAGTCATCATTGTTTGCACTATTTTACTCTTGGCCCGATTCACATTGCAATTTGCACTTGCGAGTTCCACGTACGTGTGCAAATGATGTGATTATGAGTGTATCCAAAATCTGACCAGTGGCGTCTTGCATAACTCGCGGTGACAGGACTGGCGTGGGGGGTCGGGCATGGTGCGAATGCAGCATTGTGATTGGAAAGCACCCGGGCTCTCTAACCAATCACAATGCTGCAGTGCAGTGTTGTGATTGGTCTGAGTGTCCTGGTTAAAGAAGACATGCACTTTGCATGACACAACTACACTGACTTGTATTTTGCTCCAGGCCCCACACTTTACAGGGCTGTACTCTCCTTCAGCAACATTTATTGATATTTTGATGTGTAACCAATGACCCGTGTTCATTTTTGGGGATGCAGCGTGTGTGGACAGACCACTATGTAGCGCCAGACACCATGTTTTCTCTTTCATATAAGTAAATTATTTTTAACACTTAGAAAGAAGGTGTGTTTATTGCATGGGTCGCAATGGAAAAAGCTTAAAGAGGGCCCCACGTTAAGTTTTGGCCCCAAGCCTTGCGCCAACTTCTGGCAAGCCTGTGCTGAACAGTTGCTGTTCTTTGTTCAAAATTTCAAAATGAGGATGAGCAGAGAGAAGAGGTCAAGGGGTTGGCTCAATCCAGGTTAACGCGGATGCTACATAAGAAGAAAGTTAGGGGCCTATTCACAAACTGTATTTTGTAGCTCATTTATTAGTACTACTCATTTACTACAAGATGCTGTTCACAAACCTATGTGAGGAGGACCCCAGCTCAGCCTTTCTTATCTTTTCTGTGATGAAAAGTGTGCCCCGAATGCGGAGTCTCCACACGTATATGCCTACATTTTAGTGGTAAATGTAGGAGGGACTAAATGGGAAGAGTTGAGGGACAAGTAAGGAGGAGGTATGGGAGGGATGGGAAGGGGTTTAGAGAGGGACAGTCAGCCACCCATAATACAGAATAAGCCCATTCCTATTCAACACCCACGCTTTTAAAATTACTACAGACAAAAAGGACGGAAAACAGTCCTAAATATATTCCAGCTCAGACCTAGAATAAGTTCAGCACCACACATGGCCAACCACTGGTACTGTAACACCCTTTGTTAGAAAATAATGGAGGCAGAGACTTAAAATAGAATCTCATGGGAAACAAAGTTAAAATACCTTAATTTATTTCAGTTTTTAAAAAGTATATAAATGTAATTTAAATTTTAAATCATTATATATAAATAAAAAAACAAATTGTATTGTAGTGTAAAATATTTAAATAACTTCATAAATTTACAAATGAATGCAACTTATTTTGTAAAAACATAAATTATTGTAAATTAGTTCTATACTCGACACATAATAAATAAATATAAACATTTTATTTTAGTGGGCATTCTTTAAAACAATTATTAAACAATATTTTAATTGAATGTAATATATGTCTATTCATTACATATGTATGTAAAAATTATGTTAGTAGTGCCCTATTTAGATCTGAATCTAAAATGTATATATTGCATTAATTTATATTGATATGTAACATAAAAATATTGTTACTAGTTTCTGTAAGTTAATGAACTTTGTACAACTGTCCAAATCATAAACATAGAAGTAAGTGTACACTTGTAAAATGTGACTTCAGTCCCTAGTTTCAGCAGGTGGGCTCATTTAAATCTATACATTGTAATAAATTTACACTCACAAACAGTGAATAGTCAAAAGTAGTAAATATACCACAAAATGTAACAGTAAATTTAGTAATATAGATTTACTCATGTGTAATTCTACCTTTGTGAATATTCCCCTGAGTTGTTAATGTTGTAGATTCTCCAGTCACAACATGTTAAGTGCAAATATGGATTTCACCCCAAAAAATGTAACTCAGATCAATCTCAATTTACTTAAAATGTTGCACACCGGATGCCATGCTGTGTTGAACATTTTGCAAAAGGTAGACGGTCGATCTTTAGCCTGTGGATTTTGCCTGTATATACCCAATTGATAGAATTGAAGGAGGGCTTTAATACTCAGCAAGAACCAAAAACCTTTAAACATTTTAATATGTTCTAAACTAAGTGGAAAGAAAGATTCTCTCTTTATTATGAACATCATCATTTAAAGAAATTTGTGATTGCATCACATTCCTCAAAGCACGGTTATTTGAATACAGTATTTATAATTTGCACAAGACCCGCTTATATGTAATCTTTTCTTATGTTCTGATGTCTTAAATACCTCTGAGTGAAGCACTTGAATTATCAATATGTTATGAACAATCCTGTTCCACATGGCTGTTTCTCTAGTAAAGCTGGAAACTTTAGAAAATTCCTAAAACATAACTGGGCTCAGGAGAATAAAAAGGGCAATAAAAGAGGAACACCCTTAATTCTATGAAGTGTGTTTGATACATGTTACTCAAACTGTATTGGTCTGAAAGATGGAAGAGCAGCTGTGTGCACCCATGCAAGGAACAATCATTCGCTTTGGGTGAGCAGCATTTTGAACAGGTTCTGCCGAATATATACAAGTTTGTAATGAGAAACCGGTGTATTTTATTATTGATGTTTTAAGTAGGATCCCTTGTCTCTGTTGGATCCATTTATATCAGTTTGTGTTAAAATTTAAAATAAGGTACATATTGCAGCTACAGTATAAGCCACATAATTTACATTGAATTGCACAATATGTTTGATAATTTACATTTCCGTGCTGCTCACAGTTCTAACATTTGCTGAATAATTTGTCACCCCTAAGTCATGATTCGAGTATCGATTGCCAGAGTGTCATTTATTTCTATTGCTAATTATGGGAGGGGCCATGTGTCACGAGAGGTGAAGTCTTGAATGAGCCATGATTCCCCTCCATCAACAATGGTACCAAATAGCATATTGTACTCGGTGCATCTGCTTATATGGTCATTTAACCACAGCCACAGAGAGGATGAATAGGGTTAAAATGTTACAATAAGTTCAAAAAGACATCCTGTCTATTAGAGTTGTTTATATCTATGAGGCAATAATTAGTCTATTTTCTTGTTAATTTTGCTGTACTGTGGTGATAAACTAAAATGTGATCTTTGCACTATAGTGATAAAGGCATGAATCTGTGGTTATTCATGTAGTTGCTCTCAACGTGTTATTGAGCCACATTTATTTTCATTGCAATAGCATGAATATAAACTCACCTAAAAACATTTAAACTGCAGGTATGGTTATAAATTAAAATTGAAAAATTTACTAAATTTGCAAGTTATGTTTAGCAGCCCAATCCATAACTCCCACAGCAACGATGGAAACCATACATTACACACCAAATGCACTGCTCGTGACAATACCCTTAAGAAGACAGATACAGTTACAAATGTGTTTCGTCTTACAGATGAGAGTTCATATTATAGGTGTCTGGTTTTTGTTGAGATGGGAATTGTTAGTGCTTAGGGTTGATATGTGTTTTTTGGGTGTTAAGGCCTTTTTTAGGGTTTAGGGTGGGTATATGTTTATGTGCAACCTTTGGCAGTGATCGCTGAAGAGGCAGGGCTGGCGCTTTTCTCGTACGCCGATGACACTCAGATCATCTTTTCCTTATCGGCTGACAAGAGATCGGGTCCTTCTACCCTGCAATTGGGCTTGCAATATATTGCATCGTGGATGCAATCTAATCAGCTCAAGCTCGATTGGGAAAAGACGGAAGTTCTCATTTTTGGGAAAAACACAGACCATTGAGGCCCTCAACATTGGCCCGTTGAAATGGCGCCTCTACCTATGCCCTCCTCTCAAGTCCGCTATCTTGGCTTCATTATCAACAATAAATTGTCAATGAAACAAGAGGCAGTACAAACTGCAGCCACCTGTTTTACCATCCTCAAATGGTTAAAGAACATCATTTGGATGCTCCCTGTTGCTGCCCAAAGGACGGTAGTCCAGGCACTTGTAACATCTCGCCTGGTCTATGGAAATGTCCTCTTTTTGGGTGCAAACAGGGATGTGCTGCGCAAGCTTCAGGTAGTGCAGAATTCTGCAGCCATATTGCTGTGTAGACTTCCTAGAATGTCCAGCCTGTATTAAATTGGTGAGAATGGGAGGTCGCTCGTTCTCCTATCTTGGCCCAACCCTGTGAAACTCTTTACCTGATGTGATGAGATAAGAGAATTTTACACCAATTTTCGCAAACAATTAAAAACTTGGTTATTTATTCAATAATTCTAATGTAGGCTTTCAGAGTTTCTTTCAGGGTCTGCGCTGGGAAACCCTTGTTGGGTACCTGTGCGCATTTGAAAAATAAATTTACATAACATAACATAACATGGGTGGAAAGGGACTTTTAATGGTTTATGGTGGGTATGGGTTTTTGGGTGGCATGTGAATTTATAGGGTTTAGGGTGGGTATGGGTTTTTAGGTGCAAGGGCATTTTTAGGGTTTAGGGTGGGTATGGGTTTTTGAGTGTTGAGGGCATTTTTAGGGTTTAAAGTGGGTATGGGTTTTTTGGGTGGCAAGGGCATTTTTAGGACTTAGGGTGGGTATGGGTTTTTGGGTAGTAAGTGAATATTTAGTGTTTAGGGTGGGTATTAAGTGCACTGCATAACCCTCTGTGCCCTTACATTCTTATGTAAGGGCCCGAGGGGTATGCACTGCACATTGTAGTGCCCACTCTGCCCCTTCACAGAATTGCACTGAATTCTTGGGAATGAACTCCACCACGCCCAACTCAAAATTTAGCAGATTCGCTTTAGTTTTCCAGAATCTCAGTTCAACTGAACTGGGAGGGCAACAGGGATAGAGAGGGTGGTAAAGATACATGGCAGGCATGGGGAGTGTGGCAGTGATTAAAACTGCAACTGGGATGGGGGAGTGTGACTGGGCAAGTGATAGGGTCGGAAAGAGTGACAGAGATTGAGGGTGACAAGTACTAAGGTCCTTGCGTAATCGGAACATCACTTTTTGTGATGTTCCGTGGCGCAGGAGCCTGCATGATATTCATCAGGCAGCACTAAGCCACTTTTTTTGGCTTAATGCTGCCTGATACATATCAGTCCCTTTAACACAGTGTTCTGCCTTAAAGGGGCGTGCAATGGGTGTTGCTGGGGGCGTTCCCAACAACATCCATAGCCTTTAGACACAGCCCCAGATTTACGAGAAATCGTAAATCTGAGGCAGTGCCAAAAGTTTACGCCTCCCAAGGGGAGGTGTAAGGGAGGCGCAACAGAGAGAAATGTCTTTATTTCTCCTTTTTTTTTCCTTTTTCTATGCGTGCTGCATTCTGCAGCACACGTACAAAGAGGAAAATCCTCTTGTGATTATTTTTGTACAGAAAGGTTTCCCTTCCTGTAGAAAAATGATAATCCCCGCAATGCAGGCACCCTTACACCATGATGCAAAGGTGCCTGCGTTGGCGCAGGCAGCCCATTGTGCGCCGGCGCTGTGGAATTTTAGTTAGTGTACTAAACATTATCTACGCCATCTTGCAGACTCACGTATGAGTATACACGACAGCCATTTTAGGTACCATGGTCTCCCTGTTCACGATCGCCCGTCAGCACTTCCCTGAACCTTGCAAGCCTTCCCCGCGCACCCTGGCTGCCCCCGCACTCACACGCGCAAGTCATGAACCCTCCCCTCCCATGACTCTGTCTCAGGGAATCACACCCCGCGCCTGACCAACACCTCCTTTCCGTCCATGAATACCCCTCCTTTGATGACCCCTTCCTCTGAGCCCGACTGCCTGTACGAACCGCTGGTCATCCTTTAGCCCGAGGATACAGTTTATTGCCCATTACTGTATTCACTCGCCTTTCCTGAAAGGAGCCACTATTGATCACGACCTCCCCATCCCCTGAGATTCGATCAGGCGCACACATTCCAAAGGAATCGGCAGAACACTCAGCTGCGTGATAGCGACTTCCAATCATATGAGGGGAAAGGGCCTCTACTGTTGTCATGTGTTGGAATGGGCCGGAACTGGGGGGGTGCCGGTGATGTCTTTCTCATATTTCACAATGTCCCTGTTGTAATAAAGGACGTTCACATGTCTTAAACCAGTGTATAAAAGACCAGGTCTCAGAGAGGTTGAGAGAGCACCTCGAGACGATACCTTGTTGTCTGATCTGATGTGTTCCACTCCGACGGAATAAACTTGTTTCCTGTATTCCTGTCTTCCTGTCTCCAGCGCCTGCCTCCTTATTGAATAACTTCGTATGGTATTAGAGGCGTTTTACGCCGGGCAAATTTAACTTAGGAAACATCTACTGAAATCGCCTGACCATTTGAATTGATCTTTATCAATTGGCGCCCAACGTGGGGCCCATCAGCGACACGTGGATCCAGTGGGAGAGGTCCCGACGACAGAGTGAACAACTGCAACGATCGGAAGAGCTCCTGTCCGATAGACCCTTGTCTGACAGCCGATCATCTGAACTTCACTGATTCCGAGCAGACCTCTCCCGAGTGATCTACGGTCCTGGCTGGGAACCACCAGGAGTGCCGCGATAGCAACAAGAGAATAGAGGACAATCGGGCGCTGGAAGCGGAAGACGAGAAACTGTCCATGCGGTCCGGGTAAGGTCGTGACACACGACAAATTGCGAAATTGATTGATTGATTGTTTGAAAATACTAGTATTACTTATTGACTGTTTCTGAGAAATTCTCTATTTGCAAACAAGCACAGAATCGCCATACTCTGTTTAATCTTTGCAGATAGTGAAGGGTAGGCAACGCAAGCCTTTAACACGTCGTGCCTACTTTTCTCCTCATTGATTGATTGATTGAATCGAGCATTGAATTGTTCGAAGTTGGTTCTCTTAAGGATCTTCTCTGTCCGCAAACGGGGAAGAATAGGAATATTCTCTCTCCCTTTGCCGATAGTGAAGGGTAGGTAACGCAAACCTTTAACACGTCGTACCTATGCCGTTCCTCATTGATTGATTGTTTGCCCGAACATTGACTGTTTTGGGAATTGGTTCTTTTCGGAGGTATTCTCTATTTGCAAATAGCGTAGAATAGAATATTCTGTCCAGTCTTTGCAAGTAGTGAAAAGATAGGTAGTGCAGGCTTTTGCCCCCCCATTGTAATCCGTCATGCCTATCTTCTCCCCATTGGTTCATAGTTGGGTCAACCCGGACCGCTTATTAGAGATGAACCATCCAGCTCCACTGGAAGGCACCCCTAATAAGGACATGTTTACTAAGCAAGGACTAGTCGCTATAGCTTATAGTAAGTTATGGCATAAATATACAAAAAAGGATCCTAAAAATCAATGGCCACTGATAGGTTCATTTGATAAAAATAAAATAAAAACACTAGAAGCAGCTGTAAAAATAAACAAGGTAACGCCCACTATGCTTGATAGTATTGGCATGTGGCGCAAAGAAGCAGAACATCGCAGGAAAAGAGAGGAAGCGAAAATAGTGAAAGAGTTACGAAAAAACGCCCATCTGGCCGCAAAAGAACTAGATGAAGAAATAAGAAGAAGAGAGGAAGTTAGACAAACGCAAGAATCAGGACTGGCAGGAAAATGCCCTGCCAGGACCACCTCTGCGCTCTACCCGGAGATACCCTCCAAACAGCGGGCAAATGACGAGTTACTGCTCGGACCTCCAATTATCTACATGCCTCCTCCTTATGCTCCCAGCCAGCCTCTAGCACAACACTCACCAGCTCAAAGTGCAGGTATGGGTGACCCTAGCGCTAGTGCCCCGGGCAGGGTTTGCCTCTTTCGGCCTTCGCACCAGCCGCATTGGTAACAACAGCAGATGAACATGAGACTAGCAGGCACCTAACAGCCAGACCAAATAGGTTGAGCAAAGATGAGCGGGATGGAATCGACAAGATAGCAAAAACATTGGTAGAACGGAAGGAGAGCGAGGAATATACGATGAATATGCATAATTCACATGCCGGTAGTCACAGACGGCATTTCATTTTGCGGTTCAGCTATCACACCCTGAACGCGTATGAGGATAGGTACCAGAATAAAGGTCCTGCTAAATTGACGGCTCTATATAGAAGGGTCGATGTTGGAGATGGAACTGAGAGCGATGTGACGGACCTCTTCATGCAAACGCTTGAGGTCTTCCGCCACCTCGTGGAACAGAAACCAGAGATCAAGATCACAGTCCCTGAAACGATTGAGGCCTCAGTAGAAGCAGCCAACACGATGATGCCTATCAGAGAAGCCGCCCCCTATTGGGTTCCCCCAAGAGGTCAGGGAACAAACGATGATATCAACCACGCAGATGCAAAAGGGAGGGTTGTGTACAACTGGGTTTACCAACCATGGGATCGGCAAGATATTTTAACTTTTAGGCAAACCCTGCCCGATTTACGAAAAAAAACCTACAGCATTTTATACAGAACTAGGCACAGCCTTGGGCTCAACCATAATGACTCTAGCGGACATTGATTTGTTTTTCGGGTTGTGTCTGCCGGCTGATGTGTGGAAGCAAATCCGGAAAGCCGACCACACGGACCTGTTCGGACACACCTGGAAACAACTCGATGACCTAGATAGGCAGCGAGAGCCCGGAAAGAAACCTGTAAAAGACATACTGGAACTCCCCGACAAAATAGTGCAGAAGCTAAAGACGTTGATCCCAGAAAAGAAGGTAGACTGGTCGATAGTCACGGCTTGTCGCCAGAAACCTCAGGAAGATGTATCAGAATACTTCTCACGATTCGAAACAGTGTTCTCCGACTACAGTGGCCAAGATATGACCACCGCAACCGGACAACACCTATTCGTGCAAAACTACGTAAAGGGGCTAACGCAAGAGGTCTCCCAAAAGTTACAGACTAGCGAGAGTAGTTGGGGAGCCTCTAAACCTGCAGCTATCCTTCAGATGGCTCAGTATTACGAACACCAAAAGAACGAGAACAAAAGGGCAACTGAGAAAAAGAAAAAGGACTTAAAAGAACGAGTAATGATTGCTCAATTGCAGGGAGTGACTACAGGAAGGGAACGGTATAGGGGGAACTACCAGTCGAATGCCCCTAGGAATTCGGCCCCTAGAGACCGCAACCCCACACCTGGCGCTCCACGAACCGACCTCGATGAGAACCAGTGTGCATTTTGCAAAGAATTTGGGCATTGGAAGTCTCAATGCCTGGCCCTTCGGGAAATTATTAAAAATAAAGAAACAAGGGACATGACAAATGGCTCCAAAACTGGAGGGCAGGGACGAGGGCAGACCCGCGACACCACCAATGACCGATCTGACAGACCAAACACATTTGACCGCCCCGACAGAATCAGTGCCAACAGTCCGACGGCAACAATGCCCACGACTCTGCATAGGACTGCCAGGGGCAAGGGAGGGATCCAGTCGAGCTCTGTGTTGACCAGCAAGGTCCTTACGTCACTGCTAAGGTCCTGGGTACAAAGTCTCCATTTTTGGTAGACACTGGAGCGACACGTAGTGTATTATCAAAGCGACTGATTCCAAGGGCACCCTTGTCTGGCTCACACATTACCTCGATAGGTTTCGATGGAACGCCCTCCACTAATCCCCTGTCTGTACCTATCTCCTTTCACCTAGGAAACAATCCCACTGACACAACATTTCTGCTCTCCTCCAACTCCCCTGACGCCATTATGGGTATTGATTTACTGAAACATTTCCGAGCTACTATTAGGTGTTCCCCGGATGGAGTCCGAGTCATCCTGTACGACAACCCGAGCATGTCCAGACCCTACCCCGCACGACATATGTACGCCATAACAGATGCTGACCTATCCTTGCTCGATACCCTACCCCTGTACCTATGGGCCAGAAACGACTCGGATGTAGGACGAATGATGATCGATCCTGTACACATAACTGTTCGACCAGATGCAATACTCCCGAAACTCCCACAGTACCGGATATCGCCCGAAGGCGAGAAAGCATTGGTAGCGATTATTCAGTCCTTGGTAGACGCAGGAGTGGTAGAGGAAGTGGTTAGTAATGTCTGCAATAGCCCTATCCTACCCATTGTTAAGAAGCAAGGTGAGGGAGATGAGAAAGCGTACCGCTTCATCATCGACCTGCGAGAAGTCAACAAAGTGGTGGTGCCACAGTACCCCGTAGTCTCAGACATCGCCACCATTCTGACTCTCATCCCGTCCACTGCCACCACCTTCACCGTTATTGATCTTAAAAATGCATTTTTCTCTATCCCCATCCATCCAGACAGCCGTTATCTCTTCGGCTTCACTTTAAAAAAACGTTCGTACCGATTTTGTAGAGCTCCCCAGGGCTACACTGAAAGTCCCAGCATTTACAGCCAGGCCCTCAAAAGACAGCTGGACGCTGTCCAGCTACCAGATGGAGTGGTGTTAATCCAATATGTTGACGATATCCTTTTGGCGGCCAACACCACTCCACTTGCAATCACAGCCACTATCCAACTCTTGCACTTTCTTGCGGAGAATGGCCACAAAGTCTCCAAAAAGAAACTGCAGTTCTGTCAGCCCCAAGTAACATACCTAGGCCACCTCCTGTCCAAAGAAGGGAGGAAACTTACGCCCGACCGAATCCAAACCATCCTAGACACCCCCATTCCAAAAACGCAGAAGCAAGTCCGTTCATTAGTGGGCCTTACTTCTTTCTGCCGACAATGGTTACCAAATTTCAGTCTCATTATAAAACCCCTACTTTCCCTGTTGGCCAAAGATGTTCCGTTCCCACTCCCGTGGACTCCCGAATGCCAAGCATCCTTTAAGGAGTTGCGGGATGCCCCCTGCTCGGCACCCGTTCTAGGAACACCAGATTACTCCAAGCCCTTCTCCCTCTTCACTCACGAAAGGGAGGAAATGCGCATTGTCTGTTCTAACTCAGCCCATCGGCGCCAAACAACGCCCTTGTGCCTACTTCTCTGCCACTCTTGATCCAGTCGCCAGAGCTCTACCTGCCTGCCTTCGAGCAGTAGCCGCTGCTGCTGTCTCTATCCGCCAGAGTGAGGGAATTGTGCTTTCAAACTCCCTCACGGTATTAGTGCCCCATGCAGTTGACACCCTTTTGAATCAGACTAAGAGTCAACATCTGACTAGCGCACGACTAACAGGGTACGAATTGACTCTACTTGCACCCCACATCACCCTGAAGAGATGCACGACATTGAACCCTGCTACACTGTTACCCTTGCCCGAAAATGACCCCGATGTGCCCCCTATACACGACTGTGTGACCCTCACGGACGAACAGACCAGGAGTAGAGTTGACCTCCGAGACATTGCTTTTACAGATCCTGATGGAGAACTATGGGTAGATGGCTCTTGTATCAAACTCTCAGACGGCACCACTTCTGCTGCCTATGCGGTGACGACGGCTCGAACAGTAGTTGAAACCGCTCGCATCACACAACGATCCGCACAGGCAGCAGAACTAATTGCCCTCACACGAGCATGTATCATAGCAGCAGGAACCACGGCAAACATTTACACGGACAGCCAGTACGCCTTCGGGGTGGTTCATCATTTTGGGCTCCTGTGGAGGGAAAGGGGATTCCTGACGTCCCACGGTACGCCCATCCTCCACGGAGATTTAGTCTCCGCCCTGATTGAAGCAGTTCTTCTCCCCAAACGATTAGCAGTAATCAAATGCCAGGCACACAAGAAGGTAACAGATTTAGTTGGACAGGGAAACGCACTAGCCGACATCACTGCTCGAACCACAGCTGAGAATAGGACAACGACACGCATGTATGTGACCAGGTCACAAGCAGAAAAATGGACTGACGCTAGGGAAACGATCAGGGACATCCAATCGGCCAGCACACCACACGAATTGACTGAGTGGGCACGGGTGGGTCTAAGGGACGATGAAGGCTGCTGGCGGACAAAAGACACGAACAAATGGTTGCTGCCTGATGCATATTTGATCCCCATACTGACAATGGCACATTCCCCTGCACACATAGGCTCTGCCCCCATGATTGAACTCATTTCCAAAGTTTGGCACAACAACAAGATCCCCGACTCGGCCAAACGCCTAGTCCAGCAGTGCCTTATCTGCTTACAACACAACCCCGGGAAAGGAACTGTGGTACCCCGGGGAGGGTTTGGGATCCCCGACCACCCCTTTGAGGTCCTCCAGATGGATTACATCCAATTAGAGAGGTGCCAGGGCTTGAAGTACGTATTAGTCATTGTATGTGCCTTCAGCAAATGGGTGGAAGCCTATCCGACCCGTGATAACACTGCCATGACTACTGCCAAAGTATTGCTGAAAGAGTTTTTCCCTCGCTACGGCCTTTGTCGAATTTTATGGAGCGACAATGGCCCCCACTTCATAGCTGAAGTTATCCAACTAATCCTGAAGGGGTTGGGGGTAAAACAAAGATTCCACGCAGTCTTCCACCCCCAATCTGCTGGCCTGGTCGAACGACACAATGCTACACTGAAACTGAAACTGTCGAAAATAGTGGCCACCACAGGACTTAAGTGGCCAGATGCCCTTCCACTGGCATTACTATCAATGCGCTCCACTCCCACTAAGCACCACTTGACCCCCTACGAAGTTGTGTTTGGCCGGCCTATGAACCTCTGGACTGCCCCCAAACCGACCTCCATTCACGACGTCCCCGACGTCCTGCTGTCAGATTATTTATGCAAATTAACTAAAACGTTGTCTGTCATTCATCAACAGGTGCAGCAGGCCATCCCCGATGCTTCCAGGGGTCCCGGTCACGATATCCAACCGGGGGACTACATCCTAATCCGGAACTTTCAACGAGCGAAGAGTCTGGAACCCCGGTGGACGGGCCCCTGGCAAGTGCTGATCACCACTCGGACGGCTCTTCGAGTGGAGGGGAAGAAGAACTGGCTGCATGCACACCACTGCAAGAAGATTTCCTCGACCCTGGCCACGACAGACAACGTCAGCACCCAAGAAGAGCTCCTGAACAAAGACCGACCATCACTGAACTGCTATCCTGATACTGAGGCACTTGAACTTGCAAAACACTCTGATCCCACTGTGCCATCTCGAGAAGGGTATTTCCTGCGTCGAAAGGAGGGAGCTTCGGCTAAGTAGGCCACTGACTAAGTTAAAAATCTCAGAACGGTGACCCAAAGCAACCAAGGGCTACCCGGAGAGAAGCTAAACGAAGTCTGTGGTTCTGCCCACTACCGAGCACCTTGAAGATGAAGATGATGGAAGCGCCAGGTAAGAAGATGATGGAAGCGCCAGATAAGAAGACGTCGGAAGCAACAGGAAATACCCACTACAGGAACCCAAAGACTGATAATTTGCACAAATCAAAGACAATCGCTTTCTTCATTGTCTTCCTCTTTTGCCTCCTCCTCATGACTTCCTTCTGGATCTTGGAGGAAAGCACACCCGCTCACCAGATGTTGCCAACCACTGTCCAGCCAACCACGAAAGAGCACCACCTGATCACCCTTTCACCTCAGCTCCGAGAAAGGCGTAGGGAGTTCTGGAATAATTCTTTCGTACAACTGTTGCACCAGCACAACCTTGCTGCAAATGCCACGAACTGCTGGATCTGTGGGTTGCTCCCACATCCTACCGGACACTCCATCCCCTTCATCCCTTCTCCTTTCTCAGTTCACGGCTCCTGCCTCGCCTGGTTGATCCTCATGCAAGAAAGCCACAAGGACAACGCCACTTCTGGTCAAACGGTGTCTCACTTCTACTATGGGTTCTGGCTGAACAAGACAGGAAAGCCCTTTTGTCCTGCAATTTCGGGTTCAACCTTCCTTACGAACATCCCTGCCAAAGAGAGGGTCGAAATGCAAGTGCTCCACAATCCAGCCAGACCCACCTTCTCCCACCTGCGGAAACAAACGGCTGCCACCCTGACCGTGGCCCTGTCTGTCATCAATGTCACAGGACTCGTATGCCTCGAAGGACAAGGAACGCAGCTGGTGGGTCACAGTTCTTGTCGCATCACCAAAACATTGGTCTCAGCTGACCCCCCCTCCTTTGTTGCTTCCCCGAATATGTACTTTGTTTGTGGCACCAAAGCTTACACTTGGCTCCCAAGAGGCTGGAGGGGTACGTGCTACATCGCCTTCATTCTTCCTCCCACGTATGTGGCTCCAGCCAACCACCACCAGCAAAAGCGCGCCGGAGATGTTAAACAAGCCGACTCCACCGGAGCACAGTTCCTGGATGCAGCAAAGGGACTTGTTCCTCTGTGGGGACCAATGGCAAATAGCCGCGCTATCCGACACCTGACTCAGGCATTAGAAACAACCATTAACATCACCGCTGGCATCCTCGCCAACAACACGGCTGAGCTTCAGGCCGTCCGCCTGATGGCTCTTCAAAACCGTCTTGTTCTAGATGTGGTTCTGGCCGACCGCGGAGGTGCATGCCGCATCATCGGCTCCAGCTGTTGCACCTACGTGCCAGATAACTCACCTTCAGTCTACAAAGCAATCGAACACCTCCACAGACTGTCCTCGGAGGTTCACCAGGAGCAGGAAGGATGGTCACTTGGAGGCTGGTTCTGGGACACTTTGAAGAGCTGGGGATGGAGATTGTTCACGTTTTTATTGATACCAATCATGATACTGTCTGGGTGTTGTTTAGGTATTCAATGTTTACCATCTTTATGTGCACTCATTTCCAACTGTATGTGCCCAAAGACTTTGAACTTTAAAATTGAGCACATGAGTCCCCTATACGAAATAGAGGTGCGTGGTCTCATGGGGATCGATCCGAACTGACAAGCTGGCGAGACATGTTAAAGGGAGGACTGTGGAATTTTAGTTCGTGTACTAAACATTATCTACGCCATCTTGCAGACTCACGTATGAGTATACACGACAGCCATTTTAGGTACCATGGTCTCCCTGATCACGATCGCCCGTCAGCACTTCCCTGAACCTTGCAAGCCTTCCCCGCGCACCCTGGCTGCCCCCGCACTCACACGCGCAAGTCATGAACCCTCCCCTCCCATGACTCTGTCTCAGGGAATCACACCCCGCGCCTGACCAACACCTCCTTTCCGTCCATGAATACCCCTCCTTTGATGACCCCTTCCTCTGAGCCCGACTGCCTGTACGAACCGCTGGTCATCCTTTAGCCCGAGGATACAGTTTATTGCCCATTACTGTATTCACTCGCCTTTCCTGAAAGGAGCCACTATTGATCACGACCTCCCCATCCCCTGAGATTCTATCAGGCGCACACATTCCAAAGGAATCGGCAGAACACTCAGCTGCGTGATAGCCCCTTCCAATCATATGAGGGGAAAGGGCCTCTACTGTTGTCATGTGTTGGAATGGGCCGGAACTGGGGGGGTGCCGGTGATGTCGTTCTCATACTTCACAATGTCCCTGTTGTAATAAAGGACGTTCACATGTCTTAAACCAGTGTATAAAAGACCAGGTCTCAGAGAGGTTGAGAGAGCACCTCGAGACGATACCTTGTTGTCTGATCTGATGTGTTCCACTCCGACGGAATAAACTTGTTTCCTGTCTTCCTGTCCCCAGCGCCTGCCTCCTTATTGAATAACTTCGTATGGTATTAGAGGCGTTTTACGCCGGGCAAATTTAACTTAGGAAACATCTACTGAAATCGCCTGACCATTTGAATTGATCTTTATCAGCGCAGGAGAAAAGGACAGGAATGCGCCGTATCTTATAGATACGGCGCATACCTGCCCTTTTCTTTTGCTGAAGGGAAGCGCAGCAGGGAGGCCTCCTGCGCTTCCCTACGGCAAAACCTCATAAATGAGGCCCTAAGAGTGGGTAAACAGCGTTTACTACGCAACTTTTACCACGCACTACCTTTACCACGCAGCTTTTACAACGCAAGTCGTTACAATGACTTGCGCTGGGGGGCGCTGTAGGATAGGGAATAGTTTAATTTACTATCCAAAACCTTCCCTACTATCCACGGGGACTGGAGTTGGAATAGTGAATTAAACTATTCACTATCCTGCGCCCCCCAACGCAAGTCGTTGTAACAACTTGCGTTGTAAAAGTTGCGTGGTAAAGGCATGCGTTGTAAAAGCATGCGTAGTAACGACATACATCCCTAAGAGTGTAGCCGGATTGGTATAGAGGCTAGACTGAGAGTGTGACGGTGATGAGGAGGGTGAGAGGGACTTCTACTGTGATACAGATAGAGAAGGTGAGTGGGACTTCTGGAGTGACATGGATGGAGAAGTTGAGAAGAACTAATTGAGGTACAGGGATTTCTAGACCGGGTGGGGTGGGTATCGGAATAGTGAAAGTGACTGGTAGAATGACGGGGTTGGGGAGGGTGAGAAGGACGTGACGGTGTGACAGGAATGGGAAGGGGAGAGGGACTTCTAGAGTGACAAGGATGGCGAGGGTGAGAGAGACTTCTCGACCCGGTGAGATGGGCATAGGAATAAAGAGAGGGACAGCAACTGGAAGTGTGACAGGGATGGGGGGAGGGAGAGGGAAAGAGAGAGAGAGAAAGAGAGAGAGAGCGCTATAGTGACAGGGGAAGGTGAGAGGTACTTCTAGACTGAGTGGGACACGTATGGAATAGTGAGTGTGACTGGGATGTGGAAATTGAGAGACTTTGAGAGTGTGACACTGGCGGGGTGTATAAAAAAGAAGGGTAGAATGGTAGGGGAGGTTCATTGGACTGGGGGGATAGGACAGACTGGAATGGTGAGAGTAGTACGGAGGGTGACAGGGACGAAGGGTGCAGAAGGATTGGGGACAGGGATAGGTATGTTGGCAGGAATCAGGCTAAATTCTATCTGACATAAATATTTGAGTTAACAATAGATAATGTATACGGAATAGAAAGGTACTTTTTAAAAGGATATATAACACACAGTAATAATGTCCTTCAATGTTTGTGTCCACTATTTTGTGACAAAAAAACACCAAGGCACCTTTCCCTGCATATGCTAAATTTTTAGGCTGTAAACCTCATTTACAGCTGAAGATATAAAACCCGGGAAAGACTCTGGGGCAGATTTACAGGGCCCTTGCGACACATTTGCACCGCGGTTGCGTCACTTCTGTGACGCAGCAGAGTAAACCATGCGCCTTATTTACAACATGGCGCATCTAGGCAGCTGCGTCACGTTGTAAAGCGCTGCACCACATGAAACCTGCGTCATGTTTCATGTGGGCGGTCAGTCGCAGGGTGGGCGTTCCGTCGCAGGAAAGCCGCGTAAAAGTGACACCACAAAATCTACAAGATTTCACTGAGTCAGTTTTACGACACCGCTGCGTCAAACCGTTACGCCTGCTTCAAGCAGATGTAAGGAGTGACGCACCACGTTAAGTATGGGCGGCCCCTGAGGATTACTGGAGTTGCGTTGTGCTTGCGACACAACTCCAGCAATGCGCCGCCCTTACGCCACAAGATGCGACACGCATCTGCCTATCCTTGTGCCACGGTGCGACACATTGTAAATACGATGCATCCGTGGTGGCGCAAGGGGAGAATTGCGTGTTGCATCAGTCCTCGTAAATATGACCCTCTGTTCACCGGAGTTTTGTTTGTGGAGTAAATACACATACAATTGCCAAACAAAAGTATACTTTGTTAAACACAGAAGGTGAAAAACTTGATTGCACATGTAACCCTTGAACTTGCTCCGTCAGTGGTGATTATGGAGTTTACAATGTATTTAAAAAGTAATGAACATAACAAATATGAAAACATTTGAAATGGCTTGTGTGACCCCTGTATGTTTAAAGGGACCATCCAGTGTAGAGAAATGAAACAGCTTTCTTTCCCCTGTCCTGCATCGCGAACAGTCACCAACAATAAGCACTCCAGAGCGTTTCTTTATCTCATGACAGGTGCTTGGTTTTCAGCTCTATTTTGACCTCATTCAGGGAATGGCCCCTTTAAGGTCAGACTTGAGACAATGCGTAAAAGTAATTTGTTTACTTGATTGTCACATCAACAGGGTCAAACATTAATTGAAGAGCACTTCATGCTATTTGAGATAGTGTCAATAACACGTGACTCACTCTCTGCCTTCTGTTGTGAGTCCATGGGACCTTGAACGAGAACAGGGACCTTGGTGGGATGAAAGCCCTTGCGCGTGTTTGCCGGTACAGAATCTGATCGTTGCCTGTGGCAACCAAGAACAAAGTTGGCCATCTTATCTATTCAGACCTTCAAAAACACCTTAACCCATGATCGGTGACTGAGCGACAGCGATGGAGGAGGGACATTAGGAAGGATACGAGATGCTTTGAGAAGAGACGTTTTAAAGCATGGACAAAATGGGCAATTGCCCAGGGCCCCCACCATGTGAGGGGCCCCTTGGGTAAGCAAACTTTCACTTTTTCTACCTCACCTCTGTCTATTTCCATATCTCAGTCTTTCTGCCTATTTCTGCCTTTGAATATTTCTCGCTTTGCCAAGCGGCTTTTTATGGATATTTGTGGGCCCTGTAAAGAAATTCTTCATCTGTTTGTGCAGGAACCCTGTTTCTGAAAGTTTGGTTAGTATCATGCAGGCTTCAATTCACAGATAATGGGCAGTACAAATATGAACAGGGGCCCCAAAAGCCTTAAGACAACACTGGCTTTGAAAAGACAGGATGGCAGCGGCTCTTTTTGAAGACCTCTCTTGTGGACGCCTCTCCAGTGACAACAATGGAACTGCCCCAGATCTTTCTCAAAAACCAGGTGTGGATTCCCTCAGAATATGTGCAGGACCAGCCCCTCACCCCAAAGGCCACATGAGAACTACCCCATGCCAACTCTCAGACTCAATCCTACCTTGCTGGAGAACCACGCTACTCGCTTTAATAATGAACCAAGCAACCAAAGTACTTACCTATGGCCAAATAAGGTAACTTCACCTCTGTTAAACACTGTCCTGAGGCAATTTATCCTCCATGTACTGTCGCCCTCATTCAGTCGCCCCTTTACCCCTTTCCAATATGCCATCATAGGGATGATAAGTGGTCCCTTGGTGGGTATTCAGGTTGATCACTTACTAATGGATTTCACTAGACTCTAGCAGTAAACCTTCCTGCTTGGGCCCTAGATGCAGATGGAGAGGGGCTGAATATACATGTTCCTGTGCCTCCACACCTCCTGTTGTGATGAATATCAGTGGAGTTCTCACTGCTGGGTGAAGGGGTTCCATTGTGGTACTGCCACTACCTGCTCCCAGTGCTTGGCATGGTCTAAGAGGATGCTCTCAGACTCCATCCTTCTCCAGGCCCGGCGTGTGTCTCCTATTCCAAATCGGGTGCCTTGTCTCCGACATATCGCAGAACTCGCAGAGGCAAAAGTTGGGGCTCATCCAAGGAACAAAAGGAGCAAAAAACTCTGCCAAAGATTTCTTTATCTAGTGCGATAAGTTACTGATATGTACAAAACAGTCCTAGATGAGATACCCTTTACATAAGAAACATACAGGTCTTCGAATTAGGGACATCATGTTTCTTTAGCTTTATTTAGCATTGCAAAAAAAGACATATCAAACAAAAATTGTTCAACAGCCGTTGCTCATCTGATTGAACCACCTTTCCAAACTGCCCTTCACTACCTGAACACTGTGCTCCGTCGGTGGGGTTTCACCACCGACGGTGCTAACCTCGAATATGTCGTAGGCAGTATAGCACAACCACATTCACGCGTCTGTACTTCACAGCACAAAATGTGTGGAACAAAAGAACAAGGGATGGTCTAAGGCTCAAACACTAATATAAACACCATCTGAAAGCAACTGAAGCCAGCTAGCTTCAATGACCAGTTTAAAGATGTACACATAGCACAGCTCTAGAAACCATTTGTAGCTGGTCAATTTGAACAGCAGCGGCTGCTGCCAGTAGAGAGTGGTGGGCCAGCGCCGGGGGAAATAATTATAAAAATAAAAAGCACTTACCTGCCACTGCTGCTCCCTACGGCTAACCACCTCAGTGGTGCTCCTTCACAGCTTCTTCATTTCTGCACAGCTCCGCACCCAATCCAGTTGCTGCTCTCATGCTATACCAAGCATGAGAGAAGCACCGGTATTGGCCTGAGTGGGATGGTCTGATCCTCACTCAGGCAAAGGGAGCCTGTGGCTTTTCTCCACTCGGATGTGCAACGCAGCTGGGTTGGAGAAATCTAAGTGCGCATGCCGGTTTGGCCGTCCTAAGACAACAGGCCAAAGTGACACGTGCTCTTACAATGCCCACAACTCCTTCTACCTTCTGCTTTCCATTGAGGATGGCCCGCCCTGCCCCAACCTCAGCAGACTCGGAGGACTCGTCTCACTGTGAAAAATAGGATGATAATAGAATTTGAAGACTTGCCTGGTTCCATCTGCATAATGTATTGTAGTGGACTGGGTGCTCTTTATTTTGGCTAGGAGGCTAGTGCTGGGACACCTAGTCAAGGTAGCCATGCGCTTACAAGTCATCATAACATAACATTATCATTGTATTTTTGATATGCTGGCTCTGAACAGTGGGGCAATGCTCCTCCGTCATTACAGAGGAGCAGACGCTGAATTTGAAATCCAGTCAGAGTACCTACTCAGTCCATCATAAACAAGACAATGACAAATAAATACAAAACACATTTTCACTAAGCAAAAACAGTTCCATAGTAATAACTCTGAGGATGCAACTCTCTAATCTGTCAGTTTTTCTCTGTGAACAAAACAAGAGAGAAACTCATGTGTAGGTTCTTAGTTCCACCAGTGCAGCAAAGGAGAACTAACTCCCAGATTCATCATTGTAATGTTTTTGCGAGTCCTTAATTTTATTTATTTATTTATTTATTTATTTTTTAAAGACCTTTATTGTGGGAAATATACAGTACACAGCGTTCTGCTTACAACCCATCCGGGCCAGCCGCACATCGGTGAAATCGCAGCACATGCATGGAAAGAAAGAGAAAAAAAAAAAAGATATATATAAAACACAGCCACATGGCCGACAACCCGGAGGTCCGGCGGCGTTGAAATGATCGAGTCTGAAATTCGTAATCATGTGCACATTCAGCTATGCAAGGATACTACGTGAAAATAACGACTGTAAGACTGTAGGTCTTCATTTTCTCTTTTATGCTCATAATCAAACTTAAAGAAGAACTCAGTGTTTTGGGAGTACTCATCAGTAACCGTCTGTAAGCCATGGCCCGCCAGAACACTTGTAAGGCACATAAAGGATAATAAGATAACCCGTTCCCTAGAAGGGCGCGGAATTACATGAAGGAAGGATGGTGTTGCATGGTGCCGCAAGTGTGGCAGTCATTGGGGAGTAGATAACATGGTCAACTCGTTAGGGACGTCTGGCATCCATAGTCGTAGCTGGGTAGAATTACCTCAGCCCTGACAGGCAATCCCCAAGACCCCAAGGCGCAGCACGTATGTTAAGCAGCAGGGAAGAATGTGGTCTAGGGGCGTGGGGGACCAAAAGGTCGAAAAACATTTATAACAGCAACTTGGGAAACGCACATGAAAGGAAGAGGGGGAGTGGGATGGAGGTAGCCATGTGATGGGGGGGCGGTATCATCCATATGTCAGTAGCGAATCAGCGGGCGGGGTAACGCGGGGTGTGCGGGAGGAAGTTCGCTTGCGCGTCAGGTTCATAAGGGGGGACTCCCAGTGCAAGAGTATGGCAGTTGTATTAGGATAGTATTATTCCGCACGTAGTCAGCAGGAAGACCCCTATCTATGGTAGTGTGTGTGGGGGCATGGGTGGGGAAAAGACCGCATGGCCGTCAGCTCTGAACAGTCTGGTACGTAGCATACAGTGGCTAAGACCCGGGGGCCTTGGGGGGCAGCAAGCAGTGCAGCAGCAGCCACGTCTCAACATCACAGCAGGGCCAGGGAGGGGGGGGAAAGGTACATGGAGAAGACTCGCCAGAAGTGATCACAGTGCGTGGCGTTCATCGCTGCGTGGGGGAGCAGGGATGGTCTACATTTCGTCATGTGATCCCCTGCTCTACACATTTCTGTTGAAGGGATTGGTGGATAGTGTCCCAGTATTGTGCAATCGGGAATTTTCTTAGGCCAGCCGTTTCCTCACGTCGTAGGGCTGTGCTCTCCGCCCGGGCCCAGTTTGCCAGCGATAGGCTCCAGTGTCGGATATGTGGAGGTGTGTCAGCCTTCCACCGCTTGGTGAGCAGTCGCTTGGCCGTGATGAGCCCAAGGTCCCAATATCGGGCCTGGACTTTATTTAGGCGCGTACGTTTGTACAATCCCAGTAAGCAGGCCTCCCACGTTCTCGGCACCCGTTCGTCAGTACATTGCGTCAGTAGCATGGTCACCCCATCCCAATACTGCTGAAGGGTAGGACAGTGCCAGAGCATGTGCAAAAGGTCCGCTCCAGTCTGGGAACAGCGATTGCAGGCCGTATCCCCGACTGAGAAGTACCTGTTGATCTTGTCCGGAGTGAGGTAGGCACGGTGCAGTACGTATAGTTGTATAATTTTGAAGCGGGGGTTACGAGGGACATTAACCGGGCCAGCCAAAATCATTGTCCATTCCTTATCCGTCCAGTCTCGTCCCCTGTCAGTTGCCCATTTCTCCCTCAATTGCACCGTGGTGGGATGTGTATGAAGAAGGAGAGCTTGCGCTAGCCAGTGGATTATGTGTGTGCCATTACTCATGACGTGTAGGTACTGCAGTAAGTTATGGGTAGGCAATTCAACAGTAATGTCCCCCCAGGCGGTAGTCAGCGTGTGTGTGAGGGTCGCGTGTAATAGGAATTGCCCAGCCGGTAGAGATGTGTCATCGACGAGGGTGGCGAAGGGGAGGAGAGCGCCATCGTAGTAAAGGTCCCCCAACGTTTCCACGCCTGCCGTGGTCCAGCCATCAAGTTGTGCAGCCGTTAGTGTCCCTGTCGCAGTCGGGGTGCCCAATAAAGGGAGTATTGGGGCATATGGCGTTTTCGCCCGCGTTAGGCGCAGACAGCGGAGGAAGCATCTGCGTGCTACTGCGAGATGCAGCTGCGACGGGCGCGGGGCCTTGGTCAGTGGGTGGAATAGCACCTGAACCTGTAACTGAGTCCAGACCGTGACATCTGTGACCGTATCTCCCAAGTCTCTTCCGCCCAGCCAGCCCGACACCCACTGCATTTGCGCTGCCAGATAGTACAGCTCCAGATGGGGGACAGCTAGCCCTCCCGCTTCGGCCGGCATATATAGTTTCGCCAGAGCGATGCGTGGGCGGCCTTTGTTCCAGAGTAGGTCTCGTAATAAGACTTCGAGGTCCCGAAACACCCGGTTGGGGACGTACGTTGGAATATTAGCAAAATAGTATAGGAGACGTGGCAGAACGATCATTTTCGTCAGAGCTACACGACTGGGAACGTTCAGCGGCAGTGTTTTCCAGAATCCAATCTGCGAACGGATGGATGCAATTGCCCGCAGCAGATTTCCGTCTAGGATATCCGCAGGTTCCCGGTAGATGTGTATCCCCAGATACCGGAACGTCGTGGGATACCACTGCAGGGTCACACCACTGATGTTTATCTCATTTTCTGGTGTATTCAGATCAAAGGAGTAGGCTCCCGATTTGGCCCAATTGACCCTCAAGCCCGACATCGCCTCAAAAGTGTCAAAAATGTCAGTGAGGGACTCTGGAACAGCACTAAGGTCTTTCACATAAGGAGAAGATCGTCGGCATATAACGATACCACATGTAGGCCATCTGCCATCGGTATGCCCCACTCCTCCCCACGGGACCTAAGTATTTCGGCCAGGGGTTCCACAGCTAATGAGAACAACAGGGGCGATAGAGGCCAGCCTTGCCTGGTGCCTCTCTGCACAGGTATTGGGTCAGAAAGGAGAGCACCAGTGCGGACTCGGACAGTAGGCCCGCGGTACAAGAGGCCGAGCATGGTCAAGTAGTCGTCGCCTAGTCCAAATTTGTCCATGACCGCTCGGAGGTAGGGCCATTCCACAGAATCAAACGCCTTCTCCAGATCTAGCACCAGGCATCCAGCGCGCGGCCATTGTCGTGGAGCATATTCCTGAAGTCGGAATAGGCGGCGGATATTGTGGGAGGTGTGGCGCGTCGGCACAAACCCGTTCTGGTCCTGGTGCACCAATGTGGGCACCAAAGGGGCCAGTCTACGAGCGAGCGAGGAGGCGAGTATTTTATAATCCGTGTTTAGGAGATCTAGAGGGCGGTAGGATCCCATCAGCTCTCCATCCTTGCCGGGTTTGAGCAGTGACACGAGGGTAGCCTCATTAAGCGTCGGGGGCAAGTGAAAATCGTCCGTCGCTGCCGCGTACATTTTCACCAGTTGGGGGATAAGGACGTCAGAGGCAGCCTTGTAAAATTCGGCCGGCAAGCCATCCGGTCCTGGAGACTTGCCATTCGAAAGATTGAATATGGTGTCGCGGAGCTCTTCGGGGTCTAAGGGTGCTCCAAGGTCATCCTGCTGCGCAGCCGTTAATACGGGCAGAGGTACCGGTAGGAGATATTCGACAATGTCAGACATCGAGGCTCGTAGGCAGGAACGATATAGCCCCGAGTAGTGACTGGTGAACGCCTCATGTATGTGACGTTGGGTGTAGAGTAACCCACCCCCCTCCGCCTGAATCGCCGAGATGGGAGACGAGCGGGCCTCTTGTGTGATCAGCCAGGTTAACAGCTTACCAGGCCTGTCACCCTGACGATGCATGCGGGCAGAATGTGCCGCAAAGTTAATGGTGCGTAAACGTTCTAGGAGGCGGTCATGGTCCGCCCTGGCCTCCGTCAGTCGAGCTTCCGCATCCCCCTCCGCAGCGCTCTCGAGGGCTAGTAACTCAGTCTCAATACGCGTCAGCTCGGTTTCCAGTTGTCTCTTAATGTGTCCCTGTGTACCCAAACAGAGTCCCCGGGTCACTACCTTGAAGGCGTCCCACTCAACCTGGGGAGAGGACGCTGTGTTAGTGTTAAGTTCAAAGTATTGGGCTGTCTGTGTGAGCAGGGATTCACGAAAGGTCGCATCCAGCAAGAGGTCCGGTTGCAGGCGCCAAGTGGGGATAGGTGGGTGCGGGTTCTCCCAAGCAATCACTAGCGTATGTGGGTTATGGTCCGAGTGTGTGCGGCCCATAATAATTAATTAATTGTGGGTTTCTAAAGCGCTAGAATCGACTCCCGAAGGAGTATATCTGCGCTGTAGACCGCTGGGGAACCCGTCCTGGCTTTCCCTGTGAGATTGTCCCTACTGGGTATCTCCAAGGTGAAACCAGGCATCCCCGGCGTATGTGGGGGCCGTTGTGGAGATGAGGCAAGCTAATGCCCAGAGTTGCCGAGTGTGATCCCTGGTTAGAGCAGGCACCGAGGTGAGAATTATCGAGTCCGCTGACCCTGGTCCTCGACCCTGCCGCGTCGGGAATAGAACCCTGGTCCCGGGCCGTCCTCTGCTTCCGCGTCTGCCGCCTCTAACCAGTGAGCCACACCACTCCACTATACTGGGTATCTTTGACTAGTGGGAGAAGTTCAGTAGAGATCATGTATCTGTCTAACCGGACGTGTAGTGCATGGGCCCCAGACCAGTAGGAGTACGTCCGTGTAGTGGGGTTGAGAGCTCTCCATGCGTCACGGAGATCCCATCGCATGGCCCAGTTTAGGAGAGCTTTCGTGGTGGTGTGTGTCAGAGCTGTGGCCGTGGGTGCGGTGGATCTGTCTAGGTTAATATCTAGGATGCAGTTGTAGTCACCCCCAAGTATCCACGGGATTCCATGCCAAGGTGCCAATCTCATGGAGAGACTATCAAAGAATTTACCCTGGTCAATGTTAGGGGAGTATATAGAGGCGATCACGACAGGGCGTCCATCGAGTCTGCCCCGGGCAATCACATATCTGCCCTCCACGTCAATCTGCGTGTCCATAACCGCCCACGGGGTGCCCGGCCGAATCCATATGAGTGTGCCCCTAGCAAAGGAGGAATACTTGGTAGCGTAAAGTTGCCCGCGCCATCTGCGGCGCAGCGCATGTATTTCTGGTGCGTTCAAATGTGTTTCTTGTAACAGTGCTACATGAAACTTGTGACGTCTCAAATAGGAATAGATTTGGTAGCGTCTTGATGGTGTGTGCATGCCCCTGACATTCCAGGTGCAAATCTTAATTTCAGCCATAATCACAGTGTTGACACGGAGCATCCGCCCCTTCCGCCCTCCACCCCTCTGGTGTACATCTCCCCAGGCCCCCCAGCCCTCCCCCTTCGTTCAGTCCAAACATAGGTACCTGGTCATAAGGGAATAGGTTTGGTAAACTGCCAAGGGCAAGGGTAGGGGAAAAAACAGAATGCTCAAACAATGCAAAACCATAACAAATACCATAAGGTCGGCCACGGAACATGTCGCCGTCCAAACACACCAAAGAGGGAAAAGTTCAATAATCAAGTCTAGGGGGTGTCATGTGCTAATCACAGTATCGGCGGTGTAAATAGATAAAAGGAGAGGAAGAGGGTTAGTGGCCCTTCCCTGGGCCCTATGCCGAGTGCGCCGTGTATTCAAAATCCGTATCCGGGGAACCATTTGCTGTCCCCGCGTCGCACGGGCCTCCACTGGGTCAACAATGTTAGGGGAGTGCAAGCAGTCCTCAGCCCCCATCTGCCCAGTAGTGACCAGTCTCAAGATGGGAGGGGCAGCAATCATGGAAGAGAGGCGGGGAAGAAGAGTGCAGTGCAGTACAGTACATTTCCACCACCTCCTTACCTGCTCAGTGTCTACTAGTCCGGGAGGCACACTCGCTGTAGGAAGGTCACACCATCCAGCACTGGAACAGTGAGGATCGTGCAGTGCGCCAACCAGTAGTCAAAGTGTCTAGTGGCCGTCACTTCCTCGGCTCCATTCCCTGCACCCCGGCAGGATCCGGTCGTGGTGATTAAATGTCTTTAGTGAAGCATGTCCGCCGTTTGCGGCGTGACTTCCGGCAATTCCACGGATATCTGGGAGTCTGGTAGGCCATAAATGGCGTCATCATCGCTGGGGATTGTCTGTTGGCCGTCTTCAAGGATAGCTTCCGATGAGGGCGAATTGCTCAGTTGAGAGACTATCCGGAGTGCATCTCGCTGTTCCTGGATGATTTGATCTGCTGGCGGGGAGTGCCGTGACATGTCCTCCGGGCGGCGGGTCTGTTGGCCTCTGTTCCTGCAGTGGCGGCGTGGCCCTCGTGTGCGTGGCCGTGCCTCGCTTCCCTGTGCCTGCCTGGGCGTCTTGTCCGTACCGCTGTCCAGCCACTCGCCGACCTCTTCTGGGGTGTCAAAAAAGTAGGTTTTGTCCCGTGCCACCACTCTCAGTTTCGCAGGAAAGAGGACGGAATATTTCAGGCCAGCAGTGCGGAGACGTCGTTTTGCCTCCAAGAAATCGTGCCTTCGACGTTGCACCTGGACAGTGTAGTCTGGAAAAAACATTATTGTAGCATTGTCTATGCGGATTTCTCCAAGACGTCTGGTTTCCCGTAACACCGTGTCCCTGTCTCTATAGTTCAAAATCCGGCCTCGGATGTGTCAGCAGTACCAGCAGGTGATCAGCGGATGGGCCTTACCAGGTAGGCCCGATCTCCCGGCGAGGCTCAGGGGGGTGGGGGTGGGGGTCTGCCAGCCGGCCCCACTACTCCACTGGTGCGCCGGCGGCGACGGCACAGGAGCTGCGGCGTCTTCAGGTGCGGCGTCAGGGGGCCAGGCAGTCGCGCCCTCCGCCCGGGCCAGCAGCAGCACGCCTCCCACGCCGGGTCCCTCACTGGTGGCCAGCAGCGAGGAGGAGAGGGGTGCAGGGTTGTCAGAGGTCCGCCGCAGGTCAGTGCCAGCTGGCCGGTCGGCCGCGTCTGTGAGGGCGCGCGGCCAGGTTGAGGCCTGGGTGCCGGGCCCGATCCGCGTCCTCGCGTAGTCCGCCCGCCGCGCGGGAAGCGCCAGGGCACGCAGGAGGGCCGTAGGACAGGCCGGTGCTGGCCGCTCCGGGTCTCCGGAACCAAAGTCGGTGAGGATGCCGAATATGGTGTCTGGAAGGTCCGCCTGCAATTTCGGGCGGCAGCGGTCAATTATGGCGGAGAATCGGCCCAGGGAAGGGGAGCTTAACACGGAGCTCTACCCAAGGGCGACCTCCGCCATTGCGTGCTTAGCCACGCCCCATGTTTTGCGAGTCCTTAATGGCGATTATTAAGGAATCGCTATTAAAGACTCGCAAAACGGCATTCATGTAGAAATCGCAATATTTATTGCGATTTCTACTGCCTCCTTATTTGCGATTCGCTAATTGCGAATCGCAAATAAGGAATGGCTTTCCCATTAATTCCTATGGGCCTAAAGGCCCATAGGAATGAATGGGGAGTCATTCCTTATTTGCGATTAGCAATTAGCGAATCGCAAATAAGGAAGCAATTTCAAGGGTGCCAGGGTGTCCAAAGGACACCCTGTAGCACCCCTGAAATGCTAATGTACACTGGTGTTGCGCACACACATGTCCAAAGGACATGTGTGTGTGTGTAACATACAACTTAGAAAAATGCACTAAAGTGCATTTTTCTAAGTTTTCGCTATTTACCACGAAGTCAGACTTCGCGGTAAATAGCGGCCCCAGATTGTGATTTCGCTAATTTTAAATGGTTCATGAATTGCATTTAAGGACTTAAATGCAATTCATCGCAATTTAGCGATTTTATAATTTGCGATTTTTGCATTTGGGATGATGAATCCCAAATGCAAAAAAAGCGCTATAAAGGGCCAGATTTACAGAATCTGGTCCTTTGCGAGCCGATTTTCCTTTGATGAATCTAGTTGAATGAGCTTTAGAGATTGGGCCTTTGTTGCATTGTGGGTGTTCAGTGAGTGTTTTGCTATTGTTCTAAACAATCTTACTGTGTGATTGTCTTTACAAAAGCAATAATATGTAACATTAAGATCTCTGCCAGGTTATAGACCCAAAGGTTAGGTCAAAAACAAAGCTAAGTTCATTACCGTATAAGCGCGGCCCATGTTTTACATAATATTGCGACAGCATATCCTAGAATTGTTCATGCAATTCAATTACAAATATTTTTGGAAATTAGTACTATCTTAGGTTAAAGGTAGAAAGTTGCATGAAGGGTAAGTTAGATACATTGATTTTTGTGATTAGTCATTTTATTTGCTCCTAATGTCAGAAGTAGTCCTGACAATGAGATATTGGTGCAATATATGCTTACAATTCCAAAGTTTAAACTCTATGGTATTGCTAATATGCACTATTCTGTGCTCCCTTCTTAGTCCAAAAGTATTAATCTCAGCCACTGGCAGGTACTCTGGCCTCATCCCAATCCATTCTTATTATGCACATCCTTTCCATCTCAGTTTGGACCCAGCCTTACGAAAAACAGTCCTGACCCGGCTCCTCATTGGAACAGTCCTGCCCACACTGCCTAATATTAGCAAAATTGGTTGTGGGTTCCTTGAGTTCTGGTTCATGGAGGACCTGGCCTTGCAGTTCGGGCTGGACTTTTCAAAGACAGACCTTTTGGCCTCGTGCTGGCATGCTTAGGAATATCTGCTTCTAGGTGGACTATTGACTCTGATATGATAGCCTCTTAGTTGAGCTAGGTCAGAATCCAGGCTAGAATCTTGTGCTGTTAAGAATCTGTTTAGTAAAATCCTTTTAATTGCTTTCTTGAAACTGTTTTTTGGGAGAAAGTTCCATATTCTCTGCACAGATCTGGACAGAGTGTGAGCGTAGTTCTTCTTTCTTTTTAATCTTGGGGGTTCCAGCAAGACGGAGTTGCCCACTTGGTACTCCTGAACTTATTTTTGATGTATTATATTTAGTAAGGAATTTGAGGAGCGCACAGCTACCCGCCTACGGGGGTGTCCCAGAGCTGAGGCAGACGGCACATGACAGACACGGAGAAGAAATACTAGATCCTGGTGAAGAACCAGGTTTTCAGGGCACACCGAAAAGTTAGTTCTGACTCCGATGAGCGGATGGAGAGTGGTAGGGCATTCCCAAGTTTAGAGGTTCTAACCACGAAGGCCAGGACTGGACTGGCTACCCCGCTTTCGTAAGGCCAGGACGGGTGGCAGAGCCTTCGTCAGGGCCGGACTGACTACCGGGTATTTAGGAATGCTGCTGAGCTGGGGGCTGATTTTGTTGATGGGGACCTGCGTGTGCTGAACAAAATTCGTTTTGCTTTAATTATTTTGCAGCACACGCAGGACTCCATCAACGAAATCAGCCCCCACCGCAGTGAAATCAGCCCCCAGTTCGGCAGCATTCCAAAATGCCCGGTAGTCAGTCCAGCCCTTACGAAGGCTCTGCCACCGGTCCTGGCCTTACGAAAGCGGGGAATAGCAAGGAGACACTGGTGGTTAGATCTCAGGGTCCGGTCGTTATGGTACTGCTGGAGTCTAGCTCTCAGGTACGCCGGCCTAGTCGCTAGTACTCATGTGTATCATGGTACAGGGCTATATGCGCCATGCTCACTATCTTCAGCTGGACTCTTGCTTCGACTGGGAGCCAGTTGAGATATTTTAGAGTGGGTTTGATGTGGTAAAGCATCTAGTTCCTGTTATCAGTCTCACCGCAACATGTAGGGTCACCTTGAGTGGTGCAGTGCTTGATTTGAGTAAACCCGCTAGGGATGCACTCATATATTCCAGTCTGGATACGACTAGGGTTTGGATCGCAATCTTGAAATGTGGTGGTAGAATGAAGGGTCTTTACCTATTCAAGGAGAAAAGCACTATGTGTGTGCTTGCATGTTAAGATTTTTATCTAAGGTTATCCCAAGGTTACAGGCGTGCATTTGAGGGTGACCAGTTGTGTAATCCATTCTTGTATCAGACGGGTGCTATAGAGTGGGGAGAAAAGTTGCTAATCATTTTTCGTTGTCATTTACATTGCGATGTCTTCGTGACAGTCAGATTTGAGGTTTTATTAAAGTGTCACAGAGATGAGTGATATTTTTTATGAAGGGAATTATCCAGTACAGGTGAGTGTCATCTGCATGTATGTAGTATGCCAGGTTCGCTTGTTTGAGAATCTTAGTCAACAATTATATATATAGGTGGGAAAGTCTTAAGGACAAACATAGTCTTCTTTTTAAAAAAGGACAAGTCACTCGAGAAGTGTAGCTCTTACTGACCGCTATCTCTTATAAACTCAGATGCCAAGATTTTTTCTAAAATCTAGGCCACTCACCTGGCATCCATAATGCCAGGATTAGCATCTAGTCAGCAGCATGGCTTCATCCAGGGTAGAGATACTACGGCTCATGTTAATACTGCAGTCGGAGCCTTTGACCTAGCTAGGAAGTCAGTAGTAAGTATGGGCATGGTCCTATTAAACGCCAAAAAGGCTTTTGATCGGGTGGTTTGGGATTACCTATGGGCAACTCTCTCAGCTATCAGTCTGAGAGGGAGATATAGTAAATGGATACAAGCTTTGTATAGCAAATCTCAAGCTAAGTTGCTTTAGGCAAGTTTACAAACATCCCCCTTCCCGATGCAATGTGGCACTAGATAAGGATGCCCCCTATCCCTCTTGCTATTTGCCTTGTATATTGATCCATTCATTCGGGCATTACATACTAATATGCAGATAGTATCATTGACTTCAGGAGCCAGCTTAAAGTGACTACCTATGCAGATGATATAGCTGTTTTCACTACTGACCCAGCATCTGCGATAGTCCTCATTGAAGATGAAGCAAGTAATTTCGCCCTTTTTTCCGGCTATAGGTTAAACATTAAGAAGACACAAGTGCTTCTTAATTTCCAGCCTGACAGATCTGTACTGGGTGTTTGCTCTATAGCCACTTACTTGGGGGTGCATATCTCTGTTCAGACCGAACGTATACCTGCGTTAAATTATGAACCTTTGTTGGAAACCACAATTTAGCAACTGAGAAGCTGGCACAAGCTTCCAATTGGTATAATGGGGAGGTGTAATATTATAAAAATGAAAGTACTCCCAATGTTTTATACTTATGCCGCTCCTTCCCACTACGCGCCCCCAATTCTTTTTTCAAGAAGCTAGAAGGGGTGATAAGCAGCTTTATTGGGGGGAATGAAAAAGCTCAACGGGAAATAGATCAATTGAAGCTCCTGTTTAATCAGGGCGGGCTAGACCTTCCAGACTTTAAAAGGAATTCTGGGCAGTGTTTGTGGGGCACTTCCGCAGTCTCCTGGACCCTGAAACCCAGGGTTTTTGCCATCGCTTGCATCTCGGGTCCGATTCCCAAATGTTCTTATACATAATCAACAACCCTAACTATTTTAAACGAGTTCGTTTTAAGACCGTCAGGAACAGCGTACATATATAGCAGGGAATTCTAACTAAATGCTCCCTGTTGCTCTACCATGACAAACTCCCATTATGGGGCAGACGCTGGGCTAGCTATGGGATTGACTGCCTACGATCACAACGGCTTTCAGTCATTCAAAAGCCTACAGCTCTCATTCAATCTCCCATGCAGAAGTTTTTCAAATATCTTCAGATCAGGGACTATTTTCTGAGACATCAAGTTCTTACAGCAGTATCTAGCTCTGAGGTATGGGAGTGTTTTGCATGGACAGAACCCGAAATCCGCAATTAGCATCGTGTGTAAATGCCCGGGCAAGCTTAGGCAGAATAGTTGTGAAAAGCTGGCAGCAAGATGGAGCAAGACTCTGGGGACAAATATCACTTCCATAGTAAATAACCTGGAATTAGGAACTATAGATAGATCAATCCACTCTGCTAATTTAAGACTGCAGCAGCTCTGTATGATTTGCATGCTATATCATACCCCAAAGAGGATCCAAGCTGGGCTCAAAAAGGGGGAGGTCAAGGAGGGGACCGACGTAAATGCCCAAAATGCAGACTGAATGCAGCAAACATCGTTCACATGTTCGCTACTAGCCCAGAGCTAGATACATTCTGGCAGAAGATAAGCCATGTTATGAGGCTGCATCTGGGGATAGATTACTCCCCAACAGTCACGGAAATTATGTTGGGCTACAAAGGGCTGCTCGTCTTGCCATAGCCAGGGCCAGTATTTTTCCATAACCCCCCTCTGTAGAGGAATGGTGGGCAATAGTGAAGGAAACTTCCGAAATTGAGAAGGCCCTGGCTAGGGCAAGAGGAACTCGTTCTGTAAAGCGATTCAATTCTATATGGGGCAGCCTATTGGATACGTAAGAGTATTGGATTAGATAGGATATTGGGACTGAGTAGAACAGAACAGGGACAGGAGCTCACCGGGGTATGGAACCTTGAGTGGATTATTATTATCATCATTATCCTACTTAAGCTTATATATATAGGGCAATGTATCACTATTGTGCTCTTCTATGCCACAGGACAAACCAAAAGTTGTAATGTTGCTACCTATCTGACCAAAAACAAAAATTACAAAAAATATAAAAAAAGGAAAAGTCTTAGGGAGATGGAGAATCCTTGAGAAACTCCCCTACTGACCTTGAATGCTTGAGCTCACGGGTACTTACAAACATTTTCCCAGGGACCAAAACAAATGGTGTGCTCGAGGGCCACATTTATGCCAAAAGGGTTGAATTTGGGTGTTGTGGAGGCAGGGTGTAAAGTGGGCATAGATAAAGCAAAGTATATACATTGTATGGATAGTGAGGTTAGGAGGTATTTTGAGAATCTCATTCCAACATGTCCTCTAAATCAAGGCCCTAGTCTTGAGGAGAGTCTTACTTTTGATAATACTGTGTTATTCTGTATCTGTATCTCTATCCCCGTACCACACCTTGGGTAGGCTGTCTTTGCTTACTATCGATACACTGGCAGAATCAAGTATACAATGGAGGTAACTTGATTATTGAATTGGAATTAAATAGAATTGCACAATTTTAAGCCAGAAAACCTGCGATCAACCCCAGCTTTCCAGCTAAACCAAACTGTGTGATCCCAGGCAATTTTTTTATGTCATTTTGTCTCCTTGTTCTTTTTCATTATCACATAAAAAAGCACTGCGAAACACATGAGTTAAAGATGAGCACTGTACACAACCTTCTCTCGTGTTTGAATTAATAAACTATGTCCATGTACAATAATAAAATCCAGGCAACATAAAGGCGTCAGCATGACAACTGACTTGCCTCTTCATTATTGGCATTGTTGTCAGGGTGGTAGGGGGCATGGATGTTTCTATTTTCTTATTTAAAATTAAAACTTAAAATAAAATACTTCTCAATATACTGACATAAGCTACAGATTAGCTCAGCACACACCTATGATCAAATGCAGTTTCAAGAAGTACAATAATATACCATAATTAATGATTAAAGAATGAGAAAATATCTCCCAAATGAATCCAGTGAGTCTTCAGAATACTGGAAAAAATATCCATCCTTTATTTAAAAACACAATACAAAATGCATAGCCTCAAACTTCATTTATTTAAAAACACAATACAAAATTCTTTACTCATATACAGTGACAATGTATCCTAATGATGTATATAGGCTTGTTTTTCTCTCTCTCAGATTGATATTTGATCCAATACACCTACGTTATGGGCAATTTATGCCTTTTCTCCTATTGGTATAATCATCTCCCTGTTCTAGTTTTACCTAAGAGATGTCTCCCTATGAATGAAATGCATATGTTGTGAATTCAAATTTCCACATCGAAAGTACATTTTTTGGATGTTGTGAGTGCAAATATGGCCAAAAATGTTTCTGTGTTTTGCATAAAATGTTATGATGTACATATTAATGTCTGTTGTGTATGTGTTAAAATAACGTGCAAATGTAAATATAGATATTAATGTATGTCTTATATGTATTTTATAGCCTTGAAGAAGTCCCGTTTGGACGAAACTCGCCGTGTCAGCTATGAATTTTGTATTGTATTTTTAAACAAATGAAGTCTGAGGCTATGAATTTTGTATTGTGTTTTTAAACAAATGAAGTCTGAAGAATAATAATACAAAACTGAAGACTCACTGGATTCATTTGGGAGATCTTTTCTCGTTCTTTAATCATTAATTATGATATATTATTGTACTTCTTGAAACTGCATTTGATTATAGGTGTGTGCTGAGCTAATCTGTATCTTGTGTTTTTGGCTTTTTCAAATTAGTGGGGACATAGGAAGGTCACGTTCCCAGCTCTTTGCACCACTATCTTTGCCCAAAATTTTAAATACTAAACTGACTCGTGCAGGCCCAGAGTACCCTAACTTTCTTGACTCTTATACTGACATAATCTGAAGGACTAAGGTGAAATGCTTCTACATGTTATTGAAATAATTTTTTATTGAATTTTAAAGTGACTTTACAATACGTGTACAGTATTGTTCTAAGATGTCTTTAAAAATGAAGGTATTCCTAAATGTAGCTGTTGCAGAACACCTTCTTTTCTTCCTTTGCTTTAGATAGCTTGTAAATAAGTGTTTGACTGTCTATTTTAACATATTTGTGACTGTTAGTCCTCTGTTATGTAAACAGCAGTCCAGGGCTGCGGTTCACCAAGGGCAAAATGTTAAGGTCAGGAAGGCCACTATCGGCCCACGGTCCGTACTTTGAGTATCACTGCCTTAGTGTGAGAACCTCCTAGTTTGATTCATTGTTGGTGGTTTTGAAGTAAAGATGTGAATCATTTCAGTACACTTCTAGACTGCTCCATTCTGTGTTCAAGTAACTCTAAGAGCGAGTTGTGGTTGACCATGTTGAATGCTGAAGATAGGTCGAGTAGGATTAGGAGGCAGTACTCATTCTGGTCCATTGTCCTATGTGTTTGATATTTATCAAATGGACGATGACCTAGAGGACCTACTACGACAAGTTTCTATAAAATGTTATCAATTCTTTGTGTCTTGTGAGTAAGTCTCCTGGTGGCATTGTTTCAATGTCAGGATGTGGTGTGTAGGCCGCTAATATTGGTCATGTTGTCCCTTCTCTTTCGAGTGGGCACAGTCTCACTCTTCTTCTTAAGTGGGGTAGGGCTCCTTTAAACCCGTATATGTGTTTCTGGTACGTGAGCGAAACCTCAATGTCCCCAAACGGGCAATATTCCGTTAGTGCATCTCTTTCTGTGTAGGAGTGAAATGTTTGAGATTTGGCATTTGCTGCTGGGAATGTAACACACGAATAAAGTACCTCAGTTCTGTACGATTTGTCTCCCTTAATTACGAAATCTACTATGCCACCCCTGGCTGGTACACCATGCTCTAGCAGTTTCAGGGTGACTGTATTCCTGAATTTTTCTGCAATTTGTATTGCTTTTCCATCTTCTTCTCCACCTGAGAGGTTTAGTTCTACTACTATGTTATCTCTTTTCTCAGTCATTTTGTAAAGAAGAGCTTTTCAAGGGAACTAAGATAAGGTATTTCTGCACAATTTAGAAACAATGTGTCCTTCAAGCTTGAATACCCAACAGCCAATAAATAGGATTTTTTAGCCTACTCATCTGTGGCGGAGTTTGTGCCCACCCACTCCAGATGTCTCTGGTGCTTTGTGAGTAGGGGTCTCTGAGAATAGCACGACTGAACTACTCAGATACTACTGTAAAATAAGTACCCAAACAATGTTGGCGGCGCCATGTCGTTTAGTTCCTATATACCCTATACAGGATCTGCGCGATTGGATAACATAAACTGTGGGATTGGTGGCAAACTGAGTCCGTGCACCCCCACCGGATATGTTAGCCTGTCTGTATCAGCTTGCTCACAGAGCCACTATAATCTCCTCTTACCAAGGAGAGAATATATTCTGGGAACCTCAGAACATGACAACCCTGATCCCTCAGGATCATGGAAATAATGTACTACTTTTCGCTCAGTCACTCATGCTCATTTAGTTTGTCTCAGAGAGATACACAGAATAAACAGTCTGGGCTTTTTCAATAAGAATTTTATTGAACAGTTGTTATTCTAGTGTAAAATAGATGAGCTGCAACAACCCTTAGACAGTAGCAGAGATATTTATTTATTTTTTGCATTTGTATGGCGCGCAGCTACCCAACAAGGGTTTCCCGGCGCCGATGACAGGGTTGAAGCAAATTTAGGAGGATGGTAAATGACGGTGGATTATTTCTGGAAGAGCCAGGTCTTTTGGTGTTTTCTGAAGGTGTTATACCTGTCTTCTTTGCGGATATGGAGGGGGAGTTTGTTCCAGAGTGTGGGCCCCAGGACAGCGAAAGATCTTCCTCCCATTCTTGCGAGTCTGAACTTTGGGGTGGAAAAGTTTGCAGCACTTTGAGAACGTAGTGCTCTAGCCGGGGTATAGGGAATGGCGAGGGTTTGGAGATATTTAGGGGCCGTACCAGCTTTGATCCTAAACATATAGCTCAGGGCTTTGAACCTAATGCGGCTTTCCACCCTGAGCCAATTTAGGTCTTTTAGGTGGCTGGACACACTGGAGGTTTTTGGAATATTACAGAGTAGCCTAGCCGCTGAGTTCTGGACCACTTGTAGTCGGTTTATGACAGCTTTGTTTGAGCCAAGGTAGAGAATGTTGCCGTAGTCAAGCCTAGATGTAATAAGTGCATTGACTACGGACTGTTGGGTGTCAAGGGGCAACATCCAGAGGATCTTCTTTAACCATTTCAGGATGGTGAAGCAGAGGCCAACAACTTTGTTAGCCTGCTGCTTCATGGACAAAGTGTTGTCGATGGTAACCCCCAGATTTCTAACTTGGGTAGCGGGAGTGGGGATGGAACCAAGCTCGGAGGGCCAGTGAGATGCGTTCCAAAGGTCTTTGTTTTTCCCCAGAAGGAGGACCTCGGTCTTGTCTCCATTCAGTTTCAGCTGGTGTGTGGACATCCAGCTGAAGATGTTTTGGAGACCTTGTTTAAGACGAGATGGGATCAGTGGGTTTGATTCTGACAGGGAGAAGATGATTTGGGAATCATCTGCGTATGTCATGAGGGTGAGGCCAGATTTGTCAGCTATATCAGCCAAAGGCCGGAGGTAGAGATTAAAAAACAGAGGGCTTAGGATGGAGCACTGTGGTACATCATGGGGGGCGCTCATTGTATCGGAGCAGGCTATTGAGGATGTAATTTGGAAGGTTCTCTGTGACAAGAAGGACTCAATCCATTTTAACGCGTCCCCCCTGATGCCATTTCTCCCAAGAGTGGCCAGGAGTTTGGAGTGGGAGATGGTGTCGAAAGCCGCACTCAAGTCTAGTAAGATGAGTGCGACTGTCTGACCATCATCTAGGAGTTTCCTGATGTTTTCGGTTACTCCTAGTAGGGCTGTTTCAGTACAGAAGCCGGCCCTAAACCCAGATTGGGATGGATGGAGAAGACAGTTTTCTTCGGTGAAAAGGGTGAGGGCAGAGTGAATGTGTCTTTCCAATAGTTTTGAGAAAATAGGGAGGAGTGAAATGGGCCGGTAGTTTGCGGAGAGCTCCGGATTTGCAGTGGTTTTTTTTAAGAGTGGGCTGACCATGGCATGTTTCCATATTGATGGCACTGCGGCGAGCTGAAGGGAAGAATTTAAAGTTTCAGCAATAATGGACAGGGCAGGAACGTCCAGTTTTTTAAGAACAGAAGCGGGTACCGGATCACGAGGGGCACCTGATTTAACTGTTTTTAGGGTGGAAACAAGTGATTCTACGGTAAAAGGAGGCCAAGATTCAATGATGTTAATGTCACTCGGCCAGGTGGGAGTTAGTTCGCCAGGGTCACGGGTAGGGAGGTTACTCCTAATGCCAGAGATGATATTCTCAATTTTCTCATTGAAAAAGGAGGCAAGATCTTGACATTGTTTTTTGTCTAAAGGGCGAGCCAATGCAACCGTTTTTTCCCCTGCGAGGTTCTTTACCGTGTTAAATAGTATTTTCGCTTTGTTGGGCGCAGTGTTGATGGTTTTGGCCACATGAAGGGCTCGGGCTTTGTTGCAGGCTGAGTGGTATTTGTTTCTGGCTTTGTGGTACATGATTTTTTTATCATGAGCGTAGTCTTTCCGCCATTTTCTTTCAAGGGTTTTGCATTTAGATTTAATAATTTTCAGGGAGTCATTAAACCAAGGAGCCGGGGGGCGGTGGGTATTGCTTTTTACTTGGGATAGGGGAAGACATTTTTCGACGGCATTTTCTAGCCAAGAATGAGTGGCCAAAGCAATACTTTCTATGTCCGTGGCTGAGCCTGGAAAATGCCTTTCTAGGGTGAGATTAAGTTCCCCCATATCTAGAAGTTTCCAGTTCCTTATCATAGATAAAGGCCGGGTAGTGTTTGTTTTCGGAGATGTTGGTAATTTCAGACAAAAATGAATAAGGTAATGATCTGACCAGCAAATCGGAGTCGTGTCTAGCCAGGAGAGTTCAGGAATATTTGTGAGAACGGGATCAAGCAGATGCCCCGCCTTGTGGGTAGCTCCAGTGTTGATTAGGGTTAAATTTAAAGCTGCTAGATCGTCGAGTAAATTTGTACAGGCCGTATTTCGGGGGTCATCTAAGTGCAGATTTAGGTCTCCCAGAAGAGTGAAGTTTTTTGAGGCAAGATGAAAGGGAGTAATGTAATTTATCAGATTAGCAGCCCAGGAGTTGGCATATCCAGGGGGCCTATATATTAGGATGCCAGAGGCCGTAAAATTAGGGTTTAGGGTAATTTTAAATGAGGCTGCTTCGCAGTCAGGGATGGGGACGGATTCAAGCGTGCATGTAATATCCCGCTTGAAAATGATAGCGATTCCTCCTCCTATATGATCTTCTCTGTCTCTCCTGACTATGGCATAGTCAGGGGGAAGTGCGGTTGCTATATCAGGGCCTGCGCTGTCATGCAGCCATGTTTCTGTTACGAAGAGGGCGCTTGGTTTGTTATTCAATAAAAGATTAAAAATGTCAAATTTGTGCTGCGGTAAGGATCTGCAGTTGACACTATAGAAGGAGAAATCACGAGTCTTTGAAGTTGCTCGCAGTTTAGGTGTTAGCTTGACGGGTAAAGGGTCAGGGTAAGGCTGAAAGTTAAACAGGTTCAGGTTGCAGTTACAGCACGAAGTGCCACTGGTGAGAGAGGGCATTAGTACACTGCAGTCTTTATTTATTAATGGGCGCAGGCTCTTGAGGTATGCAGAGCTCATACCTGTATGTTGCCGCACCAAAAGGGTATTGTTCCGTGCCCCATGCCCCGTACTGTCCCGGACGGGCCCAGACGGGCTGGTCTTAGGCTTGTCTTTGGCGCGGCTATGGCGCGGTCGCAGCGCGTATTCGATGCGCGTCATAGAGGGCATCAGGCTTAAGTAGAGGACGGGCTCTTCAGCTCCGCCTCTGTCCGCGCAGCCAATCGGTGCCTGCCACGGCCGGGAGGCCGGAAGAAGGAACCTCCCTGCGCCCTCCACTCAAACAAGCCTAGCGCTTGCGGTGGATCGGGGCGGCAGGAGTCATGAAATGGTGATATGATTAGAAGCACTACAAAAGTAAAGGGATGGTAAAGTTCTACCATCTTGTAATAATCATGAATACATCCAAGTATGTGAAACACATGATAAAAAGTGCGTACTCCTACGATGCCTCCCTAACAAGATGTGCCTAAATGTACCTAGCATTTGTGTAGGTGTTATGCCAAGAATCCCTCTAGGATCTAGTCAACCCTATTACCTGAGCATTAGAGAACATGGAACCCCCTCCTGGTCTCGAGTTGGACACCCCGCGAGGGATGTTAGACCACTGTGAGCTGGAGCGTCTGCATGCAGGAACCTCAATGTTTCTGGTCAGTGTGTCAGCCGGGAAGTCTCGTCTCCTCTGTCCTTCTAAGCAAGATGTGATGTATATATACCCATAGGTCTCCCGAGGGGTCCTACATCGCTATGTTACTATGACGGCCTAAAGGATGGCGTTGGGCCTGAACTTTATACAGAGATATTATACAGGAGATGTCAGTCCTGCTGTTAGTCCTGCTGTGCGTCCAAGAAGCCTCATGCATAATGTATGAGATTCAAACTAGGGAAAACCAGTGTTCTGACTCCAGTCTCATAACTAGTTAAAGGGTCAGTCCCTAAGAACCGTTATGTATGTAATGTCGGGAAGAATATAGATGAAAGGTTGCAAACTTACCTGTGCCTATATAGGGTACCTATATGGAATATAACACCTGGGCCTTCCAAGACAGACTGGAGACCTTCTCCTTGGTGATGTGATAGCTGTCCGTGATGTTGCCCATTTGTGTAATTTTTTTGGTGTGGGGACTCACATAATGGGTTGCATAATTCACTACACATTGGAGCACTCTTGGTAATGTGCCGGCTGTCCCTGCCTACCAGCCATTCAGGCACGTTGGTGGCTTGGTGACATTCTGGCTCTCCCTGAATAAGGGTGGCCCATCCATGGCATAATGGGGCACTCTTGGTGGCATCCTGGCTATCGTATATTAGTAGCCCATTCTTAAGATGTTTGTGGGCATTCTTGACATAAATCTGTCTGTCCCTGGCATAGCTGTGGTTAAAGTAACTGTCTCATGAGGGCCTCCCTGGTATTTGATGATGATGATGACACATGGGTATGAAATGAAGATCCTGTTTCTATGCAACAGCGGGGCATTTGAATGCTCAGTGAAAATGACAAGACTCAGTTTTTTTCATGGGGGAACTGAATCTATGTATGCATATTCAAATTATTTATTTTATTTTGAAATGTCTGTATTGTAATGACAAGCTGATGTTTTGGAGAAATTATGATTGTAGTATGAAATATTTTTTAAGCTAGTATGAGAGGAATAATGCAGGCTTATTTTGTAAGGTTTATTCATTGTGGAGTTTCCAAGCTCAGTACCCCAGGGCACCTACCACTAAGGATGTTATGACATCACTTGGGGACATTCCATCATTTGTACTGACAAGGATTGGTAAAATAGGATTGACAATTACACTTAAAGGGATTATAGAAAAATAAAGTGAAAAGATTCTATTGCCACATACATTTTGAAAATTGTTGACAAATAAAATTGCATTCCCAGAATTGTGTGTAATACATATAGGGCCACATGTACATAGGATTCATTGTACAAATTCATAATAGTGAATTTTTTGAGATTCGCTAATAGGAAATCTCCAACACCTGTGTACTAATGTGTCTATAACACATTTAGCGATTGACCCACCTCGTTAATATTCATGAGATAGGTCGCAATTTGCGATCCATTGGAAATCGCTAAAAACAGAAGGATGATGGCATGCTGGGGAAAATGGAATGTGTTTCAAAAAGAAAAATGCAACCTTTCATTTTCATTTTTTAAGAGGAGGCTGTGGTCCCCTGGGGACCCCTTTCCATTTGTGAATGGGTTTCCACCTACTTTAAGTAGGTGCTAAAATGAGAATGTTTTGTGACCACATTTCGGTCACAAAACATTCATAAATAGCACTGCAAGTTGCTATTAGGAAGGCACACCCTTAACACGCCCCTTCCTAATGCTGAATCGCTAACCCATTTTGCGATTTGGTGACAGGCTCCCAAATTGCAAAATGGATTTGGTACAGAGCAATATGCATTTTTCTGTTTATCAGGCCGTTGCAACCGGAAAAAACCTACTTACATGTGGCCCATAGTTTTTTAACCAATTGTTAAGGAAGCGTGCTGAAAATTACACTATTTTGCCATAATTTAACAAAGATTTCTTGAGAGGGCGAACCCCAACACCCACGGAGTGTGGCTCGTAGCTTCTTGATTGAGTGTTGTTACTCAATACTATGTTTAAAGATGCTGGAGGTGGGAAGAGGGCCCTAGTGAGCCACAATTCAAAATGGCCGCTTAATCTGCGCCTGTGCGGCTGTTTCAAAGAGTGGGCAGGTTTATGACGGCCCCCAGCCGTCATCAGCACACGAGCACTGTGATGCATGACGGACGGGGGCCATAATCAGCACGCAAGGGGTTAAGTGGCGAGCTCCTCCAGCCACAGCGGCAATATGTGCGGTTCTGTCGGTCCCAACTACTCTCGCTGCAGCAACCGCTTGATCTAGCACTCCTGTCTTGCTGGTGGTCCCTGTTGAGCCACTCTAACTGCCTTTCAGTGGATTGTTACATGAGAAGTGCCACCTGGTGCCTACTGAGTGGGGACTGTCATGAGGCCTTCGGGCGCCTGTTGCCCTGGACCTCAGTGACAACTGACTGGCCTGTCCTGAGTTGGGTGCCCTCTCAACCTTCTGCCTCACAGATCAACCTCTTGATTGTTGCTGGCTGCCCAGCGGTGCCTAATGCATTGCAGCTGCTACTGGATTCCTGAGAGGCTCCGTATGACCCTGAGTCCTGCTCCTGTGCATCCTTCACTGACGGCTTTCTTCTCGTGACCAGTGGAGGCCTTTGCCACCAGGCTGGTGAATGCATATACCAGGGGCGTGGGGGCAACCATGTAGCCATCGTTCAGGCACCTGCCCAGTTCGCTAGGCAGTGGTTTGTGAGGGTAATGAAGGGCCGCCCCCTCTAACCTGCTGAATTGTTTGCTGTCCGCTCTCTGAATCATTTGCGCACTGTGTGTTTTCTGCCGATAAAAGCGGCGATAATGTATCGCCCTTTCTTGATAATATGGCCCTTAATTACTGAAAAGATCTTATTCCCGGACTCCACGTGCCACCTGCTCGTTACACTGCAGAAGAAGGTACAAGATTTCCAAGAAACCGCTGATTCTGAATGAGGTCCTTTACCTGGGCAAGAATGCCAGGGTTCGACTCTTCGAGTAGGGAGATAGGCCGGGCAGAACGCTGGCACAAGTGCTGGAATTGGAGAGCCATCACTATTACGTCACTAGCATCACACATGAGGACGAGATTGTACTTCTCAGGTCACAAACTAGAAACCTTTCAGTGTTATTATGCTGACCTCTAGGGCCTGGAGCAAGTTGCACTGGGTTGGATTGGGGGCACTATGAGGACATTTCTGAATTCCCCGATTACATTAGAGGATGTCAAGTTTGGCAAGCCCGCCCTGCCCAGCGTTAAAGCTCCAGGTGCCGGCTGCTTGCCAGTAGAGTTTTGCAAATAGTATATATATCTGCTAGCCCCACAATTGCAGGAAGTGTACCAGGATGCAGTCTCTAAAGTGCGCCTCCCCCATCACTATTGGAGGTGTCATAATGGTGTTCTCTCAACCTGGTAGAGACCACACCAAATGTGCCTCCAACAGGTCACGGTCCCTTTAGAAGTGTGATGATAAAATGTTGGCCAAACTACCACTAGTACTGAGGACTCATATTCTTCAGTATATTCGACTGCTATACAACACACCTTGCACCAGTGCCTGTCTCTTCGACAAACCCCCTCCTTGATGGACTGGAACCTGCCCCCCAGCGCCTTGAGACCCTTACGGGTGAGTAGTCATGCTTAACAAACACCTGATTTATTGATATTCACAGACTATTCTCATTGCTAGAGGTTCACATCAGGGATGCCCCCTATCTCCTCTAACTTTTGCGCTGGTGATTGAACCCCTCGCATGTTTTCTTTGTGACTTCCATACCACGCATGGGATTACACATAAGTGGTTGGAAGTGGTGTAATAAAAGTTGAGGGGGCCTCCCTGAAAGATACACAGAGGGGACCCCCCCTTCGGATTTAATCCGGAGCTCTCATGGCTGAGTACTGTGCTGGAGGGAACCCCTGCATCTCGGGGCCCCCGCACCACAGGGGCCTGTATTACACCCCTGGTGGTTGGACCTGTAATAGTATCGTTATATGCAGATGATGTAGTATTAAATATTCAACGGCCAGATATTAACCTTGCTCCTGTAATCAGAGTGGTCATCTGATCGAATGCCACTCGGAGCGCCGCATTATTTGGAACAAGTCAGAGGTTTTCCCTCTGTTGGGTGTCTCACGAACCCTAAACCTTCAGAGTTCTCCTTCAATTAGAGCGCCAAAGGAGTGAAATACCTTGGTGTGTATGTGACGTAACATTGCTCAGCCAAAACTTTGGTATAGGGCTTAAAGCCCTCAAAATGTGGGTCAAACAATAGATATGTCTGCCGTTCTCCTTAATGCTCCGAATCTCGCTTATCAAGATGGTAGTGCTTCCGAAATTCTTGTACTTATTGACCAACATTTCACTTAGGACACCGGCTGTCTTTTTCAAGCAATTACAACCAACACTCAGTGGTTTAGTCTTGGAAGGCAGGCAGTCGCGTGCAAATTAGGACCTTCTCATGCAGCCTTTGAGATCTGGTAGCCTGGCAGTGCCGGACCTTGAGATTTTCTACCTAGTGACCCAAGCACACTACATCAGATACTAGCTCCCTGGTACTGATGTACAGATTCATGCTTGAATATAGTGCACTATGAAATGCCAAAAACCCAACTGACCATGATCTGTCTGCAATCTTCTGTGCACATGGATGATGTGAATGTGGTTGGTATGGCATGTAAAGCAGGGTAAGCTCTGTCCAAAAAGGCGAACTGGCGTCGCTGTACTTCCCGCTCCTGCTGGCCCAATACAACCCCCTGCTCATATCCATGCTCGAAAACTGGTGATGCATATTTTTAAGGTACCAAGGGCCAGATGTAGGTAATTTTAATTTACCACCTCTTAAATACCGATTCATACCGAATCGGTATTTAAGAGGTGGTAAAATAGAGGGGGGGAGATGTAGGTATTTCAGATTCGGTAAATACCGAATCGTTAAGATTCGGTATTTACCGATTCTGTAAATACCGATTCGGTATTGCCCATTGATTCCTATGGGCCTTGCAGCCCATGGGAATCAATGGGCAATACCGATTCTGTAATTACAGAATCGGTAAATACCGATTTTAGCAAGGGTGCAGGGGGTGTCACTGTGACATCCTCTGGCACCCCAAAAATAGGCATGTGCGCCATGTGGCACACAGACATGCCCTAAGGGCATGTCTGTGTGTCACATGGCACAAATGTGCATGCACACATGTGCATGCACACCTGGATTCGGTATTTTACCACTTAATTGGATTGGGTGGTAAAATACCGATTCTTGAAGCCCTGTGGCACTTTGACATGTGTCAGCTACATCTGCATTTACAGATTTGGTATTTTACCGAGTCTGTATTTACCGATTCGGTAATTTTACCGAATCGGTAAATACAGAATCGGTAAAATACCGATTCTGTGAATGCATGCCCTACATCTCAAAATCCAATTACTGGTCGGTAACGGCCGAATTCGGCCGTTACCGACCGGTAATTGGCCACCTACATCTGGCCCCAAATATTGATAAGTTGGGAGACATCTTCACTGATGTGGAATTCAGCTAATATTGACTGGTTGGGAGAAATCTTCCCTGATAGGGAATTCATCCAATATTGATAAGTTTAGAGGCATCTTCCCTGGTGGGTAACTCAGCAAATATTGAAAAGTTGGGAGACCTCTTCCCTGATAGGGAATTCAGCAAATATTGATAAGTTGGGAGGCATCTTTCCTGATAGGGAATTCAGCAAATATTGATAAGATGGGAGACATCTTCCCTGAAAGGGAATTTAGCAAATATTGATAAGATGGGAGACATCTTCACTGATGGGGCATTTAGCAAATATTGATAAGCTGGGAGACCTCTTCCCTGATAGGGAATTCAGCAAATATTGATAAGTTGGGAGGCATCTTTCCTGATAGGGAATTCAGCAAATATTGATAAGATGGGAGACATCTTCCCTGAAAGGGAATTTAGCAAATATTGATAAGATGGGAGACATCTTCACTGATGGGGCATTTAGCAAATATTGATAAGATGGGAGACATCTTCACTGATGGGGCATTTAGCAAATATTGATAAGCTGGGAGACATCTTTCCTGATGGGGAATTCATTGCTCTATTATCGTCTGTGCTCAGCGGCTGGAGAGACTCTTCCAGACTTCCCCAGCACACCACTCAAGCTCAGCATGCTCACACGCTACAAATAATGTGGGGGCCTGGGCAATCCGTCTGTTTCCTATATACAACGTTTATTTTGCATGCCCCATTCCCATCCTATGCCAGCAGGCTGGAATGGGAGGAGGAACTGGGTGCCCCGATATCCAGCAAATGCAGGTCTTACTACTGTGCACATGTGTGTGATGCTCCACATTTCTGCAACGATTCTATATTTCACCTGAATGACTGGGTAAATGTACTGCCTATGCTGTGTAAGAAGTCTGGAGCAGTTAATGGGGGTTTTCTGCATATTGCATTGAGTTCCCTATTGGTCCGGGGTGTTTGGTCTGTTGAGTGACATGGTGGGCTGCACCGTACCTTCCACACCCACGGTTGCTTTATTGTGCCCCCCAATTGATTCTCTCAAAGAACTGCAGCAGTTGGAGGTCCTCCTGCTAGACAAGAGCGGTTGAAGGTCCTCCTGCTTGCCAAGAGCGGTTGGAGGTCCTCCTGCTAGACAAGAGCGGTTGAAGGTCCTCCTGCTTGCCAAGAGTGGTTGGAGGTCCTCCTGCTAGCCAAGAGCGGTTGAAGGTCCTCCTGCTTGCCAAGAGTGGTTGGAGGTCCTCCTGCTAGCCAAGAACGGTTGAAGGTCCTCCTGCTTGCCAAGAGTGGTTGGAGGTCCTCCTGCTAGCCAAGAACGGTTGGAGGTCCTCCTGCTAGCCAAGATTGGTTGGAAGTCCTCCTGCTAGCCAAGAGCGGTTGAAGGTCCTCCTGCTTGCCAAGAGTGGTTGGAGGTCCTCCTGCTTGCCAAGAGTGGTTGGAGGTCCTCCTGCTAGCCAAGAGAGGTTGAAGGTCCTCCTGCTAGCCAAGAACGGTTGGAGGTCCTCCTGCTAGCCAAGATTGGTTGGAAGTCCTCCTGCTAGCCAAGAGAGGTTGAAGGTCCTCCTGCTTGCCAAGAGTGGTTGGAGGTCCTCCTGCTTGCCAAGAGTGGTTGGAGGTCCTCCTGCTAGCCAAGAACGGTTGGAGGTCCTCCTGCTTGCCAAGATTGGTTGGAAGTCCTCCTGCTAGCCAAGAGCGGTTGAAGGTCCTCCTGCTTGCCAAGAGTGGTTGGAGGTCCTCCTGCTAGCCAAGAACGGTTGGAGGTCCTCCTGCTTGCCAAGATTGGTTGGAAGTCCTCCTGCTAGCCAAGAGCGGTTGAAGGTCCTCCTGCTTGCCAAGATTGGTTGGAGGTCCTCCTGCTAGCCAAGAGCGGTTGAACGGTTCTCCTGCTAGCCAAGAGCGGTTGGAAGTCCTCCTGCTAGCCAAGAGCGGTTGGAGGTCCTCCTGCTAGCTAAGAGCGGTTGAAAGTCCTCCTGGTAGCCAAGAGCGGTTGGAGGTCCTCCTGCTAGCCAAGAGCGGTTGGAGGTCCTCCTTCTAGCCAAGAGCAGTTGAAGGTCCTCCTGCTTGCCAAGAGCGGTTGGAGGTCCTCCTGCTAGCCAAGAGCGGTTGAAGGTCCACCTGCTAGGCAAGAGTGGTTGGCGTCCCTCCTGCTAGCCAAGAGTGGCTGGAGGTCCTCCTGCTAGCCAAGAGTGGTTGGAGGTCCTCCTGCTGGCCAAGAGTGGTTGGAGGTCTTCCTGCTAGCCAAGAGGAGAAAGGCTGTACACTGGATGCAAAAAAGGTGCCTCGTCATGACCGCTGGATACGGGACATGACACACTGTAGAGAACAAGCTGAAATATATGCTCAGTAACTACACACTGCATCTCATCCAAAAGATGTTTGGGAACCCCTTTGAACTTACATCCTACAGTAAGCGGACTCCACAAACAGTGCAGCGGCTCCTGTCTACCTGCACACCACAGTACCATCCAATGAAATGCTGTCTGATACATGGTTGACATAGTGCTTTACCCTGCTAATCGATGCATGTCATTGATATACTGTATCTGATTGTATCACTTATAGTTGTACATTGTCATCTGGCTGCTATCGTAATTGATACTGTGCTTGATTAACCCACTGCAAGTGTCTAATTCAACTTACACAAACCACAATTAAAAAACAGTTCTTTTGCCAGAGAACCATTGGAGGCAATCCTCTGCCCAAATGTATGAGTTGAGTGGAGTGAATGCCCACTTGTAATTCCATTCCACACAATCATAAGTTAACCACAGCTGATTTTTGGGTTGCAGGAATGCTGGACCTGTTCTTACAGGCTGGAATATCTGGCTGGCAAGCCTGCACTGGGAAAGGCTGCATTGCAGTCTGGCCCTGTACCCTGGCATCTGTCCGACCCTAAGGGACCCCTCACCCTCTCCATCCCCTCCAACTACCCCACCTGCCTGCATGAGCCCTGTGCATCCTTTTACCAGCTCCTTACAGCAGGTGGTAAATGTGTGTGTTAAACCCGAAGCAATGGGAATCCCATGCAGAACTCCTGCAGGAATCTGGTTCTGTCCAGATATTCCCCATTCCATGGGGTCTAACTTGTAATGGCATAGTACTGATGAGTTGTTACCACAGGTGCAGAGTTTCCAGTCCAGCATCTCAGTGTAACTCGTAATCAGGGCCTACATGTTAATGGGTCTGACTTGTAATTGCATATTACTGGTGAGTTGTTACCACCCAGTACCCGCGCCTACAGGTGCAGTTTCCAGCTCAGCATCTCAGTGTAACTCGTAATCAGGGCCTGCATTGTAATCAGGCGCGCAACACCCATTGGGCTCACGGGGCTTCACCCCCCCCCCCGTCGTGTGTGTCAGCCCGGGCTGACACAGCTTTGCAGGCTGGCGGCTATCTAATTGCAGCCGCACCCGAGTACTTAACAGGTCTTTAAAAGACCATTTACGTGTAAATTAAGCGTTTGGTGTGTTTTTACCTCTCCTTTCAGTCACTTTGTCTATGGTTGGAAGGATTAGCCACCCCCGAAATATTTTTCAGCCCCCCCCCCCGAAATTTGGCTCTAGTTGCCGGCCTGGTTGTAATGGGTCTAACTTGTAATTGTGCAGTCCTGGTGAGTTGTTACCACCCAGTACCAGTGTTCATGGGTGCACACCAGTCTATGCAGGAAACGAAGCGCCTTCCGACGTGCCCAGCAACCCGGGAGGCGCGTCCCAGTAAAACAAAGCCTCCAGCAGTACCCCTCGGACCGAAGAGGAACTACGCGCGTCTTCCTCCAAGCCCGGCAGGGTGGGAGACATGACCGCCAGCTACGTCTCCACCGCCCGGCAGCAGGGACCCAATCCCAGCAGAAGCCTTCCAGCTCCTGACACGCGACATTTTGTCGGATGACAGAAAAAAATAACAGAGGGAATGCTGGGTCAGGACGCTTATGTACTCCCCGGGGGAGACGGCGGGGTAAGGGACAGTATTCCTTCATTCTTTTTTTTTGTTGGTGAGATAGGATTATCTCACTTGTTTATGAATGGGACGAGGACAGGAGGGACCTGGGAGTGATGAGAAGTTATTGCACCGAGTTATCCCCAGAGGCACACTCCTGTGCAGCTTTTCATCACACATGGGCCCGCTCTGCTAGGCTGCCAATGTTAGGATACAGATTGGCACAAATGATGTAGACACAGGCACACACCACATGCTGTAGTTGCCACCAGGTATAGGAAACAAGGGGCTGCAAATGTACAAACAAGAAAGGTAAATATCATATCCATGGACTCCATAGATGTTGGCTGGTATTCTATTTTATATTTCTACATATTTTTGCTCAATTTATTTTTGTTATAAATATTTTTATCTCAGGTAAAAATAGAATTTATTTGCCACTTCAAAACTATCAATAGATGTGTTATTTTTATTAGTCACACTCCTAAATTTATATCAACAATACATTCATCCTTACTGAAGAAACTGTCGTCTGGATGTAGTATTTACTGTCACCTTACACCTCCTGATTGCTTTTGCCAGGTAGTACCCTGATCACTGCTCTCTTCTCATGTGTGCCTAATCTTGGGTAAAATATGTTTTATCTCAAAAAGGTTTTGATAAGAGTGAAGGAAAAAACAACATCGGAGAAGAAAAAAACATTTCTTCTGTCCTTTTAGATTTATGTACAAAAGTGGTTATATTTTATGCAGTGGGATATCAGTTTGTCAGTTGGCTCTACTGTGTTCATCCTTCACAGACCAGTGTTATGTAAACAAGGCAGAGTGATATGTGGGTTGTGTCTGTGAGGCGGCTTATCTCGGCTTCTTCCGTTTCTCTGTGAATGGTGGCTGTTTGTCATGCACCTGGGCCGGTTGTCAGTCGTTTCCAGGGTGTCTAGTGTTCACAGAGAGCTGTTATGCAAAGAAGATGTGATATGTGGTTGTCTCTGTGATGAGCCTTGTCTCAGCTGCAACCATTTATTTTTCCATGATGGCTATGTTTCAAGCACCTGCCACTGGGCAGCTCTGCAGGTGATCCCTCGGTGTTCCCTCTCCAGACACCTGTGAACAGGGTTCTTTCACACTAGGGCTGTGATTCTCTCTAAACGAATGATCCGGGGGTCTGGGGTACAAGCCACCTAACCGGGGGAAAGAATAACTAACCACCCATGTCATGAAGAGTACCACAGAAAGAAATTATAAAGTAAAGAGACCCTTGAAAATAATTGGATTCCCATCACTCAAATGCACTTTAGTGCATTTTTCTACGTTTTTGCAAATTACCATGAAGGTCAACTTCATGGTAATTTGCTCCCCTTATTAGTGAAATCGCTAATTTTTTAAGTTTGATGCATTGCATTTAAGGAATCTCAATTTGAGATTCCTTAAATGCAATCGCAATTGAAGAAATTGCAATTTTGCGATTTCCTAAATTGCGAAAAGTACAAAAATTATGATGCATCCCAAAAGTTCAAATTGCATTCGCAAACGGCGGATTTTTGCAATTCGCACCATTTGCAAATGCAATTTTCAATGATGCATGTGCCCAAAAGAAGCCAGAAAGTCACAGACTGTCACAGAAAGCAGTGCGTTTAAAAAAGAGCTTCCAGTGGAGTCCAACAAGTATTCTTGAATTTGGTGACTGAGTATTGTTTTTCCATCCACTCTTTTCTTAGCACCTTCTTCCACTCCCTGTGCCCAGTTCAGAACTTTTACAAATGCAGTTGTCTGCTCTTCCTCAGCCTATGGGGTTGAGGATTGTGCCAGGCACTTTATCTAACAGACCAATTACATTAATTTTATTATGGGTGTCATCTACTGATCACATTTTATGCATGGACGCTTTTAGACGTCCAATGAAGTTATTTAAAACTTTTAAGTGCTGAACTTCATATCTTCCTCTCTCAAAAAATTTACTGAATCTCTGTTAATTATTTACTTATGTGGTATGTTATGATCCTTCCGTGGGTTATAACATTTGTGGACAGAACTGAGAAAATGTGATTTCTCGTTTATACACTTTTTTTTTTTTATTCTTTTTTATTGTCGCAAGAACACAGATATATAGCATCCACAAAATGTCTGTCTTTGCGCCTACAACCCTGAGGCCGGCATAACGAAAGCTTCGTACTTATAATCATACATTACATAATCTGCCCCACCCAGGTATGCAGCAAAGTAATACATAGGCATTGCGTGTGAACCATACGAAGACAGTAATCAAGTGTGTCCTAAATTCTTGCATTTTGTATTCTACGTACAACTTATAAAACCCTTAAAACGTGACTCAACTATATCTCATAAAACTCACATCCATCTGTATGTTCAAGGCGTTACTCCAGAGTGGGCCCCTCCCATTAGTCAACCAACACCAAAACCTCCTCCCGACCTCCTACCCCTGCTGCTCTTGTTGTATCGGACAAAGCCTGTGCCCTACGTGTATAGCCTCATTTACACCCTCCGATCGTTACTCAGGGTCTTCCTCCCCTTCTGAGCTATCGATATCGTCCTCTGGCAAAGGGTCACAGATGTCTCCCCTGTAGGTGTTCCAGGGCTGCCAGATACCGTTCCAATTACGCGGGCTGGCTCTTGATTGGTATACTGCCCTCTCTGTCAGCATAAGCATGTCCATATTTCTATTCCACTGTGCCAGGGTGGGGAGTTCAGCTGTCCCCCATTTCTGTGCGATATCCCGCTTGGCAGTCATGAGGCCTATCGTGACCCATAGTTTCCGGTAGAGAGTCAAATCAGTGGGCCCCCATACATTAAGCAGGCATACCTGCGAGTCTAGTGGTAATGTGGTGTTAAGTGTCTGTGCGATGGTGCGGAGTACTCGCTGCCAATAACTAACGATACTGGTGCAGCTCCAAAGTGTATGAATAAAGGTACCTTCCTCCCCGCATCCCCTCAAACAATATGGGTGGTCCGCCCTCAGCAACTTATGCAAAACGGTTCTCGTGTAGTATATCCTGTGAAGGATTTTCAACTGAACCAGGCGGAACCTAGCTGATATTCCAGCCTCCCGTGGGGAGGCAATAGCAGCGTTCCATTCAGAGTCGTCGAAATCGCCGACGTCCTCCATCCATTTCTCTTTTAGTTTCTCCAAGGGGTCAGACATGTTATTAAGCAATTTTCGGTAAGTCAATGAGGTTGCTTTCTCTTGCATAAAGTCTGTAAGCAAACGGTCTTCGAGTGGTGTAGATTCTGGTGGTGTAGTATCCTGGGGGATCGCTGCTAGAAGGGCATGCCTAATTTGAATGTATCGAAAGAGTTCAGTATCTCCCAAATCGTATTGGTCCTGAAGGGACGCAAAGAAAAGTATCCCCTCTCTAGACCACATGTCTCCCACCGTAGAAATCCCGATATTATCCCAGTGAGTAAAGCCCTTAGTGTGTCTCAGGTGCCCCAGTGTTTTGGAGTCCCACAGTGGGGTAAGTTTTCATAATGACCCCTCCCCAATGTAGTTTCGTGTGTGCCTTGTACCATAACTGAACGGTATGTTTAGTGGGTCCCATCAGTTTCGTTGCTACCCCTTTGTGATACAGTGGTGTCAGCAGGGTGTGGGTGCCTAATTGTATCCTGTCCGCCATAAACGCCGGGTCGTTTTGTGGGGCGTGCATCCATTGATTAATAACCTTTAGTTGGGCGGCCCAGTAATACAATTGTACGTTAGGCAGTGCTATCCCGCCATCGAACCAACTCCTGTTGAGTTTCACATGAGCTATGCGTGCTGGGTGGTTCCCCCACAAGAGAGTTGATATCAGCGCCGTCACCTTCTGAAAGAAGCTGGCGGGCACGAGCATGGGTGTATTCTCGAGTACATATAGAAAACGAGGCAGCGCCATCATTTTATATAATGCTGCTCTGCCGAGCAAAGTAAGCGGTAGCTCCTTCCAGTGTTACACGTCTTTGCGTAGCCGCACGAGAGGGGGTTGTAGATTAAGAGCGAAAAAGTCTGTGGATTCTCGGGTGACATGTATTCCTAGATATTTAAATGAGGCACCCGCCAGTACAAGTACGGGATCGGTCCCCGGAGTTCGTACAGGGTCGATTTCGACCAATTGATAGTGTATCCGGATAGCCGCCCATGCGAGTCACACAACATGAGAAGGTTCGGGATGCTATTTTCCAAGTCGGTGAGGCAAATCAACATGTCGTCCGCGTATAGGGACACCCTATCTTCCCATGCAATCCCCTTCAACAGGGGCGTTGCTCGAATAGCAACCGCCAGAGGTTCCAGGACCAACGCGAAAAGGAGGGGCGAGAGCAGGCAGCCCTGCCTCGTCCCTCGCGCCAACGTGATCTCTCGCGATATGTGTCCATTAGCCACCACTGGCGCCACTGGATCCTTATACAACAATTTGATCCATCCGATAAAGGTGGGCCCAAATCCCATACGGGTGAGTACTGCGAACATGTAGTTCCACTCCACCGTATCGAATGCCATCTTGGCGTCCAAGGATAGTATAACCGCCGGTTCCTGCAACAGTGGGGTTCTGGCCAATATTCCCTGTACCCTGCGAAGATTTAATGCCGTGCTCCGGTGTGGCATAAATCCAGACTGATCCGGATGAATCAACTGGGTTAAGCACGGCATGAGCCTGTGTGCTAACAGTTTCGCTAGGATTTTCGCTTCGGGATTAAGGAGTGAAATAGGCCTATACGACGTACATTCGTCCGGCGGTTTACCCGGTTTTGGAATGGTCACCATAGGCTGGTCTGGGGGCAACGCTCCCTCCCTCCTACTCTCCTCAAACATCTGTAGAAGGGGTGTACTCAGGGACTCCGACATCATTTTAAACCACTCAATGGGTATCCCATTTGGGCCTAAGGCCTTCCCCGAGTGGAGTGCAGTTATGGCCATCTGAACTTCACCAACTGTGAGAGCGGCCTCCAGGTCGTTTGCCGCCTCCTCCGTTAGAGTGGGCACGGGGATATGGTTCAGGGCCTCTCGAGCCTCGTCCTCAGTCACGGGTGTCATGGGGGTATATACCTCAGAAAAGTAATCGGCCAATACATTTACAATGTCGTTCGGCCTGGAGTGTACCGTCCCATGCGAGTCCTTAAGTTGCAAAATGTTCCTGTTCCCCCCCTGTTTTTTATCGAGCCATGCCAGGAGTCTGCTAGCCTTATCTCTGATTTCGTACACCTTATGTTTAGTGGCTGCAATATCTGCCGAGGTTAGGCGCCTCAGGTGATCGTCGAGACGACGCTGATGTAATTGTAATGAGTGTAGTGTGTCATCTGATGGATCTGCCATATGGGCTGTGTTGGCCCTCTCTAGGTTCAGTTCCAGTTCCTAGGCCTCCTTTCCTCGCGCTCTCTTATGGTGTGTGATTGCTGCTATGGCCTGCCCCCTAAAAACTGTTTTATACGCCTCCCATAATATCGAAGGCGATTGCACTGAAGACCGATTTTCTTCAAAGTAATATCGGGTAGCTTTCTTTAATTCCGCCCTAATAGGCGGTGCCTTAAGGTACCCTGGAAAAATTGGATAGACCCTCCTACGTAGTGTCCCAGAGATGGACACAGTTAAAGTAATCGGTGAATGGTCCGATATACCCCTCGGTTGTATCTGTGCTTTGTCAATCGTAAGGAGACCGCTCCCTAGTGTGAGGAAGTAATCTATCCGTGAGAGGCTATTGTGTGTGGCCGAGTAATAGGTGTACTGTCGTTGGTCCGGGTGTAGCAGGCGCCAAATATCTGTCAACCCTTGCGCTTCCAGAAAACTATGAAATTTATTGGGACTCCCCGTGTGTGGTCGAGTTGGGAATCTGTCATGAGTGTTATGCATTACCATGTTGAAGTCTCCCCCAATAATCAAGTCTCCGGCAGGGAAATTCAGGAGGAACTTGCCGAGGGCCGGCAGCGCTACTGCGTGCAGCGCCGGCGGAATGTAGACCGAAACCACATTCAACGGCCTGCCCTCCCATTGGCCATGGACCGCCGCGAAGCGGCCCTGGTCGTCGGTCGTGGTGGATGTCACAATGAATTGGGAGGATGTTCGTAGCATTATTCCAGTCCCGCGGGATCCCGAGGTGAATTCTGCGTGAGCAATCATGCGATAGCCCCGTCTGTCCATCGCTCGTGTGGCCGTACCCACCAAGTGTGTCTCCTGCACCAGGACCAGGGCTGGGCTCAACCTCTTAATTCCTTGCATAACCAGGCCTCTTTTGATCTTATCGCCCAGACCCCTTACATTCCAGGATGCGATGTGCAATGGGGCTATCGGGGCGAGGCTATCTATCCTGGCCATGGCGGTGTCTCGTCAAATGGCCCGTGTAGTGCCACTGGAGTAATTCCCTCCCGCCTCCCACGGAAGGTGTTGATGCGGGGGTCGGCCCAGCAGTGCGTGTGACTGGCTTTATGCTTTGGAAGGAGCGAAGCATGTTGAGCGTCAGCGTGCCCGCTATTGTGGGCCTGTGTGCGAGTCTCGTGGAAATGTGTATGAGTGTTGTCATAGTACCTAGCGTGAGTCTGAGTCAAACTTTGAACCTTGAGGACCAGCTGGTCCCGAACATGAGCCCCAAAACTGTCCCCCCCCCCCAACCCCACAACTCCCCCCCTCCCTGCTTCCCTGCTAAACGGACTTAGAACTGCCCGCCCCCCCAACCTAGCAGAGTGCCTATCCCGAACCCAAAACATAGAACTTGCTCGCTGGGGTGAAGGACTCTCCGGAGTCGGCGGCCCCTCATCCAGTCCACGGGGGACCTCCGCCCTGTATCCTTGGCGGCCCACCCCGGCAGACTCACAATTGGTTCAGCATTATAGTCATTGGAAGTCATTGTTCCTCAGTATCTTCACGTTCCGAAACCTCGGTCATCGGTGATCGTCGGCTAGCATCGTCACCGGATGCCTGGGAGCTTGGCCGCGTATCTTGATTCCGATGTTTGTTCGGTCTATTGGAGCGGCGAGGCAGGCCTGTCGTTCTCCAGCCCTCTAGCCAGTCGTGAGCCGCGTCTGGGGTGTCAAGGAACCAGGTTTTGTTGTCCGCCACGATTCGTAGTTTGGCTGGGAACAGCATTGCATATGGGATTTCTCTCGCTCGCAGTTCTTTTTTAACCTCAACGAAGGTCCTCCTCCTGCGCGCGACCTCGGCCGTATAGTCTGGAAAGAACGCCAGTGTGGAGTTTTGGATTTTAATTGGGGGCGAGTTTCGTGCTGCTTGTAAAATCACATCCCTGTCTCTGAAATTAAAGAGCCGGGCAATGATTGGTCTTGGGGAGGCTCCTGTTTTCGGTCGACCCCCAGGGACTCGGTGTGCTCTTTCCACTGAAAAAAATGCGGAGAGACCTTTGGGTTTAAGTTCCTGTTGGATTAAGTTTTCCACATATAGGTCCATAGCTCTAGTGTCTTCCGATTCCGGAACCCCTATGATGCGGACGTTGTTCCGCCGTGAGCGCCCTTCTTGGTCGTCCAGCTTATCACGCAGTTCTTTATTTTCCTTTGAGATCCGTTCCACACTGAGTTGTAGTTCTGAGACATCCTCCACTAGCGACTTAGTCACCACCTCCATCGATTTCACTTTTTCGGACATATTGTGGAAGTCCGCTCTTATCAATGTTATTTCAGTGGAGATCGAACCCACAGTTGCCTGGACCTGTGTCAGCGCCCGCATCACATCCTCCAGCGTTGCCTTCTTCCCCCCAGCTGTGTCAGCCGCCTTCCCCGCCGGTAGTTTCGCATCCGTTGGAGAGGATAACGTCTTTTCAAAGGCGTATTTTTCAAGTCTTGCCTGAGAATTTCCACCCTTTGTCCCCTTGCCCGCCATTCCGGGTGTTGCCGCAAAGATGAAAACCAAAGGAGCAGAAGGCAGGAGCAGTGCACGGATGAAGCGCCCGGTGGTGGCTCCAAATGTCCCAATGGGTTACGGACACTCGTGGGCCTCTGTGTAGGTGGGTCACCCGGGCGTGCAGGCGCGTCGTGCGGCACGCCAGGGAGATGAGCCAGCGCAGATCGCGCTCAAGCAGGCGGCCTGGGTCACACTCGCTCACGGACGTCTTCCGCACCGTATCCCTCTCACATCCGTCAGCAACGTGGCCCCATTCGGATCTTTTTGTCCGCCCCCCAATTGGGCTTTATGGAAGGGTGTTGGCGCTGCACAGCGCCGCAGGCAGGGCGGGCGGCGACGGGCCCTGGGCGGAGGAGCCCTCTGCGGAGCCCCTCTCACTTGTTGTGGCGCTAGGGTCGGAGTGACGCCTCAGCGGATCTCAGGGTTCTGGCAGGGACTCCCTACCGTTTCCACGGTGGTACACTGCACCTCACAGCGGACGGCTGCACTTTCGCCACTGTCTGCCTTCAGCCGGGACCAAGATGGCGGTTCCGCACTCGGATGTAGCCGGTCCGGTCTACTCTGCGGAGGGCGTCGGGTGCGTTCCTTGTCTCTGCCAGTCTCTGTGGGCGGTAAATGTCTTTCGGCCACCAGTGCTCGGATTCCGACCTCCGTGTTGGTTTGTGTGCACTCCCCGTCCCCGGAGCCGCTCCACCAGCAGTCACTTCCGGCGCGGGTGTTCCTGGCCCGCTGCACTTCCTGTCGGGTCCCGGATTCACTCCACTTCCCGGCCTCAGTTCCCTCCGTGGCCCAGGCGATCCGCGCTTCTAACTCTGCTTCCCTTGAACGGATTTTCGTTTTTGTTGCTGCCGGGTGTGCCGCCCGGTCCCGGGCTTCGGTACCTTCCCGCAGGATAGCTCCGGTGATCGGATCAGTGATCGGATTTGTAAAGGGGCCGCTTCAAACTCGGAGCTCGCCCTCTAAGCTGCCGCCATCTTCGGCTGCTAGCCACGCCCCCCTCGTTTATACACTTTAGTAACTTTAAAACATGACTTTTTGTCAGAATGAGTGTTATATTATAAAATGCTTCGTTATGCCCGTTTATACTATCAAATGAAATGGTTATTGTCTCGCCTTCATTGTTGTACAAATGAACACATGGGTATATTGCATTTAAAAATGGGGTATCCGTAGTCATTAAGGTTATATATAGTTTTAAAATTTGGAGTATTATGTGAACTATTTTTTTTGCTATATGTGAAGGTGTTCTTTTTTTAAAAATAATTTTCAGTGCTGAAGAAGTCCTAAATTAATTCATGGGGAAACGTGTTGGCTGAATGGAATTGATGCTAATGTTATTAAAATATGAATATGAGTTTGTTAATAATGTGGGGGCATATTACCAACGTTAAGCGATATTTATCGCTAACGATGCTTAGCAACGACTTTTTTAACGCTAAGCATCGTCAGAAATTATCGCAGATAAACCTTGCTATTATCAAGGTCTATCGCAAATGCGATAAAAAACGGCCGCAATGCATGAATATCGCTGAAAAGTCAGCGATATTCAAGCATTACCGAGCTAATGCTCTTAGCCATGTTATCCACCTCCCATTGGATAACATGGCTAAGAACTGCTCAGGGCAGGTGTTAGTTTTTGGAGATATTCGCGCTTAGCGCGAATATCTCCAAAAGTTGGTAATAGGAGATAGCGATGTTAGCGACTGTTTCCAGTCGCTAACATCTTGGCACGCCCACTTTGCATGTCATCAGTGATAAATATCACTGGCATGCAAGGTGGGGCCCAAGATGGTCGCTATCTCCTACTAGCTGTCGCTAACTGGTGTTAGCGACAGCTAGGTAATAGGGAGATCATTTTATCTCCGCTTTCTTGGCTTTTAAAGCCAAAAAAGCGGAGATAAACCCCCTTGATAATATGCCCCTTGGTTCCTATACAACGTAAATCTCTGCCTTTTCGCTAAACATAGATTAAAGCATAATGGGAGGCCAGCATTTGGACGCCTATTAACTTTCTGTACATGTCATTTTTATAAGCCACCTGGTGCCTCCGGCTTACACAGGCCACCTGGCTCCCCTCTCTTAGCATTGTGCAGCTGGACAGTACGAGAACAAACCTCTTGTAGTGTAATTTAATGTTCTAATTCTTGAACGTACTCTATTGTACATTGAGGTAACAAGTAGTTCTGAAAAAAAGGTTTTGGTGCCTGTTTTAGTGCGCTGTTAGAGTATTTTTCTTCCTTGTTTCATTTAATTGGTATTAATTCTTCCAGTGCCTATATCACACCCTTTTCCTTCAGAACTCGGGCACGGAATGCTAGAATATTTGTTTTCCAACATTAGGATGGTTTATTTTGTTTGCTTTTGCTGCATCACCAGCCTGGCTTGCTGTTTCACCTCCTGAAGTTAACGTCCCCTGTCACCACTTCTCATGCTCGGCTCGCCTCCTTTCCTTCAGTCCACCTTCTGGCAGGTTTCAGGGTGATTACAGCGACCTCTTCTGGTGATGTCCAAGATGCCACTTGAGAAAGCGCCAAGAGTCTGCGCTCAGCCGGTGTGCTGGTTGGTAAGATGCTGACTGCCAGCTGCATTCCTAGGGTTCTGCTGCCTCTGGTAAAGAACCGGAACAAAGGGGCCAGACATGCAGGTCGAGTCATCGAAAGGTCAAGGGCCAGAGGAAGTGACGACACACATACTTTCACGACTCAGTGTTGTTGCTTTTCCCGCTCTTTTACCTAGGGTGACCAGATCGTGTGACCCAAAAACCGGGACATTTCACAAAAATAGAGGAAGGACTACAAATGTGCATCAATGAAGTGGCAAAAAATGACAGCCCTCATCCTCATAGAAACACAGAAGAGGCACTAAGAAAATAAATAAAATATAGTTTTTAACCCCTTACATGCGCGGCGAATTTTCGCGCTGTGCGGCCGTTTTAAAAAGAGGGCGGGATCATGACGGCCTCCAGCCGTCATCAGCACACGCCCACCGTAATGCATGACAGCATGGAAGGGGTTAAACCAGCATCATACCTGTTAATAACATTGCTTGATGATAACAGCAGCTTACTAGCCCTGCTTTGGAACACCTAAAAAAGTGACACTCACTGTTTTCAGTTAACCCTCTCAAAAAACCGGCACAGGAGCCACTTTTACCGAAATCTGCCATGACAACTGTTGGAAAACCGGTCGAATCTGGGACACCTGGTCACACTACTTTTACCCAGGAGAGCCTCCTAACGTGTACTGAAGGGCTAAGGGTGAGGAAACTTGTGCAAACTACAGAAATATACCTGGGGTCTCGGACCCTTCTTTACTTCTGTTTCTGCTTTCTTGTCTCAACACCAGGAGTAGGAAGGGGCAAGTCAGGGGCACAACTGCTCCACTGGCTAACTCTAAACCACATCAAGGGGTGAAAGGAGTACTGAGGAAGGGCAGGGACGTAGTACTGTAGTACTGCATTATTGGCTGCAGATTTCCATTATTAATATGCTGATTAGCTGTCAGAATCACCAAAGTCACAGAGCATCGATACCAGCTGTTACAATTACCCATTTTATTGGCTAATACAATTTGAACACCAGAAGGATGAAATGCTAAACCACCTGCTGGATATTTGGCACTGGTTTACAAAAGGACGTTAATTACAAAGTGATTGCCTCTATAAGTACAATTTCCACTAAATCAGAGACGCTTTAAGGCATGGGCAAAGCAGGCAATTGTCCAGGGCACCATTCTTCGAAGAGACCCCCTACTAAAGCGCCTATGGTAGCCGAAATTCCTCCCATAATAGCGTTGCTGAAAAAATGGTTTCGTTTTTTAATTTGACTGACAAGTACTCTTACCATAAAACGTAGGGCCCGGCTTACATGAGGTTTGCGCGGTATCAAAGTCACACAAAATGATGCAAAGTGGCGCAAACTGTTGAAAGGATATTTAGTTTCCTGGGCAATATGTAATTTGCATTTGAAAGGTGCCCTCCTTACTCACTGCAAATGCGCTGCCTTGTGCCACTTAGTGTCAAGGGGCATTACATTGGTGTAATTTGGGTGGATTATTGCAAGCACCTATGGTTTTTGACACAAAGCCAGATTTTTTGTCCCAAAAAGAGAACGCCTCCTTGAAGCAGTCACTGTACCGCACCTATACAAAATGTGGAATGTTCAAGAACGGTGTAGGCATAATCTTTTGTACTGGGGAGCATGATTCCAGTACAAATAGTATGCTAGCCAGCACACTGCACCTTTCACCGTGCTCCAGCCCAGAGGTAGTGAGCAGCAACCGGCCATTTTCAGGTTAAACCTGGCGCAGCACGCATGCGCAGCACTAGGAGATGACCTTTTGGAATCGGTCTGCACTTTTCACACACTTGTGCGTGTGGCGGCATGCACCTTGTGGGAGCGAGCAGCGGCGCGCAGGGGCCATCTGTTTCCAAATAGAGTGTCCGTGCGCGCTTCTTTTTATTTGCCTGTCTCGCGGTTGCTATCACTTTCTTGCCTGTCTCCTAGTTTCTCCCTCGTCTGCTTTTCTCTCTCTCCGGCACTGCTTCATTTCATATTCTTTATTCTCTTCCCTTTCTCGGGTACTACTTTCCTTCACTCCTCTCTGTCCATCTTTTGATCTGTCTTTCTTTTCGCTCGACTGTCTCTTAAGCTACCCGCCCTCTCCCCGCTCAAGTATTAGATAGCACTGGTTATGTAGTATTAGATAGTACTCCACATACATTTCTGTAAGCCACACTGACCAGTTCTAAACACCGCACACAATGTCCGTGTGGGGTTAACATCTTTAAAACTTTTTTGTCTATACCGAATACCACGTTTGGAGTGGGTAGCCCTTTAAAAGGCGTCATTGTGCTTGTGTTTAGCCTTCTGAATAGCAGACCATGTGCGACTAGGATCTGGCTGCTTCTTCCAGCACCTCAAAGCGAGTGGGGCTCCCTGAACAGTGCAGTGTAAGAGAAGTTTGCGTTTCCCACCTAATGTGAGTGCATTATTGAATAACTGATGTCTGCTTTTGTGCTGCATGCACAGCGCTGTCTGCACAGCCCTAACAAGACCCTCGGCACTGCCACAAACGAGAGAGGCTAAGACGGACACCCAGGCCGTGCCGGCTGGACATAGAGCGAGCGGTTTGCACCAGAGGGCCAGGGAGGGGGCAGGACCCGCTGTGATTGAATCTGTGCACTGGAAACACTTTGATGTCATTCCTCATGTATGTCCCCCTCCCGTCCCCTCCCCGGATTCCTGGCATCAACATGACCCGATCGTATCCAACCTGACCCCCTCGACCAGGTGAGGGTGAGGGCGGGCCTGCGAGGATTGGACAAGCCGCTCCTACCTCACTTCATAGCTTGAGTCCTGTGTGCGTGCTTATGGTCCAATAAGTTTCAGCTAGCCCTCCACCCCCATCCCCCACCCATCTCTCCTTTGTCCGTGTTGAATTGCCCCACCTCCCTCCCGCTATCCCTGTTGTCTTCCCTACACCCTCTCTCCATGTTCCCTTACCCCGCCTTCCCACCCTCTGTGTTGCTTTTCCCCCACCATCCACCCTGTCTCCCATTCTCTCTGTTGCCTTTCCCCCCCCCTCCCTTCTGCTCTCCGTGTTGCATTTCCCCCCTCCTCCTCTCCATGTTGCCTTCTACCCTACCCTCCCTACAGTTGTCTGTGTTATCTTGCCCCTAACCTTCTGCCAGATGTCTATGTTGCCTTGCCCCTACCCTCTTTCCAGTTGTGCATGTTGCCTAGCCCCCGCCCTCCCTCCTTCAGCTGTTCGTGGTGCCTTGCCCCCACCCTTCCTCTTGTTGACCATGTTGTCATGCTAGTTTCCTCCCTCCCTCCGTCCGAGTTGTCTTGCTCCCACCATCCTTCCTGTTGTCTGTATTGACTTTCTCCCAATAGCCCTTCCTCCTTCTGCATTCTATGTTGCCCCCTCAACCGTCTGCCCTCTCTCCGCAGCCGTGTTCCTCCTCCCTCCTGCAGTCCATTTTGTCTTCCCCACCTCCTCTACACTCGTCCAATCTGCCTTGCTCCCTCCCCCTTTCCAGTTGTCCATGTTGCCTTTCCCCTACCCTCCTCCCATTTGTGCAAGTTGTCTTGCTGTCACCCTCCCTCCTTCCGTTGTTCGTGGTGCCTTACCCCCAGCCTCCCTCTTGTTGTCCATGTTGACTTGCTAGTTCATTCCCTCCCTCCGTCCGTGTTGTCTTGCTCCCACCCGTTGTCTGTGTTGTCTTGCCTCCACCTGTTGTCTGTGTTTTCTTGCTCCCACCGTGCCTCCTGTTGTCCATATTGGATTACTCACACTAGTCCTCCCTCCTTCTGCTATCTATGATGCCCCCTATCGTAACAAAACAAGCATTGGCATAGCCAATAGGTCTCACCTTTGGGACCTTATAAGTGTTTAGCCATGCAACAGTTGATGTTGTTGCACCAAGGATATTGTGCTGCTTAACTAAATACTTATAAGGTCCCAAAAGCAAGACCTATTGGCTATGCCAATGCTTGTTAATAATATTGACTCTGCCCAGTTTTCTTGCGCTAAAAAAAATAGAGAATCTGCCTCTTAGTCTGCACGCCTGGCCTTCCCAGCCTTAACCCTTGCACTGCCAGGCAGATGGTGGCAATTAAATTGAAAAACACCTTTATGCCATTTCACTCACCTTAATACACTTCACCTCTTCTATCTTAACCTAGTCTCTCAACCTCTCTTTCTATTTCTACATCTCTTAGTACCTTCACCTTCTCTCCCTAGCTCAGCTCCATCAATCTCATCTTTGTCTTCCTCACCTCTCACTCAATATACCCAATACACCTCACTTTACTTATGGCCTGAATTAAATCTTGGCGGACGGGTCACTCCATCACAATGGTGATGGATATGCCATCCGCGGAAATATATATCCCATAGCAAAAAATGGGATATACACAACAGCAGACGGGATATCCCTCCCCGTTGTAACGGAGAAACCCATCTCTCTATACTTCTCTCATGACTTTGCCTTGCCTCTCGCTACGATCCTATGCCAACATCTATATCTAGCACTTTTCATCCCCTGTCTCTACCTGAATACTCTCTCTGCCTCATCCCTCTCTCTGGCCTCGCTGCCCTTTTTTTCTATTTGACCTCTCTGTAGCTTTCCTCCATCTACATCACTTTTCATATCCACTTATCTCTATCTTTACCTCACCTCTCTATCCCTCTAACCATGGCTCTACTACCTTATGTCTCTTTCAGCCACCTTGCTACTTTACCATCTTCCTCACTACCTCACCTCTTTGTACCCGCAGCTCTCACTCTTTCACTACCTTAACTCCAAATTTACCTCACCATGAGTTCCCTACCTCACCTCTACACTTCTAATTGCTCTTGTTCAATGTCTGTTCCCTTTTGTTAACCCTAAAATATTTGACTTCTTTCTGGCTACCACTGTTTCTCTACCTCTACCATTTTTTCTCCTGTCTGTCTGCCTGTATCTCACAAATCTTGCTCTTTACCTCCTTCTCCATGTCAGCTAATCCCCTCCCACTCAGCTATCTCGCTGAACTTCTTTCTTTAGATGTCTCTAATTCACCACCTCTTCTTCCTTTTCTATCTCACAGCTCTCGACCCATGTTTAAACCTCACCTCTCTTTCTCTCTTTCTCTATTTCATGTGCGTCTCTCAGGTTCCTCTTTTCGGTATAAACCACACTTTTCTTTCTACCCTTCAACCCTCTCTGTACCTTTCTCTGTTCTCCACTACTCTCTTTACCTGACCCATATTCTGTATCTCTTCTGATTTTACTCTCTACCCGCATCTCTTTACTTTCCCTCAGGTCACTTTCTCTATGCATACCCCTTGCTGCCTTTACCTCTCCCAATCCTCCAATATTTCTATATCATCTCTTTCTCTACCTCACCCCTTGAAGTACTGCGCTCCTCCGCCTCTCTCTGTACTTCCTTCTCCCTCTCTCTACCCTGTTTGTTGCCAATTAAAACTGTACCTATTTTTTGATCTCGCTTTTCTACTTATATCTTCCTCTTTCTACCTCTCCTTGTCTTTCATATGGATACCTCACCTTTCTCTATTTCCTACTCTCACTACCTCACATATCTCTCCACATCTTCCCTATCTCTCTTATCCCTCTATTTCAAGTCTGAACTCTGCTCTCATGGTTTTTGGGTCCTGACCTGGGTGCATCTTGCCACTTTGAGATGGTTTCCATCGATGCCCACGAACCGGGTCCGCCATTTTGTGGATTCTTGTCCTTTCCTTTGGTCCATTGGATTCCATCCTGCAGACCTGCCGACCTTCAGACATTTCTCTTTTGCTGGACTGCCTTATCTCTTTCTCCCCCTCTGGTCCCCCTCTCTCATCTCACCAATCTAAGCCTCCGACTCTTCTCCCCCACCTACCACGTTCTAACCCCTTTTTATTTTTTTATTTTTTATTTTTTATTTCCCTGTTAACTCTGTAAATATGTGATATATACTTGTACAAACCTAATCGCTGGTAAAATGTAATCCTGAGCAAATTTACTATTTGTATATATATATATGTATCTAGAGATACCTCTAACCACTAGTATATGTAGTAGACCCTTGTACTCACTACCATTCCTATATGATTCTTAGAGTTTATCCATTTATATCTCGTCTTTGTGTGGCTTTACAACTTGTACATTTGCAACTTTATTCTGTTCGTATCTTTTATGTAACTCATGTAATCCTAAGTCCTTATGCATCGCAACTGGTTCTTTTGTAAAGCGCTTTGACACCTTCGGGTAATGTTCGCGCTATATAAAATCGCATTAAATAAAATAAAAAAAATCCTGCTCTGTCTCATTTCTCTAATTCAGCAGGGTCACTGGTAACTCTCCGGCCAGAGACGTATAAGAATATAAAGAAGAGAAGAGGGACAAGGCAAGGAAAGAGAAACCCGGAGAAACAAGCTGGTTACCCCTGAAATCCAAATAACATGTATGGACTTGTTGCAATTGGAAAGGAAGTGACTTGTTCAAGTTTTCTTTTGGTTCTATTTGACTAGCAGGCACCAGGGCCTGAGCTCTTGGGTGTTCTTACGCCGCTGATTTGGAGGACTTAACATGTAATTCAATATTCTTTGGCAAAACGAGGACTTTAATGAGCCGAAAATGATATTAAATTCAGAGTTGCTCCAAACGGGGAGCCCCAAAATATATATTGTCTGGTGCCCCAAAAATATTTGGGATGTCACGCCGCTGGATAATTCTATGCTGGATAATGGAAGGTAGTCATAATCCTCCTATGGAAAATTGTACCTATGGAAGAAGTTGCCACCCTTGTCTAAATGAAGCCCTTCGTCTTGTCCCTGCATATTTCAGACAGGTCTCTGCCGTAGGCACAGTAACCCGCTGAGGTATCTTAATAACAAAACCCCCGAATGAAATTGTGTGTGTTCATTTCTATGGCGTCAACACATAGCCATTGGCCACATATAAATAAACAGACTTATTAATATACATTTCATTAAATCAAAGAGCAGAGTGCTTACTCCAGAGGGATCCTCCTGTTATGCTTAATTATGAAGAATGCCCCCATTGAGATAAATATAAAGCCACCAGCATTATCTGTTTCCCTCACTGCCAGAATATGCATGGCAACTCACCTCCCCCACCCCCCCTCAGCTTCTACTCAGCCTTGTAATTTCAGAAATAAAAAACAAGCAGACATAATATGGCGACCGCTCATCTGTACGAGACAAGCTGGCGGAGCCACCACCTTAGTATTTCTGAAGTATCCGCAGGCTAAATCATATATAAATCTACCTCCATGCACTCGACAAATGGATTATTTATCTGTTATGTGCCTCCCTACTCAGTTTGGGGTATGTGGGCATCTGTACAAAGTATGATCACAAACACATGAAGCTCAATGTAAGGAATGTATGACGTTACAACGCATGCTTTTACCACGCATGCTGTTACAACGCAGGTTTTACTACGCATACCATTACAACGCATTACACTTGGGGGTGCTGGATAGTGAATAGTTTAATTTACTATTCCAACTCCAGTCCCCGTGGATAGTAGGGAAGGTGTTGGATAGTAAATTAAACTTATTCCCTATACTAGAGCGCCCCCCAGTGTAATGCGTTGTAATGGTATGCGTAGTAAAACCTGCGTTGTAACAGCACTGCGTGGTAAAAGTTGCGTTGTAATGGTTGTAAACCAATGTAAGACCCCTGGGGGTGGTGACTCCTCCTAGGTGTGACATGACTTTGGAATGCAACTGCAATGGTGATAAATTCTGAGTTCCCCTACTGCATGCCTTTTTATTCAGGGTCCTGATGCAGTCAGAAGTTACTGGGCAATATATAAAGTAGGTTTTGTTTACTTCTGGGATCCTAGGGCCGCAGGTACTACAACTTCCTATACAGATATTGAAGGCTGACTCTACAATCGCAGAAAGGCCAAGAAATCCAGATCTGCTGACGGAGGTGGACTTAGGTCAGACAGTGCCATAAAGTTAATGTCCATTCAGAGCATTATTCAACAAGAACAATAGGTCTTTTGTCTCTATGCATGGCTAGGAAAAGTGGGGTAGTTACTATTGTAAATCAATGTGGGTGGTGGAATGCACACCTTTGTACTCAGTATTTGCCTCTTTACTTAATTGCTCAATTTCTTCATCACAATAACGGCGTGCAAACTTGATAGCGCTTCTCTCAGTGCGCTTGAAATACATCAAAAAGGAACTGGGGTAGATCCTTGTACAAGATGCACATCCATGGATGCATCAAATTAATCAAAGTCTCAATTTAAATCCTTTATTAATCTTTTTCATTGTTACTCCATAAGTTTCTCAACCATTTTCTCCGAGTTTTCAATTCATTTTATACAATCAACTTCCCTGGAGAAAGTTTTTTGTTGAGCACAGAAGAGTGAAACGTTTGCACCAGTCACAATAATTTATTTAAAAATCGAATGCATTTCAGGGATGTTCCCTTCATCAGGGATATCGTGACTACTTATTCCTTACTCCCAAGCTTAATTCTACCTCCTCCCGGTGCTGCTAACCAAATGAAAGGAACTCTTGTTCACGCTTACATTGCTTCTCAGCTTTGACTGTAGCTGTTACTGTCGGCTGCAGGTTCCTTTCATTTGGTTAGCAGCGCCGGGAGGAGGTGGAATTAAGCTTGAATGGAGCATGAGAGAGAAAGGAATAAGTAAGTAAGGAATAAGCAAGTCACGATATCCCTGATGAAGGGAACATTCCTGAAATGCATTGGATTTTTAAATAAATTATTGTAACTGGTGAAATGAATTGAAAACACGGAGAAAATAGTTGAGAAACTTATGGAGTAAGAATGAAAAAGATTAATAGAGGAACTCTGCTTTTATCTTCCTGTGCAATTTGACAGGTCCATAATATGCTTAGTCATTTTTGGGAGTTTTTTTCTTTTTTAGTACGGTGACAATTGCTCTATATCTCTGTAAAGGAACGTATATTGTATTCGTTGTCTGCATGCTCAAGTACCATTTACTACTTATATGTCCGATTCGTAATGTTCCTCTATATTCTCTGTACTGCCCATTTGCACACAAGTTACTTGTTGTGAAGTGCTCTGATACCCTTGGGTCCAGCTAATGCTAAACAAAACTCCTAAAATAAAAAAAATAAAAATAAATAAATAAAATTTGATGCATCCATGGCTGTGCATCTTGTACAGGGATCTACCCCAGTAGTTACTATTGTGCCACAGCTCTTCAGGGTGCCAAGCATTAGCGGCTCCTCGAGGGAGTACTGCGGGGCGGTGAGGCGTGACAGAGGAGGGGCAGGGTGGGGGGTAGTAAATGCCGGAATTGAGCCGAACAGAGTTGAGTAAATAAATAAATAAATAAAACATATTACATTGCGCGCGCTCCAACGCCAAATCGGCGATGCAGCGTGCAATGCAATTTGTTTTATTTATTTATTTACTCAATTCCGGCCCAATTCCGGAGTTTACTAACCCCCACCGCCCGCAGCACTCCCTCAAGGAGCCGCTACTGAAGCCAAGGGATGCAGAGCAATGTGTTCTTCAGACTGGCACCCAAGTAGCAGAGATGTTTTAAGGCATGGGCAAAGTGGGCTTCGGCTCAGGGCTCCCACCTTTCTAGGGGCCCCTATTAAGCTTGTGTAGTATATCGAGGGTTCCTAAAAAAGGTATACTGAAGTTAAGTAAATGTATGCTGATGTTTTTTCTGACAAGGTTGGCGAGTTTAAAACACAAGATCAAATTGCGGGAGGGTGTTTGTCCAGTAAGACAAAAAGTGAGGAATGTTTTGGTGTATTATTGTGATAAATCGGGGAACATTCTTCAGAATGTATGTAAAGATGGAATAATTGAACCCATGGAGAGTTCAGATTGGGTTTCTCCAGTGGTAATTTCCCTCAAAGCCAGTGGCGATTTACGTTTATGTGTGGACTTTAGGTGTCTTAATGAAGCAATTTGGGGGGGTTCTTTTCCTATCCCAAATTTGCAAGAGTTGACTTCTTCTATTGGTGGTGCTGCTTGGTTCTCCAAACCAGATTTAGCATAGGGAGATGAAGGGATTTTACGTGGAATGTGTAGGGCAAATGTAGTCCAAGAAGACATTAATCTTTGCAAGGACTAGGATTCCCATGACAAGTATCTACATGCAGTGTTGGTAGCCCTTAGGGAGCAAGGGTTGACTGTTAAGAATGAGAAATGTGTTTTTGGAGAACATGAAGTTGAATATCTGGGACATGAGATCTCCAAGGATGGGATTTGTCCTAAAATCAGCCATGTGGAGGCATCTCTGGCTGCTCCGGTGCTGAAGAATAAGGAACAGTTGATGTCATTTTTAGGCCTCACCGAATTTTATTTACGTTTTGTGGAGAACTATGCATCTAAAATGGAACTTTTGAGGGTGTAACTAAAAAATTAAGTGTTGTTTGTGTGGTCAGACAGCAGAAGTTAAGTTTTGAGGCAGTGAAAATGGCGATTTCTTTAGCTCCTTGTTTGAAATTTACGTCTCAAGCTGTGTTGTCAGTGGATGGTAATGGGTATGGCATTGGTGTTGTGTTTTCCCAATGTATGAAGAATGAGTAGTGGGTGGTTGCGTATGCTCCCCGAACATTAACAAATTCTGAGCAAAATTATTTGGTGATTGAGAAAGAGTTACTTGCAGCAACATAGGCCCTCTGAATGTTTCCAGATGTACTTGTGAGGGAAGAAATGTAAGATCTGTACTGACCACAAGCCTTTGGTGAACATATTGGGACCTGAAGGGGGTAAAAATGTAACTGCAAGGTTAGCGAGACTAGCATCTAAGCTACAAATGTTCTACTATGAGATTGAGTATATTCCTGGGAAGGACAATTTGGTTGCAGATGGGTTATCATGTTTGCCCAGCAATAATGTGACTGATGTAGTGAAGGGTGTAAGCGAGTGTGATGTTGCTTTTACATTAGAGGATATCATGTCTGTTGAATATGGGGAGAAGGTGGACAGTGGTGTGTTGTCTGAAGATGTGTGGCTACACTAAATGTGCGGTTGGCCGAGGGAGCCATCTTTACGTGGGGAGTGCTTTGCCTTTTGGAAGATCAAGGAAGAGTTGTGTGTGTCGAATGGTATTATCTTGAGAAGTGATAGAATTGTGCCTCCTGTGAGTGTGCGTAATTGCATTATTGGGATTAGTCATAACAGTCATGGTGGTATGTCTAGTACCAAGAGAAGGATAAAAGAGTGGTTTTGATGGTATGGTGTCGCTAATATGGTATGTCGTTGGGTTAGAGATTGTAAGGTGTGCTGTGCAAGGGATAAAGTGGCAAAACCCCTGAATATTCCCTTGACTATGGTGGAGGTACCTGAGGGACCATTGCAAAAGGTTGCTATTGATTTGATGGGCCCGTTTTCTGCTTTGTCTGCCAAAGACAGTTATGCCATTGTTTTAATTGATTATTATTCTAAATGGCCGGAGTTAAGAATGGTAAGCAATGTGACCACGGATGTGGTTATTGAATTCTTGGAGGATGTGTCTTCTCAGGAAGGCATTTCTGAGGCCATGGTCTCGGACAATGGTACCCAATTAACGTCTGACAAAATGCATGAGTTTTTGAAAAGTATGGGCATCAAGCATGTTAGGACATCTTTATATCATCCTGAGGGAAATGGCCAGGTGGAGCGTTTTAACAGAGTAGTTAAGGAGGCAATTCAGTTGGCTTTGAGTGTAGGATTGCCCTGGAAGAAGGTTTTGCAAGAGAGATTATTGGCGTATCGAGTGACTTCTCATTCTGTAACTGGGAGAACTTCTTTTGAAGTATTGAGGGGGAGGAAACCTTCCTCTTGTTAGTTCTGTGGTGGCTGAGGAGGAGGAATGTTAGGATTAGTGCACTTGATAGTGATGAGGTTATGAAGTCTAGGTTTAAGGAGTTTCAGGAGTGCACTGTGCGTACACGCTGTGATAATTACTGTTGACCTGCTGTCAGAGTGGGTCAAATGGTGGGTGTGAAGAATCACAGAGGTATGGTTAAGAGAGCTGCAAGTTGGTCAAGGCCTTTGAGAGTACGGAAGGTGTTGGGTAGTGCTGTGAAGCTGGAAGAAGGTAGGAGGTGGAATTTTCAACTGTTAAGTTTGTGTAATGTGCAGAATGGCATGTCTGGTAAGGAAGATGCTAATGAGGAGGAGGGCAGTGGGTACATGTTGGGGAAACAGTGTAGTAGTGATGTTGTGCTGGAATGGAATGTCACAAGGCATGAGTCTCCTGGTCAAGAGGGTGCTTTGTGCCGTGGTGGTAGATTGAGGAAAATCCCGGACCATTTTGCTGATTTTATGCTGGGATAGTCCTAGTGCTTTCTTTCTAGTTCTGTCATTAGTTTGATGTTTTGTGTGGGGAATCTTATAGGGGGAAGCTGCACGGTATTGTGTCAGAATCCTCAGGATATTTGTGTGAGGTATGTAGAGTGTGTGGATATAAGAATGGGTGTGAGGTAGGAGGATTCTGACAAGGGACGGTTGGGTGGACGGTGGTGGAGGCTTGTTCCTGGTGCTGCTTATATGATGTTACACTTTACCAATTAAAGTATAATTTTTCTACTTACCTCCTGGTCCCTCATCTTTTCCACAGCTTTCAGGGCAGCCCCAGAATGTTTTAAAATAACCAGTTTGTTTCCTGGTCCTGGGCAAAGTGACAGCTCTTAAAATTGCTTGAGGCCTTCATTGGATCCGATCAGCGGAACGATTCAGGACTAAATGCGACAGGGCTAATAATGATCATATGATGGGCATGCAGCGGCTTCTTAAAAGCATAATAAAATATAAGATGCAAGAACAAACTCTATAAAACCATATTGATTATTCATAAGACAAATACATCCGAAAGCGTTTAGGATGCACAGTTTCCTGTATGTGCAGTTATTGATTCATTATAATTTCCAGAAAAAGTGCTCTAAGTATAACGAGAAGGGAAAAAATCCATGTATCAATCAATGAATCAAACATTTGTAAAGCGCGGTACATCCCCCTGAGGGTCTCGAGGCGCTGGAGCTGTTTCCTGCTGTATTGTAAGAAATAATGTCAAAAGGAATGGTTCCTACCTGCCTAAAAATAGTAAACACTCTGGGCCACTTTTGTGGGGCATCCATGACGCAAAATGCTAGCAGATATTTACTAATCCACGCAAGGGGTGATTTGCGCAGCTGTGCTTGTCTTTGTAATTAAAAATGGCATGTAATGCAGAGTCGGGCTGCATTGCGTTATATTTCATTCTGGGAGGCGCTCCATGGGTGGAGCGTGGGCGTTCCCATGCATCCACCTGTGGATTTCACGCAGTCCCATATTTACAAAGGTTTTTAAACCTGGGAATGCGTTAAATGGCTACACCTCCCAGAGGATGGCATAACAAGGAGAAAAATCTTCATGTATTTGGAGCTCGTCAAGGTGTGAACCATCTCTTGATGACAATGATCACCTACCTGCATCCAGGACCAGCACCGAGAGTACCAGAAGAGGAGGCTTTGACTCATTCTCCTGAACTAGAGATGGTTCTTGCAGCCGTCTGTAGCCTGAGCTCCAGATCCGAGATCCCAGGCTGGAGAGGGTCTGCAGCCCTAAGGTATGCCTTTAAACTGGGAAAGAACATGGAAATTGCCAGGGGAAGCTCACTGGGTCCTAGTAGGCCAAGACAGTGCACTCTCTGGGATGTTTATGTTTACCAAAACATTCCTGTGGAAGGCACAGGACCTTGGATGCCACTGCAGTGGGGCATAACAGGCACCAGCTTTCTGATTGTGAGGGAAACAGTGGGATGTTAGGCTGACAAGGGGGAGGTGTTAAATGCTCCTCTTCAATGTTGAGGGTTAACAGCAACAACTCTATTACAACTACTAAGTCTGAGCCAGGTCCATGTTCCACCCCCACATCTGTTTCCCACTCTAAAAGGAAATCCATTTCTTTTAGGTATCCCTCAGGTTCCTGAGATTCATCTAAAAGCTCACACACCATCCTCAGATTCATGTCTATGTTAATCCATCACTGGCAGACCTTTTATGGGGTATACCTGGAGAATGTTATCCTTTCCTTTCCTACTTACCCAAAAACGATAGATTACAAAGATGTCATTCAAAATCTTTATAGAAAGCAGAACGAGCTTATTTGAATTAACAAGAGTGAGTGTGTGCAGACATGACAGACTGAGTGTGTCATGTGCTTAATTTGAGCCGGTGATTTATGGTGCTAAATTCTCAAAACCCGCACTAATGGCAGTTCACCACATGGCGATGCTGTCAGTCTAATTTTGAGATGAGCACAGCAACAGTTTTACATCGATAAACATTAAAGATGAATAATTCCTGTTCTACATACCAATCCTATAACTTTGAGTGCCCTGGATTAGTTTGAATTGCCGCACTTTAAGGAGGGCGATGGTTAGTAGTTGTGTTGGTGTTGTCGTTGGCAGCACTGGCACGGGGAAGGGTGTTCCAAGCTGCAGTGGTCTCCTTGGAAGAGCCTTGGAACTTATGTTTGAACAAACTAATTGTTACAGGAACCCCTACCCCCCTTGGTTAAGTGCACCGATAGGGCTAATGTCTGCCAGAAATGCAGTGATACGGTGCCCAAACCCAGGGCCATTTTAATGACCCGGTTTGCGTCACCCTTTAATCACGCAACATTATGCAAGAGCGACACAAATCATAAGTCATATTTTTGAAGCCACACAAAGCCACTTTGCGTGGGTTTAAAATATTGAGTAATGCAACACAGTGCAAATCACTGCATTGTGTTAATCTGCCCTGGGTAGGCATTCCATGGGAGATGCATTGGTATTCCCACATAACTTTTATGGGTTTTTTATGCATTCCAAGATTTACAAGACCTTGTACACCTGGCATGTGCCAAAAAGATACACCTCCCCAGGAGAGGTATAACTTGGAGAAATATCTTTGTTTCTCCTCGTTTTTTCCTCTTTCTATGTGTGCGGCATTCTGCAACTCACAAAGAAAGAGGAAAAAGCCTCAGAGGAAGCCAACAGGAGCCTTATCAAAGGCCTCTGCGTCTTCTAGCCATGCCCGCGAATATTAGCCTTTACAATTGTTTTGTGGGCATCAAATGACAGAAATGTCATGGGATATGAAAGTTGAATTTTATGACAAGTCATTAAGTTGACAGGTACATTTTATGGCAGCATAGACTTGCTGGCGCCTGCTGAACGGTTTTGCATGGTGATTTCTGAATCAGAGGGCAGAGTTCAATTTGATGGGCAAAGACATGCTGGGTCAGCCAATAGCGTCAGGAAAGGACTACAGTTGCATGGTCCTTTGACCCGGATATGATATTCATGGTCATTACTTTATCTGCATAGGTGATGTCAGATAAGTCTTCAAACAGTGAGCGGATGGGTGTCTCTGGCACTGCAGCAGAGTGGATACAATGGCTGCTCTTAACTAGAGTCACTTAGGGGCTTATTTACAAGGCCCTTGCTCTACCCTTACTTCACTTTTCCCATGTTAAGAATGACGCAAAAGTGTCGTAAGAGGCTTGTAAATCTTCCCCTTAGTCAGGGTGGCCCAGAATCGGAAAACATCCTTTACAACGCAACTATAACAATGCACTACCATTAAAATGAAACTTTTACAACGCAGGATCCATTACAACACATGCCATTACAACGCTGCTGCTATTACAACGCATGCCATTACAACGTAAGTATGGGTATGGTTTTAATTTAATTTTAACCCCTACACCATCCAACACTTACCCTACAATTACGCCCCCCTGGAGTTAGAATAGTAATTTTAACCCCTACACTATCCAACACTTGCACTACTATTACATTTCCATTAATTAAAAAAAAAAAAAAAAATACCCAAAATTACGTTGTAATGGCATGCGTTGTAATAGCAGCTATGTTGTAAGGGCATGCTTTGTAATGGCATGCGTTGTAATGGATCCTGCATTGTAAAAGTTTTGTTGTAATGGTATGCGTTGTGAATGTATGCGTTGTAACGTCATACATCCCCCAGAATCAGATGCTCCGCGGCTGGGGAACAGCTGAACAAGTCTCTGAGCTTGTATATTTCTACGGAAGCTCTGGTCAGTGCTGTTCAGAGGTGTGCAATTGTCCAATGAATCATAGCCGAACGACTGTGGTAAGCAAGAGAGGGTGGCACACGATACAGTGTAGAATTAGTGGTGCGCAGGTCCTGGGCTACAATAAGGCACAGGCGCATCGATAAATACAACGACCTAAAAGTCTATCGATCCAGGGATTCTGTGAGGCACTTTTCAACTAGTGAAGAAAGTATGCATGTATGAATATGATATTTCTATAGAGCCATCCGATTCAAATGGCAGTGGAGTGATGCCCATAGTGAAAGAAAAGCGTAAAGTCGAAGAGTAACAGGAGAGGAAGCTGGTTTGTGGACAGTTCATGCATTGTGATGTTGTGTTCTTTAGAGAGGTGCATCTTCAGCTCTTTCCCTCTTTAGTATACCCTTCTCTCGCCCTGGCAGACAGCTTGAACAAACAGTCCCACTGAAAGACACAGTGGTCAAAGCACCACACACAGCTCTTGTCCACTCTCCATAAGATTCTTGCAAACCCTTCTTGCACAGCATTGAAACTCATCATCCACTCTCAGCGCCGGCTTAGTTAGGATGGAAGGGAGAAACCCAGATTCCGCAGGAGGGATGTGGCCCATGGATGCTGCATGAAAGGCAGCCTCCTATTGGACCGTAAGATGCCAAAATAGATCTGAGTTGAAAGTGCCCACAGATATGGCTAATGGGGAAGCCATGTTGAAGTAAGTAACCTGCTGACTAAACCCTCATTCTGGAAACAATTATCAATGATATTTTGCCCCAGTATTTAATTCAACAAGTGGTCTGTGCGGTCCAGTATGCTCGTCTGGAAACTGCAGTGATGACTTAGGACAAAGTTGAAAAGTCTCTTCCACCAGAAGGGACCTTTCATGGGCTAATGCTTGATGCTAGAACTCTGGATTCTCCTAATAGCTCTCCTCTGCCAGCTTTCCTTTTCAAAGAAGCTCCAATAAGTTCATACAAGCAGGGCTCACGTCCTTAGAAAGGAGATAGAGGAACCCATACTTGAAAGATTTGAGGAGATTCAAATACCAAACCTACCTGTGGTACTTGAGAAGGATGAAGATTTTATTTGTGTATCAATTATTTTATTGATAGTTAAGAATTGGGAAATACCAACAAATACAGTGGCATGCAAGTCCAGTATTTACCCATATAGAAATATATACTTTTATTATGATACATGCACCAATAGCAAAGAAAACATATATATAATATTGAAGAGGGATAGAAAAGGGAAGAGAGGGGTGAGAGGATAGGCTATAGAAAGAAACAAGTAAAGAGAAGAAGGGAAGAAGGACAGAGAGAGAAAGACAGAAAATACAGCTGCAGGGAAGGAAGAGAGGAGAGGGTTAGGGAAGGGTAGTGAGTACAATGAAGGTGATGAGGAAGAAGAAAGAGTCTAAGCGAACTATGAGGGAAGGGGGGTATCTTGCATGAAGGGGGACCATAAAGGAAGAAAAGTATCTGCTTTGTCCATTAAATTGTAAATGACCTTTTTTATATGATGCAATCCTGTTCATCTCCACAAGCCATTCCTCATGTGACTGCAAGTGCCAATGTTGTGAAACACAGATTTTAGCAGCTGTAAGGGCAGTGACGAGCAATCGACAAGCATGGTGGGCCAATTCGGGAATGACTGATAAGTCAAATAGGAGAACTAGGGAGTCTAGAAGTTGCGAGGGCAAATCTATAGATTCCCGGGGCGTAGACTCTACTGATGTCCTGAAGGAGTGTATGGTGGGACAAGCCAAAATACGGACACAAATATCACAGGATGTATGATCCCATCACCAATAGCAAGAATGAGGGAGCAACCCTGCAATCTGGAGCTGTGCCGGGGTCCAGTACCAACCCTGAAGGATTTCAAAAAGACTGAGTTTCATCCGTGCCTCATATCCAAAAGTTCTGTCTAGTCTTTCTCATCACATTCCACCTGCAGACATGCCAGCCAGGTCACCCTGAGACTAGCCAATGGTGGCTGAGAAAAAAGATGACAAATCGGGAGGTTATTTAATCCAGATATCAGGCCTTTAAACTGAGCACACGTGTTTCAGGAAGGAGAGCACCAGGGAACAGGGAATGGTCCAGGGTTGGGGGCCCAATTTGTTAAGCAGATAATGACGTAATTGGAAATATCGCCATTGTTGTGTATGTAACAAGCAAAATTCGTCCTGTAGCCTTTCAAAGGACTTGAGTTCACCACCAGAGATTAAGTGTATAAGAGTCAAAGTCCCAGCTCTGCCCCAAAGGCCCCAGTCAAGCATGGTCCCTCCTACCCACCTGCCTGCTTTCTTCCAGAAGGGAGCTTTGTCATGAAGATGCCAGGCCACTGAAAAAAGCGTGTGGGCCTGCATCCAGGTAGCGTTCATGACGTTCAGCATACGTTTGAGGGAGTCGGCGGTAGTGGGTCAGGAAGATCGAGAGCCTGTAATCCCAACGATGCCTCCTGGAGTCTGCATCCAATCGTAGCCCACAACGGAGGGTTTTGGACCCAAGGTGCATGTATGCCATTTGTGCCCAAAGTAGGGCTAAACAATAATGTTTCAAAGAGGGCAGACCTAATCCCTCTGCTGATGCAGATGTTGAGTCATCGTCAGGTCGATGCAGACACTCCACTCCTCCTGTAATCCGTTGGGTATCAACATTTACAGATGTTTTCAAATGTACCGAAAAATTCAAGCAAATCAATCAGGGGTCTACCGGCAGAGAGTTCACACTATTCCTGTATATAGGCAGGCACAGTGAAGGAGAAATACAGGCTAAGGGCCTGAGTACCATCTTGTCGGATGGAATACTGCATCACTAACTTGAACGATATTCTGTCCACTGTATTACAAGTCCATGAAATATAATGGATTTGTAATTTGGCAGATGAGCTACCCATCACATTTGTGACGGAGAAGCCCTGTCTGCCAAGATCGCAATCAGGTCCTAAGTCATTTATAGGAGAGTCCATTGCAGTCCCTTGCTTCCTCCGCTCGCTTTTTGCTTCTACGATGTGAGAGCCACCAAAAGAGGCAGAGTATCCCACGGGTCTCGATGGTACATGGGCGGCTGGGTCAAGGGCGGCCTTAGGCATGTGCAAGCTGTGCACCTGCACAAGGCTACCAAACCCCAGGGGCTGCCACGCCAATATATATATCCTTAATACAATAATCCTCTGAGGATGGATACATATTTGCGTGGAGGACCCTGGCAGGGATTTGGCGGCCTCCGGCTCTGTTCCACTTCCAAACACCATGACCCCCCCCCCCCCCTCCCTCTTCACTGGCCTCCGCGCTCCGCCCCGCCCGGACCCCCTGTTCTGGGGCCCCATACCTACGCTCCCTGCCCAGGGCCGCCATGAGCTTAGAGCCGCCCCTGGCTGGGTTCTCCATCTCTCAAGATCAAGTTCAGGTTATTGTGAACAGCAGCACAAGGGACACAGCCATATCTTATTCTTTCTTTAGGAATCAGGCACGTCTCTATGATCAAGAAAGGCTCCAAAATCAGTTGGTTAGAAAAAGGGATTTTTTTTTATTTTATTTTTTTATTGGTGATATTTCTAAGAATGAAATTCACCTGTGGCACACCATCCAAGTAACTTACACACATTTTAGTTGCACAGTGGCATCAAAGATCTTACTGATAGCTAGTTTTACACAGCTAACATCTCACATAATACTTCCTCTATATTCCAGGAAGGCAGAAGCTTTGTAGCAAGAGCCTGGCTTGTTCTCCCTGCCACTCCAAAGGACAACCATGAGACAAGCGGTGGAGGAGAGCCTCTCTTGATGGGCCACTCTCATCCAAGGGGAGACACAATATTCACCACCAGGGTGATCATGGCTTAATGTCACATCCTGGGCAGGGGAAACAGACATTTTAGTAGCCTCTCATGAAGGACTGCCAAGCACATTAGTGCTGGCTGTCATATTTTACACTCTTGTAGCAAACTTTCTTTCAGAAGAAACATCTTCCTCAAATAATTATAACTGGGTTTGTTTCAACATAGTTGCACCTGCTTTTCGATTTTTGTTTCAAACAGTATAACCACCAGGAAGTTACATCGTAACAACCTGTTTTCACATTAACTTGTTGAAGCAAGTCCTGTTCAATATACAGAAAAAAAAATACTTATTTAAGATTTTAGATATCAAACAAGGCTGCAAAGGTTGTTAGCCTGTATGGCAGTAATTAAAAAAACAACTCTTGGTAAGGTCAAAAGGCCTGGCTTTTTGTTCAGCAAAGTGGTGGGTGATAGTTGGGCATCTGTGTGCATGCTACCCCTGCTGTGCAAGACAGAAAATTATATAATGCACTATCATCTTAGGCTATCACAAATAGGAAACAGGGAGTAGTAGAACCCTTTGGCCGAACATACTACATTAGCACAGTTGATCTTTACTCTCAAATAACAGTGCTATAATAAGAAGTCAGAAGATGAATTTTTCATTGTTAGTGGTGAATATAAAAGGCATGCATAGTAGATATTTTTATTAAGGGCCAGCGTTTTCATTGCCTGTTTGTGCACATCATTACTTTGTGAATAAAATATCTGTAACTTCAACATGTCACTTCATCATGTCAGTAAAGTAAATAAATGAAGACACAAGGGTAAATAGTGAATATAACAATCTTTATGGAAGGCTAAGGCATCCAGACAACTTGCACTTCCAAACAGAAATTGTTATCAGCACACTCTCAATCAAAAGCTCCATGGCTTGTTGCATCTGCAGTCTAAGAAAAGGGCAACTCCAATCCCTTTCACCAAATCCTAATAGAAACACAAATGAGACAACATGATCATCCACTAAATGCCACGGGTCTACTGACAGCCCATGCAACCACTTACCAAAGCATGGAAAAAACCCAATAACCAATGGCTGTAGGGGGCAGACCCAAAAGCCAACTCTGCTTGTTTTTCATATAGTTATAAGTAAAGTCTTCCAGACAGTCAATGCTGTCTGTACCCAGACATATAAACCTGCTTCTTTTAATTCGGTTAAAATTCCCCATTAAAGACCATTAGGTTTGCTTTTTCCACCTTTCAATGATTCAGATGTTGAATTAATGAAAGCAAGAGAATAGAATTTTTCGCAAGCCTATAATGGGTTGTCAAATATGTTAATCACACAAGGTGAAAACTGTCTACATGGTAAAAGGTTTATCAAAATCATATCGTTAGAGCAGAGCAAGAAATTGAAAGTATTAAACAGAAAGGAGCTGCCAAAAAGAGCAATGGGCTTCTTAACGGCAACAGAGCCATGCATCAAGAGAGTTTGAGAATGAAACGCAAGAATGCTATTATCTTGCCAGTGAGTTCCTCATCAGAAAGTAATTTATCAGCAAGGGACTCTGAGATAAAGGGAACCTCAGAGTCATGCTGTCTTGGAGAATATATAAAGATTGTGCAGTGGGAATCAATGAGAACCAATGAACAGAACAAATTCACACACGATTGGGCAGCAAGGAAGGCGTTCACAATATTTCCATCACGACTGAGCATCAAATGCTGAAGAATTCCCCAAAAGCCACAGATAACTTGTTTGACAGTGAAGCAGTGCTATGTGGGTGCTTTGTGTTCTTTATTAGTCACAAAGACTGTTATTCCAGATTGGTTTCGGTCTCGTTTAACCGATTTGGCGGACTGCACCTGGGCGAAAGGCCATTTGCAGAAGCATAGGAGGGCTGAGGCACGTATGCAGGCTGTACTCACAGTATGTCATACAACAAGGTGCAGGGTACAAAAAAAGCACAACATAACTAAATAAAATTCCCTTCTAGTGTTTATGCTATTAAGATGTCTCTTCGATGGTTGAATGTCTCATTTTCGACCCCTACATTTTTGACGTATATACATATCATCACCATGACATCAACTTCTTAAATGTCATCCATGTAAGTGTAAGTTGATTATTATTAACTTCACTGTGACAATATTTTTGAGTCAATATTATGGTCACAATATATTTGAGGGTCGATATTTCTACCACAGTCATTTGGTAAAAGACCACAAGCGGGAGCAAACACCAAGTCCGCTCCCAACAAGTGGGAGCTTCAAAAATGCTCCCAGCCACTGGGAGTTGACTTTAGATCTGTTTCCCTGCCCTGATGCAGGGGGGAGTAATGTTGCCTCCCCATGGATGCGGGGAACAGGCTGCAGCCGCGGGGGCCTATGGGCTCCCACCACAGCCCCCAACAAATGTATTAATGTGCCAGGCCCCTGTAGATGGTGTCCCTAGAGCCAAAATTGACCTGGGGAGGGGGGCTGCTTGCCCTCCCCTAAACAAGCATGGTGGGCCCTAGAGGATTGGGTGCCGGGCTGAATTAAGCCTGAGAGGGGGAGGGGGTGCATGCCCCCGATAATAAAGCTGGACCTGAGGGAATGGACCCCCGGGGCCAAAATCAGCCTATGGAGGGGGTCCCTGTGGCCCCTTCCCTTGATTATAATGCTGAGCCCCAGAGGATAGAGCTCCTTGGTCGGAAATCGGCCTGATGAGGGATGGCGTGTGCCCCTCATCAAAACAAACATGCTGGGCCCCACGGATAGGCTCCCTGGGGCCAAAATCGGCCCTGAGAGTGGCAGCACTTGCCCCCCTTCCCAAACAAGCACACCGGGACCCGGGGTATTGGGTCCAAACTCTTCCTGTAGATATGTTATTTTACGTGTATTTATAAAGTGCACTATCACCCGCAGAGTATACTCGTGCTGAGCAGGTGTGTGTGCCTAGCCCTGCCTAAGGTAGCTTAGTTCATTGAAAAGCCAGGTCTCCAGCTTCTTGTGGAATTCAAGAAGAGAGGATGAGGCTCTGTTGTGCAGTGGGAAGATGTTTCATGCTTTAGGAGCGATGTAAGAGAACTCCTGTCCTCCTGACTGGTTCTATGCATGCTTGGGATGTGTGTGAGGAGTAGTCCTGCAGAGCAAAAGTGTCTGGGTGGTTGGTGGAAGGAGATGCGACTGTTCAGGTAGGTGGGAACTAAGTTTTCATGCCCTGACTTTGTTTGTGAGGAGTTTGAATTTAGCGCATTTGCGTATCAGGAGCTTTTTGAGCTCTTTGAGGGGTGGTATGATGTAAGTTCTGTGTGGGAGGTTAGTATTAGTCTGGCTTCCGTGTTCTGAAAGTTTGCTTGGTGATCCTGGCGTAGAGGGTGTTCCAATATTCCAACCTCCTGGTGACTAGCGCATGAGTGACAGTTTATCTAGTGTTGCTTGGGAGCCATTGGTAGATCTTCCTCCGCATCTTCAGGGTGTTGAAGCAGGATGCAGTGTTGTGTTGACTTGTGCGGTCATGTCCAATTTGCTGTTGATGATTGTTCTAAGGTTTCTGGCAGGGGTGCTGGTTGTAGGTTTGGATATGAGTTTGGTCAGCCACAAGTTGGAGTCCCAGGGAGGAGTGTTCATGTCGAAGATCACTACTTCTGTCTAGTCTGTGCTGAGCTTGACACAGTTGGCTTTGATCCATTTAGCAACCTTGGTCATGCTTATGTCTTGTGATGGGGGTCTTGTCCGTGAGAGAGAATATGGGTTACATGTCGTCAGACTAGGAAAGAATGTTGATGTCATGTGTGTGGATGACGTTGGCCAGAGGGATCATGCATGCATTGAAGAGGGTGGGGCTGAGCAATGAACCTTGAGGCACTGATAAGATGAGTTTGAGAGGCTTCCAAGAAGTAAGGTGCCAGACTGACAGCTTGTATTCTATCCGTTAGAGCGTTAGAGAAGGAGACCACCTGCAGAGAGCAGGTCATTTGCTGCTATTCTTGTGCATGCACCGGATTAGTAATTGGTGTATTACCATGTCAAATGCTGCAGGGAGGTCTAAGAGAATGAGGGCTGCTGCGTCCACTCTGTCAAGGATCATGGGAATGTCATCTGAGGTGAAAATAAGTGTTATTTCTGTACTGCGGTTCGGCCTGAATCCAGACTACATGACGCTGAGGAGCTGGTGATTACTGAGGTGGTCGGTGAGGCGGCGGTTGATTAGTTTATCTAAGACCTATGCTGAGTATGGTAGGAGGGAGATGACTCTATAGTTGCACAGTGTGATTGTGTCAGCAGATGGTTCCTTGAGCAGGGCCATAACGGTGGAATGTTTCCAGGTGTCCAGGAATGTGGTTTAGTCAATGGAGGCATTGAGGATGGGTGATAGTGCTTCACTTATTTGTAGGAGTCCTTTGTTAAAGGTGTCGTGGGGACAGGGGTCACATGGGCCTTCAAGTGAATGATCTTCATGATAGCATCAATTTTAATGGTGATGACTGCAGGCCATGAGGTCAGGGTTCATTCTTCAGTTGTTGAGTTGTTGCAGTAAAGAGGTCAGGTTGAGGGTCAAAGTTGCTGTGTATGGAGGTGAGTTTGTTTCTGAAGAATTCTGAAAGCTTGTTACAAAGCTCTTCTGAGGGGTGATGTTGCTGTAGGTGGCAGGAGGTGCTGTGAAATCTTTGATGATGATAAAGATTTCCTTGCAGTTGTTAGTGTCTGCGTTGATGCGATCTGTAAGAGCTGTGCACTTGGTGTTCCATATCTGCTTGTGGCAGCAACTTAGGGCAGATTTGAATTGCGTTATGTGTGGTGTTTTGAGTTGTACTCCATTTGCACTCCGCTTGCAGTGCTGTTTCGTCAACCTAAGTTCCTCTGTGTACCAATTGGCCTGTGGTCGGGCTGTTGCCATTGGGTTGTGCTCGAGGGAAGTCATGCTGTCGGGCATGAGGTGATCCAGCTGTTGAGGTTCTTTATGGCTTTCTGCAAGACATTGGTGTGCTCTGGTTGGTGCACTGAGAGGGCGGAGGCACACTCCTGTAATGCTTTTACAGCTATGGCTGGTGGTTCTGATAGTGGCAACTCTGTGGTGGTGCGGGATGGGTATCCTGAAACTGATCAGGATATGGTCTGTCCAGGTCATAGTTGCTGGCTTGTCAATTATCATGTTGCTGAATTAGGCAAAAATCGGGTTCAATAGGTGTCCAGCGGTGTGGGTGGGTTCAGAAATATTGTGGTTGAGGCCAATGTTTCCTAGGTTTTCCAGAAGGGTTGTGGAGTTTGGATTGGTGAAGTCGTGTAGGTGAAATGTGAGGTCCCCAAGGAGCATGAAGGTAATGGCATTGATAATGCGGGGTGCTACGAAGTCCATCATATAACTGGTGCAAATGGTGCGGGGTCCTGGTGGAGTGCATATGGGATTTCCACCCAGGGAGAAGTTGGCTATTGTGCCTATCTTGAATGGGAGGTGTTCCATGGAGCTGGTTGGGGTGCCTGTCGCTGGTTTGTGTAAATGTGAGTGAGTGGGTTGCTGGTGGTGCAGGAGTTGAGGATGTAGGGTTTGAGATAGTGCATGAGAACATGTAGTATGTGCATGTGAGCTCTCCTTCCGTTTTGTGTGGTGGGGTGTGGCAATTAGTGGCTGGGGTTCAAGAGCATGGAGGAGGGCTGCAGGGTAGCTGCGGTTAGGGTAAGTACGTAAGTACATGTTAATGCTGCTTGCAATGTTATATCAGTTAAAAGAAACAAGGTACCTCAAATTGTACAAACACATAAGAGTACATGCTGGCATGTAGTCAATGTTAAAATGCTTGCCAGTTCCCAAGCAGGTTGATAGGGGGAGAACCAGGGTTCCTGGCACTTGGTGTGGTCCAGGCATGGGCAGGCGTGATGGGCTTCCCGCGGAGTACGTCCTCTACTCATCTGCATTGCGGACACCATTAGGTAGGGCCTGGTATGGGGGAGGATTGCGGGGTGCTGTGAGTGGGAAACCAGTGTTGTTAATCTGTGCAGATGGATGATGACAAATACAGTGACATCACCTCTTGTGCAAATGGGTGATTGGAAATTAAGTCCTTTTGCTCTACTTCTTCTTTTAAAGTTTCGGTGGGAAACCAAAACTGTCACTTCGTGTGCAGATGGATGATGAAAACTGAAGTCTTCTTGCTTGGCTCCTTCCTTTAAAGATGGTTTTGGCGGGGAAGCAGAAGTGTCAATCTCTGTGCAGACGGATGACGGAAAAACCAGTGTTGTCACTTTCTGTGCATATGGATGGTGGTAAATCCAGTGAGGTTACTTTTTGGGAAGATGGGAAATGAAATCCTCTTGCTTGGCTTCTTTGTTTGAAGGTGGTTTTGGCTGGAAACAATAGATGTCACTTCATATGCAGATGAATGAATGAATGAAACCCGATTTATATAGCGCTACTTAGCCCAATTGGCGTCAAGGCGCCTAAACCAAATGCTTGTAGAATCCCCAAAGCAAGCTTACTGATAGGCCTTGATAAAACACCACGTTTTTAGCGCCTTTCTAAAAAGGGCCAACGAGGGTTGAGTCTTGATCTCAGCAGGGAGGGAATTCCATAGTCGGGGGGCCACAGTAGAGAAGGCCCTTCCTCCCCATCTGACCTTATTAATGCGGGGAATGCAAAGAAGATTCATATTGGAGGAACGGAGGCTCCTGCTTGGAATATAGCAAGTTAAGAGGGAGCCTATGGCATCAGAGCATCTTGCCGATAGGGCTCCAAAGACCAGGCAGAGTATTTTAAAAGAGATCCTAAACTGGATCGGAAGCCAATGGAGGCTCTTCCTGGCTAATGTGGCAAAAAATGCTGATGTCAGATGGATGATGGGAAATCCAGTGATGTCACTCCCTGTGCAGATGGGTGGTAGGACATGTGTACATACTCTATTAATCTGTATATGTGCATGCTGAGTTTTGCATCTGTGTGAGAACAGAGGAGGATCTCTCTGTGGGGGAACAGGCCTTTACCAGTGCAGTATAAGTGTAGGATGAGCATTGTGCTAGTGTTGTTTCAAAGGGAGCAGTGTGGCCTTATCAGTGCAGGGTGTGCAGTGTACCTGTGTGCAGGGTGCAAAACATTAAAGCCAGGCCTCTTGGCATTATCAATCCTTATTTGCCATATTTGCTTCCTCCATCTTTCTCCCTTTTCTTCCTTTCTCTCTCCTGCCCTGGATCAAAGTCAGATGGTGATGAATCTGTCCTGGTTCCCAAAAATGAGTGTTGATGCACATCACCTGAAACCACCTGCACAAATTAAGCACTGGCCTTGCTGCTAGAATCCGATGGAACCAGGGTCGGTGGGTTGTAGGATGGGAGGCAGGTAAGGCCAAGCACAGCGGTCATACCTTTAAGAGTGTTAAAGTCGTAGTGACCCAGGGATTTGTGAAAGGGATATGTGAGGGTGAATAGGAGTCAGACAGCCAGAAGAGTGATGTGCCAAAGGCGTGGGATTGCTGTAGAAGTTATTAATTAGCAAGTTACTAGTGTGCACCTGGTTTGTACAGCAATGTGGAGGGGGCTGTGTGTTGGACATGTTGCCCACACTTTAAATAAAGCAAACTTTCCACAGCTAAAAGGGCGTCAGTGGGCTATGTCTAGTCTTCAAAGGAAGTTTAAGAGTGAGAAAGGGGGGTGTAAGTAAAAGCAGCTTAGAGGGGAGTCCACAGCCGCCATGGATACGATAGAGGGCGGGAGGGAAGAGAGAGAAAGAATAAGAGAGTGGGATACACAGGGAGGGGAGCTGGGAGGGTAGTATTTGCTTTCAGAATGTGACTCACAGCCTGGATAATGGATGAGTCCTCTCACCCACGGATGAGGAGTTAATGTGTTATGAAGTTGGGAGGGAGGAGGGGCAAAGGCTTTTCTTCTCAAATGAAAGCATAAAAGGCAGCTGCAAATCGAGTAAGAACTGAGTAGGATGAAAGGAAGAGGTGGGAAGTGAGACTGGAGTGGGGATGAGCAAACTTTCAAGTGATAGATGAAACTGCATTACACATTCATCTCTGCAGTCATCTTGGTGGGTCAATGCACCAGTTTCAGAAGCCTCCTTGTAAGTTGCAGGTCACAGGGGCTGCTTATCCTATTGCTCTTGTGGAGTGAATGCAATGGGTTTCTTCCAACAAGCAAGGCAAAGGAGCATCCTTAGGACCTCCCAGGAAGTGGCACCAAATAAAGAGCAAAGGCATAAGAAACTAGAGAAGGGAGCACTCCCGTGGCAAAATGAGATATTGCCTCGTGAGCCAAACATATTGCACCTTTCCTGATATTGATAGGAGCCAACATCAAAAAAGTGACCTATAATTTAGCTTGTGGTGTGTAGCCCAGGCCTCCTTTCAAGCTGTATTGTAAGGTTAGGCTGTATTGTAAGGTCCATGCTGCAGCTTTAAATATAATCAGAGATAACTGAGATATTTTCCCTCCTCAAATGGATAAAATCCACCCCACCGAGATAGGTAATGTTAAAAGATGGAGAGTTTATGTCAGGCTGATGAATGAAGTATGGCCGGTACGGGAAACAGCCATTACAACGCAACTTACACAACGCACTACCATTACATCGAAACTTTTACAATGCAGGATCCATTACAACGCATGCCATTACAACGCAGATGCTAATACAACGCATGCCATTACAACGTCAGTATGGGTAAGTATTTAATTTTAACCCCTACACTATCCAACACTTACCCTACTATTACAACCCCTGGAGTTAGAATAGTAATTTTAACCCCTACACTATCCAACACTTACCCTACTATTACAACCCCTGGAGTTAGAATAGTAATATTAACCCCTACACTATCCAACATTTACACTACTATTACATTCCCAATAATTAAAATTAAAAAAAATACTTTCCCATACTTATGTTGTAATGGCATGCGTTGTAATAGCATCTGCGTTGTAATGGCATGCATTGTAATGGCATGCGTTGTAATGGATCCTGCGTTGTAAAAGTTTAGTTGTAATGGTATGCGTTGTGAATGTATGCGTTGTAACGTCATACATTCGCTGGTACTGTTCCAGTCCTCTTGGCCTTATAAAGGTGCCAGTAGGTCAGAGTATTTTCCAGTTTCTCCTAGGACAAAACTGGTGCACATCATTAACCCAGTCCAAGTAAGACAGGAGGATAAAGCACACGCTGCAGAGAACTTTGTGTAACCAGCCAGTCACATGTTCACTCGACTCCCAGTAATAATTCAAAAGGTTAGTGTACCTGTATACATGTGAACAAGGGCTGTTCCAGCCCGAAACGCGTCTTGCCCTTCTACCCAGCTGAAAATGCAATAAAGAAACCTGTAATTCATCTTGGTGGTCCGTCTCCTGCTTGCTTCGCCGATCTGAGCTGGGATTGGAGGTGGTGTTTGGAGTTTTGGTGCATGTATATATATATATATATATATATATATATATATATATATATATATATATATATATATATTCCAACACACTCGTTCACCTTTGAAAAGAACGATGTCCAGGCCAGCAATTGCGTTCAAAACTGGATTTTAATCACAGCCCTACTCGACGCGTTTCGGGAACAACTTCCCTTGCTCACGAGTACGAGCTCATTATTCATTGGAGCTCAGAAAACAGACTGTTTTCTGAGCTCCAATGAATAATGAATTGGTAGTCTGTCTTTTATGTTTATGTAATCACAATCACATGACTTATCTTTAAATGCTGGATGTAAACAGACACTTGTACTCGTGAGCAAGGGAAGTTGTTCCCGAAACGCGTCGAGTAGGGCTGTGATTAAAATCCAGTTTTGAACGCAATTGCTGGCCCGGACATCGTTCTTTTCAAAGGTGAACGAGTGTGTTGGAATACGAGGGGTGTGGCGATCCCGTCCGGGCCCGCCGCTGCAAGCGGCCATCAGAGCTTCACGCCAAACTTTGTGTTGGATATATATATATATATATATATATATATATATATATATATATATATATATATCAGATCCAAGCAGTGCTACTCCACCTTGCCGACAACACCGCAGTAACGGACACAAAACAAGATTCTTTTTGCAGCAGACGAAGATTTATTCCATCATGGTCTTAGAAGCAAGAATACACCCGACACGTTTCAGTGCTGGCGCACCTTAGTCATGAGTGTTTGATCTCATGCTGCATAGGTTTTTAAATAACACGTGACATTCAGTGTAAGTGAAAACAGACTCAACAACTTGTTGGTACAAAGTGTTTACGTAAAACTGAACATCCATTCAATCGAATAAATGAAAGAACACGTAATAAATAAGTGCAACAGTGTAAACATACGAAAACCGCATTGACATTCTGCCTGCCGTTGTTTTTACTCGTGATGACATATTAGACAGAACTGAGATACATTCGTGCTAGTTGACCTAATGCAATTGTCATAAGCCAGGCTTAAGGGGACCACTGTTTAAACAAAGTTTAACTAAACACTGTCAGGTTGCAAAACGTCTCACTGGTGAATTTACTCACTTTACCATGATTTAAGGCCCAAGTGGGCGTGCAAAAGAACAGTTACCCCTCTGGCTCACTGATTCAATGACAGTTCATAAATGCAGCCCATGTGGGCTTATTCACGAAAATCATCTAGAGCCATCTTAAAACTACAGCAGCGTGCGTGGTAAATACACTGTGTTCGTGTCTTCAGCAAAATGCGGTATCTAAAAAAACAAAAAAATAACATGTCATCTCTCTATCCGAGAAATAATAAGATAAAGTAAAGTGCAGCTAAATCAAAAAACATTAAAATCATCATTTGCTCTGCGGCTTAATTTACAATTCTGGAAAAACTACAGAAGGCCTAGTTATACATTTACTGAAGGTACTCCTACTACCCAAGATGGACTGCTAGCTCCTCATCATGATTGTGGCCCAGCGGGGTAAGGGTCCTATACTGTATAATCAGCTTAGACTCAAGTCTGCGGAGTTCTTTCAGTCTATTACCTCCTCTTACATCCGCCTTGACCGAGTCTAAGACTGCAAAACTGAGAAGGTTAGTGTTCTGTTCGTGATGGCTGTGAAAATGGCGAACTATATATATATATAATTAAAAATAAAAATAAAAACAATACGATGAAGGACTTACCTGTTTGCTGTGCCGTGACTTCCGCCAGGAGGGTACAGGAGGCGCCAGGATTCAACAGAATATATATATATATATATACACACACACATACCTATAAATATGATATCACAGGAGCTTGTTCGGTTAATACACCTGCTGCAGAGGGTTGTGTTTAACATGCAGATCATTGTTTCACTTCAATACGGTGATAACGCCGCTTTTCTTTTTCTATGGACTGTAAAAAATTGATAACACCGTTTTCAACAATAGCAGAAAGCACCTCGGTTTGAGGCGTGCATTGTAAGGTAAGTCAATATATCAGAAGGCTCCTATCAATGACTATATTTAGGTCATTTTACCCTTAGATAAATGTCCCTGACGTAGAGGTCTGTTTATAACCTGCAGTTCACAGGCTTTCATCCAGTACGGAATGGCTAACTCTTAGCTCATTCTAAAGTATGGTTATGTTGGTTCATATTAACAATACATTTTAAATGTAACAAGACACAAATCACTTTGTGTTGTGTAATTTTGTAAGTGCACAGAGTGCCTTCTTCACCTGTCTCCCCTCGATGTATTTTGTTTAGATGGATTCGGTAGTTATTGCCTCTTGCAGGTATTTGTGGACAAGCATCAGGTTACAAGTTTCAATGGAGGCAGGGACAACCCTGTCTTTCATCCTTCAATTTGTGGCATTAGTGCCATTAAGCTGGGCGATTGAGAGAGAGAGGGAGAGAGAGAGTGTGCATATATATATATATATATATATATATATATATATATATATATATATATATATATATATATATATATATATATATGTATGTAAAAAGAAAAAAAAAGAGAGAAACTTCGCCTTTCATTTTTGGAGCACCACATTAAGGGGTCGATTAGGATCGCGGACGGACTTGAGTCCGTCCGCGACCCCTGAGGAGGAGGGAACGTCCGCATGGGCTGCGGCGTTCCCTCCGATCAAATTAGGATGTGACCGCCAGTGTGGCGGTCACATCCTCCATCTCTAACATTGCGGCGGGTGCAGCTTCAAGCTGCATCCGCCGCAATGTAAAAAATCCATGCACAGCATTTGCGTGCACAAAGCGGCAGGCACCGCGCGGTGCCTGCTGCATTGTGCACGCAAATGCAGGGGGGTACCATAGGTACCCCCCATGTGCACCCCCCACCCCACCTTCACCCAGGGGGCCCGCAACGGGCCCCCGAAGTGAAGGTCCGTATGCTTTTCCACGGCGGTAAAGTCGCCGCGGAAAAGCATATATTTTCAGACATCCTAATATGCCTGGCGGTGTCTGATAGACACCGCCAGACATGTTAGTGCTTTTCCGCCGCGGTCGCCTTCCGACCGCGGCGGAAAAGCGGCGGACAGATTATCAGACCCACCAGCCATCCTAATTTGGCGGTGGGTCTTTGGAGTCTCCGCCGCGGTTTTTCCGCATCCTCCAGGCCGGCGGACACTTCCGCCGGCCCGGAGGATGCGGAAAAACCGCCATCCTAATCGACCCCTATATGTCTTTGAAGAATTGCTTGCCTGAAACCTACTTATTACACACAGATCTTTGCAGCCAACTCTGTTAGTTTAAAATGAATCGTTTCATGCATATAATTAGAGCATCGTCTCCGACCAAGTCCATGTAAGAAGACTCCTTTAATTGGGACTGCAGGGGGCAGGAACTTTGCACAATAGTGTCTGCTCAGGCTCCAAGGCAGCCCCCGTTGTGACGCGAATAAATTATCGAACCAAACATTAGTAGCATTGGACAACCCATGGGTCTCATTAAAACGCGGTTGACTCCCATGTGGCTAACTCACGTCACAATATGTTAAACTGCCAGCATGCTTATAATCACCCACAAATGCCACAGTGAATTCTATCACAGCAATGCTCAGGGGGCGCTGTATTGCCCCAACAAAACTCATTTCCATTTCCTTGAATACACGTCACAAGTGCATTAACACCAGGGAGTTGTTGACTGGTCCTGGGAGAGTTTTTTACTGCGCCAGGGTAATCCAAGCAATTTCGGTAATGTTGAATTACTGTTTTGAGGCAAAATTACACCATTACACCTCTTTGAGTAATTATGAGACGCTGCGCACCTGGTTGTTGTTGCTGGAGGATTCTGCGGACCTTGACGGGACTCGAAGCCCCAGAGAGCCGCGGGGGCCGTCAGGAGACCGCCCCGCCTCTCTCCCTCGCACCGGGCACTTTAAAAACTCCTTGCATCTCACACTTCGCGGGAGACGCTGCGCACCTGGTTGTTGTTGCTGGAGGATTCTGTGGACTTGGACGGGGCTCGAAGCCCCAGAGAGCCGCGGGGGCCGTCAGGAGACCGTCCCGACTCTCTCCCTCGCACCAGGCACTTGGGACACATCCTTTACAACGCAACTTTTACCACGCAGTGCTTTTACATCGCAACTTTTACAACGCAAACCATTACAACGCATTGCGCTGGGGGGCGCTCTAGGATAGGGAATAGATTTAATTTACTATCCAACACCTTCCCTACTATCCGCGGTGACTGGAGTTGGAATAGTAAATTAAACTATTCACTATCCAGCACCCCTCAACACTATGCGTTGTGAAGGCATGCGTTGTAAAAGTTGCGATGTAAAAGCATGCGTGGTAAAAGCATGCGTTGTAATGTCATACATCCAGACGCTGCGCACCTGGTTGTTGTTGCTGGAGGATTCTGTGGACTTTGACGGGGCCGTCAGGAGACCGCCCCGCCTCTCTCCATCGCACCAGAAGTACTTCAGGAAGCCCTGATCTCTGCCGCGCGGACGTGCGCTGGGCGAAGCCCGGGCCAAAGGCGGGCCCGTTTAAGCCTGTTGTAGCCCGGAGGAGACCGGACCGGCCCACCCCCCTAAAATCTCCCACTTGGCCCACCTCACTATCCTGTGAGTACCAGTAGTTATTTTATCCACTGTGGGGAAATGGCCGGGCCTGAAGGGCGATGTAAGAAATCGCTAACGGGGGGCTAGGTGGCCGGGACTCTAGATAAATTCATCACAAGGGCCACAAATGTCCTGGAGCACAAAATAATTTTGACGGAGCGATGCCTCTCTCAGGACTTAGCTTTTGCTAAAAGATCTTCGTTGGGTGAATTGGCGAACGCCCGCACACCAGAGCGCATACCGCTCATACCACAAATCATTGTTGGAGAGGGGGGTGTGAATGGAAGTTGCAAGCAAACAGTCCAGCGAGCAGGGAAACTTCTCCCAATAGGTAAGCTTCAATCACTGGATGTCTTGAGTGATGAGTCAGTGACACTACCCGAAAACAACAAAGAGGCTTCCGGTCACGAAGGGGAAAATCTTAGACAGCTACGCGGGCGTCTTGAAGGAGCAGTCCCTAAAAGGAATCGAGTTGGTGCTGCCTCGCGTGGGAGGAAGCCCAAGCTCCCGAAGCTTAACAACAATGTTGAATCTGTTACCTTGGCCTCCAGTGCGATAGGAGGTGGCCAGCCTGACCCACCAACATTAATTCTCCCCATAGATGTCACCAATTGCCCCGACCAACCCTTAAAGGAGGATGTATTTTTGACAAAACTGGGGGCCCTCTTGAAGCAATCATTACAGCCTCTCGATGGGAGACTACTACAAATTGAGCAGAGGCTGTCTAAAATCGAAGGGAGTATGGACATCATAAAGGGCAACATGGCACATACTACCCAAGTTAGACCAAAATTTTTTGGAGAAAGGCTCCTGCCAAAATTTAACATGTTGACGTCCATTAGCCCCCTTGTCTCTGCGAGCAGTCCAACACTTACATCTCGTGCCAACTCCTCAGAGGTCACTACGATGGCAGCAAGCAACAAAAACTCTAAAGACCCACAACAAATGGGAGGTGAACTGCAGAGAGACCCTAGGGGAGCGACAAATGAAAAGCTGACCGCCGATGGTCCAAATTGCATCCTACCTCGTATTGATCTTCCACCAGAAAGTGCACCATACGTGGTTGTCTTAACCGGGGTTCCTAAATTGACCGCCAATGGGACAGAATCATACAATGAGCTAAAAAACAAATCTATTCACTGGTTGAACATTAACCGTCCCCTACCCAGTAATGTGCACTGTCAAATTTTATTTGCCAGGAGAGTGGGCTGGGTGGGTAGTAGACTTAAAAATGTGTAGGGGGACTGTATTGTTATCAACTTCAAAGTTAGAAGGGTGGTTGAACATGTTTGCAGGGGCTCCCCAACAACGGCCCAAACGAAAATCCACCCTATGAGCCTAGGCTACTTCTATCCCCCTCTGCTCGAACCCTAAACCCCCACTATTGTGGCGTCAATAAGAGATGGGTCGCTCAACATGACCCCTGGAACCAAGGCGAAGATATGGGTGGGAACCAGTCTTTGTGGGGTTTCCCAGTAAGCAACAGGTTTAGCTCACTCGATCAGGATGAATGACTCCTATCGATCCCCTCACCCCCGAGCCCACTACAACTAAGTCAGAGGGCTCCGATGAAAAAGAAGACACCAGAGGGGAAGAAACGAGACTCCTCAATAATCGAGCCAATGGGGTTTAAGGAAACCAGACAAACAACTCTGGGTGATTCAGGGGCGGAGGCTGGGAATCGGGTGCCGAGCAGCGAAAGTTCTATTTTACCAAGCAAGGCACCAGCCCCCCCAGTAGTAGTAGCAATGCCGATCGGGTTTGGCGGACATAGATTCATTGGAGGGCCCTGTATCTGTCATTAGAGCTGGAAGGGGGCCAGAGAGCTGTAGCGGAGGTCTTAGATTACTGTCGTGGAATATTGCAGGTCTAATGGCCAAAATGGACTTGCCAGATTGGGGAGCACTCATAGATTCCTTTGGGATCTGCCTCTTTCAAGAGACGTGGGCCCTAAACCCGACCCATCGGGTGGGTTTTGAGACCTACTCCGAACCTGCAGTTAAGGGCCCAAGAGGTAGACCTTCAGGGGGCATGTGCATTTGGGTATGAACCCACATTGATTGCGTGGTCAAAAGAGTTAATACCCTGTCGCCAGACATAATCTGCATTCTTTTGTCCTTTAAAAATCGACAAAAACTGGCACTCATTAACATTTATTCCCGACCTGTCCAGTTTAGTGGTACCTCTCCGACTCTGGCTATTGGATACCCTTTTGAAATCCCTATTCGGTGATGTGACATTTGTGATTGGCGGGGATTTTAACTGCCACTATGAACCCCTCAAGGGAGCTTTGAAACCCATCACGGCAGAAGAAGACGCAATCTGGTCTATCCCACCCCCTAACACTTATGAGGTAAAGAGTTGTACACCACTAGTGCTCCAAATGACCTCCCTTACACTATCTTCCTCAATAAGGGCCTGTAATGAGCGTTTCCCGAATGATAATCCTGGGCTCCCGACCTTCAAAAGACTAGACCAGGTATCAGTGATTGACTACTTTTTAATTAGTTTGGAACTATGGCATAAAGTGGTAGATTTTAAGGTTGTTGAGCGCATGGAATGTGACCACAACCCACTGACCATTAAGCTACATTTCCAAGTAGGTGATACAGACCAAGGTCCTTTTACCCTGCCCCGAAGAGACCTTAGAATACTAAACGGAGGGGAGCGTATCCGCTGTGCCAAAATTATTCAAACCCCAAAAACTGTGGCAAGAATGTACAATGCTATCATTCCCCTTATAGAAGAGGCAGCTACTGTCCAAGTGAACACCTTGGATAGTAACATTGGGATTGATCTGGGATGAATACACCAGGAGATGGTGGCAACCCTGGCGGATTTCTTCTACTGTGTTCAGCCAACCAAAGGCAAACCCCGTGGGTATAATAACCAGTGGTTTAGCAGGGGTTGTAGGGTTGCTAAGGGAACTCTCTTAGCATCCCTCAAGGGTGGAGATTCTGTATCCATTAAGGCAGAAAAGGCTGATTTAAAAAAAATCATTAATATAGCAAAATCGGAACGGGAAGCAAACAGATGGTTAGATATTAAGTCCGCCCTAGACGAAAAAAACGCTAGGGCTTTTTGGAATTTGGTGCACACAGGGAATATTGAGGGAAAAACCTGTGTTGAACCAAATATTCCAGAGGAAACTTGGCGTCTATATTTTAAAGATCTTTATACCACATTGCCAAATGAGCAATGTGAGCCGCCAGCGTCCCTCCTGACAGCAGACCCTTCCTGGCACATCCCACCTTGTACGGTGGTCGAGGTAAAGTTAGCCTTAAGAAAGCTCCAAATGAATAAAGCACCAGGATTAGACAGGATCCCCGGAGACCTGTATAGAAGTGAGCAGGTAGTGTGGGTCCCCTACTTACACTGGATTGGTGTCACTACAACGCATGCTTTTACCACGCATGCCTTTACAACGCGGTTTTTACCACGCAGTCCATTACAACGCATAATGCTTTTAGGCGCTGGATAGTGAATTATTTAATTTACTATTCCAACTCCAGTCCCCGTGGATAGCAGGGAAGGTGTTGGATAGTATATTAAATACATTCCCTATCCTAGAGCGCCCCCCAGCGCATTGCGTTGTAATGGTTTGCGTGGTAAAAGTTGCGATGTAATGGTAGTGCGTTGTAAAAAATTCGTTGTAACCGTGCTACACCCTTACACTTACTATGCAATGCAATTCTACAGGGACTTCAAATACCCAGTACCTGGTCTGGGGCTGAGATCATCCCTATTTTAAAAAAATGCTCTCCTATGGATCCGGCTAATTATAGGCCGATTATCCTTATTGATGTATCTCAAAAAGTTTAGGGCCAAAACCTCCACTATAGACCAAGTATTCAGGCTCCAGTTAATCTACTGGAAGCATGTTGTGTTGGAGGGTGGGAGCCTATATCTAACCTTCGTCGACCTAAAATCAGCATTTGATACGGTGAACTGTAGCCAGCTCTGGACCATCTTGCTGGCCATGGGGGTCCCACCATACATACCTATGCTATCAGCTTAAACAACTTCACGAAGGTACTTTTGCTAGAGTCAGGTATGGCCGGAACGGACAATTGACAGCTCCGTTTCCTGTTGAGAAGGGGGTGAGGCAGGGTTGCGTGTTGGCGCCGACCCTGTTCTCCCTCTTCCTAAACGGATTGATAGACGTCCTACTCACCACTAAAGATATAGACTCTCCTAAATTGGCCCAAACTAGGTTTCCCGCTCTGATGTTTGCGGATGATACCCTGTTGCTGTCAAAGTCAGCTCGGGGTATGCAGCGCGTCTTAAACCAGTTTGCACAGTTCTGCCAAAAAAGGACTCTTGTGATCAATATCAAAAAACGAAATATATGGTCTTCAATGCTAGATCCACTAATTTCCCACAACCACTGTTGGAGTACAGAGCACTTGAAAGGGTTCCCACTACCTTGGACATTGACCGAAAAAATGGGGTGGGGTCCTCAGCTGGTTAAGGCTAACTTAAAACCCACTCAGGCAGCTGGGGGAATCTTAAAAGTTCATAGGAGTTGCGCTCTAAAAAACCTAAGTCCACCATTGTAAATATACAGGGTCCAAGCTATGTCAGCGTCTCTCTACGGGGCCGAACTGTGGGGGCATAAGCCCCATATTGCCCTCACAGTCACTGAAAACAACTTCCTTAGACAAATTTCGACCCTGCCTAAAAACACCCCGCTCGTTCCGCTAAGGATGGATTTAAACATTGTTCCTGTTGCGGACATTATTTCCATCCCACCACTTTTATATTGGCGGCGGTTGTGGAGCACCCCTGAGCTGGTTAGCTACAAGGAAGAGCTAAAAGTGGTGCTGTCCACACTTGGGGCGGGTAGCTTACTCTGGTTTTCATATGTAAGGCACGCCTTTAGGTCAATTCGTCTGGAAAATCTGTGGACAGATCCAGAAGTATCCTGTCCAGCCATTCCCAAGCAATTGTTGGCAAATGTATTGAAAGAGCACAAACTAGCACAAATATTTCAGTCCGTGAACCTTTCAAGCCTAACCTATAGATTTCTTGATTTTAAGAGCCACTATGAATTTGAGACGGCTTTGGACATCATCTATCCTACCCTAGCAAAGAAGCTGTTCCTACAGTTTAGATTTGGAACTCTGCCGCTATGTGCAATCACCAACAAGTGGACGGGAGGCTCCTCTCACCTTTGCCCCGGGTGCCAGACTGAGGAAGAAACCCTAATCCACGTTACGCTTCTTTGTGGAGCATACAAACATCCTAGGCGTAAATGGATAATCCTACTATGTAGGAACTTGGTGTCAGGAATTACCTAGACTTCTTTAGGATTCTAAAGTCGAACACTGACCCGGTCTATGTGGTCGCTGTATCTAAGTTTTTGTTCTCCATGTGGCTAATCCGCAGAAACCTGCTAAAAACGGAATAGTCTAAATTTATTAAATAGTGTCCTAAGCCTTTACAAACTGAATACTTGGACACATAGTCGGAGTCTATACATGGGGGGACTGAGGAGGAAAACTTGGTGGGAAGCACCTGGGATTCAATTGAAATAGACGATCTTTTATTCTTTTTTTTTTAGAGTTTTATAGTTTTTTGAACTTTTAATTAATTGCATTGTCATTTATATTTTTTAAATGTATTTTACAACCATGAAATCCCATAATGACGGCTGTATTTAATGGTATTGTTTATCATGCCCAAATACCTATGTATAATATGAATTGCTTATTCTGACCTTGGATCTGTACAATATTTGTTTTAATGTGACTGTGCTTTTATGGCTATATCTAGCCGCAATAAAGTTTTTGAACAAACGAACGTAATTATGAGTAGTTACATCCTACGACAGGAGCAAATAAATTAGCAAATAGAAGTGGCAGCTGCTGGTCATGTTCTGTTGCGTTTAGCGCCATTTTCTTTAGCAAAATGCATCCTCGGGTCAATTTTGGACGCGAGGGTACACTCCGTGCAAATAAATAACGCGAAATGCTGGATTCCACTGCTCCTGTAATTTCGTAATCTTGCTGTAATGTGCATAATTCCGTGAGAGCAGATTTAGCGAGTTACGCCCACCCCTAGTGATAACCATTATTAACTGCATCCAAGGCCCAGGTACATGACCAGGTGGCCCAAAAATCTAAAGAGAATTTGTATGTCTGAGGAGCTGCTCCGGTAGAGAAATGTTCTGGAATGTCACTGGGTGTTCAGGTGTATGAACATTCCCTATTCTAGTGTATTTTAATGGTCGTTAAAGGAGCTACTCTTGAATTTAAAAGAGCCGCCCACAAGAAAGAGCTCGGTGCAATGCTAGCCTCTGGTCTTGTCATAAAATTCAGAGTAGCTGCTCGCTCCTGCAGGGCCTCGCGCAGATGAAAGGCCCGTGCACAGGTGATTATTCATAATACTAACTTGGTTTTTATACAGTTCAATGATTCATATCATAGGTTTTACCATCTCTTGGAGCATAAATAACTGAGTTTTCAACTACCCACTTTAATATTAATTTGCCGACCTCAGAAGGATTGACTTGGAAAGGAAACAAGGGAACCCTACTCACTTGGAGCCTGGGTGAAAGTTTTTTACAAGAAACAATGGCTCCTGTGGATAGATAAGAACTAATTCTGATCAAGATAATGCACAATGGCAATGAGGGAGATTAATTTGGATGTCAAAAAAGGGAAGCTGTATATACACAATGAGAATGTATTAGTCAATTCAAAAAGATTTATGTAAATATGTATCAACAGTTTATACAGAATATCCATAACATTATATACACACACATATAATCAAAAAGGTGATGGCGTGTCCCAAGTGAATTTTACAACAAAAGAACCTAAACTGCTAAGGTGAAACATAATTATGTGTAGACAACATAAGGTTTCAAGTTTACGTTCAGTTGGAAAGAGACAACCCAATTATAAGTGTAAACAATCAAAGTATAGCAGTTGAAATGTATAAACTGTTGTGACAAGTCTGTCTCTTTATCTCTGTCGACGGTGTTTCGACCTGAATAGGGTATCAGGTCTCTTCAGGACCGTTCAATGAGGGGCACCTTTCAAGGGTTGCGCTGCTCAGGGAGCGAACAAGTGTGGCACCGTGAAGTAAAGGTGAAAGTAAAGACTTACAGGGACCCCGTCCAGACCCCGTGTAAGGGTGAGGTAAGCAGGCAAGCTTGATAGAATGTCAGTCCGCAGAGCCGTATAATAAGCAGTATAGATGTGCTGGAGGAGAGGCACGGGACAGGATACACACGAGGGCGCTCCTGGTGTTGATATGGCTTGTAATGTGGGTAAAAAAGACTTCTTCTCAGTGATTGTAGTGTGGCTCAGACGGGAAACATCCTTTACAACGCAACTTTTACCATGCAGTGCCTTTACAACGCAGGTTTTTCAACGCAAGTCATTACAACGAATTGCGCTGGGGGCGCTCTAGGATAGGTAATAGTTTAATTTACTATCCAACACCTTCCCTACTATCCACGGGGACTGGAGTTGGAATAGTAAATTAAACTATTCACTATCCAGCACCCCCCAACGCAAGTCGTTGTAACGACTTGCGTTGAAAAACCTGCGTTGTAAAGGCATGCGTAGTAAAAGCCGATTGATAGCTTTATTTCGATATGCAGATATATCTTAAAAGCATTACATACAGTAAAAGAATGCGGTTTAACAACGTACATCCGGCTCAGACGATGCTGGCGCTAAGTAATGGCGCGTGGTGCACGGAAGATCCCGGCGGTGTGTCCTCTCCTCTCGGTATGTTATCTTTATCAGAATTAGTTCTTATCTATCCACAGGAGCCATTGTTTCTCAGAAGGATTGACGGCTGAGTTGGATCTGCGAGACTGTGAACTTGTGATTTACAGACCACCGATGTTAGCAGTAAGCGTTTAACTTACCTAGCCATATTGTCTGCTTATTTATTTCCCTTTCCGTAACGGATGTTTCCTCCAGCTGAGAGCCTGGTGATGTTCTCACTACGCACAGAACACACAATTCACCCTGATTTGAACAGTGTCCCCCACGTTGGAATAATCCACACGCCCTGAAGATGTCAAATGCCTTCCATAGACATTAATGGGTTACCAGCCTTGCAAACCTTCTAACCCTCCGAAAACTGCCCGCCTCCATTGACTTCCACAAACAACCAGCTCCCCCTTCTTGGGGACTTAATAAATTGAGGAAAAGGTCACCATATTACTTCACATCACCACAGTGCTCCAATCGTACTCATATTTTACAAGTAACTGCTTCGAGTAATGCTAACTTAATTGAAGATGCTGAAGTAATCAGGACTACAACTCCCAGAATGCATTAGGTTGTTAAAAGCTAACACAGAACGGTGAGCCAGCATCCTTGGTGACATAGAGCCACCTGGTAACACGAGTTCTACGGCTCCAGATTCCTTGCTGTTGCCTGGAGGCACCTCCAGAGGGCAGTGCATCTCCATGTTACAGGTACACTCACCCATCCTGGCCTCAGCTTGGGTTTGACAGCTTAAAGTGTTCTAGGACTTGCAGCCATGGGATCCTTTGATTGTACTAACATGCTGATAACAATGGCTTGTAACAGAAGAGCCCAGACCTGGAATGCGTTCCGAGGACATGGATTGAGGTGGGAATGCTGGCCGCCAGCATCCTGTCTCTGTATCCAGTCCTGCTGCTTGTGCAGCTCCTAGTTTTATGTGCCTGCCTCTTGCACTGCTGGAGAGTTCCACTGGAAGCTTCTGGGTGTTGATTCACCCACATGCATGTGATGTAAATGTCATAAGGTCTTGTTACATTGAGGCTGGATTATGGCAACATCCTGTATTTGGGAGTCTATGAGGAGGTGCTATGTAAGCTGCAAGTGGTGCAGAATGCGGCCGCAAGATTGCTATGCCAGGTCCCCAAATCGGCTTCCATCTCAGGTCATCTGTGGGACCTTCAGTGGCTCAGGGTGGAGAACCGTATTAAATTCAAAGCCCTGAGCTATATGTTTAAGTTAAAAACTGGCAACGCCCCAGAGTACCTGAATGTCTTAGCCCTTCCTTACTTACCCATCCGTCTGCTTCATTCCTCTACTCATGCTAAATTCATGGTCCCTAGGATCAACCTTTCGCGAATGCGTGGACGATCCTTTACTTACTTAGGCTCCTCCTTGTGGAATTCCCATCTGTTGTCACTTCAAATTGAAGCAGTTTATGAGAACTTCCGTAAGGGTGTAAAAACTTGGCTGTTTAATCAATAGGTCTTTCTTTTCCTTCCTTCTCCTCATTGTTTGGTCCTGTCAGGCGGCGCAGGAAACCTCCGGGTAGCTGTGAGCCTTATAAGTTTAAAATAATAATAATAATATGGTCATGGGGTTGACCTCTCGTCCCACGCTCAGTCTTTCAGTGTCTCCTGTTTGCTGTTAAGATGTAAGGTGACGGTCAAGGAGGAGGAGCTATGAAAGATAAACAAATCCCTTGGAGTCTGTGTACTTCCTCTTCATGCTGCTGCTTTCAGGATTCACTCAAGACCATAGGCAACAAGGGGGGGGATCAGTGTTTTCTGACTTTGTCCCCGAGCCCAGTTCCACTTCCAACCCCCCAGCTTCCTCAACAAGTTGTTGGTAATTATCTTTGCTGGTGTTGGTTGCAGTCCTGCTACAGGTAGTATCTCTGTAAAGGGGTTTCCACTCTTCCTATTGTCTCACCCGGTCTCCCCGGGTGTTCCATGTTTATTTCTTCAGAGCGTCTTCCTCTGTCTGCTTACAACATGGTTCCCCCCACGTCCACCTAGCATCAGTCAGGTGTCCCTCACCTGGTGTGCGGTTTTCCACTCTGAGTTACAAACTCCATTTTAATTCTGTCATGTTTAGGCTGCATCCTGTTGCAAGGAGCAACCAACTGGGGCGTGGCTGCAGGGGGTGGGGGTGTTGGGGTGTTACACCCCCCCCCTTGAAATGTTATTTAGTAGTAAGTAGTTGGGTACAAGGGTTCTCAGTCCAGTCTGATGAAGTGTCTGACAGATTTCACTGACAAAAACGAACACATACACATGTTCTCTCTCATCTCTGTTTTGAAGGCCTTACAAAATATTGAATAGATTGAAAAATGTTGTGTTTTAAGTGCCCCTAACTATTCCCCCTCCTCTTTCTTTCCACTGCCCCTACAAGGAAGGTTTGGGGGGGTTCTACCCTCAAGAAAAGTCATGAAAAATAGCGAAAATATGTGAATTCTACAACACATTTTTCATTATAAATTAAACTGTATTAACTTTTAAAGCATAGTAAATGATGACCTTAGAGTGCACAAGGATATGCCAATCTTTATTGGGGCTCTTCAATGATCCCCTCACTATCACCCTCCAACAGTGCCTTTCATCTCTCCATAGCTCCTCTCTCACATGTATTTCATTCGTTTTATAGCGCCTCTCATACAAGTGTAGGGTGTAGTAGCACTTTACACCTCACACACATAGAGACAATGAATAATATGTGTATAAATCAGAATATAGAAAATGTTACATAAGACAAAGAAGACTACAAGAGGTAGGATTCACATCTCATCCATACGTGTAGGCATTTTGTAAAAGTGCTTGATCTGGAGATGCACAAACTCAGGATTTTAAAATGTGACGCAGTGGTTAGAGTTGGCTTTGCTAATAAGAATTTATTTTTACCCAAACTAACCTTTTTTTTTTTAGAAACCTTAGGATAATTAAAGATTGTAAAATAGCTTTCTACCTTGTACCATGCAGTTTGCATGCAGTTAAGTTATTTGATGGCAGTTCATAGCTCAGTGTGCTAGACTACAATTGTAACATGAACTACATAGTAACCAAAGGATCTCTGTGACAAAAGCAGTAACCCACTGAGCTGTGCACATACAATACAGTTATGTGATCTGCATGGTACACATTCTTTGCAGCAGGCATATTAACCCTCTGTGCTACCTTAGATGAGTCAAAACTGCCACGAGACAAAAATCCATCTCTCTTCAATGCATCTCTCTTCAGTAGGAAGATGAATTACCTGAGATAGCGGGACACTTTTATTGTTGCTTAGAAACTGCTGGATATACAAGGAACTCTGCAGCAGGTGCATTTAAAACCACAACCTATCTCACAGCACAGGAGGGCTGGAAACGAAAGTGAATGCTGAGTTTATTATGCTGGCCTGCTGATTTTGTTACTGGGGCTGATATTGCAGATCTGCTGCAAAACAAACCTTCCAGTAACAAAGCACCCCCTTGTAACAAAACCAGCCTTCCAGCCTCCTGGGAAAACGCCTGATGCCCGGTAGGGCCAGTCCGGCCTTGAAGTGTGCAAAGGAAAGGGCTTGCTCAGTACGGCAGATACATCCAGTGTACACCTTGGAGCTTGCAGCAGCCTGTGCTCCTTTCTTTTCTCTTGTAAGCCAGTGAATATAGGCTTTCCTTGCAAGCTGCTTCCCTTTGAAGGCAGATCAATATGAAGAAAGTGCTGGCTGCCATGAGGCACAGGGTCAGACTGATTTGCATATGGCCATGTCTGAACTGGGGTGGCAGAGTGGGCTAAAGAACGGTGATGGATTAAACCCAGATCTGTTGACTGGGTGTGAGTGTTTGATTGATTCAGATGCTCCGTCCATCACCACCCCCTTTTGTACGGCTGGGAGAGGCAGGCACAGGGGAATGATGGCGGTGGTGGTACTGCGGGCGGCTCGGTCCAGTTGCTTCTTGTATATTTGGGAATGGAGCCAGTTGTACTTGGAAACAAGTCTTGAACTAGAGCAAATCATGCAGCAAACAGATTTCTTGCTATGTTTCCTATTTCTATATATTAAAGAAAATGGAGGAAATGTGTTCACATCACTTTTTAAATGCGAAAGATTGAAGAGCGTTTGAGGCAAAATCTGTGATTTCCTGTTTTTTTGTTGTTAAAGAAGTAGCAAAAAGAGTGCAACATCCATTTGTGTTTTCCAGGAGAAAAAAGATTCCTTATTTAACCCCTTCGCTGCGGAGCTAATTCCCCCGCGGCGTGGGGGGGACGGGGGCTGCACACGGCGCCGCGGTGCTCGTGACGAGCTCAGCTCGTCATGCAGCACAGTGAAGCTGTGCTCATGACGTGCTGAGCTTGTCATGACTCTGCCCACTGCCCATGGAACGCCCCACACAGGAGGGGAATTATCCCAGCGTGGGCATTCCGCGGCAGTTATGACGAGCTCAGCTCGTCATGAGCACAGCTCCACTGTGCCTCATGACGAGCTGAGCTCGTCATAAGCGCCGAAGGTGTTAAATATATTGCTTAGGATTCTGTACAGGAATTGAATGAGGTATCTGTGTTTTGTGCATCCATTAGTCTAACATGTCCCCAGTACAGTTACCACTTGTTATCCCGGTGCAAAATGACTTCCCTGGTATGACTGAAATAAAATGTGTTTGTCCCATTTTTATGTACAAGTAGCAAAACAAAATAGCTTAAATCTACTGTTTTTGCACCAGTTTGCGCAGTAACTGCTTTTTTTTGCACCAGGTTTTGCAAAGTTTCCGTATTACGGCTGCACTATGGCCCCTGTGCTCTAACTCATCAGATGACTGAAGACAACGGGGCATATTATCAATGGCTAGCGATAATTATCGCTGGCCGTGCTTAGCGATACATTTCTGATCGCAGGCTATCCCTGGAATTTATGGCCCTGGTAGCACGTTATTAACAATGTGTTTCTCCAGGACAATAACAATTCCAAAGATAGCGAGGTTATTGCCGTTTTGCAGGGAACAAAACGGCGATAACCTTGCTGATACGACCCTGTGGTTGTATCAGCATAATCCACCCCCTATGTCAGGATTTTAGCAGGCGTTAGATTTTTCCCAAAACAGCCTTTTTCGCCAAAATCTAACGTATGCTAAAATCCTGTGGGCTGCCTTGTAAATATTGCGATGTGAACATCAACGATATTTGCAAGGTAGTCCATCTGGGGTACACCCAGTAACGCCCACCTTGCATCTCATTAGAGATGCTAAGGGAGGCGTTGGGAAAAAAGGCGATTAATCATGTTTGCACCCTCTTGTAAATAGGGCAATAGTTTTATCTTGCTTTTTTGGCTTTTTAAGTCAAAAAAGCGGAGATAAAGCCCTTGTAAATATGCCCCAACGTTTGCTAAAGACCCCCTCAAATTTCAGCCTAACCACTCCCACCACCCCCTCGAAAAGCACTCCCACGTCCCAGGAGGATGGATCACACTCCTTTGCATGCCACTTGCATTGCCCTTTTAACTGGCAGTGAATGGGGCCCACCACAAAGCACGTTATGAGGTGCACCAAGAATGATAATGATGTTGCGATCCCACCGGGATCACATAGGTAGTGATATTACCATCACCAACCCTGTGTAACTTAACAGGGAGTGGCATCACATGACCTTTGACCCTATTATCCCCACAAGAAGTAATGCAATTATAGAAATGAAATACAGAAAAGCCTCTGTTGGCCCCAATTGTTTTTTGTTTTTGTTTGATATAACGCAAACTCGACCAGAAGGTATCAGATCGCTTTACATGAGCACCAGTTGTGTTACAGACAGACAGTGATTTGCCGCGGAAGGTAAATTTGGACGTATACGTACCTTTGTGACCAAAATTACTTTTTTTTTTGCCCACTAGGAATCTCCACTGTGAATTCATGGATCCCTGAGGCATGGCTTGTCTTGGAAGTTTAGGAACACTTAAAAACAATTTCATTGGGCATTCCAAGCTCAAGCTCCCCTACCTCCCCATCTGACCCTTAGAAGGTTGATAATGTACATCTGAAAAGGGCTTGCTTACCTCCTCTTTCTCCACGGAGCAAAATATTTTTCCACCTGGGATCCTATTCCTCCTTTGTGGAGTTCTCCCATAAGGAAAACTCTATAAAGCAGGAATAGGATACACAGAAGTCACCTGACCTTCCCAGGAATATGCATAGAAGTCACCTGACCTTCATGGGAGTGTCCTTGTAAGTCCCTTGACCTTTTCAGGAGTGTACTTTGAAGTCACCTGACCTTTCCAGGAGTGTGCTTGGAAGGCAGCTGACCTACCCAGGAGTGAGCTTAGACGTCACCTGACCTTCATAGGAGTGTGCTTGGAAGTCACCTGACCTTCCCTGGAGCGTGCTTAGAAGTCACCTGACCTTCATAGGAGTGTGCTTAGAAATCGCTTGACCTTCATGGGAGTGTTCCTAGAAGTCACCTGACGTTCCCAGGAGCGTGCTTGGAAGTCACCTGACCTTCCCTGGAGCATCCCTGGAAGTCACTTTACCTTCTCAGGAGTGTGCTTGAAAATCAGCTGGCCTTCCCGGGAGTGTGCTGGAAGTCACCTGATTTTCTCAGGAGTGTACTTGGAAGTCACCTGACCGTCCCAGGATTGTGCTTGGAAGTCACCTGAACCTTCCCAAGAGTGTGCTTGGAAGTCACCTGACCTTCCCAGGTGTGTGCTTTTAAGTCACCTGACCTTCCCAGGAGCGTGCTTGGAATTCACCTGATCTTCCCAGGAGTGTACGTGGAAGCCACCTGACCTTCTCAGGAGTGTGGTTGGAAGTCACCTGACCTCCCCAGGGTGTATTTGGAAGTCACCTGACCGTCCCAGGAATGTGCTTGGAAGTCACCTGACCTTCCCAGGAGTGTGCTTGGAAGTCACCTGACCTTCCTGGGAGTGTGCTTGGAAGTCACCTGATCTTCCCAGGAGTGTACTTGGAAATCACCTGACCTTCCCAAGAGTGTGCTTTGAAGTCACCTGACCTTCGCAAGAGTGTGCTTGGAAGTCACCTGATCTTCCTAGGACACCAGGAGTGTGCTTGGAAGTCATCTGACCTTCCCTGGAGTGTGCTTGGAAGTCACCTGACCTTCCCAGGAGCGTGCTTGGAAGTCACCTGACCTTCCTGGGAGTGTGCTTGGAAGTCACCTGACCTTCCCAAGAGTGTGCTTGGAAGTTACCTGATATTCCCAGGACTCCTGGAGTGTGCTTGGAAGTCACCTCACCTTCCCAGGAGTGTGCTTGGATGTCACCTGACCTTCCCAGGAGTGTGCTTGGAAGTCACCTGACCTTCCCAAGAGTGTGTTTGGAAGTCACCTGACCTTCCCATGAGTGTGCTTTGAAGTCACCTGACCTTCCCATGAGTGTGCTTTGAAGTCACCTGACCTTCCCAGGAGTGTGCTTGGAAGTCACCTGACCTTCCCAAGAGTGTGTTTGGAAGTCACCTGACCTTCCCATGAGTGTGCTTTGAAGTCACCTGATCTTCCCAGGAGTGTACTTGGAAATCACCTGACCTTCCCAAGAGTGTGCTTTGAAGTCACCTGACCTTCGCAAGAGTGTGCTTGGAAGTCACCTGATCTTCCTAGGACACCAGGAGTGTGCTTGGAAGTCATCTGACCTTCCCTGGAGTGTGCTTGGAAGTCACCTGACCTTCCCAGGAGCGTGCTTGGAAGTCACCTGACCTTCCTGGGAGTGTGCTTGGAAGTCACCTGACCTTCCCAAGAGTGTGCTTGGAAGTCACCTGATATTCCCAGGACTCCAGGAGTGTGCTTGGAAGTCACCTCACCTTCCCAGGAGTGTGCTTGGATGTCACCTGACCTTCCCAGGAGTGTGCTTGGAAGTCACCTGACCTTCCCAAGAGTGTGTTTGGAAGTCACCTGACCTTCCCATGAGTGTGCTTTGAAGTCACCTGACCTTCCCATGAGTGTGCTTTGAAGTCACCTGACCTTCCCAGGAGTGTACTTGGAAGTCACCTGACCTTCCTGCGATTGTGCTTGGCAGTCATCTGACCTTGCCAGGAGTGTACTTGGAAGTCACCGGATCTTCCCAGGAGTGTGCTTGGAAGTCACCTGTCCTTCCCAGGAGTGTGTTTGTAAGTCACTGACCTTTCCGGGAGTGTGCTTGGAAGTCACCTGACCTTTCCGGGAGTGTGCTTGGAAGTCACCTGACCTTTCCTGGAGTGTGCTTGGAAGTCACCTGACCTTTCCGGGAGTGTGCCTGCACACCTGAGGAACCTTGCAAGGCGGGCTCTTGAGAATGTCGGGGAATTGTACAAAAGTACAAAAGTACCCTGCAGCTGAGATCTCAGCCTGTATTTTTTCCTAGTTTTGTGATCCTGGCCCTCTGTTTCCTCAGTCATGATTCTACCGCTGTGCAAGGCTGAGGGCTACAATAACTCCATCAGGATTACAGTCACGATGCTAACTGGGGTGGTTTATTAAAGATGAGTTGCACTTGGAGGTCCCCTGACGAAAGGAACTGGCATCGAATTTGTAATTAACTCCTCATAACACTCCGATTTGGCCGGCGTGTTTAAATATTAATTACGTCTAGAAAAACAGGCGAACAGTCGCTGAGACCTTTTTATAATACATTGTTCACATCAGAGGCGGAAATAACTCCTGGAACAGAATGAAATATCCATAAACTTGTTTTGTGGGAATCAATAGAGAATTATGCAATTCTGTGTCAGCAAAACCGCTGCCAAAGGGTTCCAAGACCTCACAGAGGAAGCATGAATATTGTAGAAGTTAAAAGAACCTTTGTAGGCAAAGCCAGTGATTAAGGGGCAGAGAACAACAGATTACTTAACACAGTGGACCGATCCCTGCTATCTTCAACCAATGGCCGACGCGAGCACTACCTCCCTGGTGCTGCGCACGACTGGTGGCCGACGCAGCCCCGCCCACCCTTTAGAACGCTCGCACCGCGGTGGAATGTTCGCCACGGTAAACGGGTTAATAGACAGACACTAAGGGGAATATTTACGGGATTTGTGGTGCAGGGCACCGCCATGTATCACAGGGAAAGGACAAGAATGTGCTATTTTTATCCAATACGGTGCATTCCTGTCGTTTCCCTCTACGCTGGTGCCCTTTTGGCAGGCTAACACCAACGCCGACACCCTTGCAACAGGGTGCAAAGGTACCTGTATTATAGGCAGGATTGTTTTGTGCAGGAAGGGGCACCTTTCAACACAAAAAAATCAAGAGAGGCGTTTTCCTCTTTCTGTGTGTGCTTCAGAATGCAGCACACACAGAAAGAGGAAAAAACCAGGAGAAATAAAGATATTTCTCCTCGTTATGCCTCATCTGGGGAGGCGTATCTTTTTGGAGCATTCCCAGGTTTACCAGGTTTGGTATATCTGGGAATGCGTCAAAAAACATGGGATTTGTGTGGGAATACCCACTGCAAATGCCCATGGAACGCCTCCCATGCACAAAGTAATACAACGTAGCGATATGTGCGGTGTTGCATTACTCCATTTTTTTAAGCCATTCAAAGCCACGCAAAGTACCTTTGCGCTGCTTCATAACTATGAATCAGAGGTTTGCATCGTGCTTGTTCCACGTTGTGTGCAAGCATGACGCGAAGCTGTCATAAATATGCCCCGAAGTGCCATATTTATGACACAGTTTGTGTCGCTCTTGCACCATGCAACAAAGCGTTGCCATGTTTTTGAAGCTTTCTGTGACTTTGAGTGGCTCTAAAAATATGGATTAACACAAAACAGAGCAAATCGCTGCGTTATTCTTCCCTGGGTAGGCATTGCGTGGTTGTTACTACGCAACTCCCATGGTTTTAAATGCATTCACAGATTTCCTTGACCTTGTACACCAGGGAATGCGCCTAAAAGATGCACCTCCCCAGATGAGGCATAACAAGGAGAACTATCTTTGTTATGTTTTTTCCTCTTTCTATGTGTGCTGCATTCTGCAGCACATGTAGGAAGAGGAAAAAGTCTCTCAGGATTGTTTTTGTGCAGGAACAAAAACAATCCTGTCTCCAACATGGGCACCCTTGCACCCTGTTGCAAGGGTGCCTGTAATGGCGTTAGGCTACCAAATGGCGCCATCGCAAGGGAAAGTGACAGGAATGACAGAAATGTGCCGTATTGGATAAATACGGCGCATTCCTGCCCTTGCCCTGTGATGCAGGGAAGCGCATAAAGGCGACTTGGTGTGCTGCCCTGCACCACCGAACTCATAAATATGACCCTAAATGAGGACTAGTGAAATATGTTTTGTGCTTACTGTTAACTGTGGGCACAACTGTACAATTTTCATGGTGGGGCCTGAGTTATGGTTTGTGTAATAGCCATAACTGGCCAATTTCCATGATTTTTAGATTTTATTGCATAAGTATAAATTAACTTTAATACAGAGAATACAAAACTCTGCAGCTCGTTTGGTGTGTGTCCTAAAACAATATGAACACATCTCACAGGCACCAATTTTTTGCAGTGGCTACCAGTGAAGCAGAGAGTGGCCTTAGGGTGAGATATTTGCCTCACGCGGTAGGAGTTTTCAACAGGAAAATGGTGCATAACATGGTGAATCGGTTTGTAACCCCTTCGCCGCGGGGCAAATTCCGCCTCGGTGCGAGGGGGGGGCGGGGTTTGGGATGGCACTCTGGTACTCATGACGGCTCCCGGCGGTCATAAATCAAGGTGGGCGAGTGTTCATGACGCCTGGGAGCCGTCCGAACTCCGCCCACTGATTCATTCTCCCGCACAGGCGAGGAATTAACACCGCGTGGGCGGAGCAGCAACGTTGGGACGGCTCCCGGCCGTCATGAGCACACGCCTACCGTGACTCATGTCGGCCGGGAGCCGTCATGAGCACGGAAGGAGTTAACACACCAAATTCTTCATGTTTGGCTTTCCCAGGCCTTATTCATGGGTACATATTGGCAGGTATACCCTGCAGGAATTTATCAGAGTAAAAGTGCAAAGGTGTGATAATTATCACATAACTCGTAATCCCGATGCCTTGTTATTCGATATGAAGAAACTCTGAATCACAAACATTCACGATGATTCATAATCTGTCATAACAAAAGGATTTATGCAGTTCACCTACTAAGGACTGAACACAAAACATGACTCATTAGATTATTACAAAACCCTCTATAACAATGTTATGTAGGAAAACATTACAGATGAAATTGGGCAAATAGATATGATGGTCTTAAAATGATAAGTATATAATATTCATGGATGGAATGTGGCACATGCCTACCTGCAAGCCACATATGTGCAAGGCACTAGTTGTTAGCACACTCTTCTTATCTTTTATAAAAAAGAATAAAATCAAAAGAAAATCGAAAAATATAAAAACAATAAACATAAAGACTTTGGACTACATGGCCCAGAATGCCTTTCAATGGCAAACAAGGGTCACACTATAAAAGACACAGAGAAAAGACTGAAACCAGCTGTGACCCAGACAAAGTATGGTCAAAATGTATTGGTGATGTTTCAATATACACACAAAAATAGATGTTTTGACATTAACCTCTTGGATTGCTGTGGTTCCTTTGGACCTTACGGAAAGAGCCCATTATACATCGTGTTAGTACAGTTATAGTTGAATCAGTCTTTCCATAGGAAAGCATTTTTTTTATTTTTATAATAGCGTTGGCACAGTTTGATGAATCTGCACAAAACCTTTAAAAAACCAGTCCATCCACTTTCGCTCCTTCATACAGTTTTGCACTGATCTGTCAAGGGATTGAAAAACTGTGATTTTCCATTTTAATTCCCATAGGAAAGTTTGCTCTCTGATACAGAAAAAACATGGCTGAAAAGAATAAAAACAAATTTGGCAGAAAGTTACAGTGTAACTCATAAAGCATGCTTTTTAGGTCTTGATGCTACAGCGCGTGCGTTGCATGCAGTCTCACTTGTTAGAGTTATTGTACACAAGGGACTTGCAGCCCTCCGATTGCCTACCATTTGTTGGCTTCATTGTCACTTTTATTTGATGCCTTCTTATTGGCCAGTGCATGCGGGCTTCACTTCCTCTTCTTTCAGCCAAAGCATGGACCAAGTACTGATTACTTCAGCTTGATTGCTGTCCTTCCGGTGATAGGGCTGTGTTTGAGGTATTTGTTTACCTTTTTTCCCTTGTCAAGGACTTATCTGTGTTGCTTTTTCTCATCCACCCTTGTGTTCCTTGTTCCCCTCCCATCCCCTTTGTCTGTATTGCTTCTTTTAACTCTAAACACCCTTGTCTGTGTTGCTTCTTTCCCTACCACCCAACCCCCCGTTGTCTGTGTTGCTTCTTCCCCTACCACCCAACCCCCCGTTGTCTGTGTTGCTTCTTCCCCTACCACCCAACCCCCCGTTGTCTGTGTTGCTTCTTCCCCTACCAACCAACCCCCCTGTTGTCTGTGTTGCTTCTTCCCCTACCACCCTTGTTGTCTGTGTTGCTCCTTCCCCCTTCCACCCCCACATTGTCAAGTTTGCTCCTTCCTCCTCTCACCCACCTCTGCTGTCCATGTTGATTCTTCTCCCTACTGCCCCCTTTCTTGCTTCTTTCCCTTACCACCCCAGAACGTTCCCCTGTTCTTCACCCACCATTTATAGTGCGTGCACGGTAGCATTGCATGGTAGTATTTAGTACCAAAGCAAACATACAAACTGTGCTAGGATACTTCACTGGAGGCACACATATGCACTGAGATGAGGCTTCAGAAATTAAACACTGAGAGAAGTTTACATAGAGATGTACATATGTGCATCTTATGGAAAGATCACAAGCTACTCAGGTCCAGATCAGTTATTTAATATGTTTATTGCTTCCTTCACCCCCTTTCGGAGGGTTAAAAAAGAACCTCGCGCTGAGCCAGACACCTGGCTCCATGCTTCAGTGCCCCCGCCCACCTCTGACACCAGTCCTTCCTCAGGTCACTTTTGTGAATCGAGCAGTAGCGGCTGGCACAGATTGGGAGTGGCGGGGCGGTGATGCAAAAAAGAAGTAAAGAACTGTACCTTCTTGCTGCTCTCCCGCACGTCGTCTCAGTATCTCCTCTCCAGGGGCCAGAGTGGGGGCAGCGCAGCCCCACCCTCCCGCAAAGCTGCACAGCAGGAACAAATACAGTGCTAATAACCTTCGAGTTATTATCATTGTATTTGTTTTTTCTTTCACTGCTTTGCAGCAGTGGGCCACGCTCCTCCGCCTTTGAGGAGGAGCCGCCACTGGACTCAAGCCTTGAGTGCAGGGTGAGAGCACAACCACATTTGCGAACACAATACTCCTTGCAGATGTGTGGGCATTTCTCTGTAATCTTTTACTTTCCATACAAGTACTTGGTTGGAATAAACTATTTTTCTTTCAGTCTCACTGTATCCCTAACTTCTGTGGAGTTTGCAACACCTTTTTTTCTAATGGTCTGCAACCCCTCTTTTTAAAATAAAGTTCTTCTGAAAACCAAGACAGTTTTACCTGAGCATACCTCCATTAAATACGATAGTGCTGTATGTGCTCACTAGTTCTTCGAGCCAGCATCTCGTTATATTTCAGTTAATGATTTGTCCCAGCACTTCTCAGAACCTAAAGAGATATAAATAGCTGTCTCTATGGTTCTTTGGCTTGGCCGAGACTCAAATATTAAAATCAAATTAGAAGGGAAATTAAAAATTACCTGACTTTACAGTTCCAATTAATTTTTTGAAGAAGTAAATATTTTGACCGAAAAAACCAGATCTAAAATCCTTCCTGCTTCATAGAAAGGGTGTGAGGGCCATGAAAGTAATTATCCTGGGCACAAAACATGACTTATTAGATTATTACAAAACCTTCTATAACAATGTTATGTAGGAAAACATTACAGATGAAAGTGGGCAAATACATATGATGGTCTTAAAATTATAAGTATATAATATTCATGGACCTGCATGCCACATATGTGCAAGGCACTAGTTGTTAGCACACTCTTCTTATCTTTTATAAAAAAAGATTAAAATCAAAAGAAAATCGAAAAATATAAAAACAATAAACATAAAGACTTTGGACTACATGGCCCAGAATGCCTTTCAATGGCAAACAAGGGTCACACTATAAAAGACACTGAGAAAAGACTGAAACCAGCTGTGACCCAGACAAAGTATGGTCAAAATGTATTGGTGATGTTTCAATATACACACAAAAATAGATGTTTTGACATTAACTTCTTGGATTGCTGTGGTTCCTTTGGACCTTACGGAAATAGCCCATTTTACATAGTGTTAGTACAGTTATAGTTAAATCAGACTTTCCATAGGAAAGCATTTTTTGTATTTTTATAATAGCTCTGACACAGTTTGATGAATCTGCAAAAAAACTTTTAAAAAAACAGTTCATCCACTTTAGCTCCTTCATACAGTTTTGCACTGATCTGTCAAGGGGTTGAAAAACTGTGATTTTCCTTTTTAATTCCCATAGGAAAGTTTGCTCTCTGATACAGTAAAAACATGGCTGAAAAGAATGAAAACAAATTTGGCAGAGAGTTACAGAGTTACTCATAAAGCATGCTTTTTAGGTCTTGATGCGACAGCGCATACGCTGCATGCAGTCTCACTTGTGAGAGTTATTGTATAGAAGGGACTTGCAGCCCTCCGATTGCTTACCATTTGTTGGCTTCATTGTCAGTTTTATTTGATGCCTTCTTATTGGCCAGTGCATGCGGGCTTCACTTCCTTTTCTTTCAGCCAAAGCATGGACCAAGTACTGATTACTTCAGCTTGATTGCGGGTCCTTCCGGTGATTGGGCTCTGTTTGAGGTATTTGTTTACCTTTTTCCCCTGTCAAGGACTTAATTGTGTTGCTTTTTCTCATCCCCCCTTGTGTTCCTTGTTCCCCTCCCATCTCCCTTGTCTGTATTGCTTCTTTTCCCTCTAAACCCCCTTGTCTGTGTTGCTTCTTCCCCTACCACCCCACCCCCCTGTTGTCTGTGTTGCTTCTTTTCCCTCGCACCCTTGTTGTCTGTGTTGCTTCTTCCCCTACCACCCTTGTTGTCTGTGTTGCTTCTTCCCCCTTCCACCCCCACATTGTCAAGTTTGCTCCTTCCTCCTCTCACCCACCTCTGCTGTCCATGTTGATTCTTCCCCCTACTGCCCCCTTCCTTGCTTCTTTCCCTTACCACCCAGAACTTTCCCCTGTTCTTCACCCACCATTTATAGTGCGTGCACGGTAGCATTGCATGGTAGTATTTAGCACCAAAGCAAACATACAAACTATGATAGGATATTTCACTGGCGGCACACATATGCACTGAGATGAGGCTTCAGAAATTAAACACTGAGAGAAGTTTACATAGAGATGTACATATGTGCATCTTATGGAAAGATCACAAGCTACTCAGGTCCAGATCAGTTATTTAATATGTTTATTGTTTCCTTCACCCCCTTTCGAGGGTTAAAAAAGAACCTTGCGCTGAGCCAGACACCTGGCTCGAGCCTGGCTCCATGCTTCAGTGCCCCCGCCCACCTCTGACACCAGTCCTTCCTCAGGTCACTTTTGTGAATCGAGTAGTAGCGGCTGGCACAGATTGGGAGTGGCGGGGCGGTGATGCAAAAAAGAAGTAAAGAACCGTACCTTCTTGCTGCTCTCCCGCACGTCGTCTCAGTATCTCCTCTCCAGGGGCCAGAGTGGGGGCAGCGCAGCCCCACCCTCCCGCAAAGCTGCACAGCAGGAACAAATACAGTGCTAATAACCTTCGAGTTATTATCATTGTATTTGTTTTTTCTTTCACTGCTTTGCAGCAGTAGGCCACGCTCCTCCGCCTTTGAGGAGGAGCCGCCACTGGACTCAAGCCTTGAGTGCAGGGTGAGAGCACAACCACATTTGCGAACACAATACTCCTTGCAGATGTGCGGGCATTTCTCTGTAATCTTTTACTTTCCATACAAGTACTTGATTGCAATAAACTATTTTTCTTTCAATCTCACTGTATCCCTAACTTCTGTGGAGTTTGCAACACCTTTTTTTTCTAATGGTCTGCAACCCTTTTTTTAAATAAAGTTCTTCTGAAAACCAAGACAGTTTTACCTGAGCATACCTCCATTAAATACGGTAGTGCTGTATGTGCTCACTAGTTCTTCAAGCCAGCATCTCGTTATATTTCAGTTAATGATTTGTCCCAGCACTTCTCAGAACCTAAAGAGATATAAATAGCTGTCTCTATGGTTCTTTGGCTTGGCCGAGACTCAAATATTACAATCAAATTAGAAGAGAAATTAAAAATTACCTGACTAAACAGTTCCAATTAATTTTTTGAAGAAGTAAATATTTTGACTGCAAAAAGCAGATCTAAAATCCTTCCTGCTTCATAGAAAGGGTGTGAGGGCCATGAAAGTAATTATCCTGGGCACAAAAATGTGAAATGTCAGTGATAAATTATTAACTTGAATTCCTTGCTTCATAAAAGTCTTCTTCAAAAAGATTGTGTGATGTTATTTTTTAAATAATATCTGTCCAATTGAGCCACTTGAAGTTTATGAATATTTGGTCTCATTGTGGTCGGGGTAGCCTAAAACATATTATAGAGAAGGATCGGCCAATCAGAAATCAGGAGAAGGCATAATTATCCTCCTGTAAATTCAGTTTGGATCATCCCTCTATTCATTCGTTCTGTGCCTTTATGGTAATATGTGTGTGAGGCTAATGCCCTAACAACCTACTTGTAGCCACAAGTTATCAGCTGTGGACGGGGTACCAACAGTAATAACTAATTGCGGCATGTATGTATGTCTTATTAGTATAACACAAACTTAGCCAAAAGCAGCACAACACTGTAGAGGACCAAAGGCGAGTGACTGGAGAAGATGCTGGTTCATGGACTGTGCTGCATCAGGATGTGGTGTTCTTTGAAGAACATGTGACATGTGTATTTTGTAAAGCGCACGTTCACCCCAGCAACTGGGCATCTTGGCGCTGAAATAACAGATGTATATTGTTACTCAACTCAATGGTACTCATTTTATCAACATTAAATGGATGAAAGGCTGAGTGGACCCACTGGGATTTGAACCTGTGACCATGAGGTCGAACACAGGCCCCTGCAGTGGATGCATTAGTCCACTGAGCCACCAGACCCAGGCGTGGGTCTTAAACTCTTTCCATACTTGTAGCAGGGTTGGAGCACTTGTGATGGATACAAGGATGTTGTTCGAGATCCTGGGTACATAGATGGAACATGCCTGTTGCCTTGTTTTGTCTTGTTTACTCTTCTTTGTCTGCAGTTTGGTGGTGTCCTAGCTGCAGGCATTGCCTAGCACCTCTGGAGATGGTGATCATGTCAGCCAGAGAGGCAGGGTGCAGATTGTGATGGCTTTGTAAATGATACAGCTGGTTTTGAAGATGGTGCAGGCCAGTAAGAGTAGCAAGTAGACTTTCAATAGATTGGAGGTGATGTAATTGATTTTTTCAGGCCTTGGGAGCTAGGGCACATAGGAGCTTCTTAAGGGAGGCAACCAATCACATTGAAGGTGGGGCCCTGAGCAGATATATATGGGCAGTGGAAGCAGGGGAAAACAGTGTAATACTCACAAGGAAAACCCCACTGCCCAACAACTGTTATAGATTTGTGAATCGTCACTGCTGTACAAAACACACAACGGTCACATAAACCCCAAGGAGGAACACATGAGTGTCAACAGAAATTTTGAACAACATAAGAAAAACAGCTAATATTTTTTGAAATAGCTTACATCAAGTTTATTATATCAATTCCCAAAAAGTTATAATGATATTAAGTAGATAAATATAACAAACAGTAAAAACACCCAGGTGCAACGAACACACTACACGACACTCACCCAGTCAGACCCAATGCATACTCATTCATTCTGACATGCCCAAAAAATCACACAGATCCAGTAGTCCTACACGGTTGACAGCACTAGAATAGACACAGTGTGCAATATAATGCAATAATGGAGTCAACACAATATTATTTCATTGATTGAAACTACAAATTATTAGGATAGGATAGTATCTATAGAGCGCACTAAACTAAAAAGGTGTCGAGGCGCTAGACGAGCAGAAGAAAGACAAGCACCAGCCAGCTAAGAGGCAAAGAGCCAGGTCTTCAGAAGTTTCCTGAAGACCGGAAGCGAGTCAGCCGTGGTAATAGAAGGGGGCAGAGAGTTCCAAAGTTTAGCGACCACCACCGAAAATGAGTGGCCACCCCATTTGGACCTAAGAAATCTAGGAGAAAAAAGTTTCTTTTGAGTGGAGGATCTATATTCATTTAGACAATTTTGTTAATGTCGCGAGTCAAAAATCTCAGATAGAGACATGAGGAACAAAGAAACTCCAGCTCCGACGCGCGTTTCGGTGGTTGACCCCGATGATGGGTATCACCTTCATTAGGGGGCAATAACAAGGGGAGACGAAAGAAGAAGAAGCTCCTGGGCTTGTCACAAGGATCAATAACACATCAGAGGTATCGCTGAAAAACCCCAGAATGAAGAGGAGTAAAAGAGGTGTCCCTCAACATTACGTTGAGGATGACATGCAGGTTCCAGTCCAGTAAGGAAAATTAGCTGAATGGAAGGTGCCAAAAAAACAGCTCCTAAATAATATTAAACAGGCCAAAAAGTTGTATCTGACAGACACGATCAACAATGCCGCAAATTCCGATAAAGAGCTTTATAAAATATTGAAGGAGTTTACTACCCCTCACACCAACCAGCACATCGACACCCCTATGCAAGGCTGGGCTGACACATTGTCTTCCTTTTTCGACGAAAAGGTGAAAAGTTACATATAGGTCTTTCCCTCAACATGACATCAACCATGTGGACTCTCACCCTGCCATCGATAGCTATACTACTCTGCCTTTATGGTCGGAATTTAAAGCTGTTACTCGAGAAGAAGTCTCCGTAGCCTTAGCAAAGATCAAATGAGGCTCCCCAGCTGAACCTCTCCCACCCCGTGCGTGCATAAACATAGCACCTCTTTTAATAATCACATTCACAGAGATATTCAACATGTCACTAGACTGAGCCATGGTCCCGACTAGATGGAAAACAGCTCAAGTCAAGCCAATTCTGAAAAAGCCCACTTTAGATCCGAGGGTCCCAGGCAACTATTGTCCTATCTCGCTGCTGCCTTACTTCGGGAAGCTGCTTGAATCCCTGGTAAATAAACAACTTACTGCCCATTTGGAAAACCACGGTTTCCTAGACCCATCACAATCAGGATTTCAGTCGGCACATAGTACCGAAACAGCAGTGGTAGTGGTGGTTGATAACATCAGGTTGGCCCAGGATAACAGAGAATCAGCCATGCTGGTCCTTTTGGATTTGTCAGCCGAGTTTGACACAATCTCAAATAGCATTTTAAAACAACGGCTCTGGGAGGTGGGAGTCAGGGGAAAGCCCTGGACTGGTTCAAAAACTATTTAATGAACCGTACAACCACAGTACATATAGGTACCCTGACCTCATGTAGTAGGTCTGTAAGTATAGGAGTCCCTCAGGGTTCTATCCTGAGCCCTATGCTTTGCAACCTTTATGTAACACCTTTGGCCAGGGTAATCAGGTCCCATGGTTTTGAGGCTGTGTCATATGCTGATGACACTCAGTTGTTGATCACGTTTGGTCCTGACCCCGCAGACACAATGACCCGGTTTAAAAATTGCATGATCCATATTAACAACTGGATGAGCAATAACAAACTAGAGCTCAGCGGCAGCAAGACAGAGATCATTCTGTTTGGCAGGTCCGAAAAGTGGAGAAGTGTGGCTCACTGGTTAGAGGAGGCAGACCTGGAAGCAGAGGTCAGCCTGGGACCAGGGTTCAATGCCCAGCTCGGCGGGGTCTTGAGTCCTAAAATGTCCATGGACTCGACAATTCCCGCTCCGGTGCCTACTTGATTCACAGGTTCACACTCTGCGACTCTGGGCAATAGCTTGCTTAATCTCCACAACGGCCCCTCGTGGTGGGATGCCTGGCTTTCACCTTGCGGATACTATGCTGGGGTTATCTGACAGGGGAATACCAGGACGGGTTCCCTAAGCAAGCGCTTAGAAACCGCTTGGTGATTTGCGCTATATAAATTCCTGTACATATATAAATTCCTGTACAAAAGTATTGGTCAAATGACTGGTGCCCCCAGGCACTGGGCCAATGCCCATCCCCCAAACAAGCAGTGAGCAATCTCGGAATAACAATTGACAACAAGTTGCCTATGAAAAACTACGTTAATCTTGTAATAGGCACTTGCTGTGGGATTCTGCCGAAATTACGCAACATCTTTAAATGGATCCCTAAAGAATCCAAGAAACCATTGGTGCAAGGTTTTATTATAAGCCGTCTGGACTATGGGAACCCTTTATTAGCCTCCCTAAATGAAGACCTTTTTTCCTATCCTCAGATCCTGCAGAACACAGCTGCTAGACTTATTTTAAGTATTCCTTCTTTGATAACTTTATTTCGACCACAAAGGGACATAAAAGTGCACATATAAAACATTAAGTCTTCCACCAAGATCTCCATCAGCACCCAGTTTGAGGATTCTCCACTGGCTTCCGGTAAAAAAGAGAGGCCGTTTTAAAATTCTATGCCTCACCCACAAGAGCATATATGGAACCGGACCTAGTTATTTAGCGAAAAAACTAAACTAGTATCAACCAGGAAGACTTTTAAAACCTAGCACAAAACATCTCCTTACCCCGCTATGAATTCGCACTGCAAGAAGCGGGGGACGATCTTTTTCCCTTCTTGCCCCCGACCTCCTGGAACAAGCTTCTTCCCATCTCTGATCACAAGCTTTTTCGGAGGGAAGTAGAAACGTGGCTATTTGATCATAAATAATGCTGTTCTGACTAGATCGCTACCCTACGGAGTCCCGCAAGTGCCATGAGACCTTTCAGGTGATTTGTGCGCTCAATAAGTTCCTTTGACTTTGACTTTTGACTTTGGAGCAGAGAAGACTCACTGGAGTGAAGCACATTTGACTGTGAGAGAGGCTGAAACACGAAATGGTACTTTGAATAAGACATTAACACCAGAAAATATGAATATCTCCATTTTGATCATATTTCACACATCGTCTGACCACCTTTTGATGTATTTCACACGTGAGACAAAGCGTTAAACACCTGTAGCAGGGTCCCATTTATACCCCCTAGGTGTCAGTATTAAAGCATATACATGAGCAAATCCCTAATCCACCAATCCGGACAGAACCCGTCAGGCCATAGGCTGGGCTGTGATAAATTGCCCACAATCCCCTGAGAAGATAGAATCTGTGGACCACATGCTCTCTAGTTAACTCAGATCAGATGCATAGAAACATCTCTTCTCTATGAGCCATAACCCCAGGTCACTGTCTTCAGGTCCTTCAGAGTAAACAAGTCACCCCCCCCCCCTCACCTCACCCCCCCCAGAGGTTGCCCCTATGAGGGACCGTCATGTCATATAAATTTGACCAATCACTGCTGTTTTGTGCTTTGTGCTGCTAGCCAATAGAATCAAAGTGCCCACGTGGGCCCCATACCTAGGTGTAAGGAGAACACTTGAGAACATTTGCGGTCTGAGTGTATTTTTGTGACTTTGTTTTTTCATCAAGCACCTGACCTTGTGGTCACACTGCCGTGCGAAGAACTGTATTTAAGGGCCTATCACCGAGCCTTGGACGAAAATCACTGATGAGCAGTCAACTTGACGCCCTTGATGTTCCCCCAGCTGGGTTAGATAGCTGCCTTATCTTTGATTAGGTTAGACTTATCTGATGTTCAAATTCTTCTGTTTTGTTCGCTTCCTATCCCTCCTTGGTATTGCATACTTTGATGATTTCTGTGTCTCTGTCACCCACCTATATAAGACTGCATTAAATCATTCCACTCTGCTGTTCTCCCTTCTTCCTTTCACTCACTCTGATCGAGTAAATTCGCATCATACTCAAGTTTTCCTCAATAAGTAACCTGTATTGTGACTTCTCCGTGATGATTTACGTGTCCTCTGACACTTTATTGCTTAAGTTAGATGGATTCTATAGGATAATAAAGCTGCCACTCCAGAATTGTGAAACTTGCATCTTAGACTCTATTTTTCCGTTCCAGAGCATCAGCTCTCAAAAGTTTATCTGGTTCCTCATTCTGAATGCTTCTCCAACACACCACCGATGACGCAAAGCCGTTTTGCCTAAGATATTAAAAAAAATTATATCTTCAACAATATGAGCAAATTTATGAGAATAAAAATATTTTTTGTTTACAACAGCAAACAGATTAACGACAAGCAAATATATGAATGAGAAAAACGAATTGAAACCATTTATAAAAAAACTATTTGGGACAAAAGAAAGTAATTTGCGGAAAAAAGTAATTTATTTTTGGCAGGAGTGAATCCATTTAAAATGTGATCTATCTACACTGTAAATTACAAATCAAAAGCTGGCGAACAAACTCCAGAGGAATCCGGTGTGCAAATTTGCACATTTCGCTCCAATTCATGTATCTTTTTCACAGAGTAAAAAAAGATTCATTTGCACATCGGTTAGGAAAGCGAGGTCTTTAATGAGATATTAATAATTACTTGCTTTTCACGCAAATTTTGATACATGGACTTTGCCATGCTATAACTGTACACAATGATACAAATATGATCAACTTTGTAATGATGAAAGGATGAGTTGTCATCAGCAACATTCAAAAGGCTGACCTGTAGGATACAGGCTAATCTCTAAAGCGGCCTCTCAAACACCGAGGAGTCTCATTTGTGGTGCTAGCGTGCGCTGTTTCTGCATCAGAATACATATATCCCTGAAATTACAGCAACATTACAATAGTTATGCAAAATACAAATCTGTCTTTTCAAACAAAGAGTGCTTGGTGGGCTACAATTTATTCTACCTTGTTCAGTTGGACGGCGGGGTCTGGACTCTACCCCTTTACTTGGAAGGGGTCTATTGTGAAACCGATTCTAAAAAAAGGGAGCGGTACAGACCCAATGCACTATAGGCTTATAAGCCTCTTGGATACCTCTTTAAAGATATTCTCCAAGATCATTCTAGCCAAAATTGAAGAATGGGCTACTGAAACTAATAGAATCCCTTTAGAACAGGGGGGCTTTCGAGAGGGTCATTCATCCATTGACCACTGCTTTGCTTTGTGGGCTATTACTCGAAAGGCAGTGGAGGAAAATCAAAGGCTGTGTAGTTGTTTTGTAGATTTCCGGACAGCCTTTGATTCTGTTGACAGGGAAATTCTATGGGGAAAACTTGCCGCTTGGAACTTACCACTACACCTTCTGGGGGCTCTTCAATCCCTGCACTCTGGCAATTGGGCTCAGGTGGAGCTAGACAAGACAGGACGGTTGTCCCAAAGAATCTCTATCGACAATGGCCTGCGTCAGGGGTGCGTTTTAGCACCCCTACTTTTTAGTTCATTTTTGGCCGATCTCCCAACAGCCATTTCCCAATCAAAGTCTTTTTCGCCTAAAATTAGGGATCAGCATATTGCTTGTCTGCTCTATGCAGACGATTTGGTATTAATGGGCTACACTCCAATTGGTCTGCAGAGGAAACTTAATACATTGGCCTCATATAGTAAGCAGAACAAGCTTCGTATTAATCTGGAAAAGACGGAAATTATGATTTTTGGGAAAAAAGTGCATAGTTTTTCCTGGTATCTTGATTCTCAGGTGGTGGAACAAGTGGAACAGTATAAATACCTGGGTTTAACCTTTAGGAAAAATCTAAATTGGGGCGCGTATTGGGATGCCACTAGGCAGAAGGCCCTTTTGCAGGCAAGCTGTGTATCTGGATTTAATGGTAGATTTGGGGGCCTATCGCATATCCCACTATTAAAGGACTATGAAGGGAAAATTCCACCAATAGGCCTCTATGGAGGAGAGATATTTTCTCTCGACCCAACCTACGAATGGGACAGATTGGAAGGGGTAGTGCTTAAAAGACTTCTATCACTCCCACAAGGTACCATGGTCCAGGCTATAAGGAGAGAGTTTAGTCTGGTATCGTGGAACATGGCGGCCGCCACTCGGGCTCTAAGATGCTTCAACAATCTGCTGGAGAATGATGAGGTGGCCAAAGTATCCAGATTGTGCTGGGAAGAGAGCCAAAGCAGCGAAAGGACGTGGGCAAAGGCCGTTAGAACAAGAATGACTGTAATGAAGAATCTCCATTTAAATAGTGGTACAGTCACAACCTGGCTCACTTTCCCAGGTAAACGAGTATTGAGAGATTCTGCTGCTATGGTGTCGCAAAAATGTGATTTATTATACTTAGAGAAGAAACCATCTATTAGCTTCTCGTTACCCTCACTTGGCCAAGATTGTATCTTCTCTTACCTATCACAGTTACCAGATCCAGGTTTGAGAAAAGAAATCTTAAGGGTTCGGGTGGGATGTAATCCAATCTATTTATCCCACCCATATAAGATAGGGGTGCAAAATAATAGTGGTCTTTGTCCCTGCCCTTTGAAAGCCAAATGTACTATTACGCATATTCTTATGGACTGTATTTTTTATCTTGCAAATCGGATTAAGTTTTTAAGACCTTTGTTTTATAAATATGATGCTCTCCATAGGGACGTGGAGTGGTGTGGCTCACTGGTTAGAGGCAGCAGACCCGGAAGCAGAGGACAGCCTGGGACCAGGGTTCAATTCCCGACGCGGCAGGGTCGTGGACCAAGGTCAGCGGACTTGATAATTCTCGCCTCGGTGCCTACTCTAACCAGGGATCACACTTGGCAACTCTGGGCATTAGCTTGCCTCGTCTCCACAACGGCCACCCACAAACGCTGGGGATGCCTGGTTTCACCTTGGAGATACCCAGTAGGGACCATCTCACAGGGAAAGCCAGGACGGGTTCCCCAGCGGTCTATAGCGCAGAGATACTCCTTCGGGAGTCAATACTAGCGCTTTAGAAACCCACAATTAATTAACAAGGCGGTAAAGTTACTGTCTGAGATGCGATACTTGGACGTGGCAGTTGGGATTGCTCGGTTCCTACGATCTGTTAAACAGAATTTAAAAAAATGAAATGTAATGGGGATGGGGTGGTGAGGAGGGAGGTTCATTTAAAGGTTTTAATTAATGTGTAATGTTTAGAATGTTTTATGGACAATTGTCTAAATAAACTTTTTTTTTTTTTTTACTTGTCTTTTCGCGGTATATGTTAATGTGAAATGTATCCTTGTGTCAAATTTTGGTGCAAGCATGTATTGAAACAAAAGCACCATGAGCAACAGCCACCCGTGTTCTGTTGTTGTCGTGCATTCGCTGTACATTTTTACCAAAAGTTGCAAGTTTATTGGAATTTTTTTTACCACAAATGGCACATAATGACGCAAAGTGACATAGTGGCTTAATTATGGGAATCTCGCACAACAAGCGTGTTATAATCTACTTGTTGGTTATTTCATCCTCCCTATTCTTGTTCTCTGCCTTGCTGCTCGGCCAATGGTGAGGCCATTGGAATGATCAGAGTGTTTGTGCTTGAGGAAGAATCAGTTGGAGTGGATGGGCCCAGCTGCAAGGAGGCTGCTCCTGGTGGAGCATAATATGGATCTTACCATCATCCTGTAACCTGTGACTGAAGAAGTAACCTGAAGAATAAATCTATAACCTTATCTACAAGACATATCTACGTATCATCCTTCATTGTAGCAAAGCGGTAAATCGAAATCCCCAAATCTACGCAAATTACACTTTCAATTTCATCCTGGCCTAAAATAAACAGCCCATTCGTGAATGATCTTTAGACATGAGACATACCTAAAGTGTTGTCAGCTAATCCCAGTGGTAATCTACCTAAGTCTCTTAAAAGGGCAACAGGCAGTACAGCCAAAATGCCCCAGGATTCCTTGCATGGAAATGTACAGCAGGGGATGGAGGGAGTACAGGAGAGGCCACTACATGTCTTCAGTGTGGCAGCCGTAAATGGGCTTCTTTTGAATTTGTGGGTGTGATGATCATTTACCTCCTGTACTGTCCTCTTGTTGGGATCTCTGGCTCCATATTACTAAACTCAGCCCACGTGTCATCCTGAAAGCTGGCACCCCTGTTATACACATGGACTCTTCCATCATCTAAAGTTCAGAGCAGTAAACTCTGGTGCAGACCTGGTGAGTGTATATGAGTCTCAAGCAAGTGATGCCACAATACAGACTTATAGCAAACTCCACTGTCACTGGGCCAGGGCACTGCTAGATTCCTTACACTTAGTTGATTCCTTATCGTGCATTTGAATATCTGTAGCATATGACTGTCTAAGTGTCATATTCACCAGTCATTTTTACATGTCTGTGATTGATTCCAATCTGAGAAGAATACTTTTTAGACCTGCCCTTATGAACATCTCCTGCAGCATTCATATTCCAAATCTTTTTGGAGATATATTCAGAATGGGAAGATATCGGTGCAGCATTTGGAATTTCCGGCTTGGTCAGTGGTTGAGCTTTTCTGTGCCATGCTTCAGAAGTGATGTTTAGTCTCTGTACCATATCCTGCTGTTTTCCTTAGTTTGGTACTAGGAGAAAGCAAATCTTGTCCTGACGTCATCTATTCCAAAGGTACGCATTTGCTATATTATGCCATTTACAGTCACGTTAACAGTGTTTAATTTGAGCCGGTGGTTTCCGCTGCTCAGCACTGGCACTTAATTGTCAACACTGGCACTTATGACAGTCTGCCACATGGTGGCGCTGATTGTCTAATTTACAAATAAGCACAACAACAGTTGTTTATTAATTCAATATACAATAAAAACGACTGATACCTGACACCCATGCCTTTCTTATAGCCGTGGGGGGGAACATCCATTACAACGCGGTTGTTACAACGTGCTACCATTACACCGCGGGCAATACAACGCAAGTCGTTACCACGTCTTGCGCTGGAGGGCGCTCTAGGCTAAGGAATAGTAGATTTACTATTCCAACACCTTCCCTACTGTACGTAGGCTGGTGTTGGAATAGTAAATTTTACTATTCCTAAGTCCAGCACCCTACAACGCAAGTCGTGGTAACGACTTGTGTTGTAAAGCCCGCGTTGTAATGGTAGTGCGGTGTAACAACCGCGTTGTATTGACATACAACCGCCCTGGGGGCCTGGAATAGTCTGAATAGTCACACTTATCGGAGTGTGGTGGTTAGTAGCTGGTACTGTCATTGGCAGCATGGCTGGATCAATGGATGATGCAAGCTGCAGTGGCTTTCTGGGCAGGGCCCAGGCATTTATTTTGTTACAAATTAAGCACTGCATGTTAACACATTCACCTGACAACAACAGGGTTCATCACCATTGGTGGATGGCCTACAAGCAAGCAGTTTTCAACGGTTGAGCTAACTGAGGCTTCAGCACCAGCAGTTTGGCGGTTCCCCTCCAAATATGAGGCAGCGGGATCCAGAGGTGGGCGGAGCAAGACCTCTCTTGCTTTCCTTGGTTGAGTTAATGCTCATCAACCGCAACGTGAGGCAAGGATTAGTACCGAGTAAAACCAGATACTCTAAGCAGTATTGGTGGTCATATATATTAGGGCCGTAACATTGTACGCATGGTTAATTGGCAGATATCTCTTTCCGCACACCTTGTGGTTCTGAGGCCTCATTTAAAGGTGGGTTACAGGTTAATTTTCAACAGTGGAGCTTCACTCAGATCCATCGTCAGAAAGTTCTTGACCACAGCCCACCCATCAAGAGCCTGCTGGCTCAACCGTGATGGAAGGCCAACCCCCTGTAAGGCAGCTCTTCCAGCGCTATTTTCCCTGCTTGACAAGCCTCACAGATATAAGAGCATTGAACATTAAAAATGAAGTAATGTCTAGGCGTGGGCATAAAGTTCTGCTCCGCTTGCAGTGTTTGTTAAGTATTTCCACTCTGCGCTCCTCATAGAGTGTGGTGTTCTGAAAAACTCCACGTAGCGGTGCAGTTTTTCCTCTCGCGGGTCGCCAATGTCAAGTTGGAGAGCGTGAACAAGGAAAATCCAACGCTAGACCACCTCCTGGAAAGATTTCTCAGCACATGCGGTTACGGCAGGTTGCTACTGCTCACATTGAGAAACCTGCCGCTCACATTGAGGAAGCTGCCATTCAATTAGAATTTCTACACGAGCGGTATAAGGAAGCTGCGCTCTTCTGCTCGTAGTGCCATTCATGCTGACTTTACAGCACGGGACAAACTCCTGGTGATAAAAATCAGTGCCAGCAGCATGACTTACCTCACTCTGCCGCCTGTGGAACTCCGCGGAGCACGACTGAGTTTTTTATGGCACTTCGTGGCGTTCTGTGTAGCAGAACTCTGTGCACTCTGCCCAGGCCTAGTAATGTCCCACACGCGCCTTGAGAAAAGTGTCAGGGACATTTCTTTTTTCTTTTTCAGAAACAAGACATGACCCTTTAAGCAGGGCAATAGCTGACAATAGATACACTTAATGAACCTATTGAGAAGCAATTCACATTTTTGTGAGAAGAAATAAATATACTAATGATATACAATAAAAATCCTTAGAGGTTAAGTCATGTGATATGTCATTACTACTGATATGAGGGCTGGTTTGCAAGAATGGAGAGGAACTTGATCTTTTGATAGTAGATGCAATTTGTTGACATGATGCACAATTAATGTGCATAATTAACGTGCTGATGTGAGGGGATGTGACATGTTAATGTTCATATGGGATGCTATTAAAGTGCACGCATGAGAGGCAAATAGTGAGTTAGTGTAAATATTTTGCCATGCCGAATTGGTCTGTTTTGATGCATTGCCATTGCTCCTTGTAGGTCCCCCATTGTGAAATGTGACGTACACTATTAACCCAGGTAAACTGAGGGGCATATTACCATGCCTGGCGATATTGGATTATCGCCGCTTTAGCAGCCGTTTTCGGCCGCTAAGCGGCGATAATTATATCACCCTATTAGCAAGCTGTCGCTAACTGATGTTAGCGCCAGCTTTTAGTCGATAGCGAGCGGTTTGGGGCCCGTTTTGCATGTCAGCGATATTTATCGCAAATGACATGCAAAGTGGGCGTACCCAACCAGTTAGCGGCTGAAAGCAGTCGCTGACGTCGCTATCGCCTGTTAGCAAGGCAGGCGTAGCGATGGAAATATTCATGCTAAGCGCGAATATCTCCAAAAACTAACGCCTGCTCAGACCAGTTCTTAGCCATTATATCCAATGGGAGTTGGATATTGTGGCTAAGTCCCTGTTAGCGATAATGCATGAATTTAGCTGAATTCTCAGCAATATTCTTGCATTTTGCCGCTAACGCCTGAAATTTTATCGCATTTGAGATAAACGTTGCTAATAGCACATTATCTCTGTGATAAAATCAGGCGAAGCACTCGTTAGAAATATTGTCGCTAAGCTTAGTTAGCGATAATTTTCGCTAGTTGTTGATAATAGGCCCCTGAGTGTCCTGTCAGTGGCAAATCACCTTTCACAAACTGCTATTTGAACTAAATTCTCGAGCAATGTTCCTATGATTATCCAACTGGGAGTCTCACAGTATTGAGCAGTCAAAAAACACACCCAACTCAGAAAAGAAGAAAAATTTCCACAGCAACCACTGGTACCTTCAATAATTTCAAGAAAAAAAGTGCAAACAAGTATTTCTTTAAAGTTACCAAGTCACTGAATCTTTGATCAGTGATATTTAAGGCTAAGACAGGCACTTTTTGGAGTTGTTCAACAACCACAAACAGATTATGTCTCTTATAGAGCATGTTAATCTATAAAAGTTATGTTTATTTGCTTAAACTCACAGGTCTTTTTAGGAATATTTTTCATTAGAAAATGCACATTATATTGTTGCTCCACACTAGTAAGTCTAATGATAGAAAGATCAATCAATTTTAGTTTCCAAATGTAATAATTTTTTGTGCTTTCTTGTAGGTGTATGGCTAAGCTGGATGCTGGCAAAGAGGCGGTGCACATGATGGTTCATGCTTGTGATGGACTTTGGAGACAATTGCTTCACAGCACTCTTCGTTACCGCCTCTGGATAAACGAGGAGCGGCCACATGATTATGCTGACATCCCAGCATGCATCTGGTAGACCTGTGGTTAACTCGTTCTCTCTCCATGTGTCTGCTCTTACAAAGCTTTGTCCTTATGATACTGTGCTTTCATTCCGCCAGTATGTGCCCGAAAGGCTGCCTTTGCTCTCACTCTGGGGGTCTCAATGTCACCTGTAGCAATGCAAACCTCAAAGAGATACCCAGAGACATCCCACCTGAAACTGTTCGGCTCAACCTAGACTCGAATCAGATCACGACTATCCCTAACGAAATTTTCAAAGACCTCCATCAACTGAGAGTCCTCAACTTATCCAAAAATGGGATTGAGTTCATCGATGAACATTCCTTTAAGGGAGTGGTGGAAACTTTGCAGACTCTGGACTTGTCAGACAATCAGATTTCGAGCGTGCATAAACATGCATTCAACGGCCTGAAGGCTCGCGCTCGAATCGCAAACAATCCCTGGCACTGCGACTGTACGCTGCAGCAGGTGCTGAGAAGTATGGCCTCCAACCATGAAACGCCCAGCAACGTCATCTGCAAAACCTCAGTGCTGGACGAGCATGCGGGCAGGGCCTTCCTCACCAACGCCAACGACGCCGACCTCTGCAACCTTCCCAAAAAGACTACAGACTATGCTATGCTGGTCACCATGTTTGGCTGGTTCACCATGGTGATATCCTATGTGGTATATTATGTTCGACAAAATCAAGAGGATGCGAGAAGGCATCTGGAGTACTTGAAATCCCTGCCGAGCAGGCCGAAGAAGCCAGAAGAAGCCGACGACATTAGCACTGTGGTATAGTATTCTTAGAACCAGCGGCTGCATTTGAGAGCTGGGCAAGGTTTTTTTGATGGCACTCTGACCAGAGGTCTTTAGTTCCAATACTCACTGTAAAAGTAAGAAAATAGCCTTTTATTTCAGCTCAGCTGATCCGTGCCACTTCCGACCAACTTTTAGAAAAATTAACCCTTGTTGAGTGGTACGCCGTTCTCATTTCTTTGAAGGTCTTCTGTACCAAGTCAACGCCTGTGTAACCATTAGTTAGGATGTATTTCACGATTTAATAAGGAAATTTTTATTTTTTTAATTTAAAAAACAAATAAAATCTTAAATTTGAATGGTCAGTTGTCAATTATTTAATTGCAAGATCATTGAATGATTTTGTTTTTGTGGTCAGTGTGTTTAACAGGGGGCTCCAGACACAAGACACTCAAAACAAGGTGGTTTTATATGTATAGAAATTATGAGATTTTGCATTGGGTCTGTACCTATAAAAGTCAGATAGGCTAATACCAGAGATGGTCACATGGGAAGCCTGCATGACATTTAATCAACTGCTCTTAAAAAGCACTTGGATGTTGTAATGACACCTCATTTCCCTGTAGCTTAATGCACTACTGACATCCTCAAAAACACTCTCTGTTCATGATTGTCGAAAGCACAGATTCTCTTTTTTAAAATACCAACTTTCATATTTTCCAATGCAAATGTGGAAATTGAAAATAGAAGTTCCTACTTGCCACTAAGTGACCACAGATGGGTTGGACAGAACAACAGTACAGAACCATTTTTAGGTTAGACGTGTCTGGCGCTTGCACCATTGATGGCAAACATACTGCAGTGCACACCGACTTGAAGGAGCTCTGGGTCAACCTTCTACAGCTATTAGCTTCTTTTGCCATTGGCTTGAGACATTGTCAATCACATCTTGGATCTGCCCAGAGGAGTATTTTAGTCTTTGCATTAGTGATTTCGGCATGCTCTTCTTACTCCAGTGGAATGCTTGAAGAACTATTTTTATACTGAAATCAGCCTGACCTAGTAGTACGGTGGAGGGGGCGCTGGCAAAACCATCTGAAAAATTGATACTGCAGAAAAAGAAACCCTTTATCTGTAAAATCTATTTTTCAAATGCTTTTATCTACACTCCCTTCCCAATACAATCAAGCACTGGGAAAGCCGGGACATACAAAAACAAACGTATTGCCAATGCTTGTTTTAATTTGGTGATTATCATTAATGTTAGAAAAATCTTTGCTTTTGTGAATTTTCAGGGTACACATTAGTATGAGGCCATTTCAAGAGGCTGCGCGTGCGAGGTGCAGGAATGAAAAAAACTCAGCCATGGCCTGGGTCAAAAAACCTTCAGGGCACAGGATATATCCTAAATCTGTCTCTATGCAACCAACTCTGTGTTATGGTATGAAACTTGCTATTCCTAAAACTGCAGCCTAACAAGGGATGAATACCTAATGTCATCAACACTTTTCCCCTACTGGTAAGACAACTAGCTCTAGCCTCATACCTGTGCACTCTATGAAAAAGTTCAGCTTAGTTCCTACTTGCCTCTTGTGCCTCTTGAAAAGTAATTAACAGTCATTAATAATTCTGAGCAGTGCATATATCACTTGCAAAGAACTCTTAGGGGCCTATTTACAAGACCCTTGTGTCACTTGTGCGTCATTTTTAACATGGGAAAAATGACGCGAAAGTGGCGCAAGGGACTTATAAATCAGTCCCCTAGTACCTTACATATTTTCATATAAAAATATCATGGGTATCCACCATCTTAAAGTGAAAATACTTTCTTAGCCTTATCCTTCATAGGAAGAACCCCAAGATTAAATACAAACATTCCTAAAGTATTTAAGAACGCTCAAAGTCAAATGTTCTCCATAGTTCAAAGTTAGTTTCTCAGCACAAGTTGATTTTCAAAATAGTTCTCTGTATCAACAGCTGTCTGCCAACAAACTCTGAAGAAAGCACCGACTCTTTGCAAGATGAAATCCTGGCTCCAAGTTGCATGAACAAGGTTGCAACAAGATTGTAGGATGATTGCCGAGCAAGGACTCCTTCAACCTCGAGGCAAGATAAACCTGATGATCTCAGAGGGCCACTGCTCTCCAGGTGGTCGTTCAAGGACTGCTGAGAAGATAGGGGCATATTAGCAAGAACCCCATTAAAATTATTGCTGTTTTAGCGGCAGTTTCCGGCGATAAAGGGCTTGCTAATATGCGTTATAGGATTCCAATAGAAGCCCAGGTTGGATGCCCTGCACATCTAACCTGGGCTTCTAATGGAATTCTATAACGCATATTAGCAAACCCATTACCGACGTTTTAGCTGCAGTTTCCTGCCGCTAGAACTGCAATAATTTTAACGAGGTTCTTGCTAATACTCCCCGTAGTTCATCGTGTATTGCATTCTCCCTCCACACAGTTTAAACCTCACACCGGGTAGTTTGCATACAACATGACCACAGAAAATACCTCACAGGAAGGGAAACCAATTTACCATTATTCCTCTAGCATCATTGAAGCGAATTTGCAAGCAGCAACATTCCTGGTGCGGATATTTCACCAAAACATTAACCCTACTAAAATAGGTAAATATATTTTAAAGCTCTTTTAAGTAGAAATACACTGTATTAGTTATGCTGGGCTACGTTTCAACCCATGTCTCTCCAAAATGGTTGTCTTTACTCAAATGTTAACTGGTTCTAGAGGAGTGCATTATGTATGACTATCTATATGTAAGTACGTATTTATGTCTGTAAGTATGTATGTGGATAGTATTTTTAAAAAGTGCAAGCTTAACCATAAGGCACTGGAGTGTTGGAAAGGATCAAAGACACAGTCAACATGTGCTCCTAGGGGTATGTTTGTGGAGTATTAGCACATTCTGGTGTACTGTTCTTTAAAGAGGTGAACCTGCAGCTCTTACCCAAATTGTATCGGGTTGTGGCGGTCATGATACCCGAGAATCGTCATTCCAGATCTAAGGAACATATATGGCAAAGGGCTGTTGTCTTCATTTCTGTACTTCTTCCTCTCCTGTGTAAAGATCTCTTGGCTGCAGGGGTTTCAGCAGCCACCAATGATGGCAAGCTTGTCATTCAAATAGACAGTTTTTCAACAAAGAAACCTGGTCCCGGTTATCAAAAAGTGCCCTATTATAACATCACCTGCCTGCTATTGTGCGAAGATATACTTAATCTTTAGCACATTTACTTTCCTAGACAGGTGTGCCTCAATTCTATCTATTAAAACTGCTGCGTGTCTATGTCTATATGTGTTACTACCTCACTAACACTTCTCATAGTGTTGTGGAAAAAATGTGTGTGAGGAAGGAAGGAACCTCACGGGAGCAACCACCGGGGAACTGCTGACTGTGTGTCAAAATTAAGTTTCAAATATCATTAGATATTAAGTCAATCATTACTCGGATCCGCTTTTTTGTACTGCTTTATGGACCCAGGTCCCCGAGTACTTAAAGGCCAACCCCTTTATTACTCACACTTTCCACTGAGAGAGGACATGACATCAGTTGTATGTTGGAACAACGCATGCCTTTCCCACGCATGGTGTTGCTCTGCAGTCTTTACGATAAATGTGTGTTTACCACGCATATCATTACAACCACATGCCTTAGGGAAAGTGCTGGACTTTGGAGTGGTATAATTTACTATTCCAACTTCAGTCTGTGCAACTGTAGGGAAAGTGATGTGTATGGTAAAGGAATGTGTGCTAACAGCTGCGTTGTAACGACAGTGTGTCGTTCATGCAACGCTGTAAATGTTGTTCCCCAATAGCTAGAATGTTCTTATCTAAGCAAGACCAAGCTGATTTGCATTGCTGTAGCCCCTCACAGCAGTTACACACTAGAGCAAACTTCTTGGGCTATAAATTTTATTAGTTTTATCTCCAGATATATATTTAAAAAAGACCTGAGTGCAATGCAAGTAGGGAAGCAAGGGTAATACTGAAGACCTTTTAGGGGAACTAGAATCTGTAAAGGGGCCACTAGAATACCGGATATTTCTGCTGTTCAATATTCACATCCAACTCAACCTAGGTCTCATACTTGATAGAATAAGTCATATATTGCACTATTCCAATCAATCTTTTTTCAATATGCAATGGCCACGTGTAATCTGAAATGTCGCTATGCAGCAAAGTGGTGGATGGACTGGTCGCACAGAAGGATTGGGATCTGGGAGGAGACACTCACCCATCACCAGCTGGGTATCAGTCCTACACTGTGTGTACCTCGGGTGTCTAAGTCCTCGAAGACGTAAATGGATTCAGGCAAACTGATGGCATTCGATATATATTGACAGAATTAATTTTCACAGCAGACCAACACCACCAGGCCATGCAGTCATCCTGTATCTACCTACTGCACCAATGATCCCTCTACTTAGCCACCATCTCTGTCTTTGCTCCCGCAAGTTTATTACATCACCTGTCAGACCGCACTTTTAGATACAGTTATCAGTTTTGCTCCAAGGATTCTTGTTTTTTACGTCCGATGGATTATATTGAAAAGGAAGCATTACACTTCTTGGTTCTCGCCCTCCCACTGTTTTCTACTTTGTACCTACAGGATGATCTGTGGGCAGAGAAGAAGCCATACCTGGAAGGAGAGGGGTGGGACTTTATAAAGATCACAAAAAAAAATATTTTTAGGTCTCGCCTAAGCCAGCGCACATGCTTTTTACTTGTGAGAGATATTGTAAACACCAAGCCCTCCTGCTTACCATTCATCGGTTTCATTACCACTCTTATTTGGTGCCTCCGAATGGAACACCACGTGATGCCTTCTGTCACGTGGAGCATGGACAAACTACTGAGCACTTCATCTTAATTAGTGTCCTTCTGCTGCTCGCGCTGTGACTGAGGTACTATGTCTTTCTTCTTCCCTTGTCATCCTTGACTTTGTTGCTTTTTCCCTCCCATCCTGTACCGACCGTTGTCAGTATTGCTTCTTCCCTCCCATCCCCCGTTGTCTGCATTGCTTCTTCTCTCCCATCCTCTGCTGCCTGCCTTGCTTCTTCTCCCTCATCCCCAGCTGTCTACATTGCTTCTTCCCTCCCATCCCCCGCTGACTACAATGCTTCTTCCCTCCCATCCCCCGCTGTCTACATTGCTTCTTCCCTCCCATCCCCCGTTGTCTGCATTGCTGTTTCTCTCCCATCCCCTGCTGCCTGCATTGCTTTTTCTCTCCCATCCCCCGTTGCTTCTTCTCACCAATCCCCACTTGTCAATGTTGCTTCTTCACCTACCAGCCCTCCTTGTCCATGTTGCCAGTGGAGACAACGTCATATCGCTTTTTTTTAACCACCCTGTTTCCCTATCACTTTCCCTCACGTTGTCTGTATTGCTCATTCTCTACCACGCTCCCACTGTCAGTGTAGCCCACACCCACCCGCTACAAGAGAAAAAAACACTATGACGCAGCCAGGTCATAATGCTTTTTCCAGCTGCTCTACAACATAGCTAAAATACATTGGGGAAAGCCAATAGCTCTCACATAGGCAAGACCTATCGGCTTTACCAGTGCTTGCTGTTTTAGTCGAAGCAAGGGAATTCATGTTTTTAGGGACAGGAATCACCTTACATAAAAGCACTGTGGGGAGAAAGGTGGACGAGGTGGCAAACAATTCAATTTTGTGCACGCCACACTGGGCAGATTGTTGACCACCACCCAACAGAATGATGTCTCCTGTGTTAGTTATGTATTCCCAACAGGACACACTGTCTACTGGAGATTACACTTTCCAAGCAGAATATTGTATCTTATGGTGTTTCCGCTGCCCCAACAGGACACTATGATTTGAGGTACATACAGTCTCACAACGGAGTGATATGTGTTGTGTTGTATATTTTCCTGCCAGGATGCTGTATAATGCACTTACTTTGTCGCAATATGATTTTGTACTTTGAGGTGTTTACATCTTCCTATCAGGTTACTGGATCTCAAGCTGCTTAAGTTCCTCCAGCCGGATCATGTGTGCTAATTGTATGGATACTCCCTGCATCCCTGTTGTGCAGTGACGTATGGACCAATACGTTTGAGCTGGATGGGACATTTAGGATTCAGAAGGTATGGATGTGGAAGATGTAGAATTTGTCTTGTGGCGTTGTTTAATACCTGACGCTTATTAAAGTGCTTTGAATGCCGGCCTTCAAGAAGCGTGCTGCTCAAGTCTAGTTTCAGCGTCTTCAGGGCCCGCGTGAGTATTGTGATGTCTCCTTTTAGCAGCAGGTGCTGCATGTTATGAAGAAACATCAGGTACAGTCTCTAAATATGACTGAGTTGATATGAGACTCCAAAGAGGTAAGTGGTTGAAGTATAGTGATAATACTCAAAACTTTGTATGGTGAGGATGTTACTCTCAAGATTAAAAGGTCTGGATAAGACAAGGTGAACTGGAGGACGCTTGTGGGCAGATCCTGCTCAGGACCTCCATCTTAAAAGAGAGCGTGGTCTTGCTCACCGGATCCAGATTGGGCGTGAGTGGACAAGAGTTGAATGAACTGCCGCCAAGGGGTCGAACGCAGAAAAATTTGTTTTTGGAACAGACAAGGAGACCCACTCTGGAATCTCTTAGATTTTTGACTAGAATTCTGGAGGTATAGCTGTGCGGTATTCAGTGGAAAGCCAAGGTGTGTGGTGCTGTAAAAGGGCATTAGCAGATGGGGTAGTGTTTGTTATCAATGTAAATTATGAAACAGCAAAGAGCAGGAGGGGAACTCCTTACCAATGACTGCTGGAGATGGAGGAGGAATTTGGGATCCAGTGACAAAGGCTACAGCTGCTGACAGAATCACGAGGATGCAGCTATCTAAATTAATTTAGTAAACCCCATCATGGACCACTATGACCATTGCTGTCTAAGGACTGTGAGAAGAGAAAGTAAAAGCCAGACTGAACGGGGTCAAGGACACATCATTGTTAACGGATAGCTAAAGCGGAGACGTAAAATGGGATCCACAATGTCTTCTAGGGATGGGAGGGACACTAATGAGGGGACATTTGTGGGTATCTTTGCGAAAGTCAGATTGCACAGAGAAGTAACACAGCTCAGGATGAGGCTGTGGTCCTTGAGGGAGTGTGGAAAGTAGCAGGGCCAACACACAACTCAAACCGGATCATAATAAGGATGTTGAGGCATTCTTCAATAGGTGCATTGTGCTACTCCAAGGGCCATATCCCAATTCATCAATCACAACCGTGTATTGGATAAATACAATAAAAATACATTTAAAAAAAAAAAGTTACAACCGAGCACATGTTGCTATAAAGTTGTAAGGTTGTAATGTTTTAGAAGTCCAAGGGAAGTAATTAGACTAAATGATAGATATAATTAAAAGCAAATGACTTCAACACCTGAAAAAAATTCACCTTTGCGACATGTAAACATCCACAACAGTAGACTAAACCCACATATAGGAAACACAATTGAGAACTAAAACTGTCACCAGAGGAGTCATCTCTTGACTGAATAATCACACACTCACATATCTCTCAGGACCCCCTTTATTGGAACTGTAATTCCTGCAGTGTTTATTGTTTGCAATATTCCTCCTTTGTGTATATGGATCCTTCTGAGGCACAGTGAAATAGACCCATAGTAGACCCCAGTGAGCTTTTGTCATGTTATGGAAAGGGTGTCACTGTGCAGATATGTCAGCCCATGCATCAGTTGTCCATTAAAATGTGAGCTATGAAACCGTATTTTATCCCACACTGGCTTTGTAAATACAAAGGGGTTTGGAGACCACAGCTATGAGAGGCTCAGAGCATCGAGGGAACATACATTTAGAAATTCAGCATTCTATAGGCATGCACGCAAACTGTAAAGCCAATTTCATTGTGTAACGTGTGTACTATTTCACCGGCACGATGTTGACATTTCAAAATACTTTGCCACAGCTAAATAAAACAGAAGGATAACAACAAGCACTGGCAAAGCCAACAGGTCTGCCTTGCATTTTGAGTCCTGGCTAAAACTTTAAAAAAGCTCGTCACAGTAAAACAATTCAACAAAACACAATTGCTTTCTTTGTATAAAGCAGCAGCGAGATTAAGTGATGATTAGACTTTTTTTGCGGAGTAAAATAATCCCTCGACCATTGCAAAGCAAGTATTCTGCAGAGGGCGGAATGATACACTGAATATCCAATATCATTAGGTGAGAGAGCCAAACCCAACTCTTTCTATATTTTAAACAATTGTTAACAATGGGTTTTGCGGACAGCTGCCTGTCCAGCCTGACCCAATGACTGATGTGAAAGGGTACACAATATTATGGTTTCTAAAGAATTCATCACAAACTGATGCCTATTTGGCACAACAGCACTCTGCAAAGCAAATACATGAATAAACAATTCAATACACCAGCTGAAGCCACTGTTAATCAAGCTCCTTCTACTGAGCTGCATGAATGGACACATAGAATACAATGCAGCCTATGTACCTACCCCCTGGGTTCAGAGACCGCCACGTCACGGATGGAGCACCGGAGCTTGTGTCTCTTTACCCATCATGCAATGCATATGACAGAACCACTGGGTGCTATTTCCAACACATCCTATACTACCACCCACCCGAAGACCCAGGAGATGTGTTGTAATTAAGAAAGTCCTAGAGCCAGGTATTAAACAAGCTGGATGTAATAAAGCTTAGTTCCAAGTTCCAGTTTCAAGTGAAAGAGTTAAGATGACAATAACCCCACCAGGAGTGGCCTCCCTGCCACTCAGCCTGCCTGCCATCAACTGCCACTCCACACACCAGCCAGGCACCCAAGATTCTATGATGGCATCAGGCATTCCAAGACCCACACCAGCTGAGCAGCAGGGAAGTCACCCAAGCTAAGTATAACAAGATGGCAAATGAGGAGTATGTTCCGCACTGAACAAAAAACAGCTTAAAAAGAGCTTTACATGTACTTATCCTACATTATCAATAAACACACAACCTTAGTGTATGCCCCTGTGTGCATCAACAGGCAATGTCTGTTACTTGCTTAGGTGTATACAGACCCATGACACTGTCAGATTCAAACAACTGCACAAAGATGAGCCATCCAATACCAAAGGCAGAAGCCTCCAATCAGGGTGAAGGAACTTGCTGCGGCTAGGTGAGGATGGGGAATGACCCCCAATGCATTCCCGAAAGAGGCAAGGAGGCGGTGAGGCAGAGGTACTCAAACATGAGTGACCATTGCAATCATCAACAGTGCTAGCATTTTTGGTCCTTACGCAAATTTTTATTTTGTTGTTGGAGTCCTTCTTATCCAAATTGAAAATGCAGTTGTACAGCTGCCACTACATTGTGCACAGGCTAAAAGGGATTTGCAATCACAAACCTTTTGTATGAATAAAATGCAGGGTTTTCAACTGCAAAGCCCATTCTGCTTATGTACTGGACCCATTTTACACTTGGGAAGTAGCTTCCATCGTAAAATGGGTTTAAAAAGTGTTACCAATTGGTTCATTGGAAGGGGTTTGTCTGGGTGTCCCTTCCAATTCTCAAATTACTACCCTATTGCAATTCTGGTCACAAACCCAGTGCTTACCTTGAGCCAGTGGTTGCAGGTGGGGACCGTTGGGACTCATTTTTAGGGGCCGCTACTTACTTAACTCCATCAGGCATTGAACACGAGCAAGACAGAGAAAAATGCACAAATGGGAAAAAAGGGGGAAGAGAAAAATGGGAAAAAAGGCACAAAGGGAGAAACCAGAGGCCTGCAGGAGTGAGATAAAGGGACAGGGAGAGTCTGATGGTGGATTAAAGATGCTTGGGGTTGATTCAAGACTATGCAGCCTTCATATCCATTGCGCCTACTGTGGCCGTTGCAGCCGCATGAATCACCCCACCCGCTCTTCGATCAGCCACGGGCGGCAAACGCAGGGGCCGACACGGGCGGCCTAGGGGCTAGCTACGCTACTGCAGAAGAGGAATGTATCAATAGATAGGTTTGTTTGGAAAATTATTTCGTAGTTACGCAAAGTTGATAAGCAAATTGCGATCGCTTTTTGCACTCACAGGGTTAGTACATATGGCCCATCATCCTATGGAGCCAAGATTCAAATGCATGAATCGTGAGATACTACAGTGTTTATATGTAACACAGGTTTCCAGTTAAGCCACATATAAGTAAACTGATTCAAATGACTGGCAGCTTTCAGGCAGTAGACGTCTCTGAGCTGTTCCTGAATTAAGGAATATTAAATTCCAAATCATGAACATCTTTAAGCAGTGGATTTCCTAATGAGAGCTTTTAACAAAGTGTAGGAATTTGGGGTGTTTTACCATATCATGGTTAGCTTATTGCCAGTAGCGGTCGGTGGTGGGAGTGCTGCCGGGCGGTGACGTGGGGTGGGTGAGGGGCAGGGTGGTCGGGGTAGTAAACTACAGAATACGGCCAAATACAGGTAAGTAAACATATAAATGAATAAAATAAATTTTGTTGCGCGCACTGCATCGCCAAATGCGATGCAGTGCGCTCAATGAAATTCGTTTTGCAAGTGCAAGTACAGAGTGACCACAATATCCTCTCCCAATATATTATAATATTATAATATTATAATAAATAAAATAAAATAAATAAATAAATTGTCTTAGTGGAGTTAAGTATAGTAAATCTCGGTGCATAACTTGTAAAAGAATAAGTGCTGAGGCCCAAAGTGTTCTCAGACGCCTGCGTCGGGTGCCATCGTAGCTCAGGGCGCCGAACACCAAGGCTATATAATCATGATTCCACCTCAATCCTCTTTAATCCACCACCAGACACTCCCTGCCTCTTTCTCCCACCCTTCTCCCTTTGTCATTGTTTTTCCATCTTTTTCTAACTCCTTCATTCTCCTTTTGTGTTTTTCTCTCTCGTGCTCTGGGTTAAAATGTGTTGAGGAAAAGTGAGTACTAGTCCTCAAAAATTAGTGCTGGGGGCTCCCACTTGCAGCTATAGCTAAAATTAAGCACAATGGGGCAGATTTATGAAGGCCTTGCGCCGCCGGTGCGTCACTTTTTCCCATGTTAAAAATGACGCACCGGCGGCGCAAGGCCTTCATAAATCTGCCCCTATGTATTTTTGTATTTATATTGTGGTCACGATCCATCAGTAAGTCGATATTTCAGCTAGACAATTCTGACACACAATCGGAATTCAGGGCATGAAATATAGGAGGCATTCCCTGGACCACAGATGGGTGCAGGCTATCAGTAGCCAAAGGCTACTAAAAAAACAGAAAAAAAGATCCTACCTTCACCATGCTTTCACTTTAATTGTCATAACAATTTGGAACTGCGGGATCCTCGTGGTATATTTTAGGGAAATTCCATTTCGTTGAAAATGATTCAGTGAAAATTGGTTTAATCAAAACATGAGATTCTGCAGCCTCTTGCATTTAGATAAAAAGCTTAATTGAAAATTGAGTTTTTTTCACTGAAAAAGTCACCGATCATCATTGAAATATTCACTTTTATGGCAATAACGTGCTCTTCTATATATTTTTTTACAAATATCTTGAAAGCTAACTCTGTTCACAAACCAGACTCTTCCCTTCAACTTTTACCATAGCCCAAATTTCACCAGTAACCTGTCCTACCCCAACCTTGCTCTCACACCCTGACTTTAACAATATATCTTATCCTTACTGTTGGAAGGGTAGGTCTCTGGGGACAGAGGTAGTTACTTCTGACCACCCCGGGACCCACCTCTTCCAGGAATGTTGCCGAGCATTTGAGTCAGACCCTCAAATTGGAGGGACAGGCATTTATGGTCGTGCACAATGAGATTCTGCCACACTACAAATGGACACCACACCAGTTGGTCATATGAGGGAACAAACAATTATCATCACGTTCACCAGGCCAAATAATACACTATACAATCAGGCTGGGGATCAGGTTCATTCCTAGGTCGGACGGGACTAAGGGATAGTTCGATCTGGGGTATTAGGTGGAATGTTCCCCGTACTCACAGTCCACAAGGAGGAGTAGTCATGAGTCCATGGGCACGGGATACCCAATGTCCGGGCCTGTTCTGAGGAACCGTGGCGAGTAGCGGTAACGTTGCTGTGGGTAGGACGAAGCGTATCCGGCGTACAGCTCTCAATCCTCGAGCCACGGGATACGGAGATGCTTTAGGTGCGGGCGTATCAGGCGTATGACTCTCAATCCTTGAGCCACGTGATACTGAGATGCCCCCAGTGCGGGGCGCCCTGCGTACTCAGCTCGCACTCCTCGGGCCGATTCAGTTCCCTGGTGCAGCGTGTACTGGACGTGTCGTTGGTCCGGCTTGTACCCTTCGAGCCATAGTGTGTCTCGGGGGGTGTGGGTGCGGGGCGTACCAGGCGTACGGCTCTCAATCCTCGAGCTGCGTGGTACAAGAAGACGGGTACAGAACGTACCGGGTGCTAGGCTCTCCTGGAGCCGCGTTGGTTCTGCGGTGCTGCCGGTACGGACGTTCTCGTGTACGGCTCGTACCTTACGAGCGGTGTTGGTTCTCGTGGTGCTGTGGGTACGGACGTACCAGGGTATGGCTCGTACCTTACGAGCGGTGTTGGTTCTCTTGGTGCTGCGGGTACGGAGGTACCAGTGTACGGCTCGAGCCGCGACCAGGTCAGCAGGGCTCGAGCAGTGGTGAACGAAGCGTCCTTAGGGATCAGGGGAGCCGCAACCAAGTCAGCAGGGCTCAAGGGGTTCCAGGAATGAAGCGTACGTTCTTCTCCAAGCAGGATGGGCCGCGACCAAGTCAGCAGGGCTCCAGGGGCCAGGGACGAAGCGTACGATGTTTCTCCAAAAGGAATGAGCCGCGACCAGTTCAGCAGGGCTCTTTTATTCCAGTATAGGACTGCCTCGTAGCCCAAGAGTGGCCCCAGTTAAAGTCATTTTTCCTTTAAAGTCAGAGCCCTCGCAGGCGGCTCCCTAGTGCCCTGGGGCTGATTGTTGGGGCTTCCTGCCATCCGGCACTTTTATCCTTTGAAGTCTTGCTCTAGGGCGTCCAGATGCCTGGCGGGTGCGGGGCCATCCCTGGGGGAGGCAGGAGGTGTGATCAAAACTACTCCGCCCCTTTTCACTTGGGAGAGGCTCGCTACCCACTGCCGGGCATGGCGCGTTTGGTGTCTAGGTTTCTCTGGGGTCGGGGCCCTGCGTGGGGGGCTATGGAGTCAGGGATCCTAGGGAAAGGGTGATGGCTAACCTAGGTCTTCTATCGTTTTGCCTTGTGACTAGGCTTCATGCATCTGGGGGATTGGGGGTGCTACGCGGGGGTTGCTATTATTTCTCTGGGGTCAGGGGGGATCGGGGGAGACAGAGGACAGGATTACATTGGTGTTGGCCTCGCACGGGGCTAACTGTCGGGGCAATGGATGTAAGGAGACCCACGCCAAAGATTCCCGGTCTAACACTTACTCTAACTCTCTACTCTGACCTAACCCATATCATGCCCCTAATGGTTACCCTGACCCCAGCCTAAACACAACCTTCCATTGAGCCGAACCTACACCTAACCCTGATCGTAGGACTACGCTACGCTCGCGTAGTTTGCGCAACTACGCGCTACACAAATTGCACGAAGCACAAGCAAAAACGCGTAGCCTAGCAGGCATTTTTTGCTTGCTCGCGGTCCTCAAAGTCAAGTTAGCGACCGCGAGCGAGCAAAATGACATCCCAGCGAGACTTTTTCTTTTTTACATCAAGTTGCCGATCGCAAGCGTGGAAAATAAACCTACCGGCGAGATTTTCAACACAGGGAGGTCAGGTTTCTCGTTGCAAGTGGTTGCGTATGCCGAGAACTAGACTGGCCGAGATCAGAAAGTTGATAGGCTTTAAACAGTGGGATCTAATAGGGATCTCCTAAGTAGGGGATGTACTGGAGGCAGGCATGTTGGCCCCATTTGCCTTGCTTCAAGCCACATATCAGCTTCACGACTCCCAAGCCTATGCCTATCTCAGACTGAAACATGCCTGGCAGCGGACACAGAGACACTGTCGGAGTATGCCCTGTTAGAAGACGGACTTTTACGATTAAACTACAATAACGGCTCATCCAATATAAAATCCTACACATAACTTACTTTGCTAGAGCACGACTAGACTCTATGGTGAGAGAAGAGAACCCGTATTGCCTTAGATGCCACACAGAACGCGGTACATTTATACACGCCCTCTGGGAGTGCAGTAGGCTTCAAATATACTGGAGTAAGATAGTGAAGGAATTAAACAATGTAGTGGAAGCCCAACTTGAGTTGGCCGCAAGATTCCTCATATTGGGAATCCCCACAGATGTATACCTGCTGTGTCATAAACTCCTGTTGGCTAATTTGGGGCTGGTGGTAGCCAAGAGAGACATAGTTAGGTGCTGGGGTGCCCACTGACTCCCTACCTTCAAAGAATTGAGAGCATGTTTAGATCTCTATATGGTTGCAGAGAAAGTGACATATAAGGCGAGGGGCTGCCCCCGAAAATTTCAAAAGAAATGGGCGCCATGGATAAAATATTATGGCTTAGAACTGGGTGAGGAGGAGGAGGGATTGCACCTACTAATGGGAAGATCGCGGGAAGAGCCTTGAAAATAGTGACACCTGACCCATCGTTGATAAGTGTGGCTACGTTGGATGTGAACCTTAACACATATATGTATATAATGATGAACTCTACCCTCATGCCCTCCTGCAGAGGAACTGTTTCTATATGTTTTGCCCTACACCGAATGCGATTGTCCAATGACCAATCTGTATTGTGTATTCATGATTTCTTTGATTGTAAGTTCAAATTATAAAAAATGTATAACAACATTTTTTTTAAACTGAATTTTCAATTTTATTAAAGACACGGAGGCGAGGATTATGCTTCTCATTCTTTACTGAAGCAAAGACAGCAGCCAATAAACTTGAAATAGCATGATCCGGAAGGACTTCCCCTCCTTGTAAACACCTATCACAGTTCCCCAATAGGTATAAATGTCCTGAACGCCATCGCCCATCCTCTTTCTTTGCGAACCATTAAACACAGTCTATAAATTTGAACCATTGAATCCAAACGCCATTGATTCACTCCATCGACCTGAACCATAGCTCCAACGAAGATACTCTCTCAATTGAACTCGTCAGTACTTCCTCCAGACCCTTCAAGTCGTCTTGTTCTGATCTCCTGAAAAGAAGCTATAAATCGTAATATTCCAATATCTGGACACACTTCATCAACAAAATCGTGTGGGAAACCCATAAACAGTGCTCTTAGCATATATTAATACAATATATCAATCTTTTGTTGGAAACATAACTATTCAACATGTTTTACAAGTCAATCTAGGGTGGGATAATCCTCACCTCCGTGTCTTTAATAGAATTGAAAATTCTTGACCCGTCAGCCAGCCCACGGAGGCTTCGTATTATACTTGTTTAAAGTTGAGCAACCACCATAGATGCCACATCTACAGTTGGCTAAAATTGGATAAAATGGTTGAAAAGTTGAATCAGAAGACCAATCTGCCGCAGTCATGATGTCTTCCAAACGAGAACCTGTCAGAAAAACTTTAGAAGCCATAGCTCCCCTTACAGAGCGAACTCCAAATACAGAAACATCAATACCAGCTTGATTTAACAACCAAGTAACTCACCTGGCCAAAGTCGCTGAAGTGACTGGGTGAAAAGGTTTCTGCAATGAGATTAACAATTGTCCTGCTACATCACTTCTAAATTTCCTAGTACAATCCTCGCAACACTTTAAGCATTGAACAACACGTAATTTACTGTGGTGTGTAAAAGCAGAATATGTAACACATTTGGAATTAGTTTTTGTTGTTTTTGAAATTGTAAAGGAAGCCCCCGAAGGAGTAAATCCTCTACCTGCTAAATCCAGTGCACGTACACCCAGAGAAGTGTGGCTCAATGGTTAGAGCGGCAGACCCTGGTGCAGAGGTCTGGCCCGGACCAGGGTTCAATTTCCGCCTCGGCGGGTCTGGGGCTCAATTTCCCTGGACCTGATAATTCTCGCCTCGGGGCCTATTCTAATCATGGAGTCCCACTCTGCAACTCTGGGCAATAGCTTGCTTAATCTCCACAACGGCCCCAACAGCGCTAGGATGCCTGGCCCCACCTTGGGGGTGCCCAGGAGTGGGCACTTCACAGGGAAAGGCCATGAAGGGTTCCACAGCGGTATGTGTACAGCGCCTTGAGACTCCTTCGGGGGTGATACGTGCGCTATATAAAAACTACATTTACATTTACACCTGAGACAAGTCTGCAGGAGATTAACAGTTGTTTGTAAGATAGACTCTTATTCGCTGGCCAATTCCTGAGAAAACGAAGGTCCATATCCATATCTAGGTGTAGGTGAATTCACCAATCTGATGCTTCTCACTATTTTGCATACTAGAGGGTGTTCCCCCACTGGTTTACCATCCACATGGGGATGACCAGCCGAAAACGTGGAACGGAAATTATTAACCGTCCGATAGGCCATACCTTGATTCACCATTTCAGATAAGAAGTTAACAATCATATGTATTCCGGATCTCACGGGATCCCTCTGTTATTCAGAACACCAACCAACCCACCTAGGCCAAGCTGACTCGTATCGTTTGTGCTAGAGGGTGCCCGGAACTGTGACAGAAAAAACATTGCCTTCTGCGAAACTCCTGGCATTTGCCAACGTCTCCTGAAAGCCTCCACACCATGAGGGACAACTAATCTTGTACTACAAGTAGGTGACGTTGACCCCGTAGGGCTAGAAGTATCTCTGGGAACGAGAGCAGACGTATTCGAGGAGCTTACGCCAAGGTCAACGCCACTGGGAACAATGCTTGTGCTTTCCAACACGGGGAGATCCATATCAATTCCGCACTCGGTCTGCGGGCCTGTGCCTACACTCTCTGGTTTATGATGAACGGGGGAAAGGCATAATGCATGCCCATCATCCATAATTGAAGGAATTCGTCCGAGTTGATGGCCTGAGGATCTGGACACCAACTGTAAAAGTGAGGAAGTTGAGTGTTTAGTCTGGATGCAAATAGGTCTATCGAGCATGGGCCACACTTCCTGTTCAATTGTTGGAATACCCTGGGGTGCAGTCTCCAATTGCTTGAGTCCCGTAGGAAAAGTGAGTTCCAATCTGCCACCACATTGGAGCCACCCGGAACATATTTCCGCCGTCACTGAGATGTGGTGTAGTAGACAATAATGCCTGAAAACTTTGGCTATTTCCACCAATAGTCGAGACCTCGTGCCACCCAAACGACTGATGGATCTCACTGCTGAGATATTGTCCATTCTCAGAAGGATACAACAACTCACCTTTTGTGGAGAAAGTGTTCGGATCGCGAAAGACCCTGCCAGGAGTTCCAGGCAATTTATGTGTAATTTCAATTCCTCTGGGGACTATCTGCTCCCAGTTTTCACTGAACCACAATGGGCTCCCCAGCCCCATCGGCCTGCATCTGACTTTATACCACCTCTGGAACTGACACAAAAATGGCCTTGCCATTCCATGCGTCCATGTGTTCCAACCGGGTAACATCCATCACAACGCAACTTTTACGACGCACTGCCATTACAACGCAGGATTTACAATGCAAGTCATTACAACGACTTGCGCTGGAGGGCGCTGTAGGATAGGGAATAGTTTAATTTACTATCCAAAACCTTCCCTACTATCCACGGGGACTGGAGTTGGAATAGTAAATTAAACTATTCCACTATCCAGCACCCCCCAACGCAAGTCGTTGTAACGACTTGCGTTGCAAAACCTGCGTTGTAAAGGCATGCGTAGTAAAAGCATGCGTTGTGATGACATACATCCGTTCCAACCACCACAATATCTCTGTCCTGGCCTCTATGGATAGCAGAATCTATGTCACATAACTCAGACCTTTGCGCAGCATTTGAAGTGCCCGGCAGTGGAGGGGACCCAGGAAAATCGATTGAATCGAGGAAGCTAATAGGCCTACTAAATGCACCAGAATCCTCAAGGATATAGTCGTAGAGAAAAGCACTCTCCTCAACTTTTTCTTGATTGTAATCGTTTTTTTTCCATGGGAGTAACAGTTGCGCTAATATCGAACTCACCTGAAAGAACTCCATCGATTGGGCAGGAGTTAGAATGGACTTGTCTGAATTGATGACGAACCCCAAGTCTTGGAGGAGTTGGGTCGTCCAAGCTAGATGTAGTTGTACTGTGTCCACACTCTGTGGCAGGTTAAGAATGTCGTCTAGGTAGATGATAAGTCTCACCCCTCTCTCACTCAGATATTGCACCACCGGCTTGAGGAGTTTGGTGAAACACCAAAAGGAGAACGAAATTCCAAAGTAAATGGCGGAAAATTCGAACCATCGAGGTCCCCATTGGAATTGTAAGAACCTCTGATGTGGAGAAAAGATGGATGCTGCCAGATAAGCGTCCTTTAGATCAAGGCGCACCACCCAATCTTTTTGTAACAGAAGATCTCGGTGTATGCCCTCTATTTTGAAGTGGTGATACACTACCTAAGAGTTGAATTCTTTGAGGTTCAATGCCAGTCAGGAACTCTGATCTTTTTTTGGTACCAAGAATATTGCTTGGAATATTGCTTGGTGAAACCGTGAGTATGGGATACCATCTCTACAACTGTTCCTTTTCTCATCAGAGATTTCACTTTTTCATGTATGAAAGATGTCTCTACTCAGGAAAAATGTAGAGGGTGGGGTCTGCACTTCTGCTGAGGGGAGGAATACAACTCTATCTGAAATCCCTGTACTGTCTGAAGTACTTACGGGTCTTGTGTCAAACTCTCCCACTTGTGAAGAAACAAAGCAATTCGGCCTCCCACCAATACTTCCCCTGCTTTAAAGAGGTTTACCTGTATAGGAGAAGATGTGGAGAAGTGTGGCTCACTGGTTAGAGGAGGCAGACCTGGAAGCAGAGGTCAGCCCGGGACCAGGGTTCAATTCCCGGCTCGGCGGGGTCTTGAGTCCTAAAATGTCCATGGACTCGACAATTCTCGCTCCGGTGCCTACTCGATTCACGGGTTCACACTCTGCGACTCTGGGCAATAGCTTGCTTAATCTCCACAACGGCCCCTCGCGGCGGGATGCCTGGCTTTCACCTTGCGGATACCCTGCCGGGGTTATCTCACAGGGGAATACCAGGACGGGTTCCCTAAGCAAGCGCTTAGAAACCGCTTGGTGATTTGCGCTATATAAATTCCTGTACATTTACATAGGAAGATTTGCCAGTATTGTTCTGTCCTCTATAACTACTTCAGTTTTGCTTGCCTCTGCCACCTCGGTTACGAGTGGGGTAGAAATTTGAGCGGTAGGCACCGCCACGTCCTCGTTGATCAAAACCTCTGGAGGTTTGGTTATAACCTCGGCCGGTCACTTGACCCCTGAAGCGACCGGCCCTGGCAAAAAGGCCAGTGTGGAACACCTTTTTATTGGAAGATGGCTTTGTCTAGGGTTGAAAAGGTTGCCATATATTTCCCAAGTTCCTTGACAAATGTGTCGCCGAATAACAATCCGTTAGCTAAAGTCCCTGCCTCAGTCGTGGCCATCTCCGCCAGTTGCGGGTCGATTCGCATGAAGAATTTTCTTCTGTGCTCGGTCGAATGGGCGCAATTTGCATTGCCCAAAAAACATAAGGCTCTTTGTGCCCATTCCAATATTTCAGTTGGGTCAAGGGGAGTATTAGAGCCTTTAGGTCTGACCGCTGAATCAAGAATTTTTGTGAGGGGTCCAGATATGTCCAATAGCTTATCTTGGCATCCTCTCCATTCCCTATCTAAACCCTTCTTCGGGTCTTTGGCAAACTTCTTGAGGAAGGTTGCCATCTTGGGGTCTAGTTCTGGGTTGTCTGCTACCTTGCCTAAAAGGAAGGGTTTAGGACATTCCGATTTAAGAGTAGAGCGCACTTTGTGCTCAAAACCCTGTCTGAGGTTCCGTCCACCTCAGGTGAATGATATTTTTAGGATCAAGTAACAAGTTTTTATTTGGGTTTTTAGAACTCACGTTGTGAGTTTTAAATTTGTGTTTTTTGCTCTACGAGGGAATTCGGTGTCTTGGTCAGAATCGGATGTGTCCGGTGTGGCGGGAGAAGACTCCTCTGCCTCCCCGGGTTTGAGAGGGAAGAATTACCTGAAGGCCCAGAAGGGAGAGAACCACCATAGCCATGATCTTTGAGGACAGTGGATGCCACCTGGGATAAAATTTCCGCTGAGGAATGGAATGATCGTTCACCCAATGGGGCATTGAAAGCTCGTTTCCCATAATTTTTCGGGGGTTTTGTGAAGGGTTGCAAAGCCTTATTCAAAGCCCTGTTTACTGCACCCTGTACATGGGAATCCAGGGCTTCTACTAACTGCACCTCCATTTGGGGCTTGTAAGGCACTTCTTCGAACTCAGCATAATCATTATAATCAGCCCATTGATCAACCTCCTCAGCCTAGTACGCCATCTTGCTAAAGGAGGTGTGGAGGAGGTTCAGGGGAGAGCAACCCAGGGGTGACAAAACTTCTTCTGCTACTTCAGACTGTCACTGGCTACAGTTCCCAGTCTTCAGGCTTGAACAAAAGGGGTAAACCTGCCTGTAAACTTGCCTGTGAAACTATTTATTTATTTAATTGTGGAGGGAGACACCCCTTGAAACTCTCCTAAGGCAAAGTCTTGCAGCGTTTATTCATCTGGTGTTCAGATGGACCGAGGATTGAGGCAGCCAACAGCAGCGCGGACGCGAGGAGCCAATCAGCAGATAAAACCCGATCCGGCTGCTCGCGCATGAACGTATAACGTGGCAGTGGAAAGAGGACTGCCTCCTCGAGAGCGCAACACGCGTCTGTCCCGCTTCCGCTCCACAAATGCCAACGATACCAGAAAAAATTAATAAACACCGCTATACGCGATACCACTTATTTAATGGCCATGCAATATTCAAAACATCAACAATATGCCAACCACATATAATAATAGAGATAATATTTCATGTAGTTAACTTGCTGCTGCAGCAGCAGTGAAAAAGGAAGGACGATGGATTTCAGGACATTTATACATATTGGGGAACTGTGATTGGTGTATACAAGGAGGGGCAGTCCTTCCGGGTTATGCTGTTTAAAGTTTATTGGCTGCTGTATTTGCATTATTAAAGAAAGAGAAGCATAATACGAAGCCACCGTGGACTGCCATAGAATTAGCAAACACATAGGAGCCATGATTCCATCCTGGACTTCCGAATGTTTGTGACGTGAGAGTCACACAGCACCATCTTAGAACGGAGAGGACTAGCACGTGCAAGTGAACCCCCGGCGCTGCCTACAGCACCAATTGTTCGCAGGCTCCCAGCGATTACTCAAATCAGGAACTGATCACTGGATAAATCATGCTGCTTGACAAAACTGCAAGTTCAAGGCCAGATCGATGCGAGTTCCAAAGCCAGAAGGCAATTACTTGATTGATTACGCGGATCATTAGGGAGGGCTCCGCTCGCTGAGAGGTTCCCACTGTTTTTGGCTGCCCCGGGCTCCCGTGCCTCGTGAGCGGAATAAAGATTTTCAGCATCCGTGAAAGAAAGCGTTTAAGAGAGCAGTGAATCTGGTAGAAGCGGGGACTTCCGGCGTGAGTAAGGGAAAGCGCAGGGGAGACAGGCAGCACTGGTTTAGTATTACAGAGCAGGGTCAACAAATGGTCTACTTCCGAGGGCACGAGTCAGAGGTCCACCCACTATTTTCACAGGGCGGACGCCGTCCACCCTGCTAAGAAGTTGGGCCCCACAGAAATATGTTGAACTTGTTCCAGTGTAATTTTGAGACACTGGACACGTTTAGCAGCTCCTGCACGTTGTCTGCTTTCCATTCCCAGCAGCAACGTGGAGGCAGCGAGGGAGCTTTTTTTTCATCTCCAGCTAGGCTGAAGTTATGGGGCCATTAGGTCTCCTTTTAATCCAGTATGGGAGTGGAAGCGGCCTGGAACCTCACAAATGCAAATGCAAAGAAGAGGAAACAAAGGGGCATATTACCAAGGGTGGCGATAGGCTATTATCGCCGGTTTAGCGTCCGTTTTCGGCCGCTAAGTGGCGATATTTCTATCGCTCTATTAGCAAGCTGTCGCTAACTGATGTTAGCGACAGCCTTTAGGCGATAGCGAGCAGTTTGGGGCCCGCTTTGCATGTCAGCGATATTTATCGCTAATGACATGCAAAGTGGGCGTACCCAACCTGTTAGCGACTGAAAGCAGTCGCTAACGTCGCTATCGCCTATTAGCAAGGCAGGTGTAGCGATGGAAATATTCCCGCTATCGCCAAAAACCAACGCCTGCTCAGGCCAGTTCTTAGCCATGTTATCCAATGGGAGGTGGATAACATGGCTAAGAGCATTTCGTCGCTAATGCGTGAATATCGCTGTATTCTCAGCGATATTCACACATTTCGCCGCTATCGCTGGATATTTTAGCACAATGGAGAAAAACGTTGCTAATAGCATGTTTTCTCCGCTAAAATATCCAGCGATAGGCAGCGATAAAAAAGTCGTCGCTAAGCCTATTTAGCGATAATTAACGCTACTTTTTGGTAATATGCCCCAAGGTACTTAAGAGATGCATGCTTTTTAGTTTGTTGAATACAAGTGAATGACTGTAAGAAAGTCAGATGCGTTGGTCTGGCACATTATTTGCACAAATAACAACTTAATTAGCACTATTTTACTTATTTGATAGCGCTACTCATCCCAATGCAGTGTTAGAGCACTCTACACAACATACACATTATCCATTCCAAATAAATCATGTAAGTGTGTAAATCAATATACAAAATGTGTAACATGAGCCAGTCAGGGTTACAAGGTGTAGGAGTCAAATAACCTTCATAGCCCACTGTGGTCTACTAGAAAGATTACAATTGATTAACTGCAAGTAACAAAATAATCTCTGTGTTCAAAGCAGTAATCCACTTACCTATCTACATAAAATACAAATCTATGATCTGAATGTTACATGATATGCTTTGCAGGAAACAACTTTTGTTTAAAACATATTTTATTGCTTTTTCAGTTGGCACATGTTACAACATACACATACCAGAGCATCACTTCTAGTGAGGTCACTTTCAGTGATGCCACGTGGAAGGATGTATGACGTTACAACGCATACTTTTACCACGCCTACCATTACCACGCATTTTTTACAACGCAGGATCCATGACAACGCATACCATTACCACGCATGTATTTACAACGCATATACCTTTACAACGCATACAATTACAACGTAAGTATTGATAAGTATATAATATTTTTTAATATTTAATTTAATTAAAATTAATATAATGTAATTTAATTTAATTTAATTAATTTAATTTAATTAATTTAATTTAATTTAATTTAATTTAATTTAATTTAATTTAATTAATTTAATTTAATTTAATCAATTTAATTTAATGTAATTTAAATTTAATTATATTTAATTTTTACACTGTACCCTTTTACCCAAAAACCCAAAACTGACCCTGAACCCAAAAAATATCCCTTTTACCCAAAAACTCAAAACTGACCCTGAACCCTAAAAATACCCCTTTACCCAAAAACCCAAAACTGACCCTGAACCCAAAAAATACCCCTTTTACCCAAAAACCCAAAACTGACCCTGAACCCTAAAAATACCCTTTTACCCAAAAACCCAAAACTGACCCTGAACCCTAAAAATACCCCTTTACCCAAAACCCCAAAACTGACCATGAACCCTAAAAATACCCCTTTACCCAAAAACCCAAAACTGACCCTGAACCCTAAAAATACCCATTTACCCAAAAACCCAAAACTGACCCTGAACCCTAAAAATACCCCTTTACCCAAAAACTAAAAACTGACCCTGAACCCTAAAAATAACCCTTTACCCAAAAACTGAAAACTGACCCTGAACCCTAAAAATACCCCTTTACCCAAAAACTGAAAACTGACCCTGAACCCTAAAAATACCCCTTTACCCAAAAACTGAAAACTGACCCTAAACCCTAAAAATACCCCTTTACCCAAAAACTGAAAACTGACCCTGAACCCTAAAAATACCCCTTTACCCAAAAACTGAAAACTGACCCTGAACCCTAAAAATACCCCTTTACCCAAAAACTGAAAACTGACCCTGAACCCTAAAAATACCCCTTTACCCAAAAACTGAAAACTGACCCTAAACCCTAAAAATACCCCTTTACCCAAAAACTGAAAACTGACCCTAAACCCTAAAAATACCCCTTTACCCAAAAACTGAAAACTGACCCTGAACCCTAAAAATACCCCTTTACCCAAAAACCCAAAACTGACCCTGAACCCAAAAAATACCCCTTTACAAAAAAACCCAAATAATATTTTTAATAAAATAATATACTTACCAATACTTACGTTGTAATGGTATGCGTTGTAAAAGTACCTGCGTTGTAAATACATGCGTGGTAATGGTATGCGTTGTAATGGATCCTGCGTTGTAAAAAATGCGTGGTAATAATAGGTCGTGGTAAAAGTTGCGTTGTAAAGGTTGTATACCCACGTGGAATGTCACGCAGCGTGTCGTCATGTGCTTAGGTGGTAAACGTCATGATGTCACTTGCATACTGCCTAACCGGGTCAGTCTCCCCACTTCTTTTCTTAGGACTTGTGCCTTGTCTATTTCCTGAGGTCAACAGGCACGAATTTAACTTATACTGGCTGGACCTGGAAGTTGCCCCCACGTGTGGCAATATTTCTGCCTAGTTATGCCCTGTTATTCTTATTTTCCTTGAGTTAGTGCTGGAAAGTAGGGGGCAGTGGCGGCTGGTGACATTTGAAAGTTGTGCAGCAAAAAAGTTTGGGATGAGTGGCTGGTAGCGAGCAAGCTCAACCGTTACAAGGGGTGTTCGGGGATCGCCCCCCCCCCCCCCCCCCCCTCCTGCGAAAATTTTCAAAAAAAAGAGTGGGCAAATAGTGCATTTTCAAGCAAGTTTGAAAAAGCAAGTAGGTTAATAAAGCGCTATATAAAACTGAAAAGTAAACCTGTTATTGCAATATGTAACACAGTCGCTGCTATTCATTCCAGTCGAACAAAAATAACATTTACAACTATTTTACAGAAGATATTCTATAACTTCTTGCAAGTAAAAAGCCACTTCAGTTCTGCATCTTATATTGGTAATGTATAAATCATAGTATACAGAACAGATGACAACTGCAAACTCCCTGGCCTGGTCACAAGGCTAGCATCAAATGCAAGGCAGGGGCCTCCTGGGATTTTACTTCCTGAAAGTTCACACTACATAGACTGCAGCCTGAGGCCATACATGCTTCTTTCCATTGCCAATCTGCTCTGCTGTGCTTGTTTGCAGGCCCTGTGTTCATGCCCTTACAAATGACTTCAGTGTATTGCTTGCATTTGGGAGGGGCTGAGAAGGCTCCTTTCCTCAAAGCGATTTGTCAAACCCTAAACACTGGGCTCAGGGTGGACGTGGGCTGTAATCAACTTTTTACATTTGTAGAAGGCAGGTGTAGAAGTAGAAAACTTTTCTTATAAACAATTCAGTTTTCCATGCACATTTTGCCCATCCATCATGTTGCACATCAAATATCCAAGAATATACCTGTGCATGATGCTTCTTCGCAAGAAACCAACACATTGCCGCTGCACTAAGTTCGCTACTTGGCGTCCCTTCCCTATGACCAATGCACAAAACTCCTGGAAGATGCTGCTGTCCATTGCCCATACAAAAAGTCTTATGTACATTACTCCTTCATTACACATATTCACCATGCCCATGCATATTAGCTCTGTGCACAGTAGCTCTGTAAAGTACCCTTGGACGTCGAACTCGTACAGTGCTACTCAACATAACACTGCCCTGCACGGTTTCCTGTACATTAATCCTTAGTGCAATGGTTTCATACAGATAGGCATGAACAAAAAGCACAGTCCAATGGTTCAGCAACATGCCTTGATGCACAGCCGGTGCAACATGCCCTCTTACACCAGTGCAACATGCCCTCTGACAAAGTGCTCTAAGACTACCCCCTGGAAGGTATCCCTTCCCACCGCCCCTGCAGAGAGCCTCCTGCATGGATCAACAGTTCGAAAACACTTTGGGTGTCTCCACACGGTCCCTCACTGGAAGCTGCACATATGGAGGCTGGAAATGATGGAGGATGGCAGGGGCATGCGGAGTGACACTATGTTGTTAGATAAAGTGCCAGACCTGTCTGAGTTGTCCCAGGGCTCCTTGGCAGCTGGGTGTAAGTCCCTCTTTTTCTTTGAGAAGCACCCTACCTGCACACCCCCTTCCCGGTGATCGGTGTGCAATGCCCATGACAATAATGGCCAGGTACCAGGGCATATATGGGTGCCACCGGTGCAGCTGCAGAAGGAGGCTGCAAATTAAAATGGCGGCCCGACAGGCTTGAGACTCCCCTGTAGAGAGCCTCACGGGCTCTCCTATACAATGTTGCCACCACCAACACGCATCCAGGCATACCCCGGGGAGGGCTCACACCGGGGTTTAAATAAAGTCGGCGGAAGACCTCTCGGGGTCTTTCCGGCTAACTAGCATAGCAGTGTCTGTGTCCCTCATTTACAATACCCCTGCCACGTGTGAGGCCCTGACCCTGCACACAACATTGGCGACGAGGGCGGGATACCTTCACGCGTGCCAGTCTGCCTCTGTGTTCCGATCCTCGGCGTGTCTGCTGCCTGCCGCGGAGCCCACCCGCTTGTGCTCCTGCATCGGCCCCGGCTTGGAGGCCCGCCCACGCGTCTCCCCGTCGGGAGCGCCTTCAGCTGGCGGGACTCGCCGGTTGGTTGTCTCGTGGCTGGCCCAGTGAGGCGCGGGTGAGTCTGCTTTGCCCGCCCGGCGCCTCTGCACAGCCCCGGTGCGCTCCCTCCGCAGTGCGGAGTCTTCGGCCGCGCAGAGGCCTGCAAGTGGTAGCACACCCGGCCGACAAGGGGAGGAGCATCGCGCACCTCCAGCGCGAAGACACACGGGTCACTGGAAGACCCAGAGCTCGCCCCCAGCGGCGCGACGGCCACACTGCCCGCCAGCAGGAGAGGACGCTGCTCCCTAACACGCGCGGGACGGCACTAACGAGGCACACAGCCAACAAGCACTGGCAAAGCCAAGAAAGAACATTGGACACTCCTGGCATCATTCCTGCAGCGCCTCAGAGCCAAGCTCATATTAGGGCACGAACAGAACCCTCTAAATAAGGGAGAAAGAGGATCAGCCGCCACCTCAGCACAAAACAGGCAAGACCCTGGCCAGCGCAATCCCTGCGCAGGAGGGTTTAACGCGCAGAGGCCACGCGAGTGAGCACCAGACGACCGGAAAGAGACTGAGGCATGTCCAACACAGCGCCAGGCGCAGGCCAAGATGGCGCAGGGCAAAATATGCAAGCAGTGGTCGCCCCACCACCACCTGCGATAGTCGCACCGCCACCACCAGGCCTGAACCAGGCCGGAGCACCAGCACTGACTCCACCCAGCCACCTCCACTCGGGCGCGGCGCCCATTCCCCCATTTAGCGAGGCGGCGGACCCTGCCACGGCGGCGCCAAGATGGAAGGCGTGGGTCAGAAGGCTAAACCTATACTTTAAAGGCACCAGAGAGACCGATGGGACAGTCAAGAGGTCGCTCCTTATCCTGTATGGTGGCCCAGAGATCTACGATTTGTTTGAGACGATCCCCAACACTGGATCTGAGCACAACTACGAGGCTGCGGTCGCGGCGCTTAACACGCATTTTGACCCCCAACTCAACAACGACTCTGAGAAGTTTAAGTTCAAAAGAGCGTGGCAGACTGAGTCTGAATCGGTGGACATGTACTACGCTAGGCTGCGCCGGCTGGCCAGCACCTGCCCGTTCACCAACCCTAGGGAAGAAATCCGCGACCAAATCATAGTGGGCTGCCGGTCGAAACTATTGAGGAAGCTCATTCTCCGTCAACCGGGCATATCGCTAGATGAGATACTAGTTCTGGCCAGGTCGCACGAGCTGCCGGACGCGAGAGCGGAAGAGATGGAGGCTGCGTTACGCACACCGATAATCGCCCAAGCCACAGCTAGGACAACGCTAATCAAGGAAGAGAAGATAGACGCTATCCAGAGGAGACCCTCGACAGTCCGCCCACGAGCCGCCACCTCCCGAGGGAGTCAATGTGGATACTACGGTGAAGATCACCCAGCAACAGCGACGTGTGGCGCGAAAGCGAAGACGTGTCTGAAATGTGGGCGGCTAAACCATTTTGCCGCGGTATGCAGAGGATGAAAGTACAGACCGGCCGGTCCGAGGCCAAGAACAGTGACGCAACGCATTCGACAGTTGTCGCTCGACCAATAACTACCACCCCGGATAGCCAAGCCCATGAAAGACGACCTCGATAAGAAGATGATGAGGAAGATGAGGTATATGTCGTATCCTACGTCAGCAGAGCGTCCACCAAGAGAAGGCCACCACCCATGTGCTCAATAGCCGTAGAAGGTACCAAGGTAAAAGCCCTCATAGACACGGGGGCCTCAGTGAACGTCATGGACTCAGACCAATATGAGAAGATGTCTCCCAAGCCCCCTCTTGCACCTTCAAATTCCAGGATCTAGACCTTTGGCGGCACTGAGCCACTACCACTGAGAGGAGTAATTCAGACGACCGTCGTGCATGGCGATTACTCTACCGAAACACGCTTCCACATCACGGAAGGGAAAAAGGGCACCCTTCTGAGCTGCCACACGGCAGAAGACCTTGGGCTCGTGTTATTTGCGAACCAGGTGCACCAGGCACATGCAGACATCCTATTGAAATACTTCCCTGCGTCTTTCCAAGGCCTTGGAAAACTCAAAGGGCGAAAGTTCAAACTGCATATTGACACATCGATACGGCCGGTAGCCCGACGATACAGACGAGTGCATTCAATCTGAGACCGCAGGTCGAGGAGGAACTCCGGAAGTTGGAAGACCTCGGCGTGATAGAAAAGGTGTCAGGCCCGACACCCTGGGTTTCCCCGTTGGTAGTCGCGCCCAAACCAAAACAACCTGGGGCGATCAGGTTGTGTGTGGACATGAGGTTGCCCAATGCGGCCGTCAAACGGGAGAGGCACATCACCCCCACCATGGACGACATAGTGGCTGACCTGAACGGGGCAAAATGGTTCTCGAAACTGGACCTCAATTCGGGATACCATCAACTCGAGCTAGAACCAGCGAGTAGATACATCACAACCTTTTCTACCCAAGTAGGGCTTTGTCGCTACAGACGTTTGAGTTTTGGTGTCTCCTCCGCCGCAGAGGTGTTTCAAAATGCCATACGTGAAGTCCTCTCCGGACTAAGCGGAGTGATTAACCTCAGTGACGACATCCTGGTATACTCGGCGACACTGGAGGAACACCATGCACATCTGAGGGCAACCCTCCAAAGGCTCGTGGACAGTGGACTGACCCTACACCGGTCGAAATGCTCCTTCTATCAAGAGTCAATAGATTTCTTTGGGTACACTTTCACAAGGGAAGGACTAAAAGTTGACCCCAAGAAGGCAGAAGCGATCAAGGCAGCGAGTACCCCGAGAAACCCTACGGAAGTGCGCAGCTTCCTAGGTATGGCCTACTGTGGCCAGTTTATACCCAACCTGGCTGCTCTGGCAGAGCCTCTCAGAGCCCTCAAACGTCTGGACCACAAGTGGGAGTGGACAGTAGCTGCCAACAATGCTTTTCAAAACATCAAAGCCAATCTCCTGGACACAACTGTGATGGCCTACTTCCAACCCCGCCGCAAAACGGAGCTGATCGTTGATGCCAGCCCAGTGGGCCTGGGAGCGGTACTCCTACAAGAACATGGACCGGAGGTGTGGAAGCCAGTCGCATACGCCAGCAAAGCGTTGTCTGACACCGAGACTCGGTATGCACAAATTGAAAGAGAAGCCCTGGCCATAAAATGGGCGTGTCAACATTTCCACCTCTATCTGTGTGGCCAGGAGTTCACCGTGGTGCCAGACCACAAGCCGCTACTACCATTGTTTGCGGGGTCCTCCAGGCTAGCACCCCCTTGGATCGAACGTTGGGCGGTCCAGCTACAAGGCTACAATTTCAAGATCGTGTACCGACCTGGAGCGCACAACCCGGCTGACTATCTGACCCGCCATCCTGATGTCACCAGCCAACGTCCACCGACAGAAGAAGGGACGGAAGCAGAAGAATTTGTCCACATAATCTCACAAGCAGCATGCCCAGAAAACATGACACTAAAGGAGATCGGGGAAGCGACTGCAACGGATGAGACACTGACAAGAGTTCGCCAAGCTCTGGAAGGAAATCGATTTCCTGGACGGAGCGCAGAGCCTTCGATTAGAAGTGAGCCATTCTCGCCAACAGCTGTGGCAAATCCGAAGCGAGTTAAGCGTGGGAGACAAAGGAGTCATCCTCAGAGGGCATCTGATAGTAATACCTGAGAGCCTTCAGCAGAAGGTGCTGGCGCTGGCGCACATAGGTCACCAAGGAATGGCCAAGACAAAAGCCCGCCTGAGGAGCAAAGTATGGTTCCCAGCCATGGACAATCTAGTTGACGAAATGGTACGCTCATGCCATGCCTGCACCATCACCGGCAGCGACCCGGCCCCTGCACCGGTGATCACGGAGGATGCTCCACAGACGCCGTGGACACACCTCAGTATAGACTTTGGGAGTTTCCCCGACGGCCGAAACACATTAGTCCTTGTTGATTCGTTCTCCAAGTTCCCGATAGTGGAAGTCATCTCCTCAACGGCATTTCCACAGGTCAAGAAGGCACTGAATCGCATCTTTGCCATCATGGGGCTCCCGGATGAAATCAAATCAGACAATGGACCCCCCTTTCAAGGGAGAGAATTTCAGAACTATCTTGATAGCCTCCGGATTAAGCACAGGAAGATCACCCCCTTGTGGCCCCAAGCGAACGGGGAGGTTGAAAGACTAATGAGGACCCTCAATCGAGCCCTGATAATTGCCAAAAGACAACGGAGAGGATCCCAAACTGGCCCTTGATCTGTTCCTAGGGGCCTATCGGCAAACGCCACATAGCACCACCAAATGTGCTCCTGCTCATGCACTGTTCAAGAGAGCACCCCGCGACTGCATCCCGACAGATAGCACGTGGGTGCCCGAGGATAGAAATGACGAAGCCATTCAGGCCCGGAGGCGAATCACCAATCAGAAGGCGAGTGAGAGTTGCCATGCCAAAGAGCCAACCTTGCAGGAGGGAGACACCGTAATAGTGTGAGATCGGCACCAGGGATGGAAATTCCGAACACCCTACGAGCCGGAGGTGTGGGTCGTAGACAAGATCCGGGGGACCATGGTCACTGCCAGGCGAAATGGACAAGTAGTGACGTGCAACGTGTCGTGCTTCAAGAGAACGAGAGAACCCGCTGAGAGACGTGACACAACAGAATGTCAGGAGATGGGAGATGATGGAGGTCTGGATCTCGGAGGATCAATGCCAGGGTCACCTGTAGCCAGGCGGAGTGGAGAGAACTCACCCAGTGGGACGCCACAAAACATCACCGTCGAGCACAGTTGACCATGTGGGATCCTCAACAGTGAGAGTGAAGGGACAACCCCGGCTGGGGTTGCGACATCTCCATTTGCCCGAAGCCAACACTACAACCTGCGATCCAACCCGAGACCCAGCCAGAGGCTGAGAGACTTTGCCTGGACATCTCCCTGAGATCGAGAGTCTTGATCCACGTAAGGACAGACTAAATTGAAGGAGGGATGTAGAGAGCCACACGGGCTCTCCTATACAATGTTGCCACCACCAACACGCATCCAGGCATACCCCGGGGCGGGCTCGCGCCGGGGTATAAATAAAGAAGGCGGAAGACCGCTCGGGGTCTTTCCGGCTAACTAGCATAGCAGTGTCTGTGTCCCTCATTTACAATACCCCTGCCACGTGACCCTGCACACAACATCCCCGACCGCATGGCTAAGCAGAGCCCTGACACAAGCTGACACCGCCCTGCAAGAACAGTCGAAGAGAAGCCGGAAACAAGAGGACTGGGTGAAGCGGACCCCCCCTGGGGCGGTTGAGCACTGTCTCTTCCCGGTGAGTAGATATGATGGGAAGGACGGGAAATGGCCCAGAGGTGGAGCAGTGCGAGGTCGAAAGGAGATCGCTCCGGGCCCGACTGAGGAGGCAGGCTGAAAGTGCAAAAGGAGGGCAAACGGCATGCAAGATAGAGACCCCTGGATGTCGCAGCTGATCAGAGAAAGAGAGGACACCCCCTCTCTCCCCAGAAGATGCGGTACGGTCACTGTCAGAATAAGGACAGCCAGAGGAAACCAAGGGTCGCGGTCCCCTAAGATCGAGGGACTAGACTGGCCGCAAGCCGCGGGAAGCAGAGGCCTGACACGAGCTGACCCTGCCCTGTGAGAACAGCTGAGAGGAAGCCAGGGAGGTAAGAAGAGTGGGTAAAGCAGACCCCTTGAAACAACTGAGTTGTGTCTTGCCCAGGTAAGAGACAGGAAGCGGCTCAGGGGTGGAGCAGTAGGAAAAGATAGGATATAGCCCTGGCCCAATGTAAGAGACAGGCTACAAGAGGAGACCGTACACAATGGAGGCCCCTTGTCCCCTACCCACTGCATGAAGAAGAATCATCAGCAGAACGCTAGGATAACGATCCTCATCAGGAGAAAGATAGAGACGAGAAGGAAGGAAAAACTGAGACGGCTTCGGCATAAAAGGCACTAATATACACAGAGGCCCACCTGAGGGGAGCAGCAGTAATAAAACGGAGAGAAAATAACAGCTGGCAGAAATACCATGCACACATCAACACCAACATATTGAGGGACAGTAGCGACAGCAGTAAGGAGAGGAAGGGGTAGAGAGGACTGGAAGCTAGAGCAGAGAGGAGACAGGCACTGGAAAAGAAAAGGAGGTCTGGACTAGGGGAACTAAGCATCAAGACGCCGAGGAATGTGGTGAGGCGACAAGGTGTCCCTGCCCCTAGCTAATATTTTGCAGGCGTACCTTGAGGGAAAACAACATTAGAAGAAAGAGCCCAAGGAAGACGTCCTGTGCCCCGCACCCTCCCCCTCACGCAATGCCCCAGCACGACCGCGGAACGCAAGAAGACGGGCTCCAAAGAACCCTAATGAGTCCTAACTCGGCAGACCGGAAACGACAGGGCCCTGTGTCTCTACCTTGAGGTACAAAAGACAGGGATAGCTACCCAGGATGATTGCCAAGGGTAAAGAGCCCAAACACCCGAAGCAAGGGGAAATGGACCAATACATAAAACCACTGCCACCGCAAGTTGAATTAGCTGAACAGACGCAGCCCCATCAGACACAGCAGTACTCCTCCAAGCAATACTAAACTCCAGAGAAACCCCGGAGGGTAAGATGAGGGAAGTCTGCTCAAAAGTGTCACTTCTTTTTCAGGGTCTACGCAAAGTCTCCGAAAGAGTGACGGAGGCAAAGACTCGAGTCTCAGAAGTCGAAGACGCAGTGAAAGACCTCCAGAAAGGGATGAAAGATATGCGCAATGTAACTGTAGACATGCTGTGGCGAATCGATGATGCAGAAAATAGGGCCTGAAGAAACAACCTCGGCTTCGTTGGATTTCCGGAAGGAACAGAGGGGGCGAACACATCAGTATTCCCGATGACATGGCTCAGGGACATCATTTTAGCAGAACATTTCTCTACCTGCTTCGCCATAGAGCAGGTCATCACAAAACTACTAACTTCATTGACAGAGACATAATCCTACATGAAATGCACCCCAAGAGGGAGTTCAGATATGAAAATTCAAAGATAATGGCCTTTCCGGATTACAGTTGCCAAGGGCAAAGACAGCGCTGAACATTTTGTCAGTTAAAGCAGTTAAAGGGCCCTTCAAATCCAGTATATTCTTTTCTTCCCCGCCAAACTCAAGGTGAACTAAAAGAAATATCGACAAGACTCGGAGGTGAAACTCCCTATGCTCTTAAGAAAGCAACACAAGACCAAAGACCTCAAGTCCAAGCAGATGACACGAGGCCCTGAACGGAAACTGAGGCAAAAATCCTCGGATGCACATACAGACTCTGATGACACAGAGGTGTCCTTGGGACTAGAATCTATGCACCTGCTGGTGGTAGAACTATAGGCCTTGGAGAGAGAAGAAGAGAGCAACAGGCAGATGGAGAACAAAACACCACCTGACCCAGATCTAACGAATTTGGGAGCTGGCACTTGAACTCCGGCGGGAGGGAAACCATGAGCCACACCCCAACCCTAGAAGGCGATATGCACTTTCTTGCACAAGATCACTATTGTAAACTGAATCAAAAGTAATTAAAGTTGGGGAGTTAATACATAGAATAGAGTTGTGGGGGGTGGGCGACAGACCACCCGGTCTTCCCTGGCTGAGAGCAACTTCTAACGATAAGGGGGAAGGATGCTGAGGGGGGATCGAGAGAGGTGGGGAGGGGGTAGATGGGCAAAACTGAGTTATGGGTCAGTTATATATTCTGTTGTTTGTTAGTTGCAGGAACTGCCAGAAAATGGAACCCAGATTGAATACCTAAAATTGTAGAGTCGCTCTCTCCTCCTAAGGAGGAAACGAAAATACAATACTCCCTAGAATTAGACAAATAACAGCTAAACACCCTGACTTTACAATTCTGATGTGGAATGTTAATGGACAGGGAGATAAAATTAAAAGGGGGTCATTGACTCAATTAATTAAAAGACTCCACCAAGATACTGTGATGCTTCAGGAGACACACCTTAAGGGCAAGCAATGCAAATTCATAGCCTGTGGAGCATACATGGTGCTATCACACGTAGGATACACAACAAGGGCAGGGGGTAGCAACAATGATCAAGAAAACTATCCCCTTCCAAACCACACAACTTTGGCAGGACCCCATGGGCAGATATGTGAAAGTGACCGGCCACTGGGGGCGAAAACAGTTGACCCTGATATGCGTCTGTGCCCTGCCCAGGCTCCAAGCACCCACAATGAGCAAAGTAGTAGAAAATCCATCTACTTTTCATATATTGGGGGGGATTTTAACAATGTAAGGGACCCCGCAGAGGACCGTTCAGAAGGGAGGGATAAGCCCACAAAGACCTCCCCCATGTTGAGGTTCGCCAGTACCATAGGGCTTGTGGATACATGGTGTCACAAGCATCCACATACATAACAATTCTCCCATTGCTCAGGCGCACACAAAACATAATCTAGACTAGATTATGTTTTCATCCCCAGAGATAAAGTGAATGAGATAGAACGGGCGGAATACGCGGCAAGAGGTCTCTCTAACCACTCACCTCTTCTCGTCAAACTAGGAGTGAGAGGACAGATTAGTGACCAGGGATGGAGACTAAAAGCATGAGAACTACAGGCAAACAGCGTACTGAAGGGTATTCCTGCCGACACAGAAATATACTTACAGGAAAACATGAACTCTGTCTCATCTGGGGTGACAGTATGGGAGGCATACAAAGAGTACTGCGAGACAGAACCCACAGCCTCATAGCTTAGGAAAAGAAAGAGAGAAGTAAATGTCTAGAAGTAATGGAACACAATATACTAGCGCTAGAGAAACAAGACACTCAAGGAAAAGACCTCATATAAACCCATAAACTGATGCCTTGGGACAAAAGTATAGGGATATAGCCACGGATAATGCTAAAAAATAAAGACTGGCAACGCTTCACCACCTTTATGAAGTGAGAGACAAAGCAGGGAAACTACTAGCCTGGATAGGTAGGAAAGATTTGCAGGTCAGATGGGTAAAAGAGATAATCGGCAGTCAGGGGATTACTCACTCTACAGACGACGAAGTGGCGGGGACTTTTGCGGAATACTATAGAGAATTCTACACAGCCCGTCATTTAAGACCCCGCATGGAGATAGAGAAATATCTAGCGCCAATTAAGACCCACCTTGGGGGAGGGAAGGGTCACAGGAACTAGAGGCTGACATGTCTATGACGAAAATCTGGAAGGCAGTGGCCAAACTGTAGCCAGGGAAGACCCCCGGCACTAACGGATTGCCAGCTGAACTATATAAATGATGCACCGACCTACTGACCCCACCTGTTTCGGCTTTTCATGTATGCACACGAGGAAGGTATACTTCCCCTGATCTAAGAATGGCAACCGTAGTGGTTATTCACAAGGAGAGAAAACCTCACAACCAATATGGCTCGTACAGACCTATCTCACTACTAAACACCGAAGTGAAAACACTGGCCACAATCTTAGCAACTCGGCTTCTTAAATACATCATATCATTGATCCACGACCGTCAGTCAGGGTTTATGCCGAGCCAATTCAAGCCACCCGTTTGAATCTCCAATGGACCCACAATTGACTAATGAAGGTAAAGGAAAGGGCTGAACCCCACATATTTGCATCACTGGATACAGAAAAAGTATTCAACGTGGGACACGGTCCTTTCCCGGACCATACACTAACCAAATTGGGATAGGCCCCACGTTTCAGAGCTGGGTAGCACTCCTTTAAAACCATCCCTTAGCCATAGTGCAAGTAAGCGGGACAAGATCAGCACCATTCCCCATAGCAAGGGGGAAGAGCAAGGATGCCCCCTCTCCGCACTGCTCTTTGCGTTAATCCTCAAATCCCTTGCATGTACAATCCGAGAGCACCCAAAAATCAGGGGTTTCGAAATAGGCACCACAGACAAAGAAGAGGAAAATATTTCTCTCTACGCTGATGACATCCTCCTTTATATTTCAAACCCTGACACAATTCTGATTCTATTTGACACCATAGTGGAATATGGCAGTCACTCCAGGTATAAAATAACCTGGAACAAATCTACGCTTTATTGTCCCAACACTACCCAGATATGTTGTCCGATGTCCGGCGAACTGAACTGAGAGTTGTCCAGGAGGGATTTCAATATTTAGGGCTCTTTATAACAATATTTTAAGAAAGACGCGGAGCTGTGGAAAGACCTCCCCCGCTCCCTGAACGGAAGAGCAGCCATTTTTAAAATGATTATCCTGCCCCAATTGCTTTATGTCCTCCAAAACACATACAACTCACTTCCAAGGGGAGTTTTTGCTGGATTTGAAAGCGGGATCAGATCTTTACTAAGGCAAGGAGGTCACCTCAGAATTGCTCTTTAAATGCTACTACGGAACCCCTATAATGAGGGTATTCGTGCTCCTAGATGTTGAAGCATACTATTGGGCGTCCCACCTTGTCCCTATAAAAGAATGGATGCACAGAGCTAGAGACTACCTGACATACCGCCTAGAAAGAGAAGCAATGACACCACACACACCTACACTATCTCTAGGGTGGGAAAGGGTGATCCCTTCTACAGCCTGCAACGCAAATCACCCGAGAAGCATGGACGAGAGCGATAAAGAATATAGGATTGACAGACCGGGTCACACTGGCCACATAACTCAGACAAGGGAGTAGATTTAAAGAACTACACAAATTAAAAGTGTTCGATACCTGGGACCTCCTGGGCATCTCCACAATAGGGGACATAATGGATAAAGGGGAACTCAAAACCTGGACAAAGCTTAGTCAGGAATATGATCTAAAAAAATCCCAATTCATTAAATACGCACAGCTGAGCCACGCATGGCAGGCCGAGGACCTCTCAGAATATGCCCCACTAGAGGGAAGATTACTGCAGGAGGAGCTTGTTGAAAAGGCTGTCTCCTTCACATACAAAAACATCAACAACAACATGCCAGGAAGATTAGCGGGGGTTTGCAGGAAAGAATAGAAAAAGACATCGGACCCTAGAAGACATTGATTGGGAAGCAGCACTAATGCAACCCAGAGAGGTTACATCTACCACAATACAAAGTGCTGCGCAGACTTTATTACGATAAAGACAAACTACACAAGATGGGAAAGTCAGAATCCCCATACTGCCCCGCCTGTAAAACTGTTAAAGGTGATTTTTTTCCACACACTGTGAGCATGCCCCGAAATACAGACATATTGGGAGAGACTATAATAGCGACTTTAGGGTCAATATTAGAAACGACGCTGCCAGTTGAACCAAAATGTGCTGTATTGGGAATCCCGAGCGAGGTGGACATAACTAAAAACCAACTAATCTTCGCCTCCCTAGGATTGGTGGTGACTAAGAGAGATGTGGCTAGACGGTGGGGAGTGATGGAGAACCCAACGGTCCAGGAATGGACAAATGGGATACCCGCTGAACACACCAGCAGAGTAAGATGACTTCCGCTCGGCCTGGATCGCCCTAGGAGAATGTCGAGTGTATATGCTCAGCAAGAACAGGCATAACCATGCAACCTCCAGGAAAGCACGGGCCAGCACTTGATGCCACTCCTACTTCTACTTGTCGGATTAAGCCTGCATAGGCAGCACACCCCAGCATTTGTATTGTGCGCATGTCTACATGCACGCTTGTTTTTGTGACTTCTTGTATTACAGCAAGTAGGGCACTCCATTATGGGGCGGTGGCTAGGTAATTTAGACATCTTTTGTAACGTCTTGCTAAATCACTCAGCAACGATATAAGCAGGAGGTGCTTCCTCGGGTATGTCGCCATATATACCCAATGATCAATTACGTGCTATCCTGCTGGTTGCCAAGTTCTTTGGATTACATTCAGGGGACTCTAGTGAGAGCACAAGTGAGGGAAATTTTAAGCTGGTGGATGGACGATGCAAATCTGTCATAGGGGTGTCTTTTCCATGTAATTCCTGCCAAAATTGTGACCTTGACTGGCAGCTTGCAGGGCTGGGTTGCGACCCTGGAGGGTTTGTCAGCTCAGGGGAAGTGGTTGAGGGCCCAGTCTGCTTGTTCTTCCAACTACTGGGAATTGAAGGCAAGTCAGTTGGGTCTCCTGGCATTTGCCCCTCATTTGGCAAATCATCATGTGCAGTTCCAGAGGGACAACAGGGTGGTCAAGGGGTATGTCAATCATCAGTTAAAGGCAGTTGTTATTGCATTAGTCTTATCCAGAGTAGACTATTGTAATGGCCTTTATCTAAACCTTCCTAAAAAGTAATTGAACAAATTGCAAATTCTTCAAAACTTGGAAGCCCGGGTTCTTCTGAAGGTTTCTAGATTCCATTCGGCCACACAAGCCATCAGTATACAACATTAGTGTATAATCTTCAAGAGTCACTGTATCGCTTTCAAGGCTGTTTGCAGTCTAGGTAAAGATTCAGATGGTATCAGCCTGGTAGGACCTTTGCTCTGCCAGAAATCTGGTAGTTCCCACATGTAAACTAACACCGGGCGGAGACCTTTGCTCTGCCCGCGGAGTGTGCGGAGAGTTGGCCAACCCCCGCCTCCCCCCCCATTATTACAAGTAATTAAACATTAATAAATGTAAATCCACTTACCTGTACTGCAGCGTCCCCGGGCTGCCCTCCTCCTCTTCTTTGCCGTCTCTCTAAACCTTATGAAAAATACGACAGAGGATGCTGGGACAAGTAGTTTCTCTACATGTTTTTTTTTTTTATTTCAATTTTTTTTTTTATTTAGAAGATTTTCCAATACAGTACAGTAGTGATGCAGGGTGGGTTACAGCTGGGATGTAAGTCTGTGGTCTATTTCAAAGTGTGCCTCGAGATTATAGCACACAGTGAAAACCCTTGTGTTAGGGCTGAACAGTAAGGAAATGAATGAGTATGATACAATAAATGGCAAAGCATGTTTTTGTAGAGATAATCTCTCTGATGTCAATGGGCCTTTATCAAGGGGGTGTTGAAAAGGCTTGGTCTCACAATGCCATTCTGTGATTGACTTACTGCAAGTGTCATTTACGCTCCTTTGGTTAATACAGAAAAAAGTATCTATCTGTGTTGGAAATGGCGGTGATTAACTTTTCTTGGGCATAACAGTAGAGCCTCATCCTTTTGCTAAAGTTATAACCGTAATAAGAGGATGGCAATCATTTCTTAGTAAGAGAGGTCCATGGAATCTCATCATTGAGTCCGTTAGTGTCACTGTGTAACCTGCACATCCACCTTAGTTCTCTTAAAAACAAGAAGTTGGTGATGTTGGAGATATGTGAATGGATATAAGGCTGGCCCAGGTCCGTCCACCTTAGATCTTCTGCTGTACGATTTTTCGCCAGGAAATGGTTGGTCATTTTGGTTACATGCATTTTGCAACGTATTGTGCTTTTATGCTCCATTATTCTGGTCTTGATTTTCCGGGTAGTCATCCCCATGTATCGTAGTCTGCAGGGGCAAGTAACTTGATATATCAGTTTGTCACTGTTACAGTTTGTGTGCCTTTTGAGTATCCATGGTCTGTCGGTGCCAATGTCAATGGATGTCGTGTGGGTTGTTTGGAAACATACTTCATAGGTTCCACATGGAAAATCTCCTATCACTGCTTGAAGTCCCCATAATGATTCCTTGTTCTGTGTTCTCTTCTCTTGGGCCCGGTATATACCAACCTGTCCCTCAAACTCGTACTTCTCTTGAAGGCAAAAAGCAGTGTTTCTATCAAGGTATTCTTGGTATTCGGAATTCTCTAGTTTCTGCTGATTGATTTCTTGATCTGGTTAGAGAAGGTATTAACCCGTTCGATGCTCAGGACAGCCCCCGGCCGTCCCACATGATGGTGGGCATGTGTGGAGGACGGACGGGGGCCATCCAAACCGCGCCCACTGATTATAATGCCCACACCGCGGCGGAATTTGCGCCACAGTCAACGGGTTAAAGGTGTTTACACATGTCAATCTAGAGAGTGGCTCTTTTGTAGGAAGGTTCTCTAAAAGTGCATCTCTGTTTTTGTTGCGTGTAAGCCTGGGCAAAGCACTACGCTACGCTTGCGTAGATTGCGCTACTTCACACTATGCAAATTGCACCTAGCACAGCGCAAACACGCATAGCGTAGCGTAGCATAGTGCAGCGGTCATTTTTTGCTTACTCGCGGTCCTCAACGTCAAGTTGGCGACCGCGAGCAAGCAAAATGACATCTCGGCAAGACTTTTTCCTGATTCGCGAACAGCAACATCAAGTTGCCGATCGCGAGCATGGAAAATAAACCTCCAGGCGAGCTTCTCAACGCGGGAGGTCAGGTTTCTCATTGTGAGTGGTCGTGTTTGCTCGCGACCGCTCGCGATGACAAACTACCAGTCCGCGTTGAGAAAGCTGCCACTCGAGTAGAAATCTACTCGAGCAGCAGAAAACGACCGATTGCACTGTGCAAGATGCAGTTTGCACTGATTGCACAGTGCGGACAAGCATCCGGCACTGTGCAATTAGTGCGAACAGCATCTTGCACAGTGCACTACGCAGTTTGCGAAGCTACGCGTAGGTCACTGGTGCGAAGTGCACTTTGTGTAGCTATGCGTAGTGCTACTTCGCAAACTACGCCCAGGGTTAGTTGCGTGCTCTTTTTGCCGACCAAATTATCAATCGAGATGGATAGTTCCTTTTCTTCAGCTGGGAAGACAGAATCTCTGCATGTACCTCAAATTTGTCAATGGTGCAACAATTTCCTATTTTCTCTGCTTAGACCCGAGTGTCCCATATTGTGTATTGATTAAACAATGAATAAGCCATAGGTAATTTCTTTTATTATCGGTCGACCAGTAGGAATTGTATCCTGTGCTATTTATGTATCGTTAACAACATATCTTCTAGTATAAAATCAATTTAAATAGCATGAGAATATATAACAGGGTGCTGTTGCTAAGGCTAAATAAACGTCAGATACAGTTGATGTGTTCTTCTTGTGCTTTAGATGTTCAGTTCCCTGTTCTTTGTTTTCTCTTTGTTGATAAAATATGCTTACTGACAGGGATGATAATAAAAACCATGGACATTCAAAGAAACTCGAGCTCCCGGCGAGGATTCAGAAAGTGACCTGTCCAAGGTCCTGGAGGAAGATGAAATATTCAGTGTGAAAGAGCCAAGTGCCACAATGCATCTTCAGAGGCCAGTAGAAGGGATGAACTGAAGGTCTGACAGGCATGTACAGAGAGTCTGCAGCCAGAGGCTATACTTTTTCACTGACTGGCCATGGCTTTTGATGGTGGCACAGTTTTCTTGTATGTATGAGCTCTTATGTCAGTGAGAGCTACAAACAGAGAACTAAGGAAAACCCTTCTCTTCAGCCAACAATCCTGGGCCCAAGAAATCATCCTGTCTTCAGTCCTGTCCACAGAGGTATCTCTTAATTAGGGAAATAGTTCTATTAAAAACTTTGGGGCAGATTTACAATAACTGACGCATCCCTGCATATCAGTGGGGATGCGCTAGTTATTGTGCGGCACGGCTCCGCCACCATGGATGTGCCGCATTTACAATGCGGCGCACCATGTGGTAATAACGGACTGATGCGTGACGCATCTGTGCCGTAAAGGCGGCGCATTGCTGGAGTTGCATCGCAAGCGCGACGCAGCTCCAGCAAGGCTCTGGGGTGACCTACCTTTACAATGCTGTGTCAATCCTTACGCCTGCTTGAAGCAGGCGCAGGGTTTTGACGCAGCATGGGCTCAAAAGTGACTGAGTAAAATCTTGTAGATTTCGCTCATCCACTTTTAGGAGGCGTTCCTGCGCTGGAACGCCCCCCCCCTGCGCAGGAGTGCCTATTTCTGGCGCAGGGCTTTACAACATGACACATCTCCCAGATGAGTCACGTTGTAAATACCCCGCAGCATGGCACTGGTTTTGTGACGCAACGGTGGCGTAAAAGAGCCGCAAGAGGCTTGTAAATTTGCCCTTGTATACTTTTGAGTGCTGGGTCATTCCCTTGCTCAGTTTGTGGGTAACCTGTCACTTAGTGGTGTGACTGGAAGCTGTTTGAGTAGCTGGTAAGCCTTAATTTTTGCTTCCCAGAACCCAGCATTCATGAGTGCATATTATACATGGCACCCTCGTGGGGTAGGGGGGCACTGTGTTAATCGATAACTTATGATATAAAGGCACCTGCTGCAGAGTTCTTTGTGCCCCCAGCCTAGAGGCAACAATGAAAATGTCAAGATAAATCTTGTGATTAATGTTCCTGCTAGAGAGAGAAAGATCGGAGTTTTATCTAGTGGCAGTTTTGACTCACCATGAAGCAGCATGGGTCAATATGCCTGCTGCAAAGAACAGATCTGTATTTTATGTGGATAGCTGAGTGGATTAGTAAAGTCAGCCTTTACCAGAGTTTTAAAACAAATTAAATGTATGTGAGAGAGGGTTATGGAGAGATGAGGGTCACTTTTGGTGGGTGGTAGTGAGGAAATCCAAGGAGGAGATCATATGGGGGGAAGGGCCCCAAAAATAATTGTCATCATGGGCGCTACCAAGGGATGATTCTCCCTTGGATCCAACTTTCAGGCATCCACCTTTGAAAAAAAGGCATGCTTAGGGAAAGCAGACTAACCCACACATTAATTCAGAGACTGTTATCTGAAATCACAAGGTCGTGCACTCAGCCAGGCACTACCAGGCTTTCATGCCTATGGCTTTGGAAGCTCTGTACAGTGAGGCTCTAGTGCCCCATATCAGAGAATGAGTTTAACTATGCACCGGTAACAGTAGAAAGTCTTCCATCGAGGAATATGCTGGCCATTGAACTCCAAGTTCGCAAGCATGCTCATGAGCTCTGGAGATGCCATTTTTAAGCATGCATTCTTCAAGGCCTTGTACTGAAAGTGCCAACCCCTTTAAAAAAAGTTTTTATTTGCTTCTGGTAACTTCCAATCTAAGTGTATTATGGTGATGGCCTCTTTCCTGTAGCATAATGTAGTATACTCCTACATGGTTCAGGGTGATATGTTTCTCAAGACGTAAGGTAAGGAACTGTACCGGTACATTGCTCAGCCTTTAGGGATGTATCTGTGGCACAAGTTCAGCATGCACAGCTCCTTGCCCGGCTCAGCAGCACTGTGTGGCAATGCTCAGCCTTGGCAAAGAAGCTGTAGAATAAAAGCTAATGACATCGCATAACCTCATGGATGGCACTCAGGCTACTGACACACCTCCTCGTTCCTAGACTATGCTCTGGAGGACTACAAGTGCAAAGAAGCTGCAGAACAAAAACAGCTAATATCAAATGGTTCTTTGACATATTATTGCCATATCTGTGTAGGCTACTCGGATGCTAGCCATCTTGGCTAAAAGCCTACAGACTTTGTCAGCATCCCAATAGAAGCTCTTTGTCACCCCTCTTCCCAACCCCAAAGGACTGGGTTTTCTAGAAGTACAAGACTGACACATTTGGACCTTAATTACTGAATGCATCCAAGCAACGCTGTTGAAAAACCAACCTTCTCCTTTTCCACCCAGCGAAAGCCTTCCAGGCAGTAAGTCATTGTTATTTGAAACAGCCCAGCCACATCATGAGTGTACTAAAAGACACACAATTGATGGACGGAATGCAGAACAAATCAAAACATTCACCCCCAGTCAAGAGATCTGGGTTAAATCCATCATTGTTTTGCTCACCAAGCCACCCAAGTTTAGACCTGGCCATATACAAATCAGCCTTGACACTGTGCTTTTTGGGAACAGTCCAGCCGGAACTGCCAATCTCTAGACAGGCACACAGGTGCAGACCCTTCAAACAGATTGTGAAAATGTGTGTGCACCAGGCCTGTGCAATACCATCCTCAGTGCTGAAGGCTGCCGGAATGTAGCAGATGCAGGGACAGGAAGGGATGCAGTGAGTCAGGGATGAGGTGTTATGCCAGAGCTGGGTATGGTTAATTGTACTTGAAGGTCAGGGAACGCTTCAAGTCAAAATTGGTGGTACCTCTTGTCTAATTTGACAAACAAGCGCCCCTCATAGGATTTTTTTTTAACATCCTAAAACTAGTATTTTCAGTTTATAAAAAGTTTGAAACCGGTTTGAGTTCAACTGTTCACACTATATTTGTTTGTTCTTACTCTCCTCTGAAGTCTGGGTGGTGTACCTTAACTAATTCCGGCCCTATAAACCAAAAATATAGTAAAGCTTTTCAATGAAATAGGGGAAGACATCTTTTAAAAGAGGCCTGTTATTCTTCAGCTGTGTGGGTGAATGAATGGCTTGTGTAGGGCAGAGGTGTAACCAGATTACCTCACTGTTCTTCAGCTTGTTGGAGGACTAAGGGAATGGAGATTTCAGGTAGGTTTTGAGTCTTGTGTTGAAGTTGAGGAAGCTGCACTCAGCGCAGAGGGTCTGAGTGTGGGCCTTTCCAAACAGAAGTTTTTGGGATGTGAGTCTAGAGCAGAGTGGGTATCTGGAGGAGGTTTTTATTGCTGCAAAGATATGATGAGTACTTCTTGGATGGATGGATGTCGTTACTACGCATGCATTTACAACGCATGCCTTTACGACGCAACTTTTACAACGCAAGTCGTTACAACGACTTGCGTTGGGGGTGCTGGATAGTGAATAGTTTAATTTACTATTCCAACTACAGTCCCCGTGGATAGTAGGGAAGGAGTTGGATAGTAAATTAAACTATTCCCTATCCTGGAGCGGCCCCCAGCGCAAGTCGTTGTAACGACTTGCGTTGTAAAAGTTGCGTCGTAAAGGCACAGCGTTGTAAAAGTTGGGTAGTAAACGCTGTTCCCCTTCTTGGATGCATATGGTGTGAGGTAGAGTGCTTTGAAGTTGATTTGGGTGCTGATGGTGAGCCAGTCATGTGCACCCAGCTTTGACATATGGAGTGTTGATGGAAATAATCTGCCCTGACCCCCCGGCTGTATGAATTCGAGATGGGGGTCACTGTTACCTCCAACTAACCACACTGCTTCAAGCCCCAGACCGACAGAGGGGTGACCTGCTGACTGTGATGTCAGACACTGCTCACTTGCCTCCCACAGTGCCAGTAATTTAACACTGAACATCTGTGCTTGAGTGACTAAATGAGTCACCCAGTATTGTCTGCTGCCAGCTGAGCTGCCCCATTCGTGCCACTGTCTGTGCCTGTCTGCCATTCTGAGTGTCTCTGTTCCTTTGACAACTCATCAAAAGCCCACACTCCCAAAAGAGTCTCCCTCCCACTCAGACCCCACTCCCAGTCCACATCGCCCACACTGCAGTGCCTTCCTGACCTACAAGGCCTAAGGGCGCAGGAGACCCAAGAACCAGGCAAGACTATCCCCCAATGTGGACTGAACGCATTGGAGCTTGGTCCAGGACTCAGCAGACAACCGGACTGATACGCTGAGAAGAACTGCCTGACCCAGAGACACTATGGTCCCACTGTGCCAGGCAGTCATTAAAACCCACCCCATGTGGCACCTGCCAGCTTTTCCAGCCTGAGAAAGACTCAGGACAAGACACACATCTTGGTTGCCGGCTGGGCTGCGAACACTATCAAACCACATGCTTACAGATTGGCATGACTTGGGAGTGACACAGGTGGGGGATTTCTTTAATGATGGAAAGATGATGACATTTGAAGACTTTCGCATTACACACCTGGGAGGTCGTTCTTGCTACACGCAGGGGTGAAATGTTACATAGCACAGGCATGGGCCCCTGACGGGACGGAGCCACCCACGAACCCACTAATCATGACGCAATATCTAATGGGGGCTGGCAGCCACCTGACCAGGTGGATAATGCATGGTATAAGAGAGGGCAGGGCCATCTCGCTACAACCATTACGAGATAAGTGGGAACATGACATTGAGAGAACACTCAGAGATAAGGAGTGGGACAGGATCTTGAAGTACCCCAAAAAGGTATCGAGGAACCAGAAGTTTAAATTCATACAGCTCATGCTCCTCCACCGAGCATATCTGACGCCTCACCGCCTGCACACTATGTTCCCAGACACTCCTGATACATGCCCGAGGTGTGGGGGGGAGGATGCCCGACTGGTTCACATGCTGTGGGCTTGCCCTAAGCTGGGGTACTACTGGACCGCAGTACAATCTGACCTGGCTAGACTAGTCCCTTCCAAGCCATACAACAAATTGGAATATACCCTCCTGGGACTGGGCCCTGTGGAGCGGAGGAAGAGTGTAGGCACACGGTTTACAGACTTAGCCATGATATTAGCGAAGCGTGCGATCACCATGAGGTGGAAGTCCCCCAAGCCACCGGACCCTGAGATGTGGAGGGCGGAGCTAGTGAGGTGGGGGAAGGCTGAAAGTACGACGTTGCAGCGCAAAGAACGCAGAGGGCTTAGGAGACACCCCATTTCCCTAGACTGGAATGCCTTGCTGGGGTCCTTTGAGTCGGGGAACGATTCAGAGTCAGAACACACTGTAGACTTGGGTCACCAGGAATGGGTGTAGTCCCACCTCATAGACTGACACTTATGAGGCGCTCACCGATAGGTAGGACCCATCGCACGAACTACAGGTGCACAGCTACAGACGGCGCTAACACAACAGTGTCTAACCCCACATACCCCTAGTACGCATACAGCAGGTATACTGCAACACACGCTGTATATATGTGTAAGAATGTCCGACACCACGGGCTGGTATAAATGTGAATAGGAAGTGCCTGGAGGGGGGGAGGGCGAGGGTGGGGGGAGTTTAGCTTGGGTGTTGTGATAACATAATGACAAATGAAAAATGTGTATATCCTGTCAGTGCGACCATATGATGCAAATATGTGACTCATGTACCGACCTGTTATGCACTGCTTACTATAACTTCATATATCCTGCTAATAAAGAAATTTTCCACAAAAAAAAGACACACATCTTGGATGGGAGGACTTGTACTGGGGAGGCAGTCAGAGCACCAGAGGGAGGCTATTATGGCAACTACACCAGTTAGTCCCACATGCTCCAAACCCACACCTTCAGGTATGGAGTTTGGAGGGGAAATGACTTGTTGTTACACTACATAGTATGCAGTTTGCTAGTAATGTGGACTTAAAAAATATTTTCAATTTTTTCTATTGAAATATATTTAGGCTTTCCTATTCTCAGTTTCTATTTTTAGTAAATTCTGGTGGCGTTTTTCAGTGTTTTCAAATGATTTCAATACCTTAAAAAACTGTGGTTATCAGTGGTTACACATTTTACTGCCAATAAAAACAACAGCAACAGTGTTTTTCCTGTGGTTTTGGTACGTTTTGCTTTTATTATTGCTTGCTTTCTGCACTGAGAGTACTTCTTCAGTGAGTATACTTGGTAGACAAGAGTGTTTTTGGATTCTAGTTATTTTATTATGTCCACTACAGGAGTCATGTTTTCTTGTAAAAATCTAAGAATGCCGTAGAGTGCACTTTTTTCACATCACTATCAATATGAGACCGAAGATCCTCACAATTCTTGCCTTTGGCATCATCACTCAGCAAAGATTCTGTAAACTGTTGGCACACGGATAATATAGCATCATTGGCTTCTAGGATTGAGAACCACCAGTTAAATGACATGGTTGTGACAACTCTTTTTTTGAGGCTCCAAAAACACAAAATTAGAAATATTTGTGTTTTAGTTACCACGCTTAACAAAACAGTGCACCAAAATGGACTAAAACGTCTATAGCATTCTTCATAAACTCTGAAGATTGTAAAAATGCTGTCAGCATACTATCTAGCAAGTGGCACGGGTCTCTTACAGGAAAGCTCTTCAGCTCAGGTATCGATTTTGACAGGTCAACACACAATTTTTTCACATTCGTAGCTGAATCCCTGCAAATATAAACGATATCACTCAAATCTTTGTTGAAGTTTTTAAGAATTTTTTGCAGCAGCATTCCAAGCGACACTACACTGCATGTTTTACAAAAGTCTTGTGTCATGTTTTCACCATTATCCCAGATGCTTGGTGACAGCACTCTTTTCACATATACCTGCCACTACACCTTGCTGTGAATGTTTAAAGCGTTTGGTGATTCTCCTACTATCAATACTGACTCGCTAGAAAAGGGGGCTGATGTATCAACGGATTTTACCCATTCACTGTGGGTAAATGTGATGGTAAATATTGGGAAAGATTCTTATGTACCAAGCCATTTTACCTATCAGTGAAAGAATCAAACGTAGTCAAAATATCAATTATGATTTTGTTATTTCCTGATTCTAAACCCCTCATCTTTAGACCAAAGACCACAAAACTGAAAAAAGCAAATGGAAGAAGAAACAATATTTTAGTGACATCCCTAAACAACAAAATTCAAGCAGAATAGTGTTAGCCCATTCTTTTTTTGCTGCTACCTTGTATAACAAAGTTATTTTGCATTAGCCCCTTCAGGAAGAAATACATGCAACTCTTTCACGATACTTTTCCTTTCTTCGAATGGCATTTAGTTTGTGGTTGTGCTGGTGTTTTTTCAGTGTTTATATGTTTACACTAGTGATGGCTATTTCCATTTTGGTAGGGTTGTATCCACCATTATAGGTTTAAACCTAAAACCGGATAACTGATATATATTGTTTAAGGAATACAGTATGAGTATACAAAGTTTTATTTGTCGAACACCATTTGAGGTGCCCATTCGCCTCTATGTTTTTAGGACAAATACGGATGACCTCTTTCCTTTGAGGTGATATAACTTTTATATACATTTTCTCCCATGAACCAACATTGCAAAACTATCTGTTCCCGTTTGTTTTTCCGATCAACACAACACTGGTATTCAGTTCTTTCTTTCCTCCTGATTTTTCTATTGCTCTGTGTTGGAGAAAAATTGCTCACTTGGAAAAAAATGTCCCTTTTGTCACTGCAACTGAAGTAGGACAAATCAGCCTGACCACACAATGTATGTGTTATTCAGCCAGTGTGTCAGTGCAAGTGCAGAAGCCACAACATTAATATAAGGTGCATGGGTGTGCAGTGTTACCACCTTACTAGACGATGCTTTATCAGCATGGAATTTAACATAAATGTATCCCCTGCCCATTTCCCAGGATATGCTCAGAAAAATTATCAATATATGAAAGTTTGGCCTTACACACATCAAGGCGATCAAGGATATCGCTGTGATCTCTATTAAATTTGTAGGTTTATATATTTAAATTTGTAAATTTATATTATGTGGCTTATCACCCTTGAGGGTTTCAAGGCGATGTCCTTGGGCACAGAGGGATTATGTGAATTGTACAGTGAATCACGGTAGTTGAGCTGATGCCGAGACAGATACCCGGTTCCCCAGCTCCCGAGTCGGCAGCTTTGACCATTGCACCACAAACCTCTCATGTTGTGGGGTAACACCAGTGATCAGACCGTGAAATGCTGTGCTATCCACTATCTTTAGTGATCTAATTTGTCGGTATTTGTTTGGTGCATCCACTGATACCACTTGTCTGTCCTCACCAGCTGATGAAGTAAAGATGAGATGCATTAGAGGTATAAAACGCAGGCGGTGTCTATGTGGGTGCAAGTACTTTGTTTACAAATGATGCCTACAGACCAATAGTATGACACCAAAGGAATTTTTTAACCCATTTCAAATAAAAAAATTGAAAATTATGCAGTAAAATACCCCATTTTAATTTATTTTTTCAAAATGTTTTTGTGCTGCAACCGATTTATCATCTCAAGCTCCTGGCATCAACTAAGACCTCTTTATACCATAACTTTAAGAATCCAGCGACCATCAATAACCCAATGAGAGTTTGTGTTTGGAAGACAGCATTTAAAGAATATCACTGGTCAGACGCAGAGTTTCACATGAGAACCCTTTCCTTTACCCCACCAGAGCACATACAAAAATACGAAGCATTATTTTTTAGAAGGCTTTGAGACTTTTTAAATGCAGACAATATTTAAAATGATTATTGCAGATATTAAAATAATTGTAGCCATCATAAATATACAGAGTATTTATTATGAATGCTGGTGTCACAGGACACTCAACAAGTTCTCATTTGCCCTGGCTAAAAGTGATTTGCACTGGAAGGCATGGCATTACTTGCTTGTGTACTTGAATGCTGAGGGCAGGCAGCTGGGGACTGACTGACAGCAAGTACAGTTTGTTTTTCTGAGGCACCAGAGTGTTCTGAGACTGCAGCCTTGTAGCAAAACGGACAGGTTCCTGTGGAATTGAAATGTTTCTCTCTCCGAAAGGATGGAAAAAGCTGGTTTTATACCGATTTCCAAAAGCATGCTGTGAAATATTATTGTCAAGCGTGATGTAACATGAGAGAAAATCAATGAGAAGTTTACATACATAGGGGGCGATTAAGATGTCGGGAGGACGCCGTCTCGTAAACAGGACCGACCGACATCCGGTTGACGGTCCCGACTGCCTCATTTGGATGCGACCGAACACTGTTTGGTCACATTCCACATTTCCTTATGAGAGCATGCATCGCGGCAGCAAACTGGCCATAATGCATGCTACCATAGGGAAATGGGAGGTGTTGTTTATCCCTGCACCGCGTGGCAGGCACCTATAGGTGGCTACCATGGGGTGCAGGAATCAACACGGGGGCACCATAGGTGTCCCCTCAGCCCCCAAAAGGAGGCCCCACACACAAGCGGGCTCTGATGGGGGCCCCCTAACATGCTTTATGACATGGTGTCCATGTTGGACAGGCCAATATGGAAACCTTGCCGGAAACCGAACATTGTATTCCCAAGGGCAGAAAGGCCTGCCCATTGAGATTACGAACTGGTTTTGACTGGCCAACGGGCTCCAAGCCCCATAGTCTTTCTACGCCACTATAAAACATTATTGAAAATATATATATAGGCGTATGAATATACAAACTCAATCAATCAATTAATAAAAGCCTGTATTCGGCAGCATAAAATGTGCCCATAAAAGCAGACTCACAATACAAGTGAAGTTAAAATGACAGTTCATAAAATTAGATAAGAAAATGTGCATACAGCACATAATAATATAATGCGAAAACATGCAAACAGCACAAAATAGGGAAATTATAACAGTATGGACTTGCGTGCTCACACAGAAAGTTTTAAAAAATGCCCCTGTATACAAAATAACATTAATTTCAGATAAAAGTAATAAAAATCTGAAAGCTGGTCTACATTGGCCAATTTTGTGGCAATACTTTTTTTAAAAGGCAATTTACAAAAGAATATAAAATGAAGCAAGCCTTATCCTGATAAATTATCACATGGGCAGGACTTAGCATCAAGATTCTGTGTGTAGCCCAGAGAGAAACAAGGCAAATACTTTACAGTATCAGACTTAAATCAAAACAATAAAGAGCTCCCCCAACCTAACAATGGTTATCTGTTCCACCAAAAGCCTTACCCATCAGGTTTCCTCAAGATTGTAAAAAGCTCTGGCCACACTCTTTCAGATAGTTATGTGGCAGGTTGATGGGTCCGCAAAAAAATGTTCCATTCCAATTTTGCTATTTGCAGCTTTAACATGCACAATCCAAGGGATCTCTAACCCTTTGTCTAAAGAAAGGCAATCAGCTAATATGTCTTTGCTCATGCAGTCTCATTATTTTTCCAAATTGAGAGCCATAATAAGGTGGGCCGGATCTTGATCTGGTCTTCTATAAAAGAGAGACCAAGTTCTTCGTGACAAATAGAATTTGAGTCAGAGTGGGGAACAGATATATTTTTGTGAAGAAATTTGTTTTCTTCTCTGTGGATGGCCACACAGTTTGAGATCCGCCACTCCTCGGCTCCATATATAAAGCTATTGAAATGCATTGAGACCTATACATTTCCAATAGAGGAGCAAAACAACCTCCCCTCCAGGGGTTGGGGAGACTACAAAGAGACCCATTGGCCATTGGAAATTTGGTGTCAAGATATGCAAGACTGGCCAATCAAGAACCCTGAGCCAAAAAATAAATACTCAAATAAGGAAAGGTATTGATCCTGCTTAATGGGCGGGATGAATAAATAAATAAACGTACCTTCTCCGTCGTGCCACTGCATGCCACTCCTGCCGCCGCACCCCTCTTCTCCTTTCTCAGGCAGTGCCTGGGAGCCTGGGCATGTTCTTTACGAGGCTGTGCAACAAAGCCCAGTGGAGAACATGGCTAGTGCGCATGATGGTTTGCCCGGCCCTAGAGGAGGCCTTAGAGGAGTGCAAACCACTCATCCCCTTCTCTGGCGTCACAGAGCCAGCCCCCCACCCCAAGTCTTGTTATTATCTTTTATGTTTTCTTTTTTGAACTGCTGAAAAAGCAGTAAGGTAATTCTCCGCTGCCTTAACAGACGAGCTAACACTGCACCGATTATCACTACAGAATCGAGATGTGAGATTGGCCCATAACTTGCTGGGTCTGCTTTGTCGCCTTTTTTAATATAGGGAAAATTGTCAAACACGTTTAAGTACTGCAGGTTTTGAGGATACCGCAGCCATGAGCATATTGTTGTAAGTGGGATCCGCAGATCAATGTTATCTTTAAAGCTTGGGCATCACCTACTCTAGTGCCTTCCAAAACTGTGAAGTGGCGAGATGCCTATCTCTGCTCCAAAACCATGTGGGTGGCTTGGAAGTTCTGAAAAGTTTTCTAAGAATGTTTGTCCTGCAATCCTTCCCTGTTCCACGTCGCTATATCTTACAGCAAGCTAGAAAAAGTGGGTTCTGTCACACATTCTGTTTCAAGGAAATCAAAACAGAATATACTGTGTACCGTTTAAATGTATGTGGTATTTTTATACTAGCACCTTAGCCAAAGGCAGCGGAGTACTGTACAGGATCAAAGGCAAGGATTTAGTTAACAAGTGATTTGAGAGGTAGCTGATGAGGGCTGTTACCACATCATGATGTAGTGTTCTCCAAAGAGTGGCAGCTTCAGCTCTTTCCTAAATTGGAGAAGAGTTGGGGTGGCCCCAATGAATGCATGATGTTGTTCCAGATCCTGGATGCCTAGGAGGGAAAGGGCAGTTGCCTTGTATATTTTGACACTTGTTTGTCAGCAGCCTATTATTGGTCTGGCTATGGATGTGCCTATAATCACCAGACAGCGTGATCATGTCAGCATGATATGAGGGGTTTAGGTCTTGATGGGTTTGCAGCTGGCTTTGAAGATGATGAGAACTGGCAAGGGGAACCAGTGGACGTTCCACCAGGATGGGGGCGATGTGATCATATTTCTTCAGGCCCTGGATTCGACATGCTGTGATGTATAGGATGCCTTATGGTAGGCTGGTGTGGAGTCAGTGATGCCTTGGAGGAAAACATACATCATCTAGATGGGATAGTACGACAGCTTGAACTGCTGTTTGGAAGTTAGTTCCTGGGAGGAATGGTTTCACTTTCTTCAATAGAGAGTTGGTGCCAGACCGTCTAGGTTTTCTGGGTCTTTCTTCACTGCATTAAAGTTTTCTTAATCCATGTGACCCCTACTTTGAGCTACAAATGTAAAAAGTGCTTTAAGTTTGAGGTATCAAATGTTTGTATGTGAATTTGATAATCTTTGGAGTTGGTGAAGTTCATCTACCGTTCAACAAGAAATAAATTGAGAAGAATTTTATTCCAAAGACATTTTGCCATCCTCAACCACCACCATCCCATCAGAGTGGCCAAGAGGACCTCCTTCAAAGACCGCCTCGACAACAACGCACACAATAGCAAGGGGCTCTTCAACATCGTGAAGGAACTCTCCAACCCCAGCTTCAACACCAACGACATCCGCAAGCCCTGTGCTACTCCCTCGCCACCTTCTTCCACCGCAAGATAGCAGACATCCACGACAGCTTCAACACCCAGACAGCTCCAACAGTCAGCAACACAACAGACCCTCCGCACACTGTTGACCATGACCCCTTGCTAGCCTGGGCCAGCGTGAGCGTCGATGACACCATCAAGACCATGAGCACAATCCACTCCGGCTCTCCGTCAGACCCATTCCCGCACCACGTCTTCAACAAAGCAAGCAGCTCCATCGCACCCCACCTGCACAACATCATCAATCTCTCCCTCGAGGCCGCGACCTTCCCACAGAGCTGGAAACACGCCGAGATTAACGCCCTACTCAAAAAGCCTAAGGCAGACCCAAGAGACCTCAAGAACTTACGACCCATCTCTCTGCTCCCCTTGGGTCATTTTAGAAAATCGTCAACAGACAGCTAACCCGATACCTCAAAGAAAACAGAATCCTGAACCCTTCCCAGTCAGGGTTCCGCAGCAACCACAGCACCGAGACTGCCCTCATTGCCGCCACCGACGACATCAGGACCCAGCTGGACAATGGTGAGACCCCAGCACTCATCCTCCTAGACCTCTCCGCCGCTTTCGGCACCGCCTGCCACCGCACTCTACGCGCACGCCTCCACGCTGCAGGGATCCGAGACAAGCCTCTGGAATGGCCCATCTCCTTACTCTCCGGCAGAACCCAGAGCGTCTGCCTCCCCCCATTCCGTTCCAAAGCCTCCGAGATCATCTGCGGCGTACCCCAGGGATCCTCCCTTAGCCCGAAACTGTTCAACATTTACATGGCCCCGCTCGCACATGTCGCCCGACAGCATGGCCTCAACATAATCTCCTAAGCCGACGACACTCAACTGATCCTCTGCCTCACCAAGGACCCCATCACCACCAAAGCCAAACTCCACGAAGGAATGAAGGTCGTCGCCAAATAGATTAAGGTCAGCCGTCTGAAGCTGAACTGGGAAAAGACGGAGGTCCTCATCCTCGGCTCCAACCCTTCAGCCTGGGATGACTCCTGGTGGCCGACGGCACTGGGGGCAGCCCCGACACCCACCGACCACGCACGCAACCTGGGAATCATCCTTGACTCAACGCTCTCAATGACCAAGCAAGTCAGCGCCGTCTGCTCCTCCTGCTTCAACACCCTCCGCATGCTCCGCAATATCTACAGATGGATCCCGACAGATACAAGAAAGACAGTCACCCTGGCCCTCGTCAGTAGCAGACTCGACTACGGAAATGACCTCTACGCGGGAGCCCCAACCAAGCTCATCAAACGACTACAACGCATTCAAAACACCTTGGCATGACTGATCCTCGACGTACCACGACACGGCCACATCTCCCCCCACTTGAGACACCTACACTGGCTCCCCGTCAACAAACTCACATTTAGCGATTGCCTATTACAGAATTTTACCGATTCGCAAATAGGTATTCGCTAAATGTAATGTAATAAAAAAATTGCTAAATATTAGCGATTACCAAAACTTTGCAATCACAATTAGCGATTATTTGCTAATCGCTAATTGCGAATGTTGCCCTTAGGAGCAGCATGATGACCTCACAACTGAGGCTTGCCATGCTGTTTACGAGGGTCTGAGGCTGAGTAAGAGACAAAGAGAAGGATCTCAACACCCGGGAGCGCAGTCACAGTGAAGAGTTATGCGCAGCCACCAAGCATGGCATCCCAGGAGAACAGAAAGTAGGCTGGAGGATGGAAAAAAAATGAAAAAGTGAAAAAGAATTAAGGTCCAAATAGAGGAAGTGCCCAAGAGACATGAAAAGTTGTTTGGAATGAACTCCCTCCATGTTCCATAGTTGGAGAAATGGAAAACCTGGCTGGAAACCCACGAAAAAATCAGAGCAATGAGGTCACACAGCGCTCCATTGAAGAAATATGCAAGTGCTGGTGTGACGTGGATAAGGGCAAAGAAGAAGGTAGCAAGCAGGCTTGTTGAGGCAAAGAAGACCAGCGGAGGACCAACCACCCAGCCAGCATCAACGCCTCCTGAGGAGTTGGTGGACCCCACCATACAGACTGAATCCATCATTGGTGTCAAGGACATCAACACCTCCGCCGCCTCACCACCAGCCAAGGTAAAATTAATGCTAAAGTACACTTGCCCCCTTTAAGTGACAAAATGCACACTTAGTAAGGCCAGGCAAACCTGTTGAACTGCCATTCCAGTCCACTTCTTCGCTGCTACCCAGCAACGCATCATGGGAGTTGTAGTCAGGAACACAAGATGCAAAAAGAGCAGGCAAAAACTAGCAGCATAGGTGCATTTAAGTACTACATGCACGTGACAAATGGACAAACCGTGTTTTGCTAAATTAAATCAATTTGTATTTAAACACTAAGGGGGTCATTAGGATCTCGGGAGTATCGCCACCGCCCCCCAATGGCCGTGGCGATCCGCCGGAGATCCGTCCCCGCCCGCCACCCATTTCCCCCCGCCATATTACTATGGCAGGGGGACCACGATGGACGGAAAGACCGGCCGCCGCTTTCCGCCTGGTCGACAAGTCGACCGGGCGGAAAAGAGTTTAATATGGTGGCAGTGTCTGCTAGACACCACCATCCATATTATGATGGGGGCGGACACATGCCTTTCCGTGTTGACATTGCCGCCACGGAAAGGCATGCGGGAATCTCTTGCCCGTTGCGGGCCCCCAGGGACTCTGGGGGTGGGGGGTGCACATGGAGGGGTACCTATGATACCCCCCGGCATTGCAATGTACAATGTGGCAGGCACTGCGAGGTGCCTGTCACATTGTGCATGACGTGCATTTTAGCATTGTGGCGAGGGGTGCTTTCAGCACAGCCTGCCGCATTGTTAAATATGCGGGATGCGCCCGCCACTGTGGCGAACGCATCCTAATGGCCCCCACGGGATCCCCGATATGTTTGATTTAGGTATGGGGTGAGAATGAAGGCCCGCGGAGCATATACGCTGTCAACTACAGGGTCCCTCCGTAAGTTACTGCTGAAAACCTTTGCAACTGTGCACACCCATAAAAGGGGTCCCATGTTTCACCTTGTATGGCTCTGTAGTCTTAAATTATATTATATCTGAGTATGGATAGTTAGCAATTTAGCAATCCTGTTATTAGAAGAGAATGGGTTTAAGTGCAAGGATGAGAAAGTTCTGTGTAAAAATCATGCCCATGCTTTCCTGTATGAAAGTTTGTGGGACTAACAGAGAAATGAATCATTCCACTTATTTTTACTTCTCTTTGATAGGCCTAACATCCCTTTTAACATTTTAGCACAGCATCTTTTAATGTCTTCACTTTTTGCTCTGGGTAACATGGCTGTTCTTTTCAGCATAGCTACTACCTCTTTCAGTCTTCCAGTGTCTATTCTCTCTGCCTCACTTTCCAGACCTTTTTCCCAACCTTATACTCGGCCGGAGGAAGATCTCACTTAATTGTTGTCCCACAAATGGAGGTCGAAACGCGTACGTTATTATGTGCCATTTACAACTGTAAAAGATTTCCACAACACAAAACACAAAAACAGACACCTATATAACATTTGAGCACCCCTTCAGTGCCCTCATATGGAGCCTCATTGGATGCAAGCATTCATCCATGGGGTACAGCTGTCTAAAAAGGAATTAAGGATTCGCATACCTATTGATTTCTGTATAGAAGTCAGAAACTTTTTTATGTTGCCTGTTCCTTTAAAACATATGTTTTGTTCCTATTTGAATGTGATTAATTTGCATGAATGCTTCACGCTGCTTGTTTCATGTTAATGATTGTCTCCTCCAAAAGACTGCTAAATATAACTCAAGGAATTATTTATGATTCAAAATTTGAAAAACAAACATGATGAATAAAGTCTGCATATTGAATATACATGAAAAAGTGTAGAGGATTAAGGGGTATGGAGGGTCTTCTGTACTATGACAAACATTTATATGGCATCATGTTTTCGTTTTTTGGTATATCCTTGAAATAAAGGAATAATAACCATAGCCGCAGCATGGCAAGGCCAGACCGATTGGCTTTGGCAATGCCTGCAATACATTTAGAAGACGAGCCACCTTACCTGGTCTTTTGCTTAAAGTTTGATAGTCATGCTTGTTATACATCTATTCAGGTACTCACTGTTAATTTGCCTCCCTTGCTTCCAATCCTACATTATCCAGAACATCAATTATTTGTGGTCCTCTTTGTAATGTGCATTGATTCCCACAGATTGTCAACATCTGCACCTTCAGGGCCAGAGCCATTATCTGTGGCAGCTTATGGATCATTTAGTGCTGCCTCCAATCTTTGTCCTGGCAAAGTATACGAAGTTCACAACATCTACAGTGGGTACCAGTTGCATCCAGAAAGCAAGGGGGAAGTCCCAATAGAAACATATCATAAGTAGAAGCCTCTATAGTTTGTAATACTGTTCAGTAACTACCTTAAATTACAGGAAAGATCTCAAATCTTTTTTGTCTAGGGATATCTAGATCTGCCTCGACCCGAGGTAAAGACTGGACTTGGACGTCTCCGCCCTGGGCCTTCAGACCTTCTACTAATATCAGCATCAAAGACATTCTATTTGCCAGACATTCTGCTGTTTGATCAGCACAAATGACTTCTTTTTATTGTTTTGTGAACTTCTCCCTTTGTCCATTCTCACTTCCTTACCTTCTCTTATGAGTGCTTTGAGGTAGGCATCTGGCGATAATTAACCATTATGGATAAGTCCTGAAATGAAGTTGGATTGTATCAACTTTGCCAAGTTTTTTTACTACATAGCCACTTTTAGAAATGTATTTGATTTGAAGCCTATTTTTGATAGATAGTTCTCCAGTTAAAAAGGTATTTCACCTGCAGGTGAAGTTTAGTAAAGGTAACAAACTTTTGCACCTTCACAACAACCAGCTGGTAGAATTATAATGCTGTGCACCAGCCATCACTATTTAGACTCTGCCTGCCATAACTGGATTGAAATCACTTTATTTTTATTACCTGATGGAACAGTAGACAGTGTGGCTTCAGGAAGAATTCAGACTGGTCAGATACCACTAACCCTCACTTGATGTTCCATCAATTTATTTATTGTGGATTTTCACCATGATTGCAGCTTTTTGGTGACTTATTGGTAAACAATGATCTAAAATGGAGTGCCTGAAATGCTTCAAATCCGTGCCGTGCATGGCTTACAAAGAGGGTGCCTGTCAGGCCTGCCCCTGGAAAAAGGTATGAGCAGAGGTAACAGACAGAAGGTGGTTCAAGGATCTGTAACATGTGAGGAAAGCTATACAAGCAGAAATGGAGTACTTGTCAATATTGCATAAAGATATATTAAACCTGAACGCCCGCGATGAGAAACTGCTTGTTCGCATTGTGAAAGCTGCCGCTGGAGTAAAAATGTATTCAAGCAACAGAAAAGGGAAAGAAGGGACCGCTTGCGCTGTGCAAGGTGCCGTTCGTGATGATTGCACAGTGCGGACAAGCATCCGCACTGTGCAATCTCTGCGAACAGCATTTTTCTATGGAACTCTGCCGCTTGCGGAGCGTCACGTAGTGTGGCAGAGTTTTTTTGCCACTTCCCGGAGTTGCGCGTAGTGCAACTCCGCGAACTCCGCCCAGGGTTAGTCACACCACATTCAAGTGAGCAGTAGACGCTGATCCGTATACATGCACATATCATGCCATGCTCTATCTCTAGTTCCTTGTTGTAGTACAATAATCCAGTGATTCTTATAGACATATCAAAACGTGAAATAAAATGCATTAGTAAAAACGTAATTGTCTGAAATTCTTGTTTATCAGCTGGCTTTATACTTTGGTTTGCTTCAATAATGTGCTTAAAGTGACAGGCTCCATCGACATATCAACACGTTCCTACCCTTTCTTGAATCCAGGTCTTCTTCTGGGCTGGTTATAATACTCGTTTTCCCTCATTTGCTCCTCTGGTTGCTTGCTGTCATGCATGTGAGCACCAATATGGTAATCTGGCCTTTTTGCTACTAGGTATACTTTAGTTAATTAGTATTGGCATTGTATTAGTTTGAGAAAAAAAATATCCTTTTGGATGCAAAAGTGTCTTATCATTTGGGAAAAACGTTTGCTGAATTAAAAAATTTAAGCTGGTATATCCTATTAGAGCGCTGAAATTCAGAATATTCTGAAAAGCACTATATTCATGTAATTCTGAAATAAAATATACACAATTACTCCCGCAAGATTGGAATCCTCACTAGTCGATTATAGTACAAAAAATTAAAACAAAAATGTGCTTTGTTGAAAATGATTTACTACTTCCTATATTCACGATTACTTGAACCGAGTCACACTCCTTTCCTGCACTCTCAAAAACCATTTAGTTGTGTTCTGGAAATCTATAGCTGCACCTCAGACATTCAGTTCTTGTTTCCTAAAATGTAAAAGTCAGAGCATCAGCTATGCAGCCTCTTTCATTCTGATTGGAGATGTCAGTCCACAGTTTTTTTAGCTTCTTCCAAAAGTGGAAACACAGATCCCATCAGGTTGTTTTTGGCGACCTGGCCACTGCGTTGTCTTGTGTGCCACTTTGGATTACTGTGTGGTGTCAAGAGATATTACCGGGCATGACACCTGGGTTGCAGAACTGTCTGCCTGTGGTCAGGTTCTTTGTTAAAAGATTTCTGCGCTACCTTCATGCCACCTCCACCCTGTCGAATGCCCTCTTGGAAAATGGCGGCGCGTGTGTGCGAGACAGGCGCGCGGCACCGGGATGGGGCCAATCCTGCTTCATGAGCATCCATTGAATATTCATCTAGTCTCTTGTTGCACGAGGCAGAATGCAGTGCTTAGCCTGAGGTACCCTGCTCAGGACATCATGAATATACAAATTAATTCAAATATAAGACCCAAGCGGCTGCGGCAGATTCTAGTCTGCGCTGTTGTCGGTGAGGAGCTTTTCATGAGCGTTCAATCCCCATTTTAGGATTCAGGCTAGTGCCTGCAAGCAGAGACAAATTTACATACAGAGCTGGGCATCCAATAATATTCTACCCTCAACAGTCTTGTACTATGAGCAGCAAACTGCTGCAAGCAGACAGCTTCACAGCACCTGCTGTGTACTGCTAAGGATGATGGAAACACAAATTATTATTATTATTATTATTATTATTATTATTATTATTATTATTAATATTATTATTATTATTATCATCATTACCATAATATTAATAATCGTCGTTTTTTTAACTGCCATTATTATTATTATTGCTGTCATTACTATTATTGTTATTATTATTACCAATATTATTATTATTGCTGTTGTTAATATTATTACTGTTACCACTAACATTATTTTTATTATTATTGTTATTATTATATTACTATTGTTATTACTATTATTGTTACTACTAGTAGAGGGCGTGGCCAAGATGGCTGTTTTAAATGGGGGTCTCTAATTGGCAATGGCTTGCACCATATCCAAGTAGGGACCCTTCCTTCTAGTCAGGGTAAGGGAGTTACACACCAAAGATAACCCCTGCTCACCCCATTTGTACCTTGACACAAGCAGTCAGGCTTATCCCAGAATGTGTAAAGCATTTGTACATAACACACACAGTAACACACTGAAAACACTTCAAATGGGCACTACACCAGTTTAGAAAAATAAACAATCTTTGTCTAAACCAAACAAGACCAAACCGACAAAGATCCAACTTAGAGAACTTAAAATATCATTTTGAAAGTTTTTAAGCAAATCTGTCCATAGTACTCCATGGATGCGGTGTTTTTATACAAAGTACCTTTGATGTGTCAAAGTCCACAAGGAAAAACAGCTGCAGAGGAGTGAAGCGTCGGAAAACACAGCGATGCGTCGATTCGTGCGTCCCTGGTGAGGCGATGTGTCAGTTATGCTGCACATTAGAAGTGTTGCGTTGAATCCGGACTGTAAGGGGAAGCGATGCGTCAAATTCCAAGATGGTTCCGGTCTGCAGGTGGAAAACTTGGCACACAGGTGCAATGAATGGAAATCCAAACATGCTGGAGGTTGACGCAGCGGCAGCAAACAGGGGCTGAGTTGATTTCTTCAGCCGCGGCCCCACGATTCATCTATTCTTTTAGCCACACAGCAGGGCCTGTGTCAGAGTCTGTGCGGGGGTCCTGGACTTTGGAGACACAGTGCCCTGAACTCGGACTGTGGCGGTTTCTTCGGCTGTGGGCAGATGCTCCGTCGATTCTTTCAGCTGTATGGCTCTAGGGGTGCCTTACATGTAGAAAAAGGGAACGTTAGGGCCTATCAAGTGGGTGCACTTGCCAAGCCGTCATGGCAATTTAAACAGCACTTAAAGGCACTACAATGGCATGCCTGAGACAAGTTTACAGGGCTACTCATGTGTGTGGCACAACCAGTGCTGTGGCCTACTAGTAGTATTTGATTTACAGGCACTGGGCGCACCAAATGCCCTTTCCTAGGGACTTACCAGTAAATCAAATATGCAATCATGGAGAACCAATCAGAAGCACAATATAAACAGGGAGTACTTGCACTTTAGTACTGATTAGCAGTGCTAAAGAGCCCAGAGTACATAAACCAGCGAAAATGTAGTCCGGGAGGTAGAGGCAAAAAGACTGGGGAAACCACGCCAAGGATGCCAGGTCTTACAATGGCGTCTAGAGTGGTCGCTCCGCTGTAAAGGTCTGCTCTGACCTATGCCCATCTACACATGTCCTGCCTTGTGGACGCCCACGGATGGCTCATAACTGTGTAGGAGAATCCTTCCTTAGGGGATGGCTACAGGCCAGGGGGAATTGCTCCGACGGAGGGGGTGGGAGGGGCGGGTCCCACTCACGAATCTTTGAGGACTGGCCTGCGCACCCTTCATGGCCTAAACACCAAGGGCCTCATTTATGAGGCGTTGCGTGAGTTTTGCGCTTCCGATGCGTCACTTTTTGTGACGCATCGGCGGCGTAAAACATGTCTCCTGACGCGCACTATTTACAAAGTGACGCATCTAAGCAGATGCGTCACTTTTTAAACCCCTTCGCTACATAATACCTGCGTCAGGTATAATGTATGCAGAGGGGGCGTTCACCCGCAAAAAGCCTCGTAATAGTGACGCAGTGAAATCTATGAGATTTCACTGCGTCACTTTTAGGACGGTGTTGCGTCAAAATCTTGCGCCTGCCTCACAGCAGGCGTAAGACTGACGCAAGCCCTTTCACATGGGGCTTTCCCCATGTGAAAGGAAGCATTGCTGGAGTTGCGTCACTTTTGTGACACACTCCAGCAATGCGTCACTTTTGCGCCTACAGATACGTCAGAAATACTGACGTATCTGTAACTCCTTGCGACATGATGCGTCATATTATAAATATGACGCATCAATCATGTCGCAGGGAGAGCGCAGTGAAAAGTGACGCATCGCTGTTTTCACGCAGCGATGCGTCACTTTTCATAAATGAGGCCCCAAGGCTGGTACAGGACATTGCGGAGGGAGCTGTGCCATCCCCAAAGAGCAAGGGAGAGCACTGGAGCCGACCTCAGCCCTCTGGCCAACACAAGTGCTGCAATGCAAATTTGACAAGGTTGTGGCCCCATTCAAACCCAAGTGGTGGCATGGGGCCGAGATGGCTGCTGCACCGTGCGAGACACAGGGAGCTGGCCACACTAGCGGTGGCTGCCTCCGAACTGACGATAACCGCATTGAGAGCAATAGGACCCCGCCACCTGGATCATACAGGGGACCTGCGCTGGGGACCTGGTACCCCTACTGGGCACCCTGATGAGGATCCTTAAGGCCGCTGATATATGGGGCACGTGGCTCTCGAAGTCTCCTGCTGATGGGGCCGTCCAAGGACCTCTTTCTCCTGTTTACCCCTCGCCTGGGGTGAGTGGGGGCACAGCATTGAGAATTCAAGCCCCTCTATGGTACAGGCATGAATCCTCCCTGTCCGCCCCAACAGAAGCTTGTGAGGCCTGGGGAAGGGACCAGGCTCATGATGCGAGGAGGTAGCCCTATGATGAAGCATGCCACCTTTGGGTGGGTGAGGGAAACTGTCCTGTAAAAGGGATATCCAAGCACTCTTCTGTATATCAGACCCAGGGGCTATTTGGTATTTCTGGTCAGCTCAGAGTACCTGGGCCAGACCACATCAGACCACAGCCCTCTTCGAGTCACATTCAGATGGGGGGAGTACACGTTCTGATACTGATGTGGATACTGTGTCTGCAGGCTTTCCTTGATGCCGTCTTCAAAGCCACGGTGAGCACACATTTGCCTTACTACTTCGACGAGAAAGAGGGATCGGTCGGATCAAGGGGAATAGAATGGGATGTGATGAAAGTAAAGTAGTTATGCAAGGACACTGCTTCAGGACCACATGGGGAGCAAAGACTTCCCTATTCTGCAGTATTTTTGACTTAGAGATGCAAATGAGGATGGCTGAGAAGGGCACAGTGACGGTGGTCGAAGCTCAGGCAAGATTAACAGCACTACGCACTCGATATAGAAACAAGACGCGACAACTTAGCAACATTGACTATTAGGCTTACCTAGCTTGGCAGCATACAGAGGGAGACAAACCAGGTTGTACACTGGCATGGCTGCTGTGCTCAGCTATCGCTAGAACCCTGATAGGGGCATTCTGAGACACCGCCTGCAACATAATGAGCACTGAAGCCGAGATAAACGCAGTCTTCTTGGAATACTATGAGACGTTGTACTCCCTCTCCGGGGACCTTCACCTGATTGCATAAGGAAATACATATGGGCATTTGCCCTCCCCCACCTGACACCCCTACAATATCAGAAACTGGAACAGCTCCTTCAGCTAGAAGAGGTGAGAGCTGCAATTCGCCAGATGGCTTGGACCAACATCCCAGGCACTGATGGGTTTCCAATATGATGTTATGCCACATACAGTGCGACCCATGTCCCCAAGCTGCTTGAGGTATATATAGAGGCACGTCAACAGGGGATGCAGCCTGCCTTTCCCCGTGAGACCCTTATTGTTGTGCTGCCTAAGCCTGGCAGAGACTCTCTCAAAATTAGCTCCTGTTGCCCTCTGTCAAAGCTCAACATTGACTACAAAATCTTAAGCACGGTGCTTGTGAATAGGTTGCTCCCATTGCTACAGACGCTAGTGCACCCCAAAGTGGATTCATACCCCAAAGGTATTGGTGCTGTTGGATCTCTCCGCCGCTTTTGATACGGTGTCTCACACGGTGCTTCTCGATCGTTTAAAGGACGTAGGTTTGGAAGGAGTGGCTCTGACATGGATGGAAAGTTTTCTATCCGGTCGCTCCCAAGAAGTTTGGCTGGGCTCCCACAAATACATCTATAGGGAGCTCAACAAGGGAGTGCCACAGGGCTCATGCTTAAGCCCGACACTTTTCAATGTGTATGTGGCCCCCTTGGCCAACTTAGCAAGATCATTTGGGTTTACCCCGGTGTCGTACGCTGACGACACCCAACTCCTCTTTCCTTTTAAAAGTCTGACCCCTGCTATAAAAAGATTATTTGCAGATGGAATGAGAGCAATATCAGAGTGGATGTCATCAAACTGTCTTCAATGCAACGTAGAGAAAACAGAGGTCATGCTGTTTGGACAAGCGGCAACACACTGGTCACCTGAATGGTGGCCCCTCAGAATTAGGCTCTGTTCCCAGCCCTAAGAGTACGGTAAAAAACTTGGGAGTGTTACTAGATCAGACACTCACGTTTAAAGATCATGTAAACCAGGTGGCTGGTACCTGCTTTCGGGCAATTTGGGATGCTAAGAAGAGTGTTTCCCTATTTACCAGATTGCCACAGGAAAACACTTGTGCAGGCGCTAGTCATCAGCAGAGTGGATTACTGTAACGGTCTTCTTTTAGGAGCCAACGAAGGACAACTTAATAAGTTACAAGTAGTCCAAAATACGGCGGCAAGGACAGTCCTGAACGTTCCCTCTAGGACTCCTTCCCGCCCCCTGCTGACTAGACTCCACTGGTTACCGGTGAGGAAACGAGTGCAGTTTAAGACCCTATGCACCATCCACAAAAGTGTGATAGGCGAAGGCCCAAGATATTTAGGCAGAAATTTTTCAGCCACACGTACCTGGGCGCTCTCTGCATTCTAGCAGTCAACAGCTACTGCAGATACCTAGAATAAAGAAGTCCAGACAAGGAGGCCGAGCGCTGGCTCATGTGGGACCTGTGCTCTGGAACTCTCTACCTCTTGAGCTGAGATCACTCACTAGCCACCTGACTTTCCGGAAGACCTTAAAAACATACTTATTTACCAGGAACTAATTTCTTCCCTGTATGATGTACTATCCCTTGAATAAGATCATCTGGAGCTATATTCTGACTGGCAAAGCGCGGAGATACCCCTTTGGGGGTTTATTCAGGCGCTATATAAGAATATAAATAATAATATAAATAAAGGGCCACCTTCTACGACACTTGTACACTATGTCACATCATGGGGGTGCTATCGAGAAAGCCCCCGACCTACCATTAGTGGTGTCACTTGACATCGAGAAGGCCTTTGAAACCCTTGGATGGACCTACCTGTTACTAGTATTGGAGGTCCTAGGAATGGGACCTAAGTTCCTCAGTTGGGTTAGATTACTGAACACAGCCCCACAGGCCAGAGTGAACACAGGACAACAGGTGTCCAAACCGTTCAAAATCAGGAAAGGCGCCCGGCAGGGCTGATTCCTCTCACCGATCATTATTTTATTGATGCAATCCAGTTAGAATTCAATTAACCTGGAGACGCGCGAGCGGGTCAAACAAGATGGCCGCCACCGTCGGAGCTCCGTGAGAAAAACGGCCCGTTTTTCCTGAAAACGACGAATTTTGTGTCAAATTTTTAACAAAAAGGGGAGCGCTTGAGTGCTGACTCATTTTCTTACCTGTGTGGCGATTTCTGGACGTCCATACTCCTTGGAAGTCTTGTTTCCAGCTTCCTGGTTCCTGTTCCCAACTGCTCTCTCAGGTACTGCCTGCTTTGTGTGACTAAGGGGCGGAGTGTCAAGTCAAGTCAAGTCATAGATTTGTATAGCGCGCTACTCACCCAGAGGGTCTCAAGGCGCTTAAGGGAAAGGGGATTGTTACTGATCGAATAACCAAGTCTTAAGTTGCTTCCTGAATGAGAGGTGGTTCTGGGTGAGACGGAGGTGAGAGGGGAGGGAATTCCAAGTCTTGGCCGCCAGGTAAGAGAAGGATCTTCCTCCCATGGTGGTTTTTCGGATGCGTGGGATCACGGCAAGGGCTAGGTTGGCCGAATGTAGTTGGCGGGTGGGGGTGTAGAAGGAAAGGCGATTGTTGAGGTAGCTGTGTCCTAGGTTGTGGAGGGCCTTGTGTTGTGGAGGGCCTTGTGTGCGTGAGTGAGGAGATGGAACGTGATTCTCTTGCTGATAGGGAGCCAGTGTAGTTCTCTCAGGTGTTCAGATATGTGGTTGTGTCGAGGTATGTCCAGGATGAGTCGAGCGGAGGCGTTTTGAATGCGTTGTAGTCTTTTCTGCAGTTTGGCTGTGGTTCCAGTGTAGAGGGTGTTACCGTAGTCTAGTCGGCTGGTGACAAGTGCTTGGGTGACCATTTTCCTAGTTTCGGTGGGGATCCATCGGAAGATCTTTCGGAGCATGCGTAGGATGTTAAAACATGATGATGAGACGGCGTTGACTTGTTTGGTCATGGATAGGGAGGAGTCTAGGATGAATCCTAAGTTGCGGGCATGGTCCGTTGGTGTGGGTGCGCTGCCTAGTGCCGGGGCCACCATGAGTCGTCCCAGGCAGAGGGGGATGTTCCTAGGATGAGGACTTCCGTCTTGTCCGAGTTTAGTTTTAGGCGGCTGTTCTTCATCCATTCGGCTATATGTTTACCATATAGCCGAATGGATGTTTGCCATAGTGTTTGCCATAGTGTTTACCAGGAAAGGGCCTGGCTTGGGCCTAACCACGCCCACAGCTCATTTTAGCTGCTGCACCTGCAGTTTTGAAGCCTTTTTCGACGTTTTCTTTATTTATTGACTGATATTCTCAACTCTTGTGAATAATTTTCCACAATTCTGTGGTATATACAATTAAATATCGATTTTTTTAACTCAAAATGGAAACAAAAAATCCAGTTACCAATAAAAGACGACAGCAGGTCTCTCCTCCTCCTGTTAAGTCTAAAGCGGTGGAGTCTTCTGAGCCTTCTCTTTCTCTAATTCTAGAGGAAATCCAAGCATTACGTCTTAATACTGACGCTATTGCCTCTGAAGTTAAAAATGTTCGTAAAGATATGGCCTCTCTCTCCATGAAAATTTCTGATAATTCCATCAAAATTCAGGATAATAAAAACAAAGTGGACGCTTTCACACCTTTAGTGGCTAAAATTCTCCCTCTGCATGCTCAGCTTCTGGATTTGGAAAATCGAAATAGACAGTACAACCTTCGCATTTTTAATTTGCCTGAAGAAGTGGAGGGTTCTAATTGTCGTTTATATCTGGAATCTTTGCTTCCTGGTCTTTTAAATATTAAGTTCTCTGACAAATTTGAAGTGGATAAAGCTCATAGAATCCCTTCACACCGTAACCCTCGACATACTAAACCCAGGCAAATGATTTTCAAAGTACTGCGTCATCACCACCTTGTATTAATAAGGAAAGCTGCAAGAGAAATCCCCTCACTAATGGTGAATGGTAATAAAATCTTTATTCACCAAGACTTTGCTAAAGAGACTGTAGCTATACGTAAAGAGTTTTCCGCCTGTCGTCCACTACTCAGGAGTCTTGGCTTCAAATATGGTCTTTTTGATCCTTCCACGATGCGCATTTGGAAAGACAACGTTTCCAAGTCATTTCAACGTCCTGAAGATTTGAGGCATTTTCTTGATCAGCAAGTTCCACCTTCGATGGATACTCATGATCCTAACACTTGACTGTTCCTAATCTGAACTTTTTGACACACATATGCGCATTCTTCTTATATTCATGGGCTTCAACGGTTCTGGTCATGCTTGTGGAACGGGTGTGCGTTTCTATGTCTCTATTTATGTTTTTTGTTTGTTCGTTTCTTTTTCTTTTCTTTTCCCTCTATCCCTTCTATCACATAGAGTTACTATTTTTGTCCATATTTCTTCTATGCTTTTTCTTCTTCCTTCTAATTTCTAATGGCTAGTATTCACAATATTAAAATTGTTTCTCTTAACGTGAAAGGTTTGAGACACCCAATCAAATGCACAAAAATTTTGGATTATCTGGGTAGTTACAAAGCCGATATTTCTTTTGTTCAGGAAACGCATGTTGAGGATAAGATTCTACAGTATATGAATAAAAAAATGGGTTGATACAATTGTTTCCTCTCCTGCTAAGGGTAAGAAAAATGGGGTCGCTATCTTTTTTGCGAAGAGATTACACTGTCAGATTTTGAGTAAGATTTCAGACTCTGAGGGTAGATATATTATAGTCAAAATCAAAATTCATGATTCTACTTTCTTTTTGCTTAATATTTATGGTCCTACGGCGGATGATCTCGCTTTTTGGTCTACTATTACCACTGAAGTTTTAAAGTTGGGAAAAGTTCCATTGATTGTTGGGGGTGATTTTAATGTTATTGCTGACCCATTGTTAGATAGGTTATCTACTACCAGATTCCGGCCTTCCAAGGTTTTTCATGCTTTTAAAGCTTTTCTTCATACCACCAAATTAGCGGACATTTGGAGATTACATTTCCCCACTGATAAATGTTTTTCCTTTTTTTCCAACCCTCACTGTTCTCATTCCAGGATTGATTTTTTTTGCTATCCCCATCTCTTATTCAATCTGCAACCAACCCTGTCATTGGTACCATTGATATATCTGACCATGCTTTGATATCTTTTGTTTTGAATGTATCATCCACTTTCACTAAACAAACTAGATGGCGTATGAATACTGGTATTGTCCTCAACGATACTCATAAACCTAAATTATTACAAGCTATCCAAGATTACTTTTTGTTTAACCCTGAAAATTCTACTTCCATAGTCAATAGATGGGACGCTTTGAAAGCTTATATTAGAGGAACTACAATTTCTATTATGGCTCATGAGAACAAACAATTCAACTCACATATTAAACTCCTAGAGAAACAAATAGCGAAATTTTAGCGATTATTTATTACATCCAATGATCCTCAATACAAAATTAAACTACAAAAACTTCGATATGAATTTAATGCTATCCTTAGTACAAGTGCTGGGGTTCAACTCACGAAGTCACACGCTAGATTCCGCTTTAACTCCAATAGTTCTGGGAAACTCCTTGCAAACTACTTGCGCATTAAACGGGATAAAACGCAAATAACTTTCATTTGTGGCCCTCAAGGTAAGGTTGCAATCTCCCATAATGATATTGTCCAAGAATTTTTAAATTTTTATTCCGACTTATATAACAAACCAGATCTTTGTGATAGTTCCTTAATTGATACTCTTTTAGATACTTGTAACCTACCCCACATTTCTTCTACAGATAAACTTGGATTAGATTTGCCAATCACTAATGCTGAAATTCTGAATGCCATAAAATCCCTCCCTACGAATAAATCTCCAGGTCCGGATGGTATTCCTGCTGAATTCTATAAAGAATTCCAGCCTCACCTTTTACCTTATTTATTTCAACTGTTTTCACATTTTGGTTCCTCTGGAATCATTTCAGGCTCTTTTTCGGATGCTTTAATTATTGTACTCCCTAAACCTGATAAAGACCCTACACTTGTCTCTAATTACCGCCCCATATCCTTAATAAACCAAGATTGTAAACTTTATGCTAAAATACTTGCCTCTAGATTAGCTCCTGTCCTTCACTCTATTATTCATCCAGATCAATCTGGTTTTATGAAAAATAGATATTCTGCTAATAACACTAGAACTCTATTACATGTCATTGAACAGAGCCCTACCCTTCTTGTCCCTGCAGGAGTCATGGCTTTAGATGCAGAAAAAGCATTTGACAAAATTCATTGGCAGTTTTTATTTAAAACTTTATTATCATTCAATTTTGGTCCCTCATTTATTCGTATGATTTCGGCTTGATATTATGCTCCCACTGCCCGTTTTTTTCTTAATGGCCGCATTTCTTCACAATTTTCCCTTTTTAGAGGAACACGGCAGGGTTGTCCCCTCTCCCCTCTTTTATTTCTTCTAGGAATTGAACCTTTTCTTAATTACATATGTTGTTGTGAGAACATACAGGGTATCACAATTAAAGATGTTACTGTTAAAACTTTAGCTTATGCGGATGATGTTTTATTGTTTATTAGTAACCCAATTTCTTCTGTTCCGTCTTTATTAGACATTATAGCCAAATATTCTGTTGTCTCAGGTTATAAATTAAATGTTAGTAAAACAGAATTTGTTCCTTTAAATGTTCTTTGTACCTCCGATATGTTACCTACGACAGATATTATTTGGCAAAAAACCAAGCTGAAGTATCTTGGCATTTTATTTTCATCATCATTGCCTGCTACGTTGAAACTAAATTGTAATTTTATATCTGAGTATGTCAAAAACAAAACTTCTAGATGGTCTTCCCTTCACCTCACCTGGTGGGGGAAAATGGAAACTATAAAAATGAATATTGCTCCGAAAATCTTTTACTCCATTGCTATGATCCCCACTCAATTCCCACAAAAATTTTATAAAGATATTGATAAATTACTGTCCCAATTCCTTTGGAACAATAAGCCCCCTCGTATCGCTTACAAAAAATTGAAAATCCCTAAATGCCATGCAGGATTTGCCCTCCCTGATTTTTATCTTTATCATAAGGCCTTCATATTAAAACAGAGTTCGTTATGGTTTAATGCCTCTCCTGTTGTTAAACCACCTATTTGGTTTGATATAGAAAAATCACTTGTGGATCCTTTCCCATTGCCCTCCTTGTTAACGATGTCTCATACCTCTAAGGTTGTTCATCATTCTTCTATAATCAAATCTTCAAGATTAATATTTAATGATTTAGATTCTAATTTTGCCTCTCCCTTACTTTATACAGTGCATTTATCTCTATGGCATAGTGCCCTTATAAAATTAAACAGAAATATCAATTTCTGGTCCTCCTGGATTACAAAAGGCATTTTATATCTGAAAGATGTATTTTGTGATAATGCTTTTATTCCCTTTGATCGATTACAATTAAAATTCAACCAACTAAAGTCTGATTTGTTAAAATATCAATTTCTGTGTAACTCACTTTTAGATTCCTTCCCGAATGGTATTCTATTTACGATCACAAATGACTTGAGGATTTAGCTCAATGCTCTTTCTACGTCCTTGAAGGCTGTTTTTGGTTTTTATAAAAAATTCTCCACTTCATTGGGCACCAATATTGCTGCAATTTCAACCTTTTGGAATACTGAACTTTCAATTTCTCTATCTGATGATTCGTGGTCATTAATTTGGATTAATAGTATCTCTGGATGGTTACCAGTGTCTCTTTATCAAACGAATGCTTACATCTTGTTTAATTCATTATGGACACCATTACGATTATATCATGCTAAATTGCTCCCATCAGACGTTTGTTGGCACTGCAAGTCAACTCCTGGATCATTACGTCACATGTTATTTGATTGCCCTGTCATTCTGAAATTTTGGTCTGAAGTTTGGGATATAATATTGAAAATTTTGCCTATTCATGATGTTCTTTCTTATAAATTGTTAATTTATAAATCAGTTGTTCTGTCACACCCTCTTAATGTTGCTGAGGCAAAGTTGTTTAATTTTTTGGTTTCTGCTGCGTTAAAATCGATCACCTTTTGTTGGAAGGATGTTACTTCTCTTTCAGTTCATGCTTGGTGGTCATGGATCATCTTTACAAGAAGAGGTGCTCAATTGTCTCTACAGGGAGTTAATCATAATTCACTGTCTTATCAATCTTTTTGGTCTAATATAGATTCTTATTTAATGCTATGATTATTGTTACTTATTGTACTTTGTTATATTCATAAATTGTTTATGCTTCATTTTGTTAAACTGATGTAACTCTATATTTCTTGTTTCATGTAGTATGATATATTCTCTACCCTCCTTTCCTCCCCTCCCTTCCCTTCTCCTTTCCTTGCTTTTATTTTTCACCATGATTGATTATTTCATATTGTATTTTATGGATCTCTGGTTGCTTGTCGTCATTTTTCTTATTCAATTATTTGTAATTTACTGCTATTCATATTTTTTTCTGTATTGTCTATTTCTGTCACTTTTTGAAAAATTCAATAAAATTATTCTGAACAAAAAAAAAAAGAATTCAATGAACCTTTGATTCCAACTTTGCAATTGATGTTAGTTATGTTAATTTAGACAAACACGGAAATGCAAATGCCATGGAAGAGGTTTTAAAGGGCAGTTCCAAAAGGTGACTGAACCTTGCCAAAACCCAGGTTTTCTGCTGGGGAATACAGCTTAGGAACAGTGATGTGATTATTGACCTCAGTGCAGCACTGATGTCTACAAAAGGAGAGATAGGATTTGTTTATAAATATTAATTCCCCAAATACATTAACAATGTACACTTTTGATTCTTCAGAGGTATTCAACCACTTGGCATAATATATGCAATAAATATTCATTGATATACTTTTCCTATCACCAACCTTTGAGCGATTCCCCAGCTGCGCCTTTATGTTTCCAAGACTATCTCTATAGACCATTCAGGTATGCATTTAGTTTTGCTTTCAGAGATTTGATAGGCATGCATGCTGTCTTCAACGATGGAGTGAGCCAGGGAACATCACAGGCGGTTGCCTTTTTGTGCTTTAATATGAACCTATCCAACAGTGGGCACCAACTTTGGGTCTGAGGAGGGAGCTGGAACCTACTTGGAGTATGCAAGATAATCAACATTGCTGTAAAGCGTGGGCTTCCTAAAATATCAAACGAGATAGTGGTATTTTTTAGACCAGTGCACAGCTTAGATAATTTGTGTTTGAAAAACAAAAGTTCATGTATTCAGGTAGGTGCTCCCAGGTATCGTCCTCTGCCCTATGGACGAGTACATTTATGAAGATACGAAGTGCGATCAGAAAACTGACATCCACGGAAAACTGACATCCACGGAGTTTTCTAACCGACGTGTATCCAACCTACCACCATCGGTGCTCCCCGACGAAGGACCATTGTCCGAAATGCATTGGAGCAATATGTTGAATAATATGTAAAAAGAGAGTGGAACATATCATTGTAATGAATATGTGAATTAACATTATTCATCCTGAACACCATGGAATAAATACGTTTTTCATGAACACAATCATGTTTCTTTGAATGGTGAAGGCAAGAATTGCCCAACAGTGTGCCCCAAGGGATGCCATCAGTTTTCTGATCGCACTTCGTATCTTCCTAAAATATCCCCATCCTTCTTGGAGGTAGACAAAGTAAAAATGGATCATGAAAGATATATCAAAAGTGGTTTCAAGACAAGGAGCTGCTGATGTATGGCAACTATCTGTTGGTCTATTTCATGGCCTTTGGCCATCGGCTTGTTGAAAGTGCAACACCTTCTCCGCTATTAACAGGATTTTGTGGTCTCCGATAAAGAGGACAAGCTCAACTATGGGGGGTCTGGAAGATGTCCACGCTGTAATGCACGGGCGGTGGATGGCGTTTGTTTGTTATGGTATTGCTTAGTTCTCCATGAAGACTGCAAGGCCATCAGTGAGACACTAAGGTGGTTACTGATGGTGAGATGGTACTAAGTATCTCATGGGTGTTATTTGGTTTTACACCCAATTGGACATATCAGGATGTATGTCTCCCGTGCTTGTTTACACGTAGTGCTTGTGGGGGTTCGGATCTGTACTAAATGGGTGTAAAAGGTACTCCTGCCTCATGACCAAGGGTTTTCACAAGTTTAGTAATGTATGGGGTTTACCTCACGAAACTATGATGTATGGCGAGGGACTCATTTGAGACACGGTGGAGCAAAAGAAAGCAAGATATTACATGTATTTTTCATAAATGAGAGGTGGTACAGAAACCATGGGCCTCATTTATGAGACATGACGCATCGCTGCGTGAAAGCAGCGATGCGTCACTTCTCAGTGCACACTCGTTGCAACATACCTGATGCGTCATATTTAATGTATGACGCATCATGTCGCAAGGAGTTACAGATACGTCAGTATTTCTGACGTATCTGTAAGCGCAAAAGTGACGCATTGCTAGAGTGTGTCACAAAAGTGACGCAACTCCAGCATGTGTCCTTTCACATGGGACAAGCCCCATGTGAAAGGGCCTGCCTCAGTCTTACGCCTGCTGTGAGGCAGGCGCAAGATTTTGACGCAACAGCATCCTAGAAGTGACGCAGTGAAATCTCATAAATATCACTGCGTCACTTCTACGACCCTTTCTTGCGTCAATACGCCCCCTTTGCATACATTATACCTGGCGCAGGTATAATGTGGCGCAGGGGTTTACAAAGTGACGCATCTACATAGAGGCGGCACTTTTTAAATATGGCGCAACAAGGCGCATTGTTTACGCCACTAGTGCATCACAAAAAGTGACGCACCGGCGGCGTAAAAGTGACGCAAGGGCTCACAAATGAGGCCCCATCTATCAAACTCGGATATAGGATTTCTGATGCATGACCTGGATATTTTTTTTTCAGGAACCGTGGATGCATTTCTGGTTAAACTAAATGGTTGTCTCTAGGGTTAGGATCTGTAAGGTTGCAGTGTTGTGAGAGTGTACTGAATGGGGCTCTGCTCCTGTTTGAGGATGAATAGAAGGACACAATTTAGAAAAAGAGCAAGGCAGAAAATCTTCTTTGTCTTAGAAGTAGCATATATGTGTACATATCTTTTTTTGTGCATTCTGGTACCTGTAATCCTGCACTTAAAGACTGGGGGACACATTTACCAACATTTCATGAAGTGGAATTCAGCAACACAACTTGCTGTGCTGCATTGCGTGAAAGGGAGAGAGCTGAAATGTTCCATATCTACTAAGTTATGGCGAATTCCTTCTGTCTCCTAATACTGGTGCACGTGTGGCTGCCTAGCGCCAATGCAGGCACCCTTGCACCATGGGGCAAGGCTGCCTGTGTCATAAGAAGGATTGTTTCTGTACAGGAAGGGACACCTCCCTGACAAAAACAATCCTGAAAGGCATTTTCCTCTTTGTATGTGGGCTGCTGAATACAGCACACATAGAAAAAGGAAGTAAAGATGAGAAATAAGGATATTTCTACTTGTTCCGCCAAGGTCATGGAGGCAAAATACACACAATTGATGGACGGAATGCAGAACCAATCAAAACATTCACCCCCAGTCGAGAGATCTGAGTTAAATTCATCATTCTTTTGCTCACCATGCCACTGGAATCAAGCTATCCTGGCTGCTGAGGGGTGAAACCCCGAAACCGGTCCTAGGATGCTTGTTTCCGGTCCACGGAGGACCTGGCCTGGCAGTTCGGGCTGGACTGTTCCCATGAGGCACAGGGTCAAGACTGATTTGCATATGGCTGGGTTCAAACTGGAATGGCATGGTGAGCAAAAAAACGATGGATTTAGGCCCAGATCTCTGTACTGAGGTGAATGTATGACATTGTTCTGCATTCTGCCCATCAATAGATCTTTTTGCAGAGGTCATGGAGGCAGCAACATTTTGGTGCAATCCCAGGTTTACAGACCTCCTTAAATCTGGGCTTGTGACAAAAGCCGTGGGTGAATGTGTGGGAACGCATACACTCTAGCCATGGAATGCATCCATGCTGCAAGATAATGCAAGGCAGCGAAATGCACAGTCTTGCTTTACTTTGGATTTATGAAACCACACAGAGCAAGTCAAAGTGGCTTTGCATGGCTTATTAGAACATTGGAATGTTGGGAGCTCCATTGCAGACAATGAAGTGCTCCCTGCTTCTAAGGGCCGGTAAAGTCCCGCAGAGCAACATTCCAATGTTCTATAAAGGCTTCTCGAAGTTTGAGGGGATTTATATCCCCTCGAGCTTCGAGAACCCTTTGTTTAATTTGTTAGAACATTCTGCCCTCTAGTGGCAGAATGTTCTAATAGCCTTATAGCCCTTCGTAGCAGGGCTATACGGCTATCAAAGTCCTGCTGTTTCGTTAAAGTCCCTCGCCTTCGGCTCTGGCCTTTAACGATTCAGTGGGGCTTTAATAGCCGCTATAGCCCGCTACGGCGGGCTATAAGGCAATAGTAAATCCCGGTAAAAGGCTTGTGTCGCCTTGCGTGACGGAAGGACAATGCAAGCCTTTTGTAAATCTGCCTGTGGATAAGTACTACAAGCATGAGAAGGTAACGAAAAAACACAACTGGTTGAACTTCACTCACCTGACATGGGATAAATTGATAACAGTCTGGCATCACCCTGTGTCCGCTTGCTGCAGTTCGATATTACGCCTGTCGCATATAGATCTGTGCCCTTGAAATGTAGATTAGCCAGGGCCACATATATACTAACCTATTTTGCTGTCAACCCCTCATTTATAATACTGAAGGGTCTGCAACCACAAAATAAGTATTCCTAATGTATGAATCCCATTCTAGAAGTCAATACACTCTTAGGAACTTTTAAAGTGCATGTTGAGGACGAAATTGTGATTCGGTAACAGAGGTATCACTGATTTGTGACCAGAGTTGCAAATCGTTGAAATATTACAGACTCCAAAGTTGGAGTGGTAACCTGAGCACAAAAGGGAAGGGCTCTTTATCCACTTTACAAATTGTGGAGAAAATTTTTTTGCGACCAATGAAATGATCCATGCTGACTTCGTGCACATTCCCCCCTGCACCCCTGATATGCAGCATTCAGTATTTCAGTGATGGGCATCGACCCGTGCCCCTTGAGGTCAGTCACCCTGGGCTCCTGTGGGGTGTTTGAGACAGTGCTCCCCTAGGTGTATTACCCTCTGTTTACCTTGCTTCTTTCCACAAAGTCCAAATATGGAGGAACAAACAAAGGTTACTTTTTTTTCTTCATGTTTCAGGTATAGTGCCACCAGTGAAGTGCCTCGAGGCCTCGTCGCCAGGCATAGGGAGCACTGTGTAAATGCAGTCCCTTCTCAACAAAGGTAAACAATAGTTTAGACGGCGCACAGCGCCATATACTAGAGGCGTGCCTATACACAGCGCTGAGAAACAGAAACCAAAGACCACCAAACCTCCACACTGCCTTTCAAGGAGCTCAGGCAGTGGCGTCTCCTCCACAATGGCAGAGGGAGCGTCGCCCTCCTGCCTGGCGCAGAGCCAGCAAAGGAAAAATACAATAATGCTCTAGCATCGTTATAATTTTCGTTTTCCAGCTTGTGCATGGAGGGATGGGCCATGGGAGGGGGAGGAGATCTGCTTATGCACTCCTTAGTCCCTAAGTGCTCATGTGTGTTTAGCCGGCCGTCTCAGGCCGACCAAAACACACATGCACACTTAGGTTTCTCCAGCCCAGCTGCATTCAGAGGCCAGGCTAGAGCAACCCCCACAGACTTCCTGGTCTGAGCAGGGCGTCTCCCCGTCCACCACCTCCCTCAGACCAATCCAGCACTGCTCGCAGGGGCGGCCTTAGGCATGTGCAAGCTGTGCACCTGCATAGGGCCACCAAACCCCAGGGGCCACCACGCCAATATATATCCTTAATATAATAATCCTCTGAGGATGGATATATATTTGCGGGGCGGCCCTGGCAGGGATTTGGCGGCCTCCGGCTCTGTTCCACTTCCAAACACCCTGACCCCCACCCCCCCCCCCTTCACTGGCCCCCTCGCTCCACCCCGCCCGGACCCCCTCTTCCGGGGCCCCCTACCTACGCTCCCTGCCAAGGGCCGCCATGAGCCTAGAGCCACCCCTGCTGCTCTGCAGCACAGGTATTGGCTGGGAGTCTTTCCCAAGGGTGCTGGAACCCAAGAAACGGCCAGCAGGAGATAGGCGACACAGGAGGTGGCTGGCAGCGTCAGGTAAGATTTTTTAATTATTATTAATCCCTCCCCCCCTTCAAGACCTCACTCTCCCCCGCGCTCCTCCCACCCGCTCCACCACCCTTTGTTACTGGCGGCCACCACTGAGCTCAGGACACCGATGCTCGTGCCTTCCATGCGATCTGACACATACCCGACCAACCACATTGTAGTCACGTGATCTGTCACTCTGCAGCCACCTGGGCACACCAGTCCCCCACGGAAGCACACACAAATGAACACAATGTCACTGACTCACTCAGATACAGGCCGGCCTGCGCTCCCCGCATATTTCAAACTGAGGGTCTTTCATAATCATCCATAAGAGTATACCAGGGCACAAGTCCTAGAAAAAGAAGTGGGGGGACGCTGACGACCCGAAAGGAAGTGGCGTCACGAAAGGTGGCTTGCACCATCAGACTCATTGCCTCCCCTCGCTCACCCCTTAGATGCGATTGCATTAGAGAAGCCAGCGCGTGAGCAGCGATCTGAATGAGCTCCGATCTAACCCCAGAGAGGCCAAAGAGTGAATGTGTGGCTCCATTTGACCGAGTTATCGAGCTTCCGGTAAAATAAGTGGTAGGACGCTGTCCATCCACGTGGTACCCTGACTCGAGCCCTGCTGTACACCCAGCAAAATAGCAGAGCACATGGGATGGATACTTATCCGTACAACAGCAGAGCGTACAGGCACACCACACCTGACGTGCAAGGTACAGCATTCACTGCTTTCTCTAAATGAGCCATACTTCGTAGAGAAAATACCACCCGCATCTCTAACAACTACCACGAGGCATTCTAAAAAGTTGCTTTGTTTGATGACGTCAGCTATGGGTTTGAGACATACTGTGACATCATTCACCGGATAGCCCCTATGGGGAGCACCACCTAGTGACCACTGAGGCACATCACTCAGTACTAACCTAGTGCTCATCACTCTCTACATACATTGTGCCCTTCAGCGTATCTTCCAGTGCTCCACTGATGTACATCTCTTAGTGCTAAACTGGCATGTATCAGTCTGTGCGTCCAAGCCGTTTGTCACATTGTGACCTTCCAGGATATCACCCAGTGCTCCACTGATGAACATCTCTCGATGCTAGGCTGGCGCATATCACTCTGAACACGTTAGCCGTATAGCACCTTGGGCCCTTCCCGCATATCATCCAGTGCCCCACTGATGTACGTCTTTCAGTTCTAAGCTGGTGAGCATCAGTCTGTGCACGTTAGCTGTATGTCACCTTGGGCCCTTCCAGCATATCATCCAGTGCTCCACTGATGAACGTCTTTCAGTTCTAAGCTGGTGTGCATCAAGGAAACGGCCAATACAACGCGGCCGTTTCAACGAAAAGCTTAACCAATGAGCCCAATGAGCTCCGTAAAAAACCTTGGAGTAACTATCAATAATAAACTTAGCCTAGAGACCAACGTCAATAAGCAAGTTGGCTGCTGTTTCGCCTTATTAAGAGGACTCCGAAGACTGCTACCTCTCCTGCCCACACATACCAGAGCCGATATAGTCAGGAGCACTATACTCAGCCGCCTGGACTACTGCAATGCCCTCCTGCTGGAATCCCCTGCCTACCTCATCTCCAGACTCCAGAGTGTCCAGGCAGCTGCAGCCAAACTAGCACTCTCCCGTGAACGCAGATCTTCCACCACTCTCGCCCTGGCCGACCTACACTGGTTACCTATACACCAAAGGATCTGCTTCAAATCCCTCTGTATTGTCTTCAGGGCAGTTCATGGGCTAGGCCCCCGACCACTCCAGTACAAATTTAAGTGGTATGAGCCCAACCGGTCTCTCCGATCCTCATCCTTGAACTTCATCAACATCCCCAGGATCAAGAAAGCCACCTGTGGCGGACGAGCTTTCAGCATTGCCGCAGCCCACCTATGGAACAAACTTCCCCTGGACATCAGAAAAACTAATGATCTCCTGACATTCCGGAAAAAGGTTAAAACCTGGCTTTTCCCTAAAAAAGCCCCATCAAAATAAATAAAACCCACCCGGTTAGCATCCGTTTCACGCTCCTGCCCCCACTAAGCTCAGCTATGTACTCTAGCGCCAGGATGCCCGTAGGGTTACAGAGCGCTTTACAAATGCTATAAATAAATAAATAAATAAATAAATAAACCACGCATGCATTACAACGCATGCGTGGTTACAATGAAAACCTTTACCACGCATACGTTTACTACGAGGTACGTAGTAAAGGCATGTTTGGTAAAGGGTACAATTAAAAAATGGGGGGTGAGGGGGGGTTTTCCCCCCTAAAAAAAAACCCACTAACCTTAATTAGAGAAGTGCAGGGAATCGGCATCGTAGAGGAAGGAAACGGCCGTTGTTATGCGTGAAAATAGTATTCCGTTGTAACGCATGCGTGGTAAAGGCATGCGTTACAACGGAGTTCGTTGTAATAACATATAACCGTGAGCATCAGTCTGTGCACGTTAGCTGTATGTCACCTTGGACTCTTCCAGCATATCACCCAGTGCTCCACTGATGCACGTCTTTCAGTTCTAAGCTGGGGGGCATCAGTCTGTGCACGTTAGCTGTATGTCACCTTGTACTCTTCCAGCACATCATCCAGTGCTCCCCTGATGTACGTCTTTCAGTTCTAAGCTGGTGAGCTTCAGTCTGTGCACCCTAGCCGTACAGCACCTTGGGCCCTTCCCGCATATCATCCAGTGCTCCACTGATGAACGTCTTTCAGTGCTAAATTGGCAGGTATTAGTCTGTGCACCCTAGCCGTACAGCACCTTGGGCCCTTCCAGCATATCACCCAGTGCTCCACTGATGCACGTCTTTCAGTTCTAAGCTGGTGTGCATCCGTCTCTGCACGTTAGCTGTATGTCACCTCGGGCCCTTCCACGATATTATCCAGTGCTCCACTGAAGTACATCTTTCAGTGCTCTGCTGGAATGCATCAGTCTGTGCACCCTAGCCGTATAGCACCTTGGGCCCTTCCCGCATATCATCCAGTGCCCCACTGATGCACGTCTTTCAGTGCTAAATTGGCATGTATTAGTCTCTGCACGTTAGCTGTATGTCACCTTGGGCCCTTCCAGCATATCATCCAGTGCTCCACTGATGAACGTCTTTCAGTGCTAAATTGGCAGGTATTAGTCTGTGCACCCTAGCCGTACAGCACCTTGGGCCCTTCCCGCATATCATCCAGTGCCCCACTGATGAACGTCTTTCAGTTCTAAGCTGGTGAGCATCAGTCTCTGCACGTTAGCTGTATGTCACCTTGGGCCCTTCCAGCATATCATCCAGTGCTCCACTAATGAACGTCTTTCAGTTCTAAGCTGGTGTGCATCAGGGAAACGGCCACTACAACGCGGCCGTTTCAACGAAAAGCTTAACCACGCATGCATTACAACGCATGCGTGGTTACAACAAAAACCTTTACCACGCATACGTTTACTACGAGGTACGTAGTAAAGGCATGTTTGGTAAAGGGTACAATTAAAAAATGGGGGATGAGGGGGGGTTTCCCCCCTCAAAAAAAACCCACTAACCTTAATTAGAGAAGTGCAGGGAATCGGCATCGTAGAGGAAGGAAACGCCCGTTTTTTAAAATTACGTAACACGTCACCACGGAAAAAAAGTGGAGAAGGTTATGCGTGAAAATAGTATTCCGTTGTAACGCATGCGTGGTAAAGGCATGCGTTACAACGGAGTTCGTTGGAATAACATATAACCGTGAGCATCAGTCTGGGCACGTTAGCTGTATGTCACCTTGGACTCTTCCAGCATATCACCCAGTGCCCCACTGATGAACGTCTTTCAGTTCTAAGCTGGTGAGCATCAGTCTCTGCACGTTAGCTGTATGTCACCTTGGGCCCTTCCAGCATATCATCCAGTGCTCCACTGATGAACGTCTTTCAGTGCTAAATTGGCAGGTATTAGTCTGTGCACCCTAGCCGTACAGCACCTTGGGCCCTTCCAGCATATCACCCAGTGCTCCACTGATGCACGTCTTTCAGTTCTAAACTGGTGTGCATCAGTCTGCGCGCGTTAGCTGTATCTCACCTTGGGCCCTTCCAGCATATCATCCAGTGCTCCACTGATGAATGTCTTTCAGTGCTAAATTGGCAGGTATTAGTCTGTGCACCCTAGCCGTATAGCACCTAGGGCCCTTCCCAGCCTCTTAACCTACGCACTGCTGGTGTACATCCCCTGTGGCTCCTTCCTGTACAGAGTTATGTATCACTCTTATGTCAGGGCGCATTCATCTCTGGGTTTATTGCTTAGGGTGCACGGGTGCTGCTGCTTGTGCTGGACTGCGTAAAAAGTTATGTCCAGGGCACAAGTTGGGGCTACATGTGGGTAGACGCCGTCCACCCACTTATTATACAGGGTGGACGCTGTCCACCCTGTCAAGAAATTGAGCCTCAGTGAATTATGCTGAACTTGTCCCGGTGTGATTTTGCCTGCGCGTTGTCTGCTTTCCTTTTCCTGCACCAATGTGCAGGTTGGGAAGGGGCTTTGTTATTTTAAACTCAAGCAGAGGCCAAAACAAAGGCCGAAATTAAAGGGCCATAAGGTCTCGTTTGTTCTATCAGGGCTGGCTGCTATCTGGAGCCTCACGCCTAGATTGAACAGCAAGGGAGGAAAAGAAAAAGGCACTCAGTTTATCACTTCACAGGTACTTAAGAGACTTTGCTCAGTTCCTATATGTAACAGATATCCATGCACTGTAAGAATGTCAAATGTGTTGCTCTGTCCTGGTGCTTGCACAAACAACAATTTAGATATAATTATTTAGTTGTGTTTCTGTATAGCGCTACTCATCCCAATGCAGGGTGTCAGAGCACTTTACATCACATACACACATTATATGACCATAAATCAAATGTGAATGTGTGTAAATCAATGTACAGGAGACAGAGAGGGTAACAAGGCGTAGGAGCCACGTGTCCTTCATACCCCACTGTGCAACAAGGATTACAATGTATGAACTGCAAGTAACAAAAGGATCTCTGTGTTAAGAGCAGTAACTCGCTTACTTAACTACATAAAATTAAAATGGCATCTGAATGTTAGATGACGTGCTTTGAAGGAGACAGATTAACCATCTATACTACTTTGATTCAGAACTGGGAATAGACAAAACACTGAATTAGCTAGAAAATGCGTTAATCTCAAGAGTTATTTTACTATTATTTTTATTCCCAGAGATTTCCTGGGCCTACAGAGATTTCTGCAGCAGGTGCCTTAACCCCTAAAATACAGACTTTGCAAGCAATTAAACTGAACAGATGACTGCTACCTTTCTCGTTTTTGCCAATTTCTTTGTTGCTTAGTTTAAAAAAAAAGATAAATGTATAAATTGAGGCCCAGATTTTGCATCAGTATTGAGTCACTTTTTTGGCACAAACCCAACACAAAATCTTTTCTTAAATCTGGTAATGCCCTCAGATGTATTAATGATACTAAACATTCTTGAGGTGTCACTTCTTGTGATGTCACTTCCTGTGACGCAGCGCCGTGATGTCATTCACCCTGTTACCTGCATACAGCCTAACTTGGTTAGTCTCTCCACTTTTATTTTTAGGACTTTCCCTGGGGATGTCTTTCTGTGCATGATGTGCCTTGTGTGTGCCTCCATGTCGCATGCATCGAGGCACTATACAAAATACTTAACTATTTAATAAGTCGTACGTCTCTTTTCTGCACACATAGAAAGTACAATTTAACCAACGTGAACTTCCGGTACGGAGACATAAACACGTATGTTGTGCAGTAGGGTGAGATAAAATGAGTGAATAATGTCTTCTACTAATAAATGACCAGCGCCTCAGGCCCGCTCAGTGAGTCATTCTGCAAACCCCGCCTAGCGCCTGAAACTCGCTGACCGTAAGAAATGAAAACGCTTTAGCAGCAGATCTCAAGGCGCCTGTAAACATCCTTCCAGCGCACCAGACCGTGCCGCGGTCGAGGACAGAAATAGCGCCAAGTTCAAGGTGTCTGGGGGTTGCTAAGGACAACACGCGCACAGAGAGACACTCCAGGCGCGCAGATACATAATGCATGCGCCGCGAGGCTAAAAATAGGCGCCCTTTCAAGGTGATTCCGACCTGCGGCTTCTCCTCTGGGGACGGCTGCTATTTATAGCCGCTGCCGGGGTTTGTATGCTAATTCCTTCCCGAAGCCCACCGCGCGCGCCCCGATGCGTAATTGACCCGCGCAGGTCGGATCCGCGCGCAGCAGACACATTAGACAGGGACTGAACGCTGCGAGATGGCGGATTCCTGAAACAAAGCGGATGATTCACAAAAGCATTTAGTAGTAGAGAAGAGGTGTTTGATGATACTTGTATACATGCCCTTACATGCTTTTGTAAGGTGGATGAAACTTCCAGTAGCGATCACGGGTGCATGCCCTCACAAAATTCGTTACACCCAGTGCTTAATTTGTGAATAAATAAGTGCAAGACGCCTCACCTGTAGGCCACTACAGTGTTAACCACCCATATCCTCTGCCTGCACTGTGGCTGTTACCAAACGGGAGAGGCGGTTGGGGGAGCGGGATGGGGGGTGGAGTGGGGTGGTGTAATTTAACCTCTTGTGTGCTCATGACGAGCTCGTCATGAGGCACAGTGGAACGCCCACACGGAGATAATTCCCCTGCTGTGCTGGGCGTTCCATTCAAACGGACGTGGACAAGCACAGCGACACCGTGCAGCGTGACGAGCTCATGAGCACCGCAGCGCTGCGCGTGGCCCCACTCCCCCACCTCGCGGGGGAATTAGCCCTGCGGCGAAGGGGTTAAAAAAAACCAACCACTTACCTGGATGTGGAGCAGTAAGCACCCAGGCTCCCCTGAGCCAATTACAACACTGCACTGTAGCGTTGTGATTGGTTTGAGCATTGTGGTTCGGCACTCAGAAGGAGAACGGGGCCCTGGGCATGTTCTCCACTCAGGCTGTAATGCGGCCTGGGTGGAAAACATGCAAAGTGGGCATGACACGACATAACCAGCCGAAATGTCATGCGCACTAAGAAGTGCCTACCAATTCTCCACGAGCCTCTAAACAGCCAAGTCCCGTCCCGCCCCAACCAACTGAGCCAGTAGGTTTAAATAAAATTATAATAATGTTAAGTTATTATTAGAACATTGGAATGTTGGGAGCTCCATTGCAGACAATGGAGTGCTCCCTGCTTCTACGGGCCGGTAAAGGCCCGCAGAGCAACATTCCAATGTTCTACAAAGGCTTCTCGAAGTTCGAGGGGATTTATATCCCCTCGAGCTTCGAGAACCCTTTGTTTAATTTGTTAGAACATTCTGCCCTCTAGTGGCAGAATGTTCTAATACCCTTATAGCCCTTCGTAGCAGGGCTATACCGCTATTAAAGTCCCGCTGTTTCGTTAAAGTCCCTCGCCTTCGGCTCGGGCCTTTAACGATTCAGCGGGCCTTTAATAGCCGGTATAGCCCGCTACGGCGGGCTATAAGGCTATATTGTTTTAGTTTTCCGTTTTTAATTGCTCACTCAGTGAGCAGCGGGTCAATGCTCCTCCCCATTAGCGGAGGAGCCGCCAAGGCTACTACCAACCATAACGGTACAATAAGTGTGATTATTCAAACTCTTCCAGGCCCCCAAAGCTATAAGAATGGCTTGGGTGTCAGGAATTAATCAATTTGAATGTATATTGAATTAATAAACAGCTGTTGCTCTGCTCATCTCTAAATCACACACACACAGCACCACCATGTGGCAGGCTGTTATAGTGCCAGTGTTCACAATTAAGTCTGGTGTCGAGCACCGGAAACCACTGGCTAAAATTAAGCACTGGCTAAACTAGGCTTGTTACCATGGGATTATGTATTTCCTGTTTCTCAGACTGTGTCAGCCTGACAAATTATTTGTGATTGTACTAACAACCTCACTTCCCCCTATTCGAACACTGTACCACTTCGAAGAAAATCCCCTGAATATGTATCTTAGCAAGGATTTGTACTGGGGCGTAACACGTGGCCCCTGCAGTCCTTGAAGCACAGCGTGGCACTCAATCTTCAGAGGGTCCCCCAAATCATTTGGGGGAGAGGGGGGCAGTCCATTCAGGCGCGAGGGTCCCCAAGCTTTCAGGGGTGCCCCATTCAGCCCACAGCCAATGAATATTTGTGAGTTATGGGGAGCTCCAGGTCCCTTATCACATTCTGCAGGGGGCTTCTACAATTTTGTATTATGCCACTAATTTGTACACCTCCGAACACGTACATCAGTTTACGATTTATAATTATTCTCATGTAAAGCAAATACACCAAACACATCCATACATTGAAAGGGTTAGGGCGGCCCAATCAGAATGAACCTGGAAGGCTGGTGATGGGACAAATTGTGCTGTTGACAAACAATATTTGTTTGCCCTGAACTGTGTCCTAAGGGCAGCACTTTCTATAATTAAAAAATTGCTGCTCTTCAACACTTAATAAAATTACTTGGGGAATTAATGGCTTGTCTCAAAATATTCTAGGATTGGAATTAGAACAGTAAATAAATCTCCCGTAATATCTGGAGTAAAGTTGCCCTTTCCCCAAATGTTGGAGGACTGGAGTTAGAATAGTAAATGTGACCTCCGAGGGTGCAGTTCAAGGCAAGCAACATGAGTAAAATCCAGTGCTTAATTTGTAAAAAAAAAAGGAAGTGCCAGGTCCTAAGGTATTACTCACTGGTCCACTGCGTCTGGCACAACCCACACCACTTTAAACTGTAGGTTTAAGGTTGTTGTATCATTTTTAAAGATATATTGAACAGTTTAATGCTCCACTAATGAACTTTGCTTAAACAATACACACACAGTGTCACCATATGGCGGTTTCTCAAATGTATGTGCTGGTGTTTACAAATAAGTGCCTGTGCCGAGCACCGGAAAACACTGCCACAAATTGAGCACTGGTAAAACCACTTTATTAAATCCACGGAATAAATGTTCATAACAGCTTACAAAAACAATGTACACTTACATGAATTATCAAGATGATGTGTTGAAAACTAGTACGGTTTGGTGAACATTATCTGCGCCATCTTGCCTCTTCCCCTGATGCCACACTTTTGTCGTGCGCACCCGCCATTTAAGATGCCCTGATCAGAACGAACCCTCTTGCATGCCGCTGGCCCCTGACATAGCCCTTCACCCTCACCAAGCCCGCACGCTGACCAACCCCCCTGCTTGCACCTGCCTTGAATCATAAACCCCTCTTCAGCGCTGCTCTGCCCCAGGCCCTCATCCTGTTCCCAGCGCGACACCTCCCTTCTTCCCTTTCATGATCCCCGGCCCTTAGATGCAAACCCCCTTTTTCCCCGTGTGCCCGTTTGTCTTCCTCGTTCCCAGGCCGACACCCAGCTCTGCCGATACTGTTCCTTGCCCCTCCCCGTACAATAGAAAGCTTCCCCCATCAAGGGATCCCCTGGTTGATCAAAGCCCCCACCCCATGAGATCCGATCGAACCCCGCATTCCATGAATTGACGGAATATCCAGCTGCGCGATACTCATCACCTGTTGTGACCAGGATGGGGACCTCTACTGTAAATATGTGTGGGAACGGGCCCGGAGGGGGGTTTCCGGGAATGTCTTTCCGTACATCAAAGCTTTATCATGAGTGTGTAAACTGTAATAAAAACCGCAAACACTGTATATAAGGGGCCAGGCCTCAAACATAAGTTAGAGCACCTCAGAACGATACCTGCTGTCCGTTTTGCTGTGTTCTCCTCCGGAGAGAATAAAAACCTTGTTTCCTGCTTTCCAGTCTCCAGCGCCTGCCTCTTCATTTATTAAATAATTCGAGGGTCACAGAGGCAATACCGCCGGGCAAATATCGATTGTCCCCGACTCAAACCCTTTATTTTAACAATTGGCGTCCCAAGCGTGGGGCCCATCAGCGACTCGTGGATCCAGTGGGAGAGGTCCCGACGACAGAGTGAATGACTGCAACGATCGGGCGAGCTCTTGCCCAATAGACCCTCGTCTGGCAGCCGATCATCCGAACTTCACTAGTTCCGAACAGACCTCTCTCGAGTGATCTACGGTCCTGACTGGGGACCATTAGGAGTGCCGTGAGAAATACGAGAAAAAGAGGACGAACGGGCGCTGGATTCGGAAGACAAGAAACTGTCCATACGGTCCGGGTAAGGTCGTGTAAACACGACGGATTGCGAAAATAATTGATTGCTTGATTGTTTACAAAAAATATACTAGTATTACTCTTTGTTTGACCTATTTGGAGATTCACTGTCTGCACACGGAGAAACAGTAGGCTCCTTCTCTTTTGCAAACAGTGAAGGATAGGTAACGTAACCGTCGCACCTATTTTTTCCCCCCCACTGACTCTATTATTTCCTAACGGTTTTTGGGAGACTCCCTCTCCCTCACTGATTAACTGGGTTCTTTGACCCCGAACTACTGTTCGCAGATTGTCTTCTGGAGATTCTCTGTCTGCAAACCGGAAACAACAGATTCCTCTTTGCGGATAGTGAAAGGGTAGAGGACGCAGACTTTTACGCCCTACTTACTCTCCCCATTGATCTTACTCTATCTTATTTATTTATTGATTGTTTGATTGTTCCTCGTTATTTGTTACTTTTTGTTCATGAGGTATTCACTGCCTGCAAACAACGTAGAATAGGAATATTCTGTCTAGTCTTTGCACCTAGTGATAAGATAGGCAGTGCTGACTTTTTAGTCCCTCGTTACGAGCCGTCATGTCTGTCTTCTCCCCACTGATTGATAATTGGTTCAGCCCGGACCGTGTATTAGAGGTGGACCATATAGCTCCATTAGAAGGCACCCCTAATAAGGACATGTTCATAAACTATGGATTAGTTACCATAGCCTATAATAAATTGTGGCACAGGTATACCAAAGAAAGTCAAGACAAACAGTGGCCACTGGCAGGATCCTTTGACCTTGATAAAATAGAAACGTTGGAAATAGCCCTTCGCAATAATAAGACAACGCCTATTATGCTCGACAGTCTCGGTATGTGGCGCAGAGAGGCTATGCAACGACAGAGAAAAGACGAGGACAAACCAGGTAGAGAAATATACCGACAGGACAACCCCGGGACACCACGACCCAAAAGTTATCCCCCGACACAACGCAAAAGACGGCTAGACTTAGGGCAAGACCAATGCGCTTTTTGTAGATATGTCGGACACTGGAAAGCCCAATGCCCGACTCTACTGAGCGTGAGTAAGGGCAAAGGGCCGACAGGAATGACAGGCCAGCAGAATGAGAAAAAGCGCGAGACAAAGAAAAATCCGACTCGCACGGACAGACCAGACAGAACCACCGCGTTTGATTATGCCCGATGGCACAGGTTCCGCCAGAACGATTTCAGCGACATGTTCGAGTTTTCCTAGGTCGGACAATATAAAAACGGGAACCCAGCCTAGCTCTAAATTAACAGACGGAAAAAGATAATTTTGGCCAAATAATCACTGTTTTATGTTTGTCTTTGGATCTTGTGTGTCATACTTTTCTATTACCCCTGCCCGTCTGAGTTTATGTGTACGTAAATCTGCGTCATCCCCCTGCACGTGCTTCCATGTTACATAAACTATGTTAATAGAAATTTTAGCATAAAACAACCTGGAAAGAAAGAAGTGGGAAACGAAATCAGTAAGCCACTGATAAACACGAACTTTTATTTTAACATAACAGGCAAAGAAAAACACAATAACGCTAGAAAAACAAGAACGGTAAACTGTAGAACTTGAAAATCAACAGAACATTCGTCCCCCCCCCACCTTCTGGAACCTTCCAAAGCAGGGTAGGGTTACGGCTACGCCCAACCGGCGGCAACCCATATAAGGCGGGCCTTGCTGCCAACTCTTGGTCAGGAAATCTTAACGTATTGGGGAGCCGGAGGAGAGGAAGGGGCCAGCGGCCTGGGCAGTTACAGGTAGTCCCGCCACATGTCTCCTCGGCCAGCCGCAACGGGCCTGGATAGTCTCAGGTAGTCCCGCCACATGTCCCGAGAAGAACGAGACACCTCTTCCTTTTCCCTTCCGTAACAGCCGCAGCAGCTCTGGACGGCGGGATGTCCTGCACGTACCTCCGCAACAATTTGTCCAAGTTGGGCTGGGAGGGAGAGGCGACGCGGACGAGCCTCTCCCACCTCCACGGATAGGAGGTCTCCCAGCCCCCGGCCCAACGCCGAACACCCCCAACCAGGCGATGGTGCCCCAATACTTGCGCAGCACCGGACGTGCAATGGTGCCCATATTTTCGGAACACCGAACCTGCAATGACTGCACCGATACTCGTGCCGCGCCGAATGCGCGCCACAGGTGGCCATACTCCCACAGCACTGAGCACACGACTTGGGGAGCACCGGATGGGGAGAGACCTTCGTGCGGGCCGATGAAAAAGAGCAGCATGGGGTGCACCGGAAGAAGGAGACGGCGCGAACGAGTCTCCCTCGCCCCCCCAGGCGGGGGCATCACAGCTGCACCCCAGCCGAACGTCCCGCTTTCACAAAACAGAGCCCTCTTCCTTTCACTCCGAAGGATCTCTTCCACTCTTGCAAACTCGACGAGAGTGGCCCCTGTAGGGCCCCAAAATGGCATCTGGGTCCGCTGGAAGGCGGGCCTCGGCCGCTAGAGTAACTTTGACCAGCAATATAACTCGGTGGCTCGCCCACCGGAGCACGAGCCCCCACCTCCGACAACATCTCCACAGCCTTGAAGATTCTACAAAGGTCCCCGAAGGAGCCCTCGGCCACTGCAGGCCTCCGGTAAGGGGCAACTGCCTTGATCGCCAACGAAATAAACATGACATTGCCACTCCTTCTGTTAGCATGAATTCTAGAACTGCCGAAAAGGACTCTGTTCCAACTGCCGGTTGTAGGAAACATTTTTCCCTGATGCTACTTCCGGACTAACCCAGCCCCGCCCAAAATGGCGCCGGTATCAATAGGAACTTACGAACACCTCGTGGTGTCCCTTTTTCACTATACAAACTTAATGTTCTGATACATATATGACCCTTTGTACACTTGACGAGAAGAACGGAGAGCTCACTCGAGGAACATGTAAAAGGATCGCGTTAAAAATGATGATTATAAATGTACAATGTATTATATTTTTATAGCCGATGTATATCCTCGCTTATGATGCACGCGCACGGTATGCATATAGGAAATCTGATTGCAACTAGTATGACTATGCTTCTAAATTATGAAAAAAACGCCCCTGAACCCCCGGCCAACTGATAGACGTTCTGGTTTGCTACAAATGAATTGCTAAAACTTTCAGATGTTTTTTATTGTTGCCAAACAACACCCCCCACTGTACGCACTTTAGCCATTGCCGTGCCCGGCCAAATACGACTGCACCCTTATGAATCCACATACTATGATTTCCCAAAAATAAAGGTCCTTTTTTCAAAAGGATGAACGGGTATTGCTTGCTTTATTTAAAATGTGGGATGGGCGGGAGAGTTCTTTTCTGTGCACCCTACTATGCTCTCTCTTTAAGGTTATTAAGAAGATGGCTGCCCAGCCCTGGAGGACGGATCGGATCGACAACACGACGCTCTGCCTTCAAAGTACGCGACTGACTCATGAACTCTCGCATGGAGGAAGACCTCGACTTCCAAGGATGGGTAAAACGAACGGTATAAATGAGGGAATGTAAAAGAAGGGTAAAATAAAACGATGTAAATGTTATAAAGTACGACGTTCAAAGGTACTAGGGAACAGAGCTGACCCAAGAACCGAAGAACCTTAGAACGTCACAGCGCTGAAGGAGGTTTAAGGATCCCGAGAGTGAGATACATCTTTCGACTAGATACCTCGCACTAGACACCTCTGGTTCCCTTTTCACGTTTCCCCGCACACGACCTATAAGGACACACTGCCCCCCCCCCCGACTCCAGAAACGATACCCCCGGGGATTCTACCCCGAGGAGGAAAGACGAGTATGAGGTAAGTAAAGGACTTTCGAATCCATGTATTGGATGTGCGCGAATGTTGTCCCCCTCCCCTCCCCTCTTTTTCCCTCCCTCTACAGGGTACATCAGGGGCCGCAACCAAGGTATGGCGAAGATCTGAAGCCTTGCCATGTCTAATACACGAAACAGACCAGCGCTGCAAGGTGGCACCTAAGCACGCCTGCAAACTACTCACGTAGCAAACAAACCTGTAGAACTAGTATGATCTGATGAAAAGTGATCACTCTTAACCCAGGCTGCGCGAATGAACCTATGTCACAGATGAATCAAAACTATGAGAGAATGTGCATGTGTGACTGAAGCATTGACTCAACGGGTCGAAGGACCGAGAATGCAAGAAAGTGCGACACGATGGTACTTCCCTTTTCTTTTTCCTTTTTCTCGAAGCATGTCCCCTCTACCCTGTCTAATGCTCAAACTGCATGATTTCAAGATTCTAACGCAGACCCGTGAATGTCCTTTACTGTGTAATGCACTAAATAGCCTTCCTTAAATACACTGCCACTCTCTCTGTCGCACGTGTACTATTTAGCCTGCCGTTGCACTCTCTCTCTCTCTCTCTCTCTCTCTCTCTCTCTCTCTCTCTCTCTCTCTCTCTCTCTCTCTCTCTCTCTCTCTCTCACTCTCTCTCTCTCTCTCTCTCTCTCTCTCTCTCTCTCTCTCTCTCTCTTTCACACTCCCACTCTTCCGAGCAATTAGCCCCGAAATTGACAGACTGCCACCCCTAGCACACCACCCAATTGGCTTCAAATACCGCCGGTATTTGCTCAAAACTTGTCTTTAATAAAATCACCCTAATACTGTGTCACCACCTCTCCTTTCCGGAAATGTTTTGATGAAATCGAGAATTGGTCATAAAGGAAAGGACAGGTAAGCTGACTGAGGTTCCCTAAATCTGACCCGAAATGAGGGAACTACATGTCAGCGGCTACTACTATGGAATAAAAGTGCCTCAGATAACGCGCCCCTCCCCGTCCCAAATTGTCGCGATACCCAAAAACCATAAAGGTAACCGAAACCCCCCCATCTTCTCAGGACGCTCCCAGTATTGCGTTCAGTTGCCCCCCCCCCCATCAACGTTTTCTATGTACCTAGGTGTCTTCCGATGAGACCCCTGTCTTCTCTAATTTAGTAATCTGGCCGCGAGAGGCTGCATAGGGACCAGAATGATGTTTTGCAAAGTTAAAGATTAGACCGGAGCAAAGAAAACCATTACACTGAGCCTTGTCGAAAGTGAAAATGTTTAGTTAAGGGGCAGAAGGCATTGAAGGTTTAGCCTATGTTCGTCCCTCAGCGAGAAGCCTATTAGTACCATGCGGTTAGCTCACACCACTTTTTATTAGCATTGCCCGGCTTACATTACAGAGGTGGGCCCCCATCAGATGACCTGTCGTGACTATATTAAACAGTTGTGAAGGAAAGCCGTAGTAAACCCAGCAGGTCCACCATCGATCATTTATATGTATAGCGAACGTTCCTATCTTCATTTGCCTTGAGCTGGGAGAGAAATAGACTTATGTGGTTACTTTCCTCTACCAAATCTCTAAAAACTGTCTTTTCAAACTCCTTCAAGGGTACGGCTGTTGGAGGAAAGAAGGACCGGATGTGGGAGCACGTGGCCTGACTACGGACTGTGGAACGTCTGTGACATGGGCCAAGGCGAGACCGCGACAGAACAGAGCTACAGGACGAGGCACTACCTCCAACAAAGTGAGAAGAAAGGGCTAACCTGATGCCCCCGCTCTATGTTCGAATGTGTGCCGAAAGGTCCCCGCTCTCTAGACTCGGTCATGAGCCCGCCTATCTGAAGTCTCTCGTTCCCCTAGTTTGTTCCTGATTTGGCCTTGCTCCATCCCCCTTTTTCTCCGACCTACCCTATGGACTATTTTGTACACTCTTCTTCCACCTGAACTTTTGACTATTGATCCCAAAGGACACCGGGCGAGAAAGACCCTTTTTCTGACCAGAAACGCGAGGAAAGGGTCGTGCCCTGCAACACGGAACTTAGAATAGAGCTGGACTCGTAGCTCCACCGCCGGTGCTCCACAGTGCCAACGGAAGACGAAGAATTGCTGAAAGCTTACTAAACCTCGAACATTCTGCCACGTCTCGTTTCTCTCCCAGCCAACATTGTATTGATTATGTAACAATCCATCAGTTCGCCTTATGAAATGTACTCACTGCTCTGCATTGCATTACTATGACTTTCCTGCTAAACAAGTTTATCAAAGTTTATCAAATAGGTCCGCCTCCTAAAAACTAGAAATCTCAAATGTATTGTTTACAACTCTTTCATCCAGGGTTCCTACCGTCTTCTTTCTCATGCCCACCACAATAGAACCGAGTAGAAAATGAACCAGCAAGATGTCTTGAATATGTTAAAGGGAGGACTGTTGAAAACTAGTACGGTTTGGTGAACATTATCTGCGCCATCTTGCCTCTTCCCCTGATGCCACACTTTTGTCGTGCGCACCCGCCATTTAAGATGCCCTGATCAGAACGAACCCTCTTGCATGCCGCTGGCCCCTGACATAGCCCTTCACCCTCACCAAGCCCGCACGCTGACCAACCCCCCTGCTTGCACCTGCCTTGAATCATAAACCCCTCTTCAGCGCTGCTCTGCCCCAGGCCCTCATCCTGTTCCCAGCGCGACACCTCCCTTCTTCCCTTTCATGATCCCCGGCCCTTAGATGCAAACCCCCTTTTTCCCCGTGTGCCCGTTTGTCTTCCTCGTTCCCAGGCCGACACCCAGCTCTGCCGATACTGTTCCTTGCCCCTCCCCGTACAATAGAAAGCTTCCCCCATCAAGGGATCCCCTAGTTGATCAAAGCCCCCACCCCATGAGATCCGATCGAACCCCGCATTCCATGAATTGACGGAATATCCAGCTGCGCGATACTCATCACCTGTTGTGACCAGGATGGGGACCTCTACTGTAAATATGTGTGGGAACGGGCCCGGAGGGGGGTTTCCGGGAATGTCTTTCCGTACATCAAAGCTTTATCATGAGTGTGTAAACTGTAATAAAAACCGCAAACACTGTATATAAGGGGCCAGGCCTCAAACATAAGTTAGAGCACCTCAGAACGATACCTGCTGTCCGTTTTGCTGTGTTCTCCTCCGGAGAGAATAAAAACCTTGTTTCCTGCTTTCCAGTCTCCAGCGCCTGCCTCTTCATTTATTAAATAATTCGAGGGTCACAGAGGCAATACCGCCGGGCAAATATCGATTGTCCCCGACTCAAACCCTTTATTTTAACAGATGCAGTTGTAAAGCAGCCTTCAATTCTTGCTTAACTCCTTGCATGCTGATGACGAGCTCAGCTCGTCATGCAGCACGGTGGCCGTGTGGTGATGACGAGCTGAGCTCGTCATGTTCTCCGCATAACGCCCACGCGGCGATAATTGCCCCGCTGTGCTGGGCGTTCAATTGAGCGGGTGTGGCCATGACGAGCTAAACTCATCATCAGCACACGGCCACCGTGCTGCATGACGAGCCGAGCTTGTCATCAGCACCGCGGTGCCGTTCGCGGCCCCTCTCCCCCGTGCCACGGGGGAATTAGCCCCGTGGCAATGGGTTTAACTCCTTGCGTGCTCATGATGAGCTCAGCTCATCATGACCGCCGCGGTGCTCACACGCAGGGCTAATTTCCCCGCTGTGCTGAGCGTTCCATGGAAACGGGCATGGTCGGGACGAGCTCAGCTCGTCATGAGCACAGCGCCACTGTGCTGTGTGACGAGCTGAGATCGTCACGAGCACCGTGGCGCAGTGCGCGGCCCTCCTCCCCCCAGCACAGCGAGGGAATTAGCCCTGCAGCGAAGGGGTTAATCTAGTTGAGACGCTGACACAGTCACTGTGTAGTGGAGCAGCCGCGGCCCGTGGAGGGAGTTTGCGATGGGGCAGACAGGCGGGGCGGGGGGTGATAGACACCGGAATATGGATGATTACAGGTAAGTAAACAATTAAATTAATAAAACGAATTTCGTTGCGCGCCATGCATCGCATTTTGCGATGCAGGGCACGGACTGCACGGACTGCTGGTAAATGAGGTAGAAGTCACTTGAAAGAATCAAGGAAAGTGGCTTGAATTTTATTAGTACATAATCTCCTAAGTAACTAGCGACTATAAAGGGCACTGCTGGAGTTGACGTATGCTGGCCAACTAAAACCTGGTTGACCCTAGCAGCGCCTTGTAAAAGCCCCATAAAACTGTACAATGTTTTTTATTTTCTGGAGAGCAAGAGTGAAATCTTTCTCAGATATTTGAGCTAGAACTAAACAACTGGCTCACAGCTGGGCGAGGTTCTCCGTATGTGCTAAGCCGAAACGAGTGTTCTAAATACTAGAAGCGACTTAGGACGTGGTTTAGATCTCGGTGGATAGGTTACTCCGTCACAATAGTGACGGGTAACCCGTCCACCGAAATATAAATCCCATTCTATCCTATGGGATTTATATTTCGGTGGGTTGGATATCCGTCACTGATGTGACTGAGTTACCAGTCCGCCAAGATCTAAATCAGGCACTTAGTAAGTCTTTAAGAGTTTTGCCTAGTGGGAGCCCCACCATAAATGTGGCTCCACCAATCAGCTGGTCCCCACTTCCTCCATGCTTAAAAGTGGGGGAATCACTAAGTGGCCAATGGCGGAATCTCGGCTCACTCTGCTATTGGAAACAATGACGTGGTAGCCCAACTCTAGGGCTACTAGGTTATTTGGGGCTGGACGCATCTTGTACATTTGCCCTGCTCGAGAATAAATGTTGCTGGTCATGGGATCCTGGCAAGAAAACATTATGAGTGTCACCAATGCACAAGGAGAAATCTCCCTTCATACCAAGACCATTAGTTGTTTCTCAAAACAAACCCCTGCTATCGGGGTTGGAGGGGGACACCTCAGCTGCAACAGTGGGCTCGCAGACCACCGCTAGAATCCAAATGATCCTGTTAGGTTACCGATTGACCTCCTACCTTTTTTTCATTCTCACTCCCAGTTTTATTCCTCTACTTCTGAAGTTCAGTGCATTCATATCCACATACCTGCTCAATTATGATGTGGCCCTACCTTTCCATTCCGCCCTCCCCTGGTCTTTGGCAGAATGAGGGATTGTTCTTCACTTGGTCCTCTCCCTACCACCCCTGCACCCACCTCTAAGTTGCATCACTTGACCATCCATCAAACCTGATCACACACAACCTCAAGGGCCCAACTCTGGAAAACTCTGAGCCTGGCCTTCAGGGTAGACCCCAAGTACCTGCTCACCAGGAGTGTCCTAAATCAGAGCTATTTGAGCTAGGCGTGTAGTAGACAACAGCAATAAGGGTAGCGAGCAAGGAATATTGGACAGGGGGTCGTGTCCTTGAGAGGATTGGATTTCTGTTACTGTATGGTCCTGTACTTTAAACTGAAAGTGTACAGTGCATAGAAATACCCGCAAGACAACATTCAGCACAATGTAAAACGTACAAATGCATTACTTTCAAGCCCTTTAATAGAAATTTCATATAGTGTTGGTACAATGTCTCAGTGAGCTAAATGTTCAGCCGAAATAAAATTTTAATAATGATGATGATATATGTAATCCAGCTCTTGCAGCCAGTGCTTAATTTGAGGCTGTGGGGGTCACGGGCACTCATTTTTGAGGACTGTATAAGATATTTAGCGAGAGCAGGAGAGGGAAAAACAAAGCGAAAAGTAAAAAAACTGTTGTAAAGGGAGAAAGAAGTAACCTGCACGAGTGAGATGAAGGGACAGAGGGGCGTTTGTATGTAGAAATGGCATAGTGTATCGCTGTGGCAAAATTTGCAGCGCCGCACTGCGTCATTTCACACCTTCCTGCACATAAACAATCTTTAAAGGTGATTTGCTCTTCCTGTGTACATCTAGAATGCAGCACACATAGAAAGAGCAAAAACGAGGAGAAATAAAAGTATTTCTCCACATTGTGTCAATCTAACTCCTGCTATTGCACGGCATTAGTTTTGGAGCTACAAAACTTTTGGGTGTTGCGGGTAGTAGGCGCTCATATAAAAATAAACATTTAAATCTTCATCTTCTGATAATATAACTGGTGCATCCAAGAGTTTTGGGAGCAAACACCCCACTTCCCTTGATTTTCAACCTCTGTTGAAAACTACATAAAATACAAGATCTCGGAGCACACAGAGATTATACAAAGTTATCAAATATGTGAGTCCAAAATTTCACTTCAAAGTAAAGCTGCTTGCAAAAGAAATCTTTTTATTCCACAGAAATCCAATCCTTGTGCCAACGCGTTTCGCCTAGGTTAGAGAACCTACGGCTTCGTCAAGGCTGCACAATATCAAAATCACTCCTAGAGGTCTTTGTCGGCGTTCCCCTTCTAATTTTGTGCACTATTCTATTTAACGAGAGATTTTTTCGAAGTGCGCCGTGTTGCCCAGGCTATTCGGCAATAAGTAATGGGACAGCACGCCTCCGGAGTATTAATATGGTAGAAATAATGTAGAGTGGCGTAAAGAAACGTATTTATGTCATCAGCCGAAGTGATAGTAGGACTTGATTATCCAGTCCAAAATCGTAATTACCCTCAAAATCCAAAGTCTGTCCGCTTTTCGTGGCGTCCTGCCAGTGTACAGGCATGCCTGGAGCTGCCTCAGATTTACAGATCCTTGTAAATCTGGGATAGCGTCAAAAAGCAATGGGTGTTGCGGTGGAACGTCCACATCAACATCCGTTGCACGCCCCTTTCACGCAGATACCTTTGTGAAAGGGTTCCATATTGACAAAGAGGCGTTAAGACATGTAAAGTGGCTTAATGCTGCTTTGTAAGTGGGGAGCCGGGCCTTACGTCACTGGAACCTTGAAAAAAGTGACGTTTTGGTGGCGCTATCCCCTTGTAAATATGCCCCAGAGTGTCTGACAGTGAATTAAAGAGGCGTGAAGTGGATTCAAGGCTACACAGCCTCAATATTCTGCGCCCCAACATTTGGTAGCGCCATCCGCGCGATTCTGAGCAGAGCTTCGGGCACCGGCTCTCCTTCCTTTACAAATTAAGTACTGGCTTTGCCAGAAAGGTTCAGCCGCACAGTAGGTGCGCGCGCCCTGGCGAGACTTCTCCTTCCCAAACAGAAACATACGACGAATCTGACGCAGAGAAACCCAAATTGGAAACCCTCTATCACTGTGCAAAGGCGCGAAGCAGCAGACATGATTTATGGTGTTTCTCCGGATTACAAAAGTGGGCGACATTATGATTTATCGTAATCTATTTGGAAGTAAGGGGACCCAAGCAGTGCAGGCTGCTGTGAGCTGCAGGGGGGGCGCAGGAGGCCAGACGATGACGAAAGCAGAGGTCTCTTGCAGAAGAGAAAAACAGCCAGTCCAGAATCTAGAAATGGGAGGGAGACCTGCATTCGGGTCTGAGCCAGGTCGGGGGTATGATGCGAAAATAACGGAAGAATAATAGAAAAATGCACAGTGAGGGAACTAAAATGAAGCAATGTGAACATTTAAAAATCTATATTTTGTAGGTAAAAATGAAAAAATGAATTAAGTTGAACCCAAATAGTACAAATACCTATCTTATATTAATTTATAAGGGTTTTGGCTTACAGTTCAGTTTTGCAGGAGGGCTTTAACCCCTTGAGCGCTCGTGATGGAACCATTCCGTCACGAGCCACGGTGGGGCTGTGCTGGTACGGAATGGTTCCATCACGGCCCGGCCGCTGCGCCTGGGCGGTGCTGATTTCGCGCCTGCGCGGCGCGTTCTATTGAGCGGGCAAGCCGTGACGGAACCATTCCGTCACAAGCACAGCGCCATCGCGGCTCGTGACCGAGTGGTTCCGTCACGAGCATGGCGGCGCCGCGCGGCCCCTCCTGCCCCCTAGTGCCGCGGCGGAATTACCGCCACAGCCAAGGGGTTAAAAACGATTAGAACACTGGAATGTTGCAAGCTCCATTGAAAACAATGCTCTAGATGGAGGGCAGGTATAAAATGATGTGTTTTTCTTCTTTATGGCATTCTTTATTATTTTATCCCTATCATTACTTCAATCTAAAATGAAGCCTTGGGCCTTCCTTAGGAATACGTTCGCTGAAGTGCTCTTCACTACAGCCTTCTCCATCTTCACACTGGTCCAGAGAAAGGCCCAGTCATGAATGACACCTCATCCCTGTAAGAAGATGCTGTCTCGTGGCTGAGATGCTGAACTGGGGATCTACACAGACAGGTTTCAAATAAATCTCTTGTCTTGCCAATGGACCAAATACTGTGTAACCCTACAGATTATTCAATGTACACATGCTTGAGGTGCCCCCACCGTAATAAAAATGTCCTCTGTAAAGCACTTTTTCACAAAGCATGTCCTATAGTCAATCCCACAGATAAGTGAATACTCTTCGCGCCTACGCTACTGGTCCCTGGTATGGATGGAATCCCATAGTGTAAAGGTGCTGTGAATTGAGAATGATGGTACTAGGCTAGCCAGGCAACCAGTTAAGGTAGTTAAGAGAATTTAAACTAATGTAGGGCAGGCTTTGCATCTTTAATTAGTTGCACCAGTGAATGGCCCACTACCATCATTCTGGATTCAGAGCTCTTTTATATGATTGGGTTTCTTCATTATCGGGGGTCAGCAATGTAGCTCTAGACAGTAACGGACATCATATTAGAAAAGGCAGGGTGGCATGGCGCAAAGCAACGCAAGGCGTTGTGTTCATTTACTGAACCCTCTGAACGCATGTGAGCACAGTGCAAAACTGCACAGCACCGTGCACCCCTCTGTATCTATAGGCATATGGGCCTGTCTGTTGGAGGTCTGTCTATTGTTGCACTCTTGGTACAGACACTATTTTTGTATTCGTGGTGCAGGCAGCTCCAACAGTCTGTCACTGGCAGTATTATATATAATGCTCCATACAGTAAAGCCTTACTTATGGTTAGATGGCATTCATGTCAGTCTCCGTTCCCATCATTTTATTGGTGGCTTTCCTCCTCTTCTGAATTTACCCTTCCCACTGAGAATACCTCTTTTAACCTTGCTTTGATTGACTAGGGTGTGTCTTTCCACTGTTGACATGATGGAACTACTTTTTTTAATTTTTATGTTGTTACTAGTTTAGCATTGCATTGGACTGCGTTCCTTTTTTTTTTTTTCAGTATGCACTTGTGCTCTTTACTAGAATCCTCTGACTCCTCTCACCCTCCCCCCTTCCTCTGATTCTAGACAGCACAGAAGATGGCGGCTTTATTAATGCCCATCGTCCCTGACAGAGCTCCTTCATGGTGAGACACCCACCAAATGGCAGCCTTGAAGATGGTGGTGGTCACTATTGGCTTTAGCAATGTTGGTGGAGTTAAACGCTTTTAAACTCTAGAGACACCTGCAAAACCAATAGGGGCATCCAGCTATGTTATGTTATGTTAGGTTACATTTGTAGAGGGCCTATCACCGGAAGGTCTCTAAGCGCTACAACATAAATCAGAGGTCCAGTATCCCTACGTGCAACTATCCACAACCTACAACGCAGTGAGCTTATCTAAACGCCTCTGTAAACAGAAGGGTTTTAAGTCTCCTCCTAAATGGTAGTAGCCTGCTTTCCTTGCGCATACCATCAGGTAATTTATCCCAAATCTGGAGAACAGTGACAGAGAATGCCCGGCCCCCTAGGGTCGTTCTTTTAAAATGTGGACAGGCTAACAGGCAGGAATCTGATGACCGGAGAGTGCGACCGGGCACATAGGGCCCAAGGCGATCCTTGATGTATTTGGGTGCCTCTCCAAACTGGGACTTGTGAGCAATGCACAGCCTCTTGAATTTAACCCTTTGCTTGATAGGGAGCCAGTGTAGCTGCTGCACCAAGGGGGCAGCATGGGTTCTTCTTGGCAACTTAAAAATAAACCTTGCTGTATCATTCATGACCACTTGTAGCTTCCCCAGAAGTATATCGGGAAACCCAATGTAGACTGCATTGCCAAAATCTAAGCGCGTCAGGATTAGTGCTGTCACGACAGTCTGCATAGTGTCAAAAGTATAGAAGACATTGCAGACATGGGGCTTGATTTAGATCTTGGCTGGTGGGTTACTCCATCACAACGGTGATGGATATACTGTCCGCTGAAATGTAAATTCCAAGTACTTTCAAGATGGCCGCCGCGATGCTTGATGCGACATGCGTTGGGTTATCGAATCGTGCCGGTGCCTGTGATCACTTTATCTACGTTGGATCATGCAACACAAAGGCCATCTTAAAAGCATAGAAAGCAATGTTTTCTTTGTACTTTCTATACTTTATCATAGCTTATCAGAAATTGGCAAAGCCAATTGTCTCACTCATTGAACTATCCAAGAAAAATGAATTTGTTTTGCCAATGCTTCTTTTCAGTGATGGTGGACTTCACGGTTTTGTGTACCTGACTATAGACAGAATGCCTGAGAGTGACCGCTGTTTGGGTACATCTAGAGGGGCAAAGAGGAAACATCTGGACAAAGATGTCCGTGATAATATTTTACAGGTTTCTGAACAAGGTGAATGCATATTGGAATTGTACTGGGCAGAACAGTCAAACGTTGGCTGTGCATGGGTTGCTTCAAGCAGATGGGTCGACCCTGAGAGAAGGTGGTGTTCCATGATCGAAAGATTATTTTTTTGTGAAAACAGGAGGTTGATACTCTGCCCCATTGAATTTGTCAACCAGTTAAGTATACCCAGGTTGTCTACTGCTTGTAAATACCCTTGTGCCCTCGACCCAGACATTCAGGTTCATCATCACACAGGTGAGACTGGAAGCAGGTTGAAAGTTCTGTGCATGGTTAAGGGGGTCTACAAGAGACTCTTTGGGGACCAATAAACCACTGACGTGCAAAAGAGATGGGTGTTCGAAATGCAGTTGGCAGTCATTTATTTGAAGGACTTGTAAACATATGTTGGTGATTGAGGGGCATCTGAGTTGATACTATTTTATCGAATTCGCAAATGACAATGAAAACAAAGCTGAATACAAGCAGCAAAAGTATAAGAGAGTGATACAGTTGTCAGGTGTGATAATTATGAATCCGACAATGGGGGGGAGGGGGTTTGATTAAGGTCATAACATCACCTCCACCATCTCGGTGCCACCTATTTCTGCAGAGGGCATTGCAACTGTAATAAAAGAGCAGAAAAGGAGATATCAGAGCGTAAGTGGACCCTGCCACCTTTACTAAAATGTACAGCAGGGAATACTCAGCACTGAGAGTGCACCCCTTGGGCCTTCTTTGGCCATATATATAAGAAAGCAGCTTCCACAGTAATATCCTTGTAATCCAGGGATCTTTTCAATGTAGTACAAAGTTATCAGACATAATGCAAAAGTTTATCCCCATCCCCTTCTGATACAGATCATACATAAATACACCCCACCCCTAAAAGATCCTGTCGCCATTGATACTGTTATTCCAGGATAGTGAGGAAAATACACAGGGAGGGGAGTTGTGAAGTGTCTCCCTACCCCCAATACATTATTTCTCAGGTTAGCTGTGAAGAATGGGGACTCCCAGTCGGATGTGGCAGTGTTTGTGCCAAGTTTCAATTGTTAGCAGCAGCACAGTATAAACTTGTGCCCATCTGACATTTTCAAGAGCTGATTGGAGCATCCATTGCAGACACCAAAGGGCAGGGAACACAAAGGGACTGATTATTACCCATTAATACTTGATCGCTCTGTGACCATCTGGTGCCCATAAAGCTTTCCCTTTTTCAAATAAGGCTTCTTGGCCTACCTGTAGGGAGAGAAGTAGTTTTAAGCTGGTTTTTATTCAGGTACTTGGATGGAATTTCCCAGATACATAAGATCAAACAACAGTCCTGTGTATGGAAAAGGAAGAGAATAAGAAATACCATTGGCTCCCTGTAATGCAGCTCTTGTGTAGTTTTGAAAGGAGGAGGAAGATGGAATGGGACAGCGGGTCAACTGTGCTCATCACTCCTCCTTGTGTTCTTATTAGTTTTTATAGAGGAAGTAGGGAATGTGATTGTTTCCTAGATGCCTCATTTATCGAGGCAAACTCTGCTTTTTAGATATACTTGTAATTGGTAAATTTGAATGCATATACTTCCTTTCAGGCCTCACCCAGAGACAGCTGTAGCTGTCTGTTGGAGACCTAATGTTGCCAATACATATACTTTCATATACAGGCAGTGGAGTGGGCTTTTGGTCAGCCCCTTCAACCACTGTCTGGGCGACCTGACCTTAAATTCATTGTATTTGGAAGATTATAAGGGACTTTAAGAAGTCCCCATGGTAACCTTTCCGCTGTTCTGCTGACCCACAAGCCGCCATCTCTTTACTCCACCTTTAGAGCCCTCGAAATACTGGATGTGGTCTCACCACCATGTACTGTCCCCGCTATTGCCGGGTATCTGGCACAGGTACACTCATATTTTTGGCTTTGCCAATCCTCATTGAATTTTCACAAGCACTGGCAAAATAAACTAATTCCAAATCTCCGCTGTGTACCCATGTACATGTACAACCGCTATCTTGTAATCAATCTTGAAAAAACATAAAAAATTACATTACAAGTTGGCCACTATGCATACACCTGCATACATGGCAGCCATCTTGTTTTGTAGCTTGTATTTTTTTTAACTTCATTGCAAGAGGGCCAATGTGCATGAATAGAGTTATCTGGGAAAGTGTCTCTTTGAGGAAGTGCCTCTTTTTGTGTGGTCTTCCCCATTTTTTGCAGATTGATGCTGCTGGTATTTGAACTCTTCGGACTGGGACACTCCTGCCTGCTCTCAAGGGTACACAATCTGACCCCTTAAACATGATAGTATTGGCTAACTCCTAATTGGCATATTTAACTTTTCAGTACATTCATAACATATAGAGACAAAATACACCAATATTATTAAGGGTTAAATGTTGCCTGTGGACTTAAGCACAGATTGTGCTATTCACTAGATTGACATGGAAAATATGGATTCAGGCCCACATGTACTGCTGCAGCTTTTAAACTGTAGGTAGACCTGTCAAAATAACCCTTTTGACAGGAAAGAACCCTACTTTAAAATGTTAAGAACGTCACCCCTATATAGGCCTGGTAGTCAGTAGAACATATAAAAATATAAGGCTGCCATGCTCCTACAGTGACTAGCACCCAGGGCTTTTTCATAAGTCAGTAGTTGTTTCTATGGGAACAACGAAAACACAATTAAAATGCTATTTTTGTAACTTTGGTTTCTACTATTTTTTTAAAGTCTAGTCCAATGATGAATTTGTACTTTTGATAAATCTTCAGGAAAAGTAACTTTCATAAAGGTATGCTTTCCCGGCCTGTAGCTCCATTAAGCTAATTAGCATTTGTCAGCTTTCAGTTGTCCTCCCTGTCAGTGCTTTCCCCTTGATGAGATGAGAAAACGGATCCCCGAGCAGAGGCAATGGCTAGGGCCTTTTGGCAGGAAGATCAGGGTGTGACGAATGGGACTCATTCCCTCGTTTGGGAAGGTTTTGGAACTTAATGAACTTGAAGGAGACAAGGGTGAATCTTGCCCATTCATACCTAAGTGTAAAGTGAGACCTGATCAAGAGGAACCTTTGATACCAGGGTACACTGTAGCCATTCTGGCTTCGTTCCAGTGGAAAGAGGCTTGCTGCCTGTGACCTGTGTGAAGACGTGAAGCCTGGACCTACTCCCACTTGTACCCTGAACGATGAAAAGTATTCCCTGGGCCCTGGGTCAGTTGGTAGAACTACTGTTGTAGAAAAGCTTTAGGGATATCAACAGCTGCAAGAGGAGGCCTTTCCCTGGAGTGACTAGTTGACCAGTGGTAAGAGGACCCTGAATGGACCGTGCTGGTGGATTCTACTGGAGTCGGTCTTGGACCCAGAATGCTGTCCCTGAGGTCCCTTCAAGCTCAAAAGTGAGCAAGAAGAGCTGCTACAAAAAGAAGAAGAATTTGGAAATGTTTTGACCCCTGGAAAACCAGGACTAAGCACCCAAGACTAGCTACCCCAGCTGCCAAGAAAATCAGATTGGTTCCACCCAGAGCTTTTTCTGCCTGAAAGCAAAATTCACTGAATCCTCATTTGTAGGCTATCAGGCTTTGGTGCACCTTTTCTGCCTGCTGCTTCCAGGCTTGTCCCGCTGAAGGGATTTGAGCTCCAAAAATGAGACCAAAGACCTGATTCAGAGTTTGGCATTTGGGCGACTCTGTCACAAATGTGCCGGATATCCTAACTGCTTTATAACAAGTGCATTATATCCTATGGCCCTTTAATTAAGGGACGCAGAATATCTGCCACATTTGTAATCGATTAACCCATCCGCCAAACTCTAAATCAGTAGAACACATACAATGGTCCTATGAGTTATGATTGTAAGTCAATCTACACATTTTAAGAAGACATTCAGTGCTGGGTGAGGTAGTGCAGAAATAAATGCACCAAAGGGCCACTGCGTGTATTAAATTCAATTCTCTTGTTCAAACACCGTATTACTGTATACAGTGATACAATCCAGTGCAAACAGAGCAGTGTGAAAAAAGTGATAAGTTCATGAATTCTATGTACATATATACATAACACAGATAAACATGTACGTGGGGTTTCACAAAAATATAGGAGGTGCTAATGCACTACAAAGTACTTGAATCCAGGTCTGACAAAAAGTTAATTGGTAACGCCTCTAAGATTGTGTCAATTTTTCAACCCTATCATTGTAAAGTTGTGTGTCTCATCAGGACAATACCGTCTGTCTATCAACCTGTAAATCTAGTCCCACCAGGCTGTTAGTCCTAGACTTTGCAAAATGAGAAATGTTTTAATGAAATGGACCACTGGTCTGAAAATACCTACGGTGAAGGCTACTGTCCTCTGCTCTGAGCTAGGCTATGTCTCCATTTACCGTGGCACGTCACAAATCTGCAAAAATGTTAAGACCCCAGTACGGGTGTGTGACTACATCTCTAGATCCCTTCCATCATGAGTGCAACCTGTTTAATGGTGCGATTGTTTATCAAGCATATCACTGTGTGAATAATGAAAATGTACTGACCCATCATAGTAGATCGTTGCACATGTCGCCTCAGTGGGAAGGGTATGCCTAGACGGGTGTCCCGTGCTCACTACACCACTGGATTCAAGCTAGCCTGGCTGATGAGGGGTGATGCCCTGAAACCGGTCTCATGATGCTTGTTTCCGGTCCAGGGAGGACCTGGCATGGCAGTTCGGGCTGACCTGTTCCCAAAAGGAACAGGGTCAAGACTGATTTGTATATGGCTGGGTCCAAACTGAGGTGGTGTGGTGTGCATAAGATTGCTGGATTTAACCCAGATCCTTGTGACTGGGGGTGAATGTTTGCATTGTCCAGCATTCCATCCATCAAGTGTTTCTTTTGCATATATCGTAGAAACTCAACATGTGGGTATGGCCGTATCTTGGAACATGGCACCCTGGACGTGTGTGATATGTAAGTCAGCTAACCATGCTATATTAGCTCTGATTAGCCAGATCATCCCCGTGCATTAAATACAAGGCGATTCGATCTGCACCTTACAAAACCCCTGTGAACACAAATGAATCATGGATATCCAATAATTATTATGTGCCCGGGTCACCTTGATGGCTTTTAATTGAGGAAAACTCAAGGGCAGCAAAGCTACTTGTGTCAGTTTCCACGCTATTTATATATTTCAAGATGGCACTTGGGATATCAGTCAAACAGTCATTCTGCATGCATGAGTCTCACAGCCATCCCATGTGAATAGATTCCCCATGTGAGCAGACATTAAACATTCTTATAATGATGCTGGTCTACTGCACCCATAGATGCTATGCTGTTTCTTGGTGTTTTTTTAAACTAAAACTTCGCAAGTGTACGTAACCACTACCCTTGATTGGATTTTAATATTTTTAGGTTTCGCTTGCAGAAATTTATTGTTTTTAATATAAACTTAACCCCTTCGCCGGCGGGCGAACTCCCCGCGGCGCAGGAGGAAGGGGAGCCGCGTGCGGCACCGCAGTGCTCGTGACGAGCTCAGCTCATCATGCAGCGCAGTGGAGCTGTGCTCATGATCATGAAGAGCTCGGCTCGTCATGACTCCGCCCACTCAATGGAACACCCCGCACAGGAGGAGAATTATCCCCGCATGGGCGCGCCGTGGCAGTTGTGACGAGCTCAGCTCGTCATGAGCACAGCCCCACTGTGCCTCATGACGAGCTCAGCTCGTCATGAGCGCCAAAGGTGTTAAAAGGGACATCTCGCCTCCTCGCTTCTTATTGGATTCTGTGCGTGCCACTTACCTTTCCTCCATTTCTATTGGCTGTAACATTTTTTTCTGGATTTACCAATGCTTGTTCCTCCTCTGCTTCTCTTATCAGTTTCCTGCCGCCGAAATACTGTTAATATCTGCTTTAAAGTTTTACCTTTTACTCTTTCATGATATTTATATAACAATGTATCACCTGGCGAGATTAAGGGGCAGATGTATGAAGCTCAAATGGGTTCGCAAACGCCGAAATTCGGCGTTTGCGATCTCAATTCAGCTAAATGGTATATATGTAGCAAATTTGAGTGCAAAATAAAGAGTCGCAAATTTGCGATTGCTTATTTTGCGATTGCATTTAAGGAATCACAAATTTTGCGATTCCTTAAATGCAATGTATGAAGCACCCAAGTTGTGCGATTTCACATTAAGAAATCGCAAATTACCACCAGCTTGAAGTTGGTGGTAATTTGCGATTTCTTTCACAAAAGCACTTTATTGCATTTGTGAAGGTGCCATGTGGCGCACATACATGCCCTTACATGCCCTTACATGCGCACACATGTGAATTTCAGGGGTGCATCAGGGTGTCCATATGACATCCCTGCA